>NC_045790.1:83334068-83951090 GCF_009873245.2 Balaenoptera musculus
CCCCCTTGCCTTGTTGTCCATGAATCCATTTTAAAATTCAATTGCCAAAAACTTCAAACATATCAAAAGTATAGCAAACAATGCAAAAGTCACAAGATACCCACCCTTTTGACTCAGTAGGTATTAACATTTCACTCTATTTGCTTCAATTCTGTCTTGTATAGAAATATAAGATTCTAATTTCAGCTAAGTTCCTACCCTACCCCTTCACCCTCCGTCCACAGAGTAAATATTATCCTAATTTGGTGTGATGAATTCCCACATGTATTTTTATATCTTTTCTACTGATGATCCACAAACCACAAAGTATTAGGTTCATATCCTTTTGCAAGTTGCCTTTTTTCCCCCACTGCTCATTATATTTTCAGTTTTGTCCTTGATACATGGAGATCCAGTTCATTCATTTAACCATTGAGTAGTATTCCAACGTATAAGCAAATTGCACTTTACCGAGTTGTTCGTCTACAGATGCCTGGATAGGTCATTTCAACTTTTTTACTATTACAAATGGTACTTCAGTGAATATCCTTACATAGACATGCCTCACACATGTCTCTTTGGGTAGGAACCAAGAAATGGAGTTGCTGGGTTAAGAATACCCACATCTGAGAGGATCAGATTTAAAAAAAAAAAAAAAAAAAAAGAATATCCAGATCTTCAACTTTACTAGGTGTTGCTTAATGGTTCTTTAAAACAGTGGTTCAGGTTACAGGTATACATCCCATTATATGTGAGTATGGGAGTTGCAGTGGCTCCATATCCTCATAGATGCTTGGTATTGGCAATCATTTCTTTAAAAATCTGATCCCCTCTTGCCATGGCAGACAGAGGCATCTTCAAAATCATGCCTGACCATGTCCCTTCCCTGCTTATAATCCCTCCCATCCTCCCCCACTGCTCTCTATGCGTACCCCCCAGAGTCTTGCTCTGCATAAGCAAGTCCATGGCCACTTCTCCAGGCTCACCTCTCCATTCTCTCCTACTCCAACACGCATGAGTGCACACACGCACACACACATGCACACACAAACATGCATGCACGTGCTGTGGTGCAATCAAACCAAACCATGTTTGTTCATGTCCCCTAACCTTCTATTGTCTTTGGGCCTTGGTTCAAGCTATTCCCTCTGCCTAGAATATTCTCTTCCTCTTCTTCAGAGGGCTGATTCCTACCAGATCTCAGCTTGATATTTCATCCTTTGGGAGGCCTTTGCAGGCATCCCAGGGCTGAATGGATGCCTTTCCTCACATTACCCCAGCACCATTGGCTTCTGGCATCGCAGTTCGCAGTGCGCTGTCTGATAGTTGCCTGTTTATTACTTCCCTGACCCTCTAGACTGTGGACTCTGTGATAGCAGGGCCTGGGTGGAGCTTCTTATGGGAGTGTGCTCTGTGCCAGCCCACCTATTGAATGGATTTGTTAAATAATCCATGGGCAGGAGACAGGTCTGGATGGAGCAGAGGTGGCAAGATGGGGGGCAGTTGGAAATCAGACTGGAGAGGAATTGCGGCCCTATCACCCTCATAACCCCAATTTCCAGGAAAGGAAACCGAGGCTCAGCCAGGTGACTGACCTGTCTAGAGTCATGCATTTAGTAAGTGACAGAGCAGCTTTGATTCCCAGTCTTCTGACTCCGTGTCCAGGCTCTTTCTGCTGCGCCTCAGCAGCAACCAGTGGGAAGGAGCCAGTAGAGAGGGAGGGACAGGGCTGCCAGGGAGGGAAGGCTGAGCAGGAGAGGGAGGCCTCAGGATCTAGGACGCAGGTGGAGGACTTGGCCCAGCAGACATGGCCCTGGATCCTCTGAGCCAGCGAGGAAGGAAGAACATTGGGCCAAATTTCCAGATCAGATACTTGTTCAGACTGTCCTGGGAGACTTGGGTGGGCCAGCCCTTCTCTGGGGAGGAGCAGACTTGCGGAAAGTAACTCAGCATCTCCCTCAGCACTCACCCGACCTGAGTGGCCTCTTCCTGCTGCATCAGGAGAATGATTTCTCAAGGTCCCCTCTGGTAAGAGGGAGACCAGAGCCAAGGACAGCTGGGAGGAAATAGGAGCCTAATGCAAACAGGCAGGAGCTGGCCCAGCGCCTCGGGCCCAAGTGGAGAGCACACGGGCCAGGTTCAGAGACTCCATCCAGTTACTGCGTGTCTAGAGGAGCTCACGTTTGCAAGGGCAAGTGGACATCAGTAAAGCAGGGACAATAATACCCATGCCTCATGTGAGTATGGTGGGGATTAAGTACGATGAAATATGTAAAAGGATTAGGGTAATGCTCAGCACATAATATCACTCAGTCAACTGTAGGTATCATCTTCTTACAGGGTTGTTGGGAGGAATGAACAGGATTATATGGTGGACAAACCTATAAAACTGTGTGAGTGTTGGTGAGCAGTCTTTTCTCGTCAGCAACTCGATAAATGAGTGTGGACGACGTGGGACATCCACTGGACAGAGAGAAGGGGTGTGGACTTGAGTGACCAATCACCCTCCTCCGTTCCTTTGGTTTCTTCACCTGACGTCTGCATCAGAGACTACACGAGTCAGTTCTGGAAACTGCTTAGAGATGGCACAGTCCAATCCTCCAGCTTCACACCAGGGAAACCAAGGCCTGCAGGGTGGAAGTGACTTGTCCAGGGCCGCAGACAAGGCATCCCCAACTCAGATCCAACACTGCTCCCTCTGTCCCCTCAGTTCAGCCCAAGCTCAGGACATGGCTCTTTCAGCAAGGTCAGTGGTTGGCTGTTCTTCCACAGTTGTCCACACCCACCCCTAAAGTCAGCGGGGCTCCTGCCAGCTCTGAGCACCTCAGTCTCCAAGAGCCCCCTGCCTTGAACACCCTCTTTCTATCTTCCCATAGAGGGCAGTTGAAAGTAATTGAAAGCTACTTCCAGCTCTGTTTTCCCCTGCAGAGCTCTCCTTCCCTGGGCCTCTCTTGGAGAGCTCGGGAGCAGGTCAGCGGCATGTATACACCTGCTACCTTACCCAAGGTTCCTTCAGCATTGGGCAAGTGCAAGCATTTCCCTTCCCCTCAGACAGAGCCCCCTCCCTCTTTGCTTTTTAAAATGACACCCCCAACCACACACATCTTGCCATTGAACTTGCCCATCTGACACACACAGAAGCTCATTCTGAAGGACCTTGAGTATGTGTTCCTGTTGCACAGGTGGGATTTCTCTACAGAAAAACAGTTGCAGGAGAAAGCAGACAACAAAATGCCAGGCCTGTTAAGAGCTCATTTGACCCCAAGGACAGGCTGATGTCCGAAAGGCAGATTGAGTAACTGAGCTCGCATCTTACCAAACCGTTTGGATTTTACTTTCTGGGTAAAAAGTTATCAGTCTGTGGCCACCACAGTTACTTTGAAGACATGGACCATTCTTATTGCCTCTGGAAGGAAAGCCCCCAATCCCTGCATACCATTCCCCAAAGCAAGGAACACCAGGCCTCACCCATCCTTCAAGCCAGGAGAGCTGAGAGGCCAGCGTAGCACATGCTTGAAGAAATGGAAGGAGGAATCTAATAATATTTATTAAGAACTTGCTACGTACAGATGTGGTCTTAGGCCTTTTACATATACAAGCACACCTGGGAGTTATCTCGGGTTCAGTTCCAGACTACCACAATAAACAGAATATTGAAATAAAGCATGTTACACAAATTTTTTGGTTTCCCAGTGCATATAAAAGTTATATTTACACTACACTGTAGTCTAGTAAGTGTGCAATTGCATTATGTCTAAAAAAAATATACATACTTTAATTAAAAATACATTATTGCTAAAAAATGCTGACCATCGTCTGAACTTACAGCAAGTTATAGTAGTAACATCAAAGATCAATGATCACAGCTTGGTGCTTTGTGACCACCTAGAGGGGTGGGATAGGGAGGGTGGGAGGGAAACGCAAGAGGGAGGGGATATGGGGATATATGTATATGTATAGCTGATTCATTTTGTTATACAGCAGAAACTAACACAACATTGTAAAGCAATTATACTCCAATAAAGATGTTAAAAAAAAAAAGATCACTGATCACTATAATAAATATAATAATAATGAAAAGGTTTGAAATATTGTGAGAATTACTAAAAATGTGACATAGGGACTTCTCCAGTGGCACAGTGGTTAAGAATCCGCCTGCCAGTGCAGGGGACATGGGTTCGATCCCTGGTCCGGGAAGATCCCACATACTGCGGAGCAACTAAGCCCGTGCGCCACAACTACTGAGTCTGCACTCTAGGGCCTGCAAACCACAACTACTGAGCCCACGTACCACAACTACTGAAGCCGCATGCCTAGAGCCCATGCTCCACAACAAGAGAAGCCACCACAGTGAGAAGCCCGTGCACCCCAACGAAGAGTAGCCCCTGCTCACCGCAACTAGAGAAAGCCTGCACACAAGGAAGACCCAACGCAGCCAAAAATTAAAAAAATAAAAAATGTAACATAGAGACACGAAGTGAGTAAATGCTGGAAAATGGTGCCAACAGACTTGCTCAACGTTGAAGGGTCACCACAAACCTTCAATCTGTAAAAAAAACACCGTATCTGAGAAGTGCAATAAAGTGAAGTGCAATAAAATGAGGTCTGCCTATAATATTATATGTGTATGCATTTGCATACAACAGCCCAGGGACAGAAAGCTTTACTATCCCTGATCCCCAGAGGAAGAAAAGGAGGCTCAGTTGCCTGATGGCAAGAGTAACGGAGATCAGATCTGAACGTTGAACTCAGTCCTCTCTGAGATCTCTCCATCCTGCCTTTCTGCACAGTGATGACACCCAGAAAAGGTTGATGCTGCCTTTTCAGAGCTGACAACACTAAAGGCCCTTCGAGTTGGTCTGGCCACCAGGGGCTTTCTGATCTCCCAGATGCCCCTCCTTCCCTCCAGTCTGTCAGGTTGATGTCAGCTGGAACAGTTGAAGGGCTGGCCCAGGCATCCAGAGGTGAATGCCCTGTCCTGGGCCAGGGGCTACTTGTTGGTAAGAGGACAATGCTGCTGGCTCCCTGGGAGGGGAACCAACTGTGAACCTGGCTGACAGGACGTGCTGGCTGCACAGGTTTGCCTGGTATCGGAGCCAGCGCGGTTGGTCGCAGGGAACTTGATGAAAATAATCAGCTGCAAACTGCTCAAAAACAAACAGACTACGATCCAGAGGTTTGAATAACAGCCCCCTCAGCCAGATGGCTGCAGGAGCCTTGCCAGGGAGAAAAAATGCTCTCCCACCCTGAATTTCCTCTTTGTTCTGGACCCTGCTCTCTTTGGACGTCATTGGCTTCCCGCCCCTTTCATGCGCCAGCCACCCAGACAGAGTCTTGTGTTCAGGGAGCTTAAGGAAGCTTTCTCCAGATTAGGACTTGGGGACAGGGAATCCAGGCAAAGAAGTGGCTTTCTTGTCCCAGCATGAGTCACCCTAGTTCACAGCTGTCTGCATGTGGACCTGGAATGCTGCTTCCTCCTCCGAGGACACTCCCAAGACGCCCGGGACCCTTGTGGGTACAGAGCAGGAAGTCATAAGCAGGGCCGCTCTGTGTGGGGCAAGCCCTCTGGACACCCTAGTCCTCGCCAGGAGACTGTCATGTCTGAGCTATTGAAAAACTGAATGCTAGCCTGTTTCCACATTAAATTGCAACCACCCCTGGAGCGAATGGTGGCCGGTGTGTCCTGCCAAACTCAGCCTCCCTATGGCTCCAGTAAGAGCATCGATGTAAGAGTAAGGCCAGTGTGGGTTTGAATCCTTTCTCTGCTACTAGACATCTTCTTTGACCTCTCTGAGCCTCAGTTTCTACATCATTGAGTTTTAGTGAGAATAATAAAGAAATTATATTTTCAATGCATGCAGCACAGTATCTGGCACATAGCAGGCACTCTGTAAACATTGGTTTCCTCCCTCCTAGCCCTCTGGTCCAGAACCTTTTGGTACTAAGTTCTTCTATTACCCACTCCTAAATGCTTTCACTGATCCATAATCTAATATTTCATTCTTGGCTTTTAGCAAAGTTCCAGGTATAATCCTGGCAGTGTATAATTACATGAAGTCACCTCAGTCTTATTTAACTTACCAGTTTAATTAGAACTTTCCTCCCCCTATAAGAGGTAATGACATTTAAAAAAAATCTTAACAAACAAATCTATGAATTTGTATTAAGATTATCAAACATATTAGTCAGGGTCAGCTGGATTTTGCTGCAGTAACACACACCTCCCAAATATGAACGGCTTAAAACAGCAAAAGTTCATTTCTCCCTCAAGCTATAAATCCATTGTAGGTTGGTGGAGTCTCTGCCCAACACTGACCTCTCTTAGATACTCAGCGTTCATCATCTGGAATGTTGTTGGCCCCTGCAGCTGGGGGAGACAATGAAGAGTTGCTTAGCACTTAGCAGAACTGGAACGCCTCAGCCCTAGCACACATCACTCCACATTCATTGGCCCGAGCAAATCACATGATCTCACTTAACCTCAAGGGAACAGGCACATCCAATCCTATTGTGTTCAAGGTGGGAGATAATTGATGAACAACACTACTGTCAACCACTTGGAAGCTCAATGTTTTAAGAAGATTGGAGGAAACCCTGCAGGCAGGCAGAAACACTGAAATTCCACCCCTGCCATCCACCACTAGGGATTTGCTAGTCATTTGAAAAGTAGAATGTGCCCAGACATTTGCACAAAGAAGTTCCTTTTGTTCCTCCCTTCATTCTGTTTCCTTGGTCCTCAATTTCCAGTGTGCATAAGAATGATTATTTGACATTGCATAACATTGTATATACAATCCTAAAAGTGTTTTCGAAGTGTTTTAAACAGGCAGTTTTCCCTGTCTGTGCTGAATTTAGAACCTGACCTATTGAGAATGTGACTCTGTAGTATTTAATTAATACTAGTGCCTGACTTTATTGTTTTTTAAAACCAGTTTATTGAAGTGTGTTTGACATACAAAGAGCTGTACAATATAATGTATACACTCTGATGAGTTTGGAGATAAGTATACATCCATGGAACCATCACCACATTCTATGCCATAAACATGCCAATCACTTCCGAAAGTTTCCTCCCACCCTGTTTAACTACCTGAGTCTAATTGTTCCAGTGTTTCATTGCTTTCTCCTCTTCTGTGCTTTACTTATGCTCTGAGGGGTCATTCCATCTCTGAATCCAATTGCAATTAATTTTTTTTTTGATTTTGTGTATGTACTTGACAATAAGAGTTTATAAGAACTGATTTGTACCCAAAAGGCTAAAAAAGTCTTCTACATATATGATGTCATTTAGTGATTCTCACCATAACCCTAAAGAGTTTGTTTATTAATGGAACATTTCCATTCTACTGATGAGCTAATGGAAGCTCAGAGAGGCTGAGTGACTTGCGCAAAGACACACAGTGCAGATGTGTTGAGGTCAGGTTTTTGAGCTTAATTCTGTCTGCCTTCAAATTCCGCAGGGCCACTCTGGGCACACAACGTTCCGGAACTTGGACGTCCAGGAATTCCTGTCAATTAGGCATTTATTCACAGAATAAACATTTCCCTGAAGAGCTCTCCACAGCTGGCCAATCGCATGGCCCTGCCACATTTCAATCTAGGTGGTGAGATGCCTATTCGTCTTTGAGGTGTGACGTGTGAAGTATACATTTACACATGGATTGAACTGTCAGTGTGTGATATGTGTGTGTGTGTAAGCTGGGTTCTGTGGGGGGGGGGGTTTGTGTAAGCCTTCCTTGATGTGCAGGCGTCACCAGGTAAAACACGGACATCCAGTTAAATTTGAATTTCAGATGAACAACAAATTAGTTTTTAGCATAGTAAGTCTGTCCCATGCAATATTTGGGACATTTATACTAAAAAATAATTTGTTGTTGACCTGAAATTCAGATTTAACTGGCACCTTGTGTTTTTATTTCCTAAATCTGGCAACTCCATCTACAGGCGTGTGTGTCTGGGCTTTCTCATTTATGTCTCATGTGCACCTGAGCACGTGTGTGTCTGTGCCTGTGTGTGTCTGTGTGCCCGTGTGGGTCTGTGTGCATGTGTACCCCCGCTGCAGAGGAAT
The DNA here is from genome assembly GCF_009873245.2 of Balaenoptera musculus. Classification (NCBI taxonomy): domain Eukaryota; kingdom Metazoa; phylum Chordata; class Mammalia; order Artiodactyla; family Balaenopteridae; genus Balaenoptera; species Balaenoptera musculus. Next base: position 83,342,116 of record NC_045790.1, read on the forward strand.
CAGCAGGTGGTTGGGAACAAACGGCTCTACCACCCAAAAGCTCATCTCCCACCAGACCAACCCCACTGGAGCAAGCAAGGTCAGGATGGGTCAGGGAGCTTGGACCTTCTCCTGAGGGCAATGAGGAGCCATGGAGGGCTCTAGGCTGAGGAGGGGCAGCTTTAGATGTGTGTGGGACACGTCCCTCTGGCTCTGTGGCGGAGAGGGCCAAAGGGGAGGGAGGCCTTGGTGAGAGAGGATGAGGATCTGGCCTCAGGCCTTGGCAGTGGAGATGGAGGGAAAGGGGCAAATCGTGGGACTTGTTTAATGTTTCCGCTGGGGCTGAAGGAGGGAGGAGTTGGCGGGGACACTCAGCTTTCTAGCTTGGACATCTGATGGACTGTAGGCTCCTTGAGGGTTTATCTTGCTCCCTTCCTCATCCTCAGTGTCAGGCATGGTGCCTGGCATGTAATGGATGCTCTCCGGGTGTTAATGGCATGAATACATGCGTGCAGGAATGAGAGAAATGGGAACCGAAGAGGAGGCAAGGAGGAGGCGGGGGAGGAAGGGAAGGTCTGGGAGGTAAGCTGACCTCAGTTACTTGGGAAGACCTTGGGTCTGAGGTGGCAGTGGGACTTCCCAGGGAGACGTCCAGCAGGCAGTTGGCCATATGGCCAGCTTAGGAAAGAGGTCCAGGCTGGAGAAGCAAATTCAGGGGGTATGAGTGGGTGGAAAAGGTATGAAACCACCAGCTGGGATCAGCTCACTACAGGACACAGTGAGGAAGGAGAGGGCAATGGTGAAAGGAGGAAGCTTGGGGTACAGCAGCATTTAAGGAGCTGGAAGCAGGAGTCTGAGAGGGTCAATGTTTCCCCCTCACTGGGCTGCTGGGGATTAAGTGAGATACCCATGGCCTGGCAGCTCCAGGAGGGCCAGGCAAGGGTGATAAATGGGACATTTAACAGGCACCAGCCAACAGGTGCCAGGTCTTTGGGCTCCCAGCTATGCTGGAGTCAACTCTGGAGGAGCTGGATCTTAGGGGAGTGAGGGGAAGGATGGGAGGAGGGCCTGGGCAGCTGGGGCAGAGAGGGGGCACTCGGAGGCTCAGGGCAGCTGTTTCTGTAAAACAGAAACATGGAAATATTTTAACACGTAGGACAGTTATATAGGGATATCCTGGCTGCATGTCAGCCCTGGCGACTGACAGTATGTATGTATTTCATTCCTGGCTGTGGCCTCATGTTAGAATAGCGCCCAGCAGTGAGTAAATGATAGTTCACATCAGGTCCTCGCACAGTGCCTGGTATATAATAGGCTCTCAATAAATGTGCTTTCCAATCTTCTTTTCAGGGAGTAAAGACGCCTCCATAGTAACAAGGAATTTCCTCCTCTGAGCACGATTTTTCTATTTTAGGGAATCAAATTTCCTTCCACTTGGGAAGACCTGTCTTTTCTGCCATTGAATTCCTGGGAATTTCAAAGGCACCAGGCTGCAAGCTTGTGGCTCACGGGACAGTCAGAGCCCAAGTGAACAATGGCCCGATCTTGAGGGACAGCTCCAGTCGGGGTCACCCCTCTGGTAGCTTCCCTTTCCTTCCGACACAGCCTTGTCATCTGTCAGGAACCAGGGGCTTCTCCTGGGCCTGGCACATAATCTGTGCTGTGTAAGTGTTTGCTGTGATTATTTTTGTTATTACTGTCCCTGGGCCTGGTGTTTCCTCAAATTGAATCTTTTCTGTGACTCTAAAGCTTAGTTTATTTTATTTTATCCAAGCCTCAGACTAATACCTCAATGGCTGTGGATCCCCAAACAGGGTCATTTTGCAACAACTAATTCTAACACAATCTCTTTCTGGTGATTTTTAAACACTCACACCACAGAGGAGGCTAGGCTTCCTTCAAGAGCTCACTTAATTTAGATAAATATTTGGCCTTGTGGATATACAAACAGTCCTAAAATGTACCTTTTCCTAGGCGTAGGGGCTCAAAAGGGTTTTCAGGATTCAACGCATATTCATTCAGTTATCAATTTGTCCACTTAGCTGTTCCCACTGGAATGGCAACGAGGGTAGGGCTTTTTGTCTGTTTTGTTCACAGTTGTAAACCCAGAGTCAGAACAGTGCCTGCCACATCGTAGGTGCTCATGGCATATTTGTTGAATGAATGAATGAGTGAACTGAGCATCTTCTCTGTGTCAGGATACCCGGCATTGGAAAGCCAGACTAGGACACAATCGCCCTGCTGTCCACGAGCTTGTGGTCTTGTAGAAGAACTCTCCACTTCCCCCCAACATCTGAAATTCAAAGCAGTTCAACACAACTCCCCGTGAGATATGTAAACACCCTGTACTGGTCACAGAAGCCTAACAGGAAGAATGACACTGTTGTTGGGAATGCCAGTGAAGGTGTCCTAGAAGAGGTGGCATTTGAGTTGGGTTTGATTTCCGCAGGAGGAGTTGGCAGAAGGGAAACAGGATGAGCTCAAGGTCCAGAGGGGGAAACGCTGACTTAGTAGAGGAAGTTGCAGGAAGGCAACCTGGGTTGTGTAGGTCACTGTAATATAAGCTCCAGGAGGGCAGGGGCTGTGTCTCTCTTGTCCCTTGTTACATGACACTGCAACTGGCACATAGTAAATTGTAAATTGTAGCTTAAGAATGAATGAGTGACATGAGAACGGAAAGAAAAGATGGGACCTAGAAATCTTTTTTGGAGGTTTGTTTAGCACCTACAATGGGTTTCATCGTCCCCTTCCATCCTGTGTAGATGCTCGTGTCTAGAAGGAACCTTAAGTTCAACCCCAGTCACCTCTGTAACGCCCCACCAAGGGGTCACGTACTTTTGGTTGGTATGTCCCTTAGTGATGGGGTGCTCACTCCCTCCCACACAGCTGGCCCCTCTTTTGTGTACATCTGATTGTTAGAATAGCCAGCCTTACATTGACCACACAGAAGCAGAGGGGTGGCAGGGAAAGACCACTGAACTTGGCTTGGCTCCTGGCCCTGCCAGGACTCGTGTGGTCCCTTGGGCAGGGCTGGTGTAGCCAGTGATTACAAGCGTGGGCTCTGGTGTCTGACAGTTACTTGATGTGCAAGTAAGCTTAAGTAAACTAAGCTTCTCCTCTGTGCCTTAACTTTCTTATCTGTAAAATGGGGATAGTAATAATAGTACTTTCCTCATAGGATCTCTGTGGGGATCCTTCTCAGTACCTTATTAGCAAATTAGTAAGTACTCAACATAATTAACCATGATTTGTAGTGTTATCACCTCCTTTCTGCCTCTCAGTTTCTTCCTCTGTATAATGGAACTTAGAACCCCTGCCTTGGATGTCTCAGGCGGTTGGTGTGAGGAGCCAGAGAGAATGGGTGAGAGGCGTCCACAGAGGGGAGGGTTGTGTGCTCTTCCCATCAGCTGTGGTGTTTGCCATGGGAGACTTCACCACATGGCTGACCCCCCAAATCACTCCCACCCCACCCAGAACCCGAGTTTTCTCTCTACCTTTGGTAGCTAGGTTTCTGCTTGCCATCCCATATCTTGACTTCTAAGATGTATATTTAGAACAGGCTTGCAAGGAGCAGAAGGAGGAAATGAAGGAAAGGAAACAGGCAAAGTTCTCTCTCTCAACAAGTCCTTGGGGGAATCAGGACTCAGGACCCTTTGCAAAGCAGGCTCGCCCAGCCTTTGAAATAACCACTTCCTTCTCTCTTGACCTTTTCAGATCAGAGAGGTGGGAGGGAGTGTGGAGGTTCAATTCCCAGATGTGCTAAACAGGAGGCTGCAAGCTTTCCTCTGATGTGCCCCACTTGTCCAGGGGCCCTGCCCCTGGGAGACAGGACTCTGGGCTGTGGCCACTCCTCCTGGGGTCTGCATTGGACTCACCAGTGGCCCAGCTGCCACTGACTACGCGGGTTTCTTTTAAGAGGTTTGGCTGACCTTCAGCAGAGCTGAGGTATTGTCAGAGCTGGAAGAAGTGTTAAGACTCCAGGGCAGTAGTTTCCAGGCTGGGGGTCCCTGGGTGTTGGGTTCCTTAGACTATTTCCAGTTCTTTCAAAATCCTAAAAGAAAGAGTCTATAGCTCCTGTGTGAGGGCTCATAGGCTCCTAATAGTGTCAGGTGTCTCCGTGTTTCTGAAGTCAATTCAGGGTGGTCCCTGTGCACCCTCGTGTTTGGAGAAAATAATAACAGCTTTTTATTGAGCTTCTCCTCTGCCAGGAGCTGGACGAAGCCCTTCACACATCATCTCAGTGATCTTCAACCTGGTAAGGTGGGTATGCTTATGATTCCTATTTTGCAGATGGAGAAACCGAGGGTCAAAGGGGCTAAGCAAGCTGCCAGAGGCCACACAGCCCTCCAGGATTCCAATCCAGACAAGCTGGTTCCCAGCTTCACCCTCAACCACTAGCAATAGTCTCCTGGAAGCTCTGTTACATGTCTCTGAATATTGCAAAAGGGGCAAACACATTCGTCATTACTCAGGAAAAGTACTGGCAGGGAAGATTTTTGGACGCAAGCACTTGATGTAGGAGGAATAATAACAGAGGTAGTGAGATAGTGCGAACCAGACACCTTGTGTTGGCTTGTGTTGTAGAACTAAGGCCCAGTGAAGTGAGGGTCTCGCCTAAGGTCTTCTTGTGAACTGGCAACTGGGACAAGAACTTGTTTTATTTCAAGTGGACTCCTTGGGCCTAACTCTAGAGCGACCTTGGCTAGCCAGGAAGCAGACCAGCAGTGGGTTTTTTCTGAGCTAGTGGCTCATACCTTGGATGGCATTAGCCTGTGGCTCTGCCGGGCAGAGTCTCTGAGCTCCCCAGTCTGGGCAGGCTGCTCCCTGACATGGGACCAAACACAAATCCTGAGTAATTGTCCACCAGTCCCCACCTGCCTCCCACCAGCTGTACAGAGCTTTGGTCTTGCCAGACCACAGGGCTGCTGAGTGCTGGCGGGGGCCGGTGGTATTCGTCTTCAGCAAACTCTTCCCTCACCACCTCTGACTTCCAGTTCCCTACTTGTGCACGTACTTTACAGTTCACTAAGTGCTTCCACATCTATTAGTTCATTTGAGACTCAAAGCTGCTCTGGGAGCTGGGCAGGGCAGGGATAATGCCCCATAGTATAGAAGAGGAAAAGGAAGTTCTAAGAGGCAAGTGCCTTGTTCAAGGTCACATGCTCAGCTAAGAAATTTTGGAGCCAGAAGTTGGAGCTGAGGCCACCCAAACAGCCTCGCCCCTTTAAAAAATGAGGACTCTCAGGGAGCAGTGGTGAGTAAGGTGCTAAGCTGGGTCCTGCAAAGCACTTTATATATAATTAACAGCATCACCATGAACCATATCTTTCTTTCCGTAGTACACAAATACAAGTACCTCAGTTAAAACAGTTAAACCTGTATCAACTAAGATTCCAGTCCTGCACTCTGAGAACTCATTATGTGATGCAAATACACAGGTGTTCAAGTCAGAAGTGGTTTCTGTCTCACTGTCACCCTGGAAAGACGGTTCATCGTCTGGGTCTTGGTTTCTACAAGTGGACAGTGAAGTGATGGTAACACCTTGCTTCTTATAAAAACGAGTAGGACCATTACATACAAATTTCTTTACGAAATTTTTATACGACTGTTACACATGACAATGAATTTTCATAGGCAGGGAAGGCAAGGGAAATTTACATTTATAAGCTAATGATTATTACGTGCTTCCTGAGTAATTTACATGGATCATGCCATTAATTTGAACAAGAGCCTTTAGGAAGCTAGTACCTTTATTATCTCCACTGTATACATGAGGAGACTGAGACGCAGAGATTTTAAGTAACAGGTAGCAAATGGCAGGAGTAGGATATTAAATCTTGGTAATTTAGTGCCAGCAGGTAAGCATTTTAACTGCCAAGGTGCCTCAGAATCACCTGAAGGCCCGGATAAAAGACAGATTGCTAAGCCTCACCCCAGAGGTTCGGATTCAATAGGTGTGAGAATTTGATCTCTAACAAGTTCCAGGTGATGCCGATGCTGCTGGATCGGGGGGGCCACGCTGTGAGAATCCTGTGCCACACAGAGCTCTCCTGGTACGTCCTGCCCTATAAGTGGCCAGATCAGGACCTCTGAGGCCTGTTTGCAAGGTTAGCTGGACATCCATGCACTAGATACTAGATTTATGTCACGAAGACATATGTTACGCTCATGGACAAAGTAGACGTGGAGGCTGAGGAGGCCCTGACTCCTTCAGAAACCAAGTTAGAGAAGTTGCCCAGTGCCTGATGGCCCTGCAGGTGCCAGAATCCTTGTAGCTTTGCCTACTCAGGTCCTTCCCCAGAGCTGACCAAGGGGAAGGAAGGCCATTGACTGAGGAAGGCACAGAGAACAGATTCACAGGCTGCTTCCTTGGCTCCCATTAGTTTTGCTCTTTAAGCTGGTCACACTCCCAGATTTCAGAAATCATCTATGAATGGAGAGATAAGGCATAGCCTGCGAAAAGAGAAAGCACAGACCAAGAAGATTAAATTTAATTAGGGTTAATTAAATTTATGTTTTTGAAAAGGAATAAGAAAAAGAACTTTAGAAGAATACCAGCATTTCAGAAAATAGGGGTTGAGCCAAAAGCAGAGGTGATGGGCAGAAGAGAGTAAAAAAATCAAGACATATGGATATCCAGTTGTTCCAGAATTCTATATGTTGAGAAGGCCATGCTTTCTCCACTAAACAACCTTTATAGCTTTGTCAAAAATCAGTTGTCCAACCCTCAGAATGGGAGAAAATATTTGCAAATGAAGCAACTGATGAAGGATTAATCTCCAAATATACAAGCAGCTCATGCAGCTCAGTATCAAAAAAAACAAACAACCCAATCCAAAAATGGGCAGAAGACCTAAATAGACATTTCTCCAAAGAAGATATACAGATGGCCAACAAACACATGAAAAGATGCTCAACATCACCAATCATTAGAGAAATGCAAATCAAAACTACAATGAGGTATCACCTCACACCGGTCACAATGGCCATCATCAAAAAATCTACAAACAATAAATGCTGGAGAGGGTGTGGAGAAAAGGGAACCCTCTTGCACTGTTGGTGGGAATGTAAATTGATACAGCCACTATGGAGAACAGCATGGAGGTTCCTTAAAAAACTAAAAATAGAACTACCATATGACCCAGGAATCCCACTACTGGGCATATACCCTGAGAAAACCATAATTCAACAAGAGTCATGTACCACATTGTTCATTGCAGCACTATTTACAATAGCCAGGACATGGAAACAACCTAAGTGTCCATCGACAGATGAATGGATAAAGAAGATGTGGCACATATATACAATGGAATATTACTCAGCCATAAAAAGAAACAAAATTGAGTTATTTGTAGCGAGGTGGATGGATCTAGAGTCTGTCATACAGAGTGAAGTAAGTCAGAAAGAGAAAAACAAATACCGTATGCTAACACATATATATGGAATCTAAAAATAAAATAGCTCTGATGAACCTAGGGGCAGGACAGGAATAAAGACACAGACATAGAGAATGGACTTGAGGACACAAGGAGGGGGAAGGATAAGCTGGGACAAAGTAAGAGAGTAGCACTGACATATATACACTACCAAATGTAAATAGATAGCTAGTAGGAAGCAGCTGCGTGGCACAGGGAGATCAGCTCGGTACTTTGCCGACCACCTAGAGGGGTGGGATAAGGAGGGTGGGAGGGAGATGCAAGAGGGAGGGGATATGGGGATAAACGTATGCATATAACTGATTCACTTTGTTATACAGCAGAAACTAACACAACACTGTAAAGCAATTATACTACAATAAAGATGTTAAAAAAAAATCAATTGTCCAAATTGAATAGCCAAAACAATCTTGAAAAAGAAGAATAAAGTTGCAGTACTCAAACTTCATGATTTCAAAATTTACTACAAATCTATAGCAATCAAGACTGTGTGGTATTCACATAAAGATAGACATATATATAAGGGAACAGAATTTGAGAATCTAGAAAGAAACCCTCATATTTATGATTAATTGATTTTCTGCAATGGTGCCAAGACCGTTTAATGGGGGAAAAATAGGGTCTTCACCAAATGGTATTGGGACAACCAGATATCCACATGCAAAAGAATAAAGTTGGACTCCTGCCTCACACTATATACAAAAATGAACTCAAAATGAATCAAAACTATAAGACTCTGAGAAGAAACATAGGGGTCAATCTTTGCGCCCTTGGATTAGGTAATGGGTTATCTCTCCATTTATTTAGATCTTATTTAATTTCACTCAGCAATGTTTTATAGTTTTCAGCACAGGTCTTTCACATCTTTTGCAGATTTATACCTAAGTATTTCATATTTTATGCTATTATAAATGACATTATTTTTACATTTTAAATTCCAATTTTTATTGCTAGTATATAGAAATAAAGTTGACTTTTGTACATTGATTTGGTATCCTGCAGCCTCACTAAACTCACTCCTTAGTTCTAGTAGCTTTACTGTAGATTCCATCAGATTTTCCCCATAGACAGTCAGGTCATCTGCGCATAAAGGCAGTTTTACTTCTTCTTTTCCATTGTGGATGCCTTTTGTTTCTTTTTCTTGCCTTAATGAACTAACTAGAGCCTCTGGTGCAGCGTAGAATAGCAGTGAAAGTGGACATCCTTATCTTGTTCCTGATCCTAGATGGAGAGGGACATCTTATAGTAAGTAAGATGTTAGCAGTGGGGTTTGTGGGGGCCCTTTGATAGAAGGAGGAAGTCCTCTTGTATTCCCCTTCAATTCTTAATTTGCTGAAATTTTCATCAAGAATGGATGTTGGATTTCATCAAATGCTTTTTCGGTGTCTACTGAAACAGAAAATACAGTGATCACAGATGGGAGAGGGTCCAAACTCAAGAGTGGCCTCTGTTTCTCTCAGAATGAAGGAAACAGGGAAGAAAGAGCCCTGCCCAGTGAAAGGAGCCTGTCTAGGGGAGCTGGGCTTGCCCCACCTCTGCTCTGCACCCCTCTCCTTGCCTGGCATTCCTAGAGGTCAGATCCTGGCCTGCGAACTCCAGAACCAGTGCTCTTTCCTCTACACCAAACTGTCTAAAGACTTTGACTCCGGAACTTTGCATGGTCAAGGCCCCGAAGATGGATGACCCCTCAGTAATATAAAATAGTAGCAGCCATTTACAGAGCACTTTTGGAATATCAAGAACAAGGGCTGGGACGAGGGTGAGGTAAGTGAGCCATCTCTGGATGCAGAATTTAAGGAGGTATCCACAGGACTGTAGGCACCTCATTCGCTTCACCCTAATCCCAGCCCTGCAAAGAACAGTGCTAAACACTCTACTTGCATCCCTTCCCTTAATCCTCAAACGAGCCTACAGCGGTAGGCTATTATTCTTATTTTTCGCAGAGGAAACAGAGGATCAGAGAGGTGAAGTGACTTACCTGAGTGATTAGTGGCAGAGCTGACTTTGAAGCAAAGTCTGTTCATGATCCGTCTGTGCTCGTAATCAGTAGTTCTCGACTCCAGTGGATCAGAATCTCCTGGAAGGCTGGTGAAAACACTGATGGCTGGGCCCCGTCCCAGAATTTCTGTTTCGGTAGGTCTGCTGTGTGGGCAGGGGAATTTGCATTTCTAACAAGTTCCCAGGTGATGCTGCGGCTGGTCCAGGGACCACATTTTGAGAACCACTCATTAAATCTCCGGGAGCATGAAAATTCCAAGAGTAAAAGAGAGAAGTCTGAGAAAACACTGCCAGATCCCTCCGGCTTTGAGAAAGGAAAGAAAGCATCCATTTCCCAGGACTGGACCAAGAGTTTCCATGTCATTTCTGTGGGTGTGTTGGAGTTCCAACCCCATTCCAGAGCGCCTTCCACAGAATCAATGAGCACTTACAAGTCAAACTGAGGGATGAACTGACCAGTCGTGATGGGACCTCTGCAGGGCCTTATTCATCCAAAAAGAATGCCTGACATTTATTCTGAACAGCGTCTTTCTATAAACCCTCAATTCTTGTGGTACCAAATGGCATTTTTTTCCTAAATATATTTCAAATATTTTCTAATTTATTCTTAGACATGTGTATCAGAGAGACATGGTTCATCAAATTTTTCAAGCCTTTGAATAAGGGCCATTGCAAAATAACAGGGAGGGGGGAAAAACCAACACAGAACTATTCATCATGTTATAAGAAAAGAAAACTTAAATGAGGCTTGGCCAAATCTCCAAGCTTTAAACACGTGACAACATTCCAGAGTTGACCCTAGTTTCTGAGGGGTTAAATTTTTCTTTAATTTCCCAAATCTTTGGACCCCAAGACCCCCATTCAGCTGCACTTGGCCCTAAAGTGCAATAAGAAAAAAAGCTGATTTTATTCATTCACTTGATCTTTATCAGGAGTATCACAAGGAATTCTCAGCCCTGCGGCCCACTGGAGTCACTTGGGGAGCTTCTAAAAATCTCTTTGCTCCTAGCCACATCCCAGACAAAGCACATCAGATCTCTAATGAGGCTTCTGAATCTTAAATATCTCCCTTGAAGTGAGACCCTTGCTTAGAATATGGAGACAGCTACTGCCCAGGGCTCTGATTGGAGGCGTGATGAACGGGGAGAGAACTGCTATTTGTTAAAGGTCTTCTGATGCCACTTAACGACCCTCTGAGACAGGTATTATTACTGTCTCTACTTTGTAGAGGACACACTGCCGGTCAAGGAGGTGGAGTAACTTGCCCAAGGTGGCACAGCTGGAATTTAGAGCCAGGCTTCGATCCTTCCTCCTCGGGAAAGAGGAAGGAGACGAGAGTGCCCATATCAGCCACTGCTTGCTCCCGCCTGCTCAAGGCAGCTCCTCTTTGTCCCTCCTACCTGGACCCCTGTGTCCGCTTGGAAACAGTTCATGATCTTCTCCAGTTCTGAGACCTATGTAGCTAAAGGTCAAGGACAGGACTGTTCTCCCATCCCTGCCCCCGCAGGACTTGCTGTTAGGTGGTGGATGACAGGGGCCCTGCTGGCTCCTCTCTGGGACTCTGGCTTCTGGCATCCCCTCCTTTCCTGTAATCTGACGAGTAATCAGCAGCTGAGGTCACCATGTGTCCTCTCACAGACCAGGACAGGCCAGGGCCCTGGGTGACCTGGCCAAGCATGGCTGGAGCTTGTGCCTTATGCTGCTCCTAATGTATGCACAGCACCCAACAGCTTTTCTGCCCAAAATGGGCTATGGTATTTGTAATATGAAATATATATTTGATCTACATCCCCATTTCTGGCACAGAGTTCCTAAAACCCTTGGAGTTTCCTGTGCTGAGAGGGATAAAGGTGTCTTTTGTTGTGTTAATGAAGTGACTTTTAGACCAGCACCTAAGAATGGGGGCTGGTTGCCAGTTGGAACTTTCAGTCCCACCTCCAGACCCCTGGGGAGGGGAGAGGGGATGGAGGTTGAGTTCTATTGCCAATGGCCTATGATTGAAGCCTCTATAAAAACCCAGAAGGATGGGGTTCAGAGAGCTTCAGGGTTGGTGGACACGTGGCGCTCTGGGGAGAATGGTGCACTCCCAGAGGGCTTGGATGCTCCGAGCTCCACACCCTTTCCCCTGACCTTGCGCTATGCCTCTCTTCCATCTGGCTCTTCCTGAGTTATATCCTTTTATAATAAACCACTGATCTAGTAAGTAAAATGTTTCATGAGTTACATGAACTGCTCTAGCAAATTAACCGAACCCAAGAAGGAGGTCGTTGGAACCTTCAATCTATAGCCAGTTGGTCGGAAGCACGGGTGATGACATCGACTTGCAATGGCGTTTGAAGTGGGGGTAGGGGAGCCATCCTGTAGGACTAAACCCTTCACTGTGTGATCTGCTGCTAGCTGTGTCAGAATTGAGTTGAAGTTTAGGACACCCAGGTGCAGAGAATTGCTTGATGGTGTGGGGGAACCCACCCCTCCCAGCACACATCCACCTTTGGAAACTGGTACCAGAATCTTTAAGGCATCAAACAGCTTCACTGGTGCATCTCAAGGTAAGATCTTTATCCTTGGTTAATGGCTGAGGAAACTGAGACTTTGATTGGGCCCAAGGCTTGAAGCAGCCACCTGGGACCAGGGCCAGGTCTCCTGCCTGTAAGAACCTGTTTGGGTTTCTAAGTCCCCCACTGTTCAGGTTCAGGCCTTCCTCACCCCCAGGCTCCTGTGGCATCCTTTCCACACCAATGTCCGATGCATCCCTCCAAGGCACAGCCTGGCTTGTCCCTTCATTCAGCAACCTTAAATGACATTGAAAATGAATGCCTTTTTTTACTACGGAAACTTTCAAAGAAATGCAGAAGAGAACAGTATAATACCACCCTTCCCCCCAACTACCAACTCCTTATCTCCTTTCATCTTCACCCCATCCACTTCTCCCACCACTCCATATTTTTGGGAGCAAATCCCAGATATCGTATCATTTAACCTGTAAACATTTCTGTAGTTATCTCTAAAAGATAAGGACTTTAAAAAGTATCCACAATACCATTATCATCTTTAACAAGATAAACAATAATTCCTTAAGATAAACAAAAGCCCAGAGTTCAAATTTTCCCTAAGTCTCTTAAATATTGTCACTGCAATTCATTTGTTTGGATCAGGATCGAAATAATGCCCAATTATTCCAATGGGTTGACAAGTTTCTTTAAACCTCTAGATTCCCCTTCCTTTTGTTTTTTTCCTTGTAATTTATTTGTTGAAAAAAACTGATCATTTATCCTGTAGAGTTAGTGTCCCACACTAATTGGATTTTGCTGTTTGCATCCCCCGTGGTGGTGTTTAACATGATTCTCTGTTCCTTGTACTTTAAAGAAAAAAATCTAATAGGAAAAATAATGATCTAATGTTATTACCCTAATAAAACTATTTTTATTCCTGTCTGTTCTCCTTTGATCCCTGTTTACATGCATATAACCTTTGGTGTTTTTTTCTGTTTAACACCACACTGTAAATATTTTCCATGTTTCTATGTAAAACTTTCATAATTAACATTCTTAATAGCTACTTACTATTCCAGAGTGGTGTTAAGCCTTAATCATTTTCCTACTGCTGAACTTTTAGGTTTTGTTTATTTTTGTCACTCTGATAGATAATAGTAAATCTTTCATGTGACTAGTATAATTATTTCTTTAGGGTAGATGGATGCCCAGGACTGAGACAGGGGTCCAAAACGGATGAATGGCTTTATGTATTCTGTACATATTGACAGGGTGCCTTCTCAAAACGTTGTACCAATTTCCATCATCACCAGCGATGTACACACGAACTCCACCTCCATCCCTTTGCACTGCCTCCTGCCCACCTTGAACCTGGCCTAGCCTTACTGATTGTTTGACCAATAGTATATGACAGAAGTGATGTTCCGGAATTTCCAGCCAGTTTGCAAGAAGTCTAGGCCTCTAAATGCTTGCTCTGGGCCATGGCAGCTACCATGTAAGAGCTCCAATATACCGAGGAGACTGCTGTGCTAGAGAGGCCTGGTGTAGGAGCTGTGGTCAACAGATCCAGCCCAGCCCAGGCTGCCAGCCTCCCCAGGCATCGGACACATGAGGGAATCTTTGAATCCTCTAGACTCATTTGCCAGCTGAGTACCACTGAGTGCCCTCAGATGCCATGAAAAGCAAAAGCATTTCTCTGCTGAGCCCTGCCTGAATTCCTGACCCATAAAATCATGAAATACAGTAAAGTGGTTCTTGTTTTAAGTTGCTAAATTTTAGGGTAGTTTGTTATGCAGTAATAGGTACCAACAGGTGTCTTTATGCCTTCCCCCTTATTTTTCTTGTGTCAAGAACTATGTTCCTTTGATTTACATTTCCAGTTTGCATTTTCCCAGGGATTTGGATTTGGATTTGTGTGTTTTTTTTTTCACCTTTGTAAATTGACCTTGTTTTGCCCCCGAGCAGAATTTTGACTCTGGAGTCACACTTACATAGTGAGTCAGGGACCCTGCATGTCCCCCCTCCCCCCAACCTCACTGGGACATGTGATCCTGCTAAGGAGATTTCTACCTGAATGACCTGGAGTTTCCTTCCATTTCTTCCATGATTCTAAGTGTCCTGGATGGTGGAGGGAGAAAATGAGATTTGTTTTCTAAACCCAGCACCCATATCCACCTGATCATGGCATATCAAGTGCTGCAGATGAAATAAAAACTGTAAAGAGACACTAAGCATCAATGCTCCTTGACAAGAAGCCCCTTGTAAGTAGATGCATAGTAACCTGAAAACGTAGAAATAAGAGAAGCTTTAAACGCTGAATTGTTTCTGCAGTAATATAATTTGGACTTTTCTGTGCCTTAAACAAAACTATATTTTTATATATTCTTTTTGCATATATTTTATATTTATTTCATAAAACATGAAACCATTCTAAAGACACAATATTTGGGCAATAAGATGGGCAGTTTCTCATCTTAACTTACCCCCCAACCTCTACTCATGGTGTTTCTTCCTACTTAAAGCATTAATAGCATCTATTGCCTTCCTATTTTTTTTTTTTTTTAGGGATTGGACTTTTTTTTAAAAAAGAAGAGATATAATACTGTTAGAGAAATTTGAAAACAAGGTAAAAATCCGTAATCCTACCACATTGACACAGTGACAAGTACATTTTTATGTTCCCTGCTTGTTTTTATAAATCATGTGTGTGCAAATATTTTTCCAGACTTTTTTTTACTTAATACTTTATCATAAGTATTTTCTCCGATCCTTCATAAACTTCATACCATCATTTTTAATGGTTATAAAATATTTCTTCAAGGCTTATACCCTAATTTATTTTATCATCCTCCCTCCCCTTTTTGAATATTTGGGGTGCTTCCAGTTTTTCACTAAGCAAGTCTTTGATGAGTATTTTTCTGCATATGGTTTTTCCATATTTCAGGGTATTTTCTTAGGCTAGCTTCCCAGAAGGGGATTATGGAGTCATAGTGTATGAACATTTTTATGGCTTCAAAGTATCTTTTGAAGAAGGTAGGTGTTCCATTTCATGAGGTTCACAAACATAAAAGAGGAAATTTGGCTTCAAAAAAATCCCGTGTAACACATCTATGTAAAAATTTGGGCAAAGAGAGGTTCTAATAGTTTTCTAAGTTATTAAAGCTTGCCCTTCTTAATTTAAAAAAGTTACTTTTGATTCTATTTTTTTTTTTATAAATTTATTTATTAATTAATTTATTTTTGGGTGTGTTGGGTCTTCGTTTCTGTGCGAGGGCTTTCTCTAAGTTGCGGTGAGTGGGGGCCACTCTTCATCGCGATGCGCGGGCCTCTCACTGTCGCGGCCTCTCTTGTTGCGGAGCACAGGCTCCAGATGCGCAGGCTCAGTAGTTGTGGCTCACGGGCCTGGTTGCTCCGCGGCATGTGGGATCTTCCCAGACCAGGGCTCGAACCCGTGTCCCCTGCATTGGCAGGCAGGTTGTCAACCACTGCGCCACCAGGGAAGCCCTCTATTTGTTTTTGATGAGAGTCTTTGCTGAGATGTTTTACACTTCTGAGCTTTTCTGAAAAGAACCCACAGAGCATAATTTAACCTTTTCTTGATGACTCATGTGATCAGTATAACCATCAGCCGTTTCCCTGGGCTGAATACCCGAGGACTTTTAGGAATTTCTCAGGTGGAGAGGCTACTTGCTCCTTCACAAAACAGCCACAGACAAGGAGCTCTTCTAGAGATCTACCCCAGTCTCTAGTTTCACGGCTCTGCACTGAGTTGCTGGCTACCTGTAGTGAGCTGTTGCCTTCTCAGACACAGACTTGTCTGGCCAAAGACACCAATGCCAGCTCTGATCTTTCCTCTTTGTTCACAGGCCACAGGCAGCTATTTGAATTGGGGGCCTGAAGGACCAGCTCCCACCAAACAGCAAGGCACCCACATCAGCAATCATCCTTCTTGGCAAATATTATTTGTGGAGCACAGATGTTGAGGTGGTGAAAATTGCATGTTGGGATTTCCTTGGACTTGCTGTTGGAAACTTGCATCTCCCACTGAAGTCCTGTGAGACTCCTGCAACTTCCCACGTGAAGGTGAAAAACTCTCAGTTGTCTTTTCGTGTATCCCCTGGATAACGAGGTAGGTGAATGGAGTTCTGAATAAAGCCTGGGTGCCTAACCCAGGTGGTGGTGGAGACAGTGAAGTGTGAGTGGAATATGCATGGGTGGCCAGAAGACCCAAGTTCAAGTTCCAGCTCTGCCCTTCATTACCTACTGGCCTTGAGAAAGTCAGCTACTTAACCCTTCTAAGTTTCAGTTTTCTCATCTCTGAAAGGGATAATAAGACGTGCCCTGCCGCCTCCAGGGTTGTTGTGATAATGACATGAGATAAGTGGTAAGGAAGCTATGAAAGCCCCTACCTACGCGGGTCATCATAATCTTGTTTAGACTGTAAGAATACAGACCTGCTCAGGCCAGAGCAAGCCAACATTTTATTTTGTCAGCTTTCAGGTGGTAAAATGTATGATGTTTCATGCGTCATTAAGAATGAGAGGCCTGGCAGGGCTGGGATTCCCGGAGCATGGAGCAGGTGTGGGGAGTGTTCGAGGGGTTGTCTGAATCCTCGGTGGCACTGGGGTGCTGGAGAGAGAATGAGATGCTTTTCTCAAGAGCTCTACATGTGAGAAGAACAAGTCGCAAAATCCAGGATATATATATGCTTTTCCTGTCCATATAGGAAGGGACTATATAGGGAGGGACTGTCCATGGAGAGGCAGGGGGAGGGCCACATTTTTCTGAAAGTGGTAGCATTTAGACCATTTAAAGTAATATGTTGATATGATGGCTGTTAAGAGTGTGGTAAAAATATTAGAGGAAGCAGCTGAAGAAGGGATCAGTTTGCGACTGACTTTAGTGGTCAGGAGGTGTCAAATGGTGGCTGGGTATCCCACCAGCCAGTGTCACAGCCCCACCCATTGAGCCTGGCCCTGCCCTCAGCCTCCAGGGTGGCATCTACTCTTGCACTTCTTCCTCCATATTAGAACCTGGTCTGCTTGCACACAGTGGCAGGGAAGTTTGGGGTTGATTTGGAGAACCAGGCTGCCCTCTGCCATAGGTGTCACGCTGTAGTTCAGAGAAGGTGAGAAGTATTCTCTTAAAGCCTTTCAGCCGAGTTCAGGGTCTTCAGCCCTACCCTGCAAAAGCCTTTGAATGGTCTGATCCATCTGTTCCCACTATGGGGAAATGCAAAACACATGGGCCGCCTGGCTCAGAGCAGGGTCCTGTGAAAACCGCACGCTTCAACGATGGACAATTGTTTGTCTCTCTTTGGGCATCTCTTCGGGAGACAGAGCAAGACAAGTTTAGCTCATCAGAAGTCGCTGGGGCTTTCACTTTATCCTGAAATTTACTAAGTCAAGTAGTGTGGGTGAGAGCAGACAAATGATTCTTACAGTAAGGGTCCCTCTATATTCCCACCGCTGGTGCTGATTTAAGAGTTTTGTAATGATTACATCCTAATATGGGTTTTGGCCCATTTGTAGGTCATGAAATCTATTTAGTAGGTTTTGACCAGCCTCTTTTTTTTTTTTTAATTCAGTGGAATAGCACAGAATAGAGTAGAAAATACCTGAGCTCATTACATGTAATAAGGGCAAATACTGTTGCATGAAACTTTTGTTTCAGAAGTGTGTGTTTATGGGATTGTGAAACCAAGCGTCTTGGTCAAAAAAAGTTTGAAAGTCACAATCTGCTAGTATTTCTCAGTGTGGGCACGGTTGGTACTTTTGCTGGGCTATTTCTTTGTTGTGTAGACTGCCTCTTGCATTGTGGAATTCAGCATCCCTGGTCCCTGCCTGCCAAATGCCAGTAGCATCCCCATTCATTGTCACAAAAGAAACTTCCTTACTTGGACACCCTCTAGGGGTGCCATTGACCAAACCCTTGAACCTATAGGGTTGAGTAAAGAGGAAGATGCAATCTATTGCTGATCCAAGACCTCTCCTGCAGATTTGCAGTCAAGGACAGCAGAGCCAGAACAGGAGGCAGTGAGGCACATAAGGGGGGAGGGAGAGGGGCTGTATTTTTTGGAAGCTGTACCACTTACTGACCACTCTCAAAAACAAGGTGTGGCCCTCGCCTCTGGGGACATCGGTCCTTAGTCAGTGATAAAGCTCCTATCACTTTGGACAGATTTCACGTCCTGCCCTCTCTGGCTTATCACAAAGACACATTTATCAACCCTCATCCTCCTTGAGACAAAAATAGCAGTTAACTTGAATACTTCCATATTCGCCACACCCTTCTTTACAGATATTGGGGAAAGGACAGTTATTATCAGGTGTATTGATGAAGGGTTTGGGGTAGGATGGAAGGCAGACAGCCCCCAGGGGAGAGGTTTGCCCACATCCTCTTCAACAGGCCCCCTTCTCTAGCCAAAGGGCAGGCAGGGGATCCCCTGGTTATCTTATTTCTTTGAATTTGCACAGCAGAGATGGATTAGATTGGATTTGGGATCATGTGCAAGGTCCCTTCCATTTCTGGGCTGCTTTGTTTCCAAAATCTTGGATTCTAAAGGCCTTAACTGAACAGAATGCATGATCTCTTGCTCTTTCAAGGGTGTGGCAAATAGGAAAATCCATCCAAGAGAGGTCTTGGCAGCCTGTCTGAGCTAGAAACTGCAAATGCATCACTGTGGGGGATTATATTTGAACAGGAAAGTGTCCTAAGGCAAGAAATGCCAAGATAGAGGTCAAGAACCAGGTGCTGTGAGAAATATAGGTGTGAAACTCTAGGCCAGTGGCAATGAAACTTCAGTGCACATAAGATGGACCAGAGGAGCTTCTTAAAATTCCAATTCCCTGATTCTGCCTGCAGACGTCCTGATTTGGTAGTGTTGAGTAGAGACTTGGAAGCTATGCTTTTAACATTTTCCCCATGAAATTATTCTGATGCACGTGGGCCACAGGTTAGGAAACACTGGTCTGGACTGTGGCTGACTAATGCTGATTGGCAGAGTGACAGAGACTTTTATCCTTTAAGGGTCTGCTCTCTTAGCTGCCTTGACTATTTCATTTGCTCATTTACCATCATTATGGAATATGGAGCCACCAAGAAATCCCCAAGAAATTACCTGAGTTCCTCTCTGACCCCATAAGGTAGTCACTGTTAACACTTCTCATGGTAATCAGAGTTCTTATCCCCACTAATACAGCCACTGTTTTCTTTGTCTGCTGGCTCTCTGGCATGAAGAACTCAAAGTAACCAGGTGGTACTCTCAGCTTCAAGTTTAGTGGCCTTACTATATCCCTTGGAAGAATTCTTCCCCTGCAAATCAGCACCTCTACCCCAAAAGAGCCTAGGGTTTCAGTGGATCACTGGAAGAGAGAGAGAAAGGGCTCAATCCTAGTACTATCCCTTGATTCCCAGACCCAAGTATTCTAGCTACTGGGGACACAGGACCATACAGTGACCATGGGTTCCATGTTCTGGAGGACAGTGCCACAACCCTGCACTGTATTGCTCCTAAGCTGATGCCTTAGCTGAGCCTTTAACAGGCTATTCCGCCATTGTATTAAGCTAGCGGCTTCTGGGTGATGTGGTAATGCTAAAACCAGTGGTTTCCTTGGTCATTCACCAATTTTCACACCTCTTTTGCCATAAAATGAGTCCCTTCATTTGAGATAATGTTGTATGGGACACCACACTGATATATCAAGCATTCTGCTACTCACTGAATGATGGTGCCGGCAAAGGTACTTGGTCAGGGAAGGCAAACTCATATTCAGATAGGTATCGATCCTGGTAAGGAAGAATTGCTCAGGAAGGGGTCTGAAGAAATCAACTTGCCATCAAGTGGCTAGGTGGTCTCTTTGAGGAATGGTACTATTTTGAGAGCTCTGTGTCAGTCTCTGCAGCTGGCAGGTTGGCCATTCCACAATGTCAGGAGGTAGATCTGCTTCAGAAGGATGGGGCCCATGTTCTTGAGCCTTTGCCTAACATTTACCCTGGCCATCACTGTCACTCTTCTTAAGGCTCCACCATGTCAGCCCTGGGGTAGCCAGGGCGAGAGGCTAGCTAACATCCACAGGATGAGTCACTCTGTCCATCTGGTTGTTGCATGTCTCCTCTGTGATGGATGCTCTCTGGTGAGCATTGTGAGATACAAGGACCAACACATTTTGTGCCCATTCCTCTATGTAATCACATGATACTTAGCTTCTGGCAGAACCTTTGTATTAGCTATCTGACTTATGAAAAGGTCTAGTGGAAGTCCTTGAAACTACCTTCCTTTTTCTACCTCCTAGAGTAAATCAGAAGCAATACCACATCCCAGCAAGTATTGCAGAGTTTAGAGCTACTATTAACAGTTAAATGGTGTAGGGGTAGTGAGTCCCATTGTATTTCCACGAATTCTCCTATATGGCCTTTGAAAAAACCAAATGGACTGTGGTGGATAATAGTGGATTGCTATAAACTTGGCCAGATGGTAGCCTCAATTGAAGCTGCCATGTCAGATGTGGTAGCTACTGGAATATATCAATACAACCTTTGACACTTGGGATGCACCATGATCTGGCAAATGCAGTCACAGTCTGTATACAGGGGGAAATCAAAAGCAATTTGCTTTCATATGGCAAGGAGAGTAGTCCAGGTTCACTTTTTGGCTCCAGAGTTATGTTAACTCTCCTGTTCTCTGTTATACTATAGTCCATAGGGACCTTGTCATCCTAATATGACACAGATCATAATGCTGGTCCCCTATTTGGTAACATCATGCTAATGGGACCTGGTGAGATGGAAGTGACAACCACTCTAGAAACCCTGTTAAGATCATGAGTGTGAGAGATAAACTCCACCACCTAGCTTATCCTGGGTCACTCAGGTGTTAGTCTTAGGTGCCTCTTTGGTATTAGGGAGTAAAATCCTAGGGAGCAGAAGTGAAGAAAAGGGAAATGAGGCAGGGAAGGAGGAAGAGCCAATGAGAGGCATTAGATGATTGATCACTCAGTCTTGTGAGAGCATCTCTCAGATGGCTTATAAATGACTTTCTCAGGACGGTGCATCTGGTTGAAGAAGGGAGAGAAATATATTTGCTGGCTTCCATTGGCTAAATATTTGCTTTGTGTGGTGTTATTTCTCCTGCACTTCCAGGTTGCTCGGGCTGAGTGGATTAGGCAGTGTGTCAGAGGTCAGCATCCGCAGGGAGGCCCTGGGCAGGAAGGGAGAGGTGCTCAGTGTGGGTAAGGGGCAAGGGGCTGTGATGGGGACGGGGACTCTGGGTGTCTAGAAGTTCCCACCAAATGGGAAAGGGAGCCCAGGTTTTTATCCTGTCAGCCACTGGTTGAGAGCAGCTGGGGGGTCAGCACTGATTCCCTAGCACTTCCAGTCTGCTATGCTGTGGGCAGAGCAGGCTCCAGCAGCCAGAGAAAGTGCTCAGGTGAAGGGAAGCAGTTGCTGGCAGCTGGATGACCTCGCCTATGGTGCACATAAATGATGGAGGCAGAGGGTAGGGTCGGGCACTGGCAGTGGCACCTAAGAGGTGTTTGACACACCCTCCCTCCTTTTTTTTTCTTGTCCTCTTCCCACTAGGATTGTCAGATTTTCGAATTCATCTCTCATGCAGAACAAATCAGCTCTTAGCAGCCCATGGTCTCCCTTGGCATAGCCAGACGCATCAAGGTGCTCATCAGAACAAAAGCATCCTCCGTGCAAGGCACTTGTGGGATTACACTGTCATTGTTTTCTCTTGTTTACCCAAAGGGCAGCCCTTTTCTCTGGATATTCCAGTGAACTCTTTTCTAGTCAGCTAGTTAGGTCTATTCTGCTTTTTCTGCTCCTGAAGCCAGAGGAAGATGCAAGCTCTGAGTGTCTCCTGTGAACTTTCTCACCGCAGCCCCTCAAGGGAGGTGTTATCCCCACGTCTCGAGGAAACAGGTTCAGAAAGACATGCGCTATGTTCTTCGTAACTTTTTCCTAAACCACAACCTGGGATGCTTCTCACTGATTTTTGTGCCCCTTCTAGCTGCTTGAGACAGTCTGGAGAATGCTTTTGGAGACTGAGTTTACTGGGACACTTGGGTGGTTTATAGGAAAATGGAACAGCCCGTTAATTTAGTTGAGTCCTTCAAGAGCTGGGGCATAGATCTCCCCATCTCCACACGTCCCGATCTCGCAGATTGTACTGAAGCCGTGGTAAACAATTTAGACCAGCTCCAATATGACACAAAGCTTCCTCTTGGCTATTTCTACAACTTCATATTGAATAGAAGGAAATCGCTTAAACCCTCAAAACACAGTCTGGCAGGAGGCGAAATGTCTTGCTTGGCATCCTGCCCCCATCCCTCCCACACCGGCAGCTGGGACCATTTGGTCCCCCTTCAGCTCCCAGGCCGGATGCCCTCCCTGTCCTCCATCAGTCTGAGTTCACAGTTCCCACCTCCAGGCCCAACTTTAAAGTGAGAGCCCTGATTGCTTAGGAACATGGTCTGGCTTCCTGGGTGAAATAGGTACAAAATTAACAATATTAACATGCATCCATTTCCAGTCATTTGTAGGAAAGAAATGTGCTTTGGGGACTTATATCTTTAGATTCTAGTGAATTAGATATTCTCAGATACTTACACAGAACCAACAAAATATGAAATGTGCACATACGACTTCCCTGCCAGAATAATAAAGGAAACTGCTGCTTTATGCATATGTATCTTGGACTGATAAATTGGACCACAATCCAGCCCACCAATCAAAATACAGCTATCCTTTCATCCATCAGGTAACATGCATAACTGAGGGGGACCAGGTTTTTTCATCACGGCATTTTAGTTTTCATTTTTTCAATGTAGGTATACTTAATTTGTATATTAAACATGTAGAAATATGTTCTTCCACGTCTTTCTTGAAACATGCTCCCCTTCTCTATCTATATATGTTTTCCCCCCATTTTTAACTGAGATATGAATGCTCAATCTATTCCACTTTTCTCTTTCTTATAAGAAAAGGCAGAGTGCATATGTGATGATAAATGGCACATGATTCTTAGGCTTGGTGTTGGGGAGCAATAGGGATGGTAGGGATCATGGCAAACTGGAGAACATGGCCTTGACTGAAGGCAGCCACCCGCTTTTCATGCAAATCAATCACTGGCACAGGAAATGCAAGCCCCATGTTGCCAGGTTTTCCAAAAATTTAAAAAGAAGCCAGAATTCTGGATTTTAATGTAAAATCAACTAATTATCAAATATATTGCTAACTAATTTAATTTGGAGGTTGACACCAGGCAGGCTGAACAAAACATATCTGTGGGACAAATTGAGCCCATGGCCACCAGTTCACAACCTGTGGTTTTAAGCGTCAAATAGAACAATAGAACTATTATATAATCATAGTTGATGTGGCTCTTCCGAAGCAATATAGAATTATAGTTCTTTTTTTTTTTAACATCTTTATTGGAGTATAAATGCTTTATAATTGTGTGTTAGTTTCTGCTGTATAACAAAGTGAATCAGCTATACATATACATATCTCCTATAGTTCTAAGAAAATCAATTACATTCCCAGTTGATGTGGTACTTTATAAGCAATAAAAGATATAGAACTAATAAGGCAAATTCCTTATGGTTAGTAATTCATAATAAAATAAGGTATGTCCAGCACAGCGTGGCTGCAAGTGGGAGAAGAATTCATATTCACAGAGAATATGAACAGAATAAGAAAGAAGCCTGACCGTTTTGTTAGAATGCACTTTGCCTTTTGTCTTAGCTTCGTGTGGGGCCATCCTAGCTCTAGAGCTGCTTTGGCTGCTTTTCCCTTCCCTCTTATTTGCACCCCCACCCCTGCCCCCTGCAAACCCTCAGACCCCAGAGTCTGGGTTAACTTCACTACCAGGCTGAAGCCTCTCCTGCCTTCTCCAGACCATGCTGATTTTTCTTTCTTTTTTGAAGACTGTGTGCATTAACCCCAGAGCTGACCCCTCACATCTGTACAGCACTTTACAGTGGACAGAGCACTGTGGCATCCAAGTGATTTCATCGACATTCCAGCCATTCCCCACAGCAGGATCATTACGTCCATTTTATAGATGAAGAAATAAAAAGTCACACAGGGATTTGCCCAACTTCACTCTGCAACTAGGGCCAGAACTGGACTGGAATCCAGGCTCCTGACCCCAGGCCAGAGCTCCCTTTGGAGCCCTCACTGCCCATGCTGGCATTAACCCCTTCATGCATGAGTGCTCCATATCTCCAGTGCAATTTTGCTTTCAAGGGTGGGGAAATGGGTGTAATCCTCTTGTTCACAGACAGGTAGTGTGATGGAGTGGTGAAGAGCATGGGTGTTGGTACCTGTCATGCACTAGCTTGGGCACATCTTAAACCTCAGCTTCCTCATCTATGAAATAAGGATCATTGAGGTATCACCTATCCAGGGCTGTTGCGGGGATCGATTGTTATGAGTAAAGCATTTAGCACAGGGCCAGGACACAATCAGCACTCAATAAGTGTTAGGTACGATGTCCATCCCCATCCCATCTCTGCAGGGCTAACTCAGATCACCTTTTCACTTGGCAGGTGGTGACTTGCCACCTAGAAAGGAAAACCAGGAACTGACCACAGAGCGACAGCCCACTGTGGCTACTTGGTGCACCAGGAAGAGAGGCCCCTGGGCCTGCCTGGCTTCAGAACTCTCCAGGTCTCAGCTGATCTCAGTGGTGCCTCGTCTCCCCCAGATATCTTACACTACTGGGCCTGGTGGTAATCATAATAATAAAAAGCCACCATTTGAGGGTTTAGCCAGTGCCAGGCCCTGTGCTAAGATCTGTAGAGGTGGAATAGTCTGCCCTCTGCTCCCTCCCCCCCCAACCATGCGCACTACCCATGTGTGCTTCTGGAGGCTGAGACTGGGTCATCTGTTCCCGGTCATCACAGTGCCTGGAGGAGTATCTCACCTAAGAATTGTGTTCCTTCATTCGTCCCCTGTTTATTGGCATCTCCTACTGCCAGGTACTGTTTCAGACAGAGAACAAAACAAATATAAATTCTTGCCCTTCTGTAGCTTACATTCTGGTGGTGGAGGATGGTGGTGCCGGCAAGGTATAAAGAGGAAAACCTTGCAATAGTAGATAAAATTAAAATTTTTATTAGGGTTCTCTTTGCTGCGTTTATTTACATGAATCACTTATACCGCCCCAAAGGGGCCATTCCTGGGCATTCAAGGGGGTTGTGTGTCAGGCGTGCAGGGCGGGGCACAGCAGTCAGGAGCCCAGTCCAGCTGTGTGAACTTGGGACATTCACTGCGTCTCTCTGAGCCTCAGTTTCTTCGTTGTCATTTAGGGAAATCAGAGCGATTCCAGCCTTCCTGGGCTGGTGAGAGGATTTCATTGGCCCGTAAAGAGAGTGCTTTGTTTGCGGGGCAGCCCGGACAGGGACAGACGTGAGGGCCGGAGGGAGCTGCCCGCTGACCCACAAGAGCGCGGGAGCGGGGCTTTTCTCGGTTACACAAGGCCGCCCGGGTGGAAGCCGCGGCTGGGGGGCGCGCATCTGTCGAGGGGGTAAGGGGCGTGGGGAGGCGGTCAGCGCGGCCAGGAGCCACGGGACGTGAGTGCGCCGCTGCGGCACTGCCCGAGGTGGGGCGCGGCGCGGCGCACGGGGGACCGCAGGGCGCGGCAGAGTCGGGTTTCAGAGCGCGGGTGACTCAGGGCGCGGGCCGGATCCTGCCCGCCGCTGCCGCTGCCCCTGCCCAGCGCCGCCTTTGTTCCCGGCAGGAAAGGCGAGCGGCCCAGGCGCAGAGCCCGTAGCCGTCCGCGAAGCTCGGCGGCCCGCGGAACTGCGGGATGGCACAAAGGTAGGACTCGCTGCCCCGCGCCCCGGCTCCCCCCGGCCCCTCCCGGCCGCCTCACCTTCTCTCCCTCCGCCACTTCTCGCAGGAGGGACACGCAGTGTTGGCGCCTGCTGTGGCTGCTTTCCATCTCCGCGCTTCTCCCCGCTGTCACCCGGACCCGCTCCGCGACAGGTAAGCGGCCCGGCCAGAGGATGGCACCGGCTGCCTCCGCACCCGGGGGAAGTTGGTTTTGGCTGCGGGCGCGGCTGCGGTGCGCGCCTCATTCCTGGACATAAAAGGGAGTCCTCGCCTCTCGGTGCGCACTGGTGGTTCTGCCACGGCTTCCCCGGGCGCTGCCGGAGGTTCGAGGGGCGAATGGGAGTCTCTGGGCCGCCGGAGCGGGTGGAGTGCTGTCCGGGTACCCGAGGTGTCTGAGCTAGGTGCGGCCCTTCCAATCTTGGGCAGAGGGGGACTTTGGAAGCCCAGTGACAGCGCCAGCGGCTCCGCGGGGACAGTTAGCTCCAGCTCACCCAGGGCCCGCGCTCAGGTCGCGCGTGCAGGCTGGCTCATTGTAAGGGCAGATCTGGTGCCCTCTCTGTACACAGGTGCGGAAGCACGACCGCCAGCTGAGACACCTGGCGCTTTGCCGCGCAAGAAATAACGGGACTGAATTGCCCTGATGCCTAACTTAGCCCTGAGTTACCTGGAGAGTCCCATCCATCGTGGGCAGTAGCTCCATGCGCGATGGGAAGAGCTATGGACTGGGGACCAGGGGATCTGGTACCTTCTGTTCCCAGGCCTCACTTTCGCCACCAGCACCCAGAGGCGGCTGTATGACTAGTGGAGTCTAAGTTAAAATAGTTTTGAGTTAAAGTGTGTTCAGGCTTCCTGGGCTTGAATTGTGGCTGTGTTAGGTGCCATTGGACAATGAATTTCACCACTCTGTGCCTCAGTTTCCCCATCCGAAAAAGGGGAATACTTAGACGACCTTTCCTCCTAGGAATGCTGTGAAGATTAAAAGAGATATTAGAAATAATATGCTTTCCACACCATGGCACATACTGGGCACAAAATAAGTGATTGAAACTACAGGTTGATCCTTGCAATAGCTGTGTTGGAAAGCAATGCAGGCATTTTTACAGAAGAGGACACTCAGGGTGAGAGAGGCTTAAGAACTGACCTGTGCAAAAGGCAGGGCTTGGGTGCCAAGGTCTCTAGACTCTGGTCCTTCCCTGCTCAGCCCTTTCTCCATGCAGTTTTGCAAGAGAGCTACCACTCTCCAAATAGTAACCTCGGACTGCTTTTGGATTTAGGAGATTAGTAC
Organism: Balaenoptera musculus; assembly: GCF_009873245.2. Taxonomy (NCBI): domain Eukaryota; kingdom Metazoa; phylum Chordata; class Mammalia; order Artiodactyla; family Balaenopteridae; genus Balaenoptera; species Balaenoptera musculus. Next base: position 83,369,148 of record NC_045790.1, read on the forward strand.
ACAGTCTCCATAGAATAAGTGTGCTGGGAGATGGGGTCTGGTGGTGGGGGGGAATGGACACAACCTCTGTCTCTGTGAAGGAAACTGAGGACTGTTGGGTGGCCATGGTTAACTCTTTGTGTGCTGAAGGAAGCCCGGGACAGCCCAGATCCTTGCCTCCTTGGGAGCAAGACTCAAACACAATGACAACTTTTCCTGCCAGAGCGTCCAGCCTGGCATTTCTTGCAGACCAAAGGGCAGCTGGAGCACAGTTTTGGCTTCTCAGCACCGTGGCCCGTGTCAGAACGTTGCAGTTTTGCATGTGATATAAGGTACTGCCAACTCGGCGGCAGAGGGCAGCTTCAGGTTCTGTGGTCTTTTGTGAACTCTGCTGCAACCCCACCCCCAAAATGAAGAAGGTTCTGGGGAAAGAAAATTTGGTGTTTCTTTCTCCTCCTGCGTTTGTAGGCTGGCTCTCTGGATGCCAGGTCAGGGCTGTTTTTCTAACACAGAGGAAGTCCTGTCCCTATCCTTAATGTAAAAGGGGAGTGCCAGGAAACCCTCAGGAGAAGAATGAATGATTGTAGTGTTTTAATTACTGGCTAAATTTTTGGTTTTCTCTAAAGTTAGGAATACCCATTACTGATGGGTGATTGATGGATATTCAGTGTCCCTCGAGGGGAGAATCTTCCTACGCCTGAAATATCCTCCTGCAAACTAAATCTGGCATGAAGTTTAATAAGGCTAACACTTGTAAACCACTTCATATGTGTGATATGTTCATACTTCATTCACCCAAGCATCACAATCGCTCCAGGAGCTGGGTACTGGGACTGTGCTTCAGATGAGGAAACGAGGTCCAGAGACCCCAGGCTTCTCAGCTCCTGAGGGTTTCCTGGCTCACCCTGTTTAAAGAGACCCGTGTCAGTTGACCCCTTGTCCCTCGCATCAATCCTTGTGCCCCTAGTGGGTGAGGGCTGAGCTGGTAAAGTTACAGTGTCACTGGAATGCCTGCTCTTTTAGAAGATAAGGAAGTTGTTGTGAGACAGGGGCAGTGGTGTCATAACTAATTTGTTCCTGATAACAAAATGTTAATATGTGCAAATGATCTACTTTTCTTTAAACTGTTTTATTGTGAAATATAACATCTATTCAGAAAAGTGCGCACAAAAATACAGTCCCATGATTTCTCACAAAGCAAACTTTCATGTAAGTGGGTCAAGAAATGGAATAGCCCCCAGAAGCTCTCCTGTGCCCTTTGGCTGTGATTATTCCCTCCCTCCCCTCAGAGGTAACCATCCCCTTGACTTTTATGGTGATTCCTTCCTTCCTTTTAGAAAATAACGTTAGTACCTAAGCATGGATCCCCAAATTCTGAAGTTCAGTTTTTCTTTTTTTTTGAGCTTTATACATGTGGGGTGTCTCCTTTGGTGTCTGGCTTCTTTCCTTAAATATTAAGTTTTGAGATTCATTTATGCTGTTGCATTTCACTGTAGTTAATTCATGTTCCTTTCTGTGCAGTATCCCACTGTATTAATTTACTGTCCATTATTTATCCATTTTTTTTCCAATGACATTTGGGTGGTTTCCATTTGGGGCTAATATGGTAGCGTGTCTCTGACATGCTGTTTGTCCACGTCTCTTTGTGCACATGTGCACACATTTCCGTTGGTTGTACACATGGAAGTTCAGTGCTGGCTGACAGGGTAGGCAAGCCCTCCAAATGAACAATGGCAGCGCGGCTTCCACTATGGTTGTGCCAGGGCTCACGGCCGTCAAGCTGGTAGGAGAGCCTCTGTTTCTTCGCATCCTCACCAGCACTTGGTGTTGTCAGTGAGCTTAACTCCTGCAGTTCTAATGGGTGCACGTTAGAATCTTACTGTCGTCTTAATGTATGTTTTCCTGATTATTAAGTCGATTACCTTTTCGTATATGTATTGGACATTTGGATATCTTGATTTACTTTTTTAAATCGAGGTGAAATTCACATAACATAAAACTAGCCATTTTCATAATGACAATTCAGTGGCATTTAGTACATTTTCAATGTTGTGCAGCCATCATCTCTAGTTCCAAAACCTTTTCATCACTCCAAAGAAAACCTCATTCCCATCAAGCAGTCCCTCCCCATTCCCCCCATCCCCACTCCACCAGCCCGGGGCAACCATGAAACTGCTTTCTGTCTCTATGGATTTGCCTGTCTTGGATATTTCATATAAATGGAATCATACAATATGTGACCTTTTGCATCTGATTTCTTTCACTTAGCATAATGTTTTTGAGGTTCATCCATGTTGGAGCATGTATTAGGACTTCACTTTTTTATGGCCAAATAATAGTCCGTTGTTTACCGCAATTTGTTTATCCATTCTTCCATTGATGGAGACTTTTGGGCTGTTTCCTCCTTTTGGCTATTATGATTAGTGCTTTCATGACATTTGGGTATATGGATTTGAGTACTTGTTTTCAATTATTTCAGCTGTATACCTAGCAGTGGAATTGCGGGATTATATCATAATTCCGTGCTTAAATTGTGGGGAACTCCTAAACTATTCCCCACAGTGGCTGAACCATTTCACATTCCCACCAGCAATGTACAAGGGTTCCAATTTTTTCATGTCCTTGCCAACACTTGTTATTTTCTACTTTTCAGATTACAGCCATCTTAGTGGGTATGAAGTGGTATCTCACTGTGGTTTTGATTTGTATTTCCTGAATGACCAATGATGTTGAGCATCTCTTCATGCGCTTCTTGGCCATTTGGCGGAAACTCTGAATACCAGTCAGGGCAGGTTCAGATTTTCCCTCTAAGCATCTCATTCTTGCTGGTGGCCAGCTGATGTGCTTTCCTGAGTGAGAGAGAAGGGGGTAAGAGTCACACCTAAGATTTTACATCACTGGCCTCCCGCCTTACCTGTGCCCCAACCTGAAATGAGCTCATGTTGCTCACATACCATTAGAAGTTGTGATGAATATGAATGATTGTCATGTTTTAATTACTGGCTAAATTTCTGGTTTTCTCTAAAGTTAGGAATGCCTGTGGTGGCATAATGTCCTGCCATTATGTGTTTTACAGCAGAGTTAAGGCTGAAAACCCCTGGCACACTGAACCACACACAGCTCCCCATGTATATTTGGGATTTTGCAGTCTCCTTGACTTTGCACAAGGTTTGATGAATCTCCGTGTCTAAAATACACTCCCTCGCCTTGTTTCTCTTTAGGGCCTAATTCTACCTCCCAGCTTAAACGGCACCTCTTCCAGGGTGCCTTCTCTGGATCTCCCCACCTAAGCTTTCTCATCACTAAACCGCCACAGCCCTTCACCTGTCTCTCCAGGCACCAGCCACTGTCCCCCCTGTACCGACAGTATGTTTATTTCTCTCTCCTTCCTATGAGAGCACCTTGAGGGTGTGGATCATGCCTCATTCATCCAGAGTTGACCACGTGGACTTTGGCCATTTTGTCATTATGATAAACAGTGCTGCTGGGAACATCTTCAGACAAATGGCCTTTGTTTTCTTTTGGGATTATTTCCTTTGACTAGATCCCCTCAAACAGATTTGCCCATCAAATAACAGAACTAGTTGGATAGTTCTTATTATCTATTTAGATGGATCTTTCTGAGATACAAATTGAATCATGCCGCTCCTTAGTTTAACTGCTCTCTCTGAGTTCTCCACGTACCTAGGATGGAGTCATGCTCCTTGCCCCCAAGTACCCCTTGTGGTCTGGCCTCTGCCTACCTCCCGTTCTCCACTCACACGATGTCCCTCTTGACTTGGGCTCACAGCAGCCGCTCCCTGGCAGGTTTCTGGGTGAGATATTCACTGTCCCACCTCTGTGACTTTGCATGGGCCAGTCCCTTCTTGAGAATGCCTTTCCCCTTTTTCACCTGGCACCCTCTCATTCATCCTTTAAGATTCCTCTCTGGGAAGTCCTCCTGTTCTACCAGGCATGTTGAGTGTCTCTCCTCTGGGCTAACACTGTATATCACCACCTCTCAGTCACAGGGCTTCCCAGAATGGACCATGATCATTGATTACTTGTCTGCCCCCACCACTACACAGGAAGTTCTGTGAGGTGGGGACTGGGCCTTGCCCGACTCTGAACCCCAGAACCTACAGGGCCTGGCACAGAGTGGATGCTCCCCAAACTCTTTCAATGAATCAAAGAGGGAATGAATGGGCAGGTCCAGGCTGTGGTCTAGAGAGAATGTGCCGATTTACCATGTCCTCTGCAGTGTCTAAGTCATCCTGAGTCTTCCATGGCTCTGCCAGCTGTGGAGTGGCCATGGCTGAGTAATCAGGGCACGTTATAGGGCTTTTAGTTTTCTTTTCTTTAATGACTTTAATAACTGGTTAGGCTGGAATTTACACTAATGTTACTTTGCTCTTTATCTTTTTTTTTCATTACATCTATTTGTGTAAACAATTTATTTTCTAGCTTATCCCACTCATCTTATTCCTGAAAGCCTCTATTTTGTCAAAAGCTGCACATTTATCTTTCTGTGCTAGCTAAATATATGAGCTTATTTTCAAGTTTTCTTTGAATGTCTACAGCTTGATCCATTTAAAATGAACCCTCGATTAAATACATTACATAAAGTGTATTCTGAGGTCAGTTCTTTTCCAAAGTGGTACCCAGGATTCCCTGAAATACTAACTAAAATGTAAACTATTCCTCCATCCTAGTACTGCTTCTGGTTATCATATAAAATTTTTCTTTTAATAATAGAATTTTTTTGTGGAATCTTTATACATACTATTGGTTGCTTTCTTGTGCGTACGTGTTGTTTTAAAAAAATCCCACATGGTCTTGATAATTGTTGCTTTGTAACGTGTTTTAAAATCTGGTAAGGGAAGTTACTCCTGCTTCCTCCATTAAGCTGTAAATTCCTTAGCATAGACTGATTTATCACATAATTTTCTCATGATATGATTGGATACTTGGAGTGTCATAGTGGTGGTGGGCAGGTGAGGGTTATAAAAGGCAAGGCAATCTTAACAATAAGATTCAATTTAAGACATTAATATGCAGTAAGGAGAACAGATGAGCAACTAAGGCTTCAAAGTCAGAGGAGCGGCTGACTGTGGGGCCTGAGCTATTGCTGTCGACACAGAGCCCAGGGAGCTGCGGTGGGTCAGAGGAGTTGGAGCGGCCCAGTTTGCTGACTGACCACCTTCCTCCGCTACCCCAATTCAAGAGAAAAAAGTCTAGGGTTAGAGCAGAACCTGGAGAAGCCCCAGACCTCTTCCTGGGCAAGATCCAATGAGGCAAGAATGAGGCCTAGGTCACCTATTGAGTGCAACCCACCCCTTATCTCCAATCAGAATCAACTCAACCCAACCCAACCCAACCTAACCCAGTGTAATCCATCCCAACCCAACTTTATCCAGTCCAATTCATTTCACACTTGTTGCATGCCATGGATGACTTAAAGAACTGGACACGGCAGAAAACAGTTCTGAGGGCCCTCATATCTCTCTTAAGTGAGCAGGACCCTTGACTTCAGGTGTTAGGGCAGCCCCATTTTTGGTTTGGGGAGCTTGGCTAGAGCCTGGCTTGCAGAGAGCAGCCCTGCCTTAGGTCTGTCTGGGAGTCACCCCTCCTGTCACTGAGGGACTCAAATGAGGCCCAGCTTAAAAGTCCCCTCCACCACCAGGAGGTCTTTGTAACTAGTCTCCTCCCAAAGCAAACGTCTGCTGAAGTCCTCAAAACTGTCTGCCCTGTTCTGTGTTTTGGCTACTACTATAGATTTCTGTCTTCCTCGCATATCTTCTGGCTGCCTGCCCTCTCTGAGGACCACTGGGAAGGTGGCAGGGTGACTAAAGAGCCACACTGGACCCAGTGCCCATCCTGGAAGGACTCACAATCTAGTAGTAGAGACCAGTGTGCAGCAGCTGGCTTGAACGCTGTGGCCCTTGTCCTGAGTGTCCTAATGAGGGTGCAAGCAAGCCTCTTCAACACTGAAGTAGGGATGTCCATGTCCACCAGAAGATGGAGGAGGTGGAGGGAGGTAAGCAAGCTTTGAAAAAAGAGATTTATATTTTTCAGTAACATTAAAATATTTTGATAATAAAAATAATAGTCATTGTAAAAATCTAGGTTGGAAAAAAAAAAGGAGTTTAAAAAAGTCGCATATTTTCACATGACTCAGAGATAAATCCTGCTAACATTTGGTGGACTGTTTTTCAAGTTTATCTTCTGTGCCTAAATATGCACATATGTTATAATGCGAATAGATCCTTCTGTACATTGTATTTTGTTGCTTGGCATTTTTTTCCTTAACAATTATCTAGATACTTCCTCTGGAACATTGAATATTCTTCCCTAAATCCTTTGTAATCGAAATAGTATTTCATTATGTGGATGTCCCATAATTAAACTAGGCCTCTTTTAGGCCTTTAGGCTGTTTCCAATTGTTTACGTCCATAAACACTATTGTGATGACCCTATTCTTGTAGCTTTTTACTTGACCATTCCTGCGACTATTTCCTAGCACAAATTCGTAAAACAAACTGTTGGGTCTAGTGCTTGCCCGTTTTTTTTTTTTTAAGGCTTTCATTGCATTTTTTGGAAAGGCATAGTAATTTGTACTCCCTGCAAGAGCATAAGAGAATACCTACCTAACTTACCGCACCTTTGTCCACTGATGCTATTTTTCTAACTGAAAGGAGAAAATGACAACAGCGCAAGGGACAGTGCCAGCATTACGGCTCCAAATTGCCCTTAGTTAAATGGAGTTGGGGATTCCTCCCTCGCCCCTACCATTCATTCATCTATTTGGCACGGGCCTTGTGGTAGGGCTAGAGGAGAAGAGGCTTCTTCAGGAAATTAGAATGCAAGAGCTCAGGTCACAAGGACCTTGGTGGTTCTCAACCCTGGCTGCACCTTAGAATCACCTCGGGGATTCAAGAGGAATCTGAAGCCCAGTCCTCCCCGCGTCCAGGATTCTTAATGTGCCTGGGGTCCAGTCTTGGGCAGGTTTCAGAAGCTCTTGGTGTGATTCTAAAGTGCAGCCAGGGTTGAGAACAAGCAATGCAGTCCAGTGGCTTCCTTTCAAAAGTGACAATCCTGAGTCCCAGAAAGGAAAGGCCCTGTCCGTGGTCGCAACACAGGTGAGAGGCAGAGCTGCCACTGGACCCCAGAACCAACATCCTGGGTTCAGATCTCAGCTCTGTTGAGTGACCCGGGGCCAGTGACTTCTCTTATCCATGTTCTCCTTATCTGTAAGTTGGGACAATAATTCCTACTATGAGGAGTAAGAAGGGAAACATGGGGCCTGTAATTGGTGACCAGTTCTGTACCTCTTTCCTTCCTGCTCCCACATCTCTGTGAGTTCCTTGAGGGCAGAAACCCTGTGTTATTTATCCATGTTTCCTCAGCATCTGACGTGGCACCAAATGGACACAGTGAGTGTTTGAATACATTCATGAATGAATATTCAAAGCCTGGGACTGTGGAGATCTTAGTGAAAACCTAGCATTAGGAACCCCAGACCATAGCAGAGTCTGTGTGAGCCTCCAGCTCTGCTGGAAGACCACCCCCAGCCATGCACTGTGATGATGGTGATGGTGATGGTGATAACGGTGGTGGTAATGGTGGAGGGGCCAAAGCGGGTGGGAGCAGGGGCTGGGTGTAACAGATACGTCAGGGGTGGAATACATTTCATGAAAGAAAAGTGAAGGTATGCCTTTCCAGTGCTGGAAAGTTATAACCATTGCATCCTGTAGAACAGAGAGTCCAAAAGCCGATGACAAACTACACCTAAATCCATGCAGTTTCAACAGCGTCACACAAAGAACCATCTGAAGTTAGGTGAGCCAGCTGCTTCTCCCCTTCCAGCTGCACAGTCTTAGTGCCTGGCTTGTTCTGTCTTTGTTTTCAGCAAACAGGTCTGTCTCCTGGCCTCCATTCTCTCCACCCACCCCCTATATTGCAGCCACAGGAGTCTTCTAGCTTCTTGCCACTCAGGTGTGGTCCACCAACCAGCATTATCAGTATCACCTGGGAACTTAGTAGCGATGCAGAATCTCCAGTCCCACTCACAGACCCAATTTATCAGAATCTGCCTGTTAACAAGCTCTCTGGTGATTCACATGCATGTTAAAGTTTGAGCAGCAGTGTAAAACCAGCTCTTATTATGTCACCCCCTGCCTTAGAACCTTTTGTCATCTTCCTATGCTAACCAACTGTGGTAGGCAGAGTACTGGCCCTCCAACTGTGTCCACATCCTAATCCCCAGAACCTATGAATATGTTAGGTTACCAAAGGGGAATTAGGGTTGCAGGTGGAATCAGTATTGATAATCATCTAACCTTCAAAAAGGGAGTGGATCCTGGGTTACCCAGGTGGGCCCAGTGTAATCACAAGCGTCCTTAAAAGTGGAAGAGGGAGGTGAAGTGAGAAGGACTTGAGTAGTGTTTGCTGGTGTTGAAGATGGAGGAAGGCGCCACAAGGCAAGGAGTACATGCAGCCTTTAGAACCTGGAAAAAGAAAAAGAAAAAAAAAGGAATTTTTCCTCAAAACTTCCAGAAAGGAGCATGATCTGCTTAATTTTTATCCAAGATCTGTGTTGGACTTCTGACCTACAGAACAGTAAGGTAATACATTTGTGTTGCTTTAAGTCACTTAATTTGCAATAATTTATTACAGCAGCCCTAGGAAATGATTTTAACACTCCTTAGCATGGCATTTGAGACCCTCTGAAGTCCTACCAGTGTGCTGTTTTGGCCTCATCTCCAAGAATATCCTTCCTCTTAGCCTGATCTCAAAGCTCACAGCCCCCAGGGTGGCTGGAATGCCAGGGGTGGGGCACCCTGAGAGTCCAAGCTAAGGTTATTCTCCCTGTACTCGCAGCACCTAGCCCCATGCCTGGCTCTGGCAGGTACTCAGTCAATGCTTGTTAAACGCATAACCCAGTGGAAGCCTGCTATATTCATTCAGGTCACCTCCAGCCACGGTGGGGCCCCAGTACCCTGGAGGCACTGGAGGGGCTCTACTTTGCTGTTCCCCTGCTCTTCTGTCTTGGGCAAATCACTGGCTCTCTTTGGGCCTCAGTTTCCTTATCTGGGAAACGAGGGGGTTGGACCAGGTGAATCCTAAAAGCACTGTTAGCGGGAACATTCTAGGATATCTGAATTCACTTCGCCCAAACTTTGCGGCGGTTGGGGGAGGTGATTCAACTCAGCAGCGCTCAGTCCAGTTCCCATCCTTCACTGACATCCTGTTCCATGGGTCAGGATACAGAACTGTGCCCAACGGCTGTGTGTATTTGGTACGAAATAGAGACCACAGCTGCTCTCCTTCCCTGTCTAGTTGAAATGCCAAATTGCTCACTCTCCCACAGAAAGAAAAAGGGAGGGAAAAATGAAATCATTTCTCACTGCAGTTTTTCCACGTGACACATTTTCTAATTTTATTTCAGGCTTAACTGTCTAGAGTAGATGGCTTCATTTCAGCGTCTCCCCCCTCCCCTTTTATTAGAATATGAGCTTCCAGTTGAAGAAGTGGAATGGTTTTTCTTGTTTAATATTTGCAAGTGTGGGCTGCTATCAAACTACGGCTGAATGTCCTCATTTTCTCTGCTGAAGGAAGTGCTCTCAGGTGTACAGCACTAAGCTAGTGGTAGGATTCCTGGGGTCTGGACCCTCCCTGGGAAGCTTGACGAAGTCACTTCTGTTCTTGGACTCAGATACTTAATCTGCAAAGAAAGGAAAAGATTGGGTCACCACGGAGACTGTACGGCCGATTGGAAGAACTGGTTGGTGGGCCCCATTTCTAAGAGTAGTTTTGTTTGAGACTTTGCTGGAATTGTGTGCACCTAAATTTATATCTGCCATCAGCTTTGTCATCTCCGCACTGTTGCTGCAGTGCATGGATTGGTTGAGGTATTTTTAGCACCTGGAAAGAGTGTTGTAGCTTTGTTTCGAAGAAACTGATTCTGCTCCTGCAAGGTCTGTTGCATCCAATCTCTTCCTTTCATCCCTTTGCCCCACTGGGTTCAGGCCTGTGTCGTGCTCACTAAGGGACTGTCACAGCAGCTCCCTGTCCTGGCCAATAGGTCCTCCCATCTCTCTGTCCTCTAGTGCATCTTCTCACAGCAACCCGAGTGGCAGGTCCCATTATGTCACATCCCCTTAAAACCCTTCCCTGCTTTCCCTTACAGCACCTTAAATTCCACTCTCCTCGGGCTGGAGCTCAAGGCTTCTTCTCCCCTCCCAGTGCTCCCGGTGCCCTGGCTCCAGCTACGGGGCCCTGGTTCCAACTACGCTGAACTCCACTTGTCTCTGAATTTACAAGTATGTTCCCTCCTCCTACCTTTGCTAGCGCTGCCCCACAGTCTGGAATACTCTCCCTGCCCTGTTGAGATCCTCTTTCTCCTTTATAGACTTGGTATTCAAAGTGTGGTCCCTGTGCCAGCAGCATCAACACCACTGGGGAGCTTGTTAGAAATGCAGGGTTCCCCGGTCCAGCCCCAGACCTGCTGCATCAGAATCTACACCTTACCCCGGCCCCTGGCTGATGGGAGTGAAACGGAAGTGAGGGGCGCGCCTTGTAGCGTGGTGGTCAAGTGCTGGGGCTAGGGGTCAGGCAGGGCTGGTTTGGTTCTAGGCTTTGCACGTACTAGCTGGTGACCTTGGACAATTTACCAGTCCTCTTCTAGCCTCAGTTTCCTTATCTGTAGAGTGGAGATGATAATAGTACTTATCTCGGAGTTCTTTGGTTGAGTACATGGAGTCATGTCCCCAAAGCTCTTAGCACAGCGCCTGGCACACCATGATCCCTCAATGAAGGGTAATGGCCACGGTGACGGTGTTCAACCTCGGTGCTAACTGACATGGTTCCTAAACCCTCCTATGGCCTCCCTCAGCATTGCTTGTTCCTGGTTTCTTCCATCAGAGTCACTTGCAAGCCCATCTACCTAAGGATGGGGAGAGCCGGGACAGTGCCATTCATTTTCAGGGTTCAGAATCATTGACCTTCCAGTGCAGGGAGATAAGCAAGGACTTTGCAAGTATGGGTGGGTGAGTTGGATAGAATTAATGCCAAAATTTCTAGGTATAAATGGTCATCCTGCCTGTCATAGCCTGGTAGCTTTTTCATTCACTCATTTATTCCCTCACTTTTATTTAATAAATATTTATTAACTGCTTACTGTGTGCAAGGCAGTGTGGTACATGCTGGCTATAAAATGATGAACAAGATAAGCATGGTTCCCTTCCTCATGGAGCCTAGAATCTAATGGGGGACATAGACACTAAATAAAGGGTTGTAGAAAAAACCCTAAATGTCTATAAACAGTAAAAAGTGTTATGAAGAAGTGCAGGGAGCTATGAAAGCACATGCCTGGCCACTCTAATACTGTGGTGTCAGGAAAGTCTCCCCAAGTTGTGACATTTAAGATGAGATCTGAGGTGTGAATAGATTTAGCCAGGAAAGGGGGTGGGGCTGGTGGGTTAAAAGAGGAGTGGAATGTTCCAGATAGAGGCAACAGGATGAGGATAGGATGGAAGCAGCCGCTGGTGTGGCCTGAGCAGTCAATTCTCTGAGCCCGGTAAGGGAGGGGAGGCTGGGATGGGACAGGACAGGATGGGACGGGGCTGAAGTGGGGGGTCTCCAGCATGAAAGCAGAACCTCCGTCCAGTAGCTGCTTTCCCGAGCCTGGCCCTGGGTGAGCATCTGGGCTTCCACTGCCCCCTGGGTCCTGCCCAGTGCTCATAGCCCAGGGTCCATGGGCTGAGAGCCTCTGGGTGCTCTTTCCTGCCCTGCTCTTGCCTCTACTTACCCGAGAGTTTATGGCTTCAGGGAGGGGCACAGGGTCTCCACCTCTGTGTTGCCCAAGAGAAGTGTATATGAGAGACTTGCAGTAGAATGATAGGGAAGCAGGGCTGACTGAGAGCCTGGAGCAGAGTCTCTGGTCTTACCTTGGCCACCCAGAGCCTCCCAGGCCATCACGGCTGCCTGGCTGAGAGTTTGTGAAGGTCACACGAGAAAAGGATTCTAAGAATTGCCCTCTGCAGTTAGTCTCCAGTTAGTCTTGGCTTTGAAAAGCTTCTTCCTGTCTGTGAAATGAAGGGGTTGGACCAGCTCTGAGGCTCATCCAGATCTTATATTATGTCTTCTGATTTCTCTGTCTGGGTCTCTGTATTCAGAATGTGTATCCACAAGCACATGCAGAATTCTCTTGCCAGGGAACAGAGAGGTCTTGCGGGGGAATAACTTGGGTGGGAAGTTCTTAGATGTTTTCACATGGGAAGCAATTCCTTTAGAGATGGTGGGAGATGGTGATTCATTACCCACTCCTGTCCAGGCCGTTGCTTTAGAAACCTGCTTCTCAAACTGGGTGTGCTCGTGGTCCTTGGCTGTGTGACAGCAGTGTGCAAAGCCACATTGTTTATTTCCTGCATCCATTTTACTCAGCGGTTGATAACTCAGGGAGTCCAGTAGCAACTGGAAAATAATTTAGAATATTTTTATATTAAACAGCCCACAATTATTATGGAGTGCAAAACTTAAGTGCTTTTAAAGATAGGGCAGGAGGCTTTAATTAAATTTCCAAGCTCTGTGGGGCTGTGGCTAGACCCAGGCCCTCAGGTATAGGGTCCCCTCTCTCTAATGGTGATGCTTTAGTGGAGATGATGTTATATATAGATTTGAGATCCCCAATTGGTGGGGGAGGCTTGGAATTATGGTAGCGGGTACAAGAACCCATTCTTGTATAAACGTTTCCTCCATCAATAGTTACCTAACGCACTTGTGTGTGGAAGGGGCTACTGACATGTTTTTTTTTTTTTGTTTGTTTTTTTTGCTATTGACAAGATGGAGGTCACTGCTCTCCATAGCTCTTGTACTAGAACTTTCAGCTCCACGAGGGAAGGAACTTATCTGTCACTGCTGGATCCCCAGCACCTAGAACAGTGGTGCCATACAGCATGTGCTGAATAAATGCTAGTTGAATGAATAGATGTGTGTGTGTTGGTGGCTGTAAAAAACTTCCCTCCTCAATCTGAATTTACCTTTCCAGGAATAAGTGTGTGGGTGCATGAGCATGGGAAGGTTGGATGGAATGTGAAAAATGCTGTTCATGCATATTTATGCGGGAGACTGGCCAGTCCCACTCAAGTTCAAGGTTTCTAAGAATCTCTTTGGAGGCAGCCTCCTACCCTGTGTGGTCCAGGCTCCTTGAGGGAGAAGCACAGTTCACCATTCATGCACCTTGGGTAGCTGGGGCTCCTAAGCTCCCTTCTTAGGGTCCGTGGGTCCCCCAAATACCTCGCTCCCATCAAAACCCACCGGGGACCTTGAGGACCCAGAAAATGTTGGACTTTCAGGATCCTCTATTCTGGCTCTCCTAAATTACAGAGGGGAAGGTGGAGGCTCAGAGGGAACAAGGGACATGATGAGAGTCACACAGCCAGAATGTAGAAGAACTGGATTTAGAACGGTTTTCTGATGTCCAGGTGGGTGGCATCACACCACCCTCAAATTCCCCAGTTTTGCTGCTGCTTGACTGTAGACATGTTGTCCGTCTGTCCCATCCTCAGGGATGTGGGAGGAAAGACGGGGGACAGGAATTCACATACACTGAGGGTCTCTTCTATGCCTAGCAGCGTATGGTTAGAGCTGAGCTTTGGAAACATCAGCTGGATTTCAAATCCCAATTCTTCCATTTATCAGCTGTGTGACCTGGGCAAATTGCTCAGGTGGAGGGTTGGTTCCCTATCTGGACAAGGGGTAGTGGAGGTCCCACCTCCCAGGCTGTGTGAGGCACTCAGGGTAGAGCCTGAGACGACAAGCCCTTGGTGGGTGAGAGCTCTCCCTGAAACCATGAACCGCACCCTGTGCACAGCAGCGTCACTGGGGAGCTTTTAAAACATGTGGAGGCCTAGGCCTTTCCCCCAGAGGTCCTGATTGGTATGGAGCCGAGAATCAGTCTTCTAAAGCCCTCAGGTGGTTTTTCTCCCCATCCAGGAACACAGTGCTAGAGCATACACGCCATGAGGGCAGGGGACACATCTGTCCTGTTCACCCGTGAATCTCCCACAGTAGCAGTGCCAGGCACCTGGTGGCTGGTGCTTGAGAATATTTGTAAATTAATGAATGAATGAACGGACAGATAAATAAGATGTGCTCAGCACCTGACATTACCCTGTACCACCACCCTGAGGGCTGGGTATTGTCATCTCTCTGTCCAGATTATGAAACTAAGGCTCAGAGGAGTTAAGGAACTGGCACAAGGCTAGTAAGCGGATGAGGCCTTGCGTGCAGGTCTCTCTGGCACAGAATTCCACGTCCTTCCCCTGCATCTGCTGGGCGAGGCTCGAGGGTCATCCTCCTCGGGTGCCCCCGAGGTCACCCTCAGTTTCAGGCCTCCAGTTAGGGGCATCTCCTGGGTACGCACCTTGGAGGGTCTGGTTCCCTCTCCCATTACTCTGGAGGTGCACGGGCTCTTCCTCCAGCTAACATTTGGAGGCCACCAAGCTACACTTTCATCTAGATTAAACAAGAGTCAGCCTGTTTCAAAATATGACTTCAGGGTCACCATCTGTTCTGGCTGTTCCCTTAAACTCAAATCCCATTTCAGAGCCAAACGGGGCTCCAGCATCCCACAGAGAGCAGGTCTCTGCACAGTGGAGCAGGAAAATCTGTAGGAAGAAGCAGTGTGTTTGATAACAGCTGTAGGACAAATTTCTTACGTCGTTTGTTTCCCCCTACTCAATGGCATCGAGTTGTTATATGTGAGGACCACAGGCCCCACTATGCATCCATTCCCGTATTGGGTGCCTACTGTGTACCAAGCACTTCCCTGTGCCTCACCTTCTTAGGGCAGTGGGTGAGAGTGGCCTGGATAGTCGATAACTGTGGGAACACGATATGCTGGGCAAGTCACATCGTCAGTCTGGGCCTTAGTTTTCTCATCGTGGGGACACTGGAGTGAAGTCCTTCCCAGCTCTGAAGGTCACCCCGAGTCTCCAGGCCTCTATCAGCCTGTTCAGTGTAGGCGAGATTTCACAGCTCCTGCTGAAGCTGTGAACTCATTCTGCCGGCTGCTTCCCTGTCCTGGCTGAATTCATACAAGCTCATCTGCTGCGACGCCCTGGGCCGTGCCCACGGCATCACATGCCAAGTGCTGAGAGGCTGCAGGAAAATATGTCTCCTGCTGTTGCCAAACGACCGCCTTCGCTCCACATTCCAAATCACCCAATTCCACCCTCTGCTTGGCAAGGGAAAGGAAGGGGCCTGACTGCCGGGGCAGCAGCTCGAGGTGAAGTGGTGATGCCTCCTAAAATGGTCAGTGGCAGCCTTCCTCAGAAACCTTTCAAGGCACCCCATCGCCTGTTGCATAAATTTTAGTCTCCTTGGCTTGACATTCAAGGCTCTCCCTAAACTGTTTCCAGTCTCCCGAGTGAAAAAGTGATTAAGAGTAGAAGGAGCTGGGAAGGACCTCAGATGACCCATGTGTGAGTCCCAACCACACCAGTCCAGCTCTGTGGCCTTGATCTCCTTCAGCCTTGGTCTATCCATCTGCAAAATGGGAGTGCAATTGTCCCCACCTTATCAAATTGTCCTGAGAGTAAATGAGCTGATGTTGGCTTCACACTTCTAACCTGGCGTCATAATTCTCTCCTTTCTGTGCTAATGTTGGAGGTTGCCTAAGAGTCCCATTGCTCCCATCTCCCGGGACTACCCACATACCCCTCAGTTTCCTAACTCCATAGGTTTGCTTATGCTCTGCTTGCTCCCCCATCTTCACCTGTGCAGAGCCTTCCAGGCCCATCTCCATTGCCCTGTCCTTCAGTTCAGGCACCTGTACCAGGGCTCTGTGTGTTGGTGTCTTGCCCTCTCTACTAGGCTGAGAGCTACTCGGGGACCAGAGTCCGAGTCTTCTTGATCTTCCAGAGTCCACCCCAGGCCCAAGTCCAGACAAGTGTGGCCACTGGATGCTGGTTGTGGGCAATGCCAGAACCCTGGACTGGGACCAGGATAGAGTGAAAGACAGGGAGGTCCACTCCTGCCTCCCCTTCCGAGATCCATCCTCCCCTTGTGGCTGCATTTCTCTCGAGGCTGGCACAATGTAAATTATGACTGAATTGCATATGGTTAGCACCTCTAACTCTGTAAGAGATTTTATGGACCACGTGGTGTCAATCATGCAAAAGAACTCAAGAAATACCCAAGGACATGCCTTACTTAGAGACTTAGAAAGCTCCAGAATTACTCTTTCAAGCTCCTCCCACCATCGATGCCCCTCCTACCCCCATGCCTTACAACATGGGGCTGGAGGTTGGGGTGAGGATGCAGGAAGGAGCAGGAATCTTACCCTTCTTCTCCCAGGACCTCGAGGGCTGGCCTGTCCCTCCCCATCTTGCCCAGTGGCCCTAGCTCATGCTCTAGCCCCCAGATAGGCGACGAGCAGCCTCTCTGAGGTCTCCAGCCAAACCTCAAGAACCTAATAGTATATCACGAGAAGGGGAAGCGTACATTGTCCATAATCCCTACCCGGACCCTTGTTCCAGGGAGGCAGCTGGAATGCACTCTGAAATCTAAGAGGCCAGTGTGTTTTAGAGCGGCACTCCCAGCTCAGTTTGGTGGGTGAGAGCCAAGGCAGGCATTTTTCAGAAGGCTGGTCATTCTGCACCCTCTTGCTTAAGGGTCAGCCAAAACGATGGAAGATTGCAGCCCTCAGAAAAGTTAACATCAGGCCTCTGTTTGGCTATTAATATTATATTATACTTCAACAGTTGGATCAGATGAGAGCTAGGCTGTTAAGTGCATATTGAGCTAAATGGTGCTGGTGGGATCACTGTGACAAACAGCTGGCATTCATTAGAGTTCTTTGTAATTGCTTAAAAAGACTGTATTGATTGTATGTATTGATGACAATAAATGTAATATGGTAAGACAGGCATACGGTCACTCTTCTCCAGAACCCATTAAGCTCATTCATTCACTCATGTGTGCGTTATTCGTTCATTCATTCCTCCATCAATGCTCAATTTTTGCCTAACTCAGGAAGGCCCTGTGCTAGAGGGGTGAAGATGAAGTTGGGAGATATAAACATGAAACAGATGATGCCTGACCCCCGAAGGGCTCACAGGCTGGTGGGAGACATAGGCAAATAAACAGATAATAACATAGAAGTGAGGAACTGGAGCTTCCTGGGAAACTTACCAAAGGAGGGTTTCTTGGCAAGGTGGGGTGATCCATTTGCAGGCATTTAGGAAAAAATCAACCCTGAGGCCCAGCTTCCCAGTGTGGCTGGAGAGGACTTCCCTCAGGGAAGGGCAAGGGGAAGGTGGGGAGGCAAGGGAAGTAGCTATTGTTGCCCCTCCTGGAAGCGTGGCCTCCTCCGGCTTGGGACAGGCTTTCTCTGGGGAGCAGCTCCCTTGGAGGCCACAAGCTTCCTCCTGGCTGTAGAACCCTCGCTGACATGCCCAGGCCCCCTGGGCTGGACCTCCCAAGCCTCTCTGCATCCCACAGATCACCAACCTCCTTCCCCCCAGCTGGGGCCACGTGGCTGACTCTCCCTGTTGTCAATCAGTGGGATCTAGTCACTCAGGGCACTCGGCCTCCCATCAGCCTGTCTGGGAGGCAGCTCATTTGCTGTGGCTGTGCTGTGATCCGAGGGAAGCCCCATCGCAGCTAGGGCCCTGCCTAACCCTGTGTCCATAGAGAATGGACCCAGGCTGGGTCCACATCTTGTCTCTGCCACTTACTACCTGTATGACCTCATCCCTCTGCATCTCAATCTCTTCATGTATAAAATACAGGTACTAATACCTTCCTCACTGGGTTATTGTGAGTATTAAATGACTCAGTCCAGGCACCACACTTATAATAGGACTTGGCATACAGTACGTGTTCAGTGAACGTATTAGGTTTTTTGCCTGCTCTAACAAATTACCACAAACTGGTAAAGTTCTGGAGACCAGAAGTCCAATGTCAAGGTGTTGGCAGGGCTGCACTCCCGGTGGAGGCTCTAGGAGAGAATCTTTCTTTGCCTCTTCCAGCTCTGGGGGCTTTCAGTATTCCTTGATTCATGACTGCATCACTCCAATCTCTGCCTCATGATCATGTCGCCTTCTCTTCTGTCAAATCTCCCTTGTGTCTTATAAGGACACTTGTCATTGGACTTAAGGCCCACCTGTATAATCCAGGATCGTCACTTCATCTCAGGATCCTTAATTATATCTTCAAAAGACCCTTCTTCCAAATAAGGTCACGTTCACAGGCTCCAGGGATTAAGATATGGACCTATCATTTTAGAGGCCATCATTCAACCCACTACAGTGAACATGGGCCATTATTATTATCGTTTAGTTGTTGTTTCTTCCAGCAGCTGCAGTTAGCCTGACCGTAGCGTCCTGCCCTGGGGTCAGGAGGGGATGGAGTGGGAATGCTAAACCAATTTCCAGGTTCCAGCTCCTCTTGGTCAACCCCATTTTATTCAAGCCATTCCCAGGCTGGGGCAGGAAATTCTGCTTATGAAGTTCCACTGGCCATATTATAGCATTTCAGCATGTTCAAATTTCACTAATCTGAGAAAAACAGCTCTCTCAGGCCCCTGCACCTGTTTGGAGCTCTCTGTCCATGTTAGTTGCTCCTTACACCTGAGCAGGCTATGCTTAACAAAGCATTTTCACATGCAGAACCACATTTGACCTTCACTGCAACTAAGCTGAAGGAGGTCATTTCACCCCATTTTGCAGGTGAGAAAACTGAGACCCAGAGGGAAAATTGCACAAACCTATCTTTCCTGGCAATTATTCAGGGGAAAGAAAAGAAGGCTAATATCATTGACGATAATTGCAGTAACAACAACCACTGTGCTCTATTGAATGTGTGCTTTGCTAGGCCCTCTGCCTAGTATTTTACGTCTATTATCTCAAGTCATTCTCGAAAGTCTCTCCTGAAGTAGGTGGCATTATTCCTGTGTTATGGATGTAGACACCAAGGCTCAGAGAGCTGAAGTGTCTTGTGCAAAGTTGCACAGCTTTTAAATGCTGAACTGGGATTTGAAGCCAGACCTGGCTGAATCTTTCTCCCTAATAGTGTGCTGCTTGGAGATCCTTCTCTAGTTTGGAACATATGTCAGGCTGGCCAAAATGAGAGCAGTGGCAGTCCAGTTCCCTCCCAGATCTGCTCAGAAGATGCAGCCCGTGAGAGACTGTCTCTCGCTGGGGGCAAAGCTCCTTCCTGAGAGGCAGGTGCTGAGTGTTGGTGCTCAGAGCAGTGGGGATCGGCAGCGGGGCAATGGGAATAGGGAGGCAGACGGGCCCAAGGTCACCGAGGGCCGGGACAGTCAAGGTGTGCTCCCTGGAGTGGGGCAGCCTTGGGTTGAAGTGACATTCCTGGAGAGCAGAGGAGCAGAGGGAGACTCAACTCCTTGCCTCAGACCTTTAAGGTTCATATCTTAAAATCGCCAGTTCTAGGACCTGATAGCTGTGTGCCCTCGGGCAAGTTATTTAACTTCTCTGTGCCTCTGTTCTCTCATCTGTCGACTGGGAACAGTAAGAGTGGGGTGGTTGTGGAGAGCTCCAGGGCTGTGAATCAGGATCACCTGGGAGGCTGGTGCCCAGGCCATGCCTGGACAACCTGAATCAACATATCTAGGGGTGGGCCCCTGGCATAAATATTTTTTAAAAATCTCCCCGGTAATTCTGTGTAGCCAGGGTTGAGAACCACTGCTCGGCAGGTAAAGTACATGGCGCGCAGGACATAATAAGGGCTCACTACACACAAGCTATTGTTACACTTTCCTCATACATTCATGAAATTAACATTCATTGGGCACCTACCTGTGCCAGGCTCTGCCAGATGCCCATATCACCTGCGGTTCATACTTCTTGCTCAGCCATTTCTAGCATTGCTTCCAAGAGAATGAGTTAATTGGGCTCAATGCTGTGCGAAGACATGACCCAAATCTAATATCCTGAGAAGAAGGTTTTACTGATAAGGGCAGAATCCAGAAAATGTGCCCACATCAGAGAAACTGAAACCCTGTGTGTAGGAAGTGCAGCTGAAGATCTCCAGACCTTTAAAGAGGAAGCTAGAGAAGAAAGAGTGGGCTGCAGACTCTCTGTGGGTCCCCAGGCAAACATCTGCCCCTGCAGTGCCCGCACTTCAACATCTATAACGTGGAAGGGTTTCTAATGGGTGGCTTTGTGTTGGGGGGTTAGTTTTTAGCTGCAGAATCCTTTTCAAATGAGGCTGTAATTGGAACCCAAAATATCAAGCAAATTCAGTCTGAGTTGCTTTGGTGTGAGTGTATGGATCAGGGTAGATGAGTGTGGGTGTGTGAATGTGTGAGAGAGTCTCCACGAATGATTTGTGTGTGATGTGTGTGTGAGTGTGTGACGGTGTCAGGGTGTGTTAGTATGGGATGAGACTGGGTGAAGGTGTGTGTATGGATATGTGTGCATACACGCGTGAGTGTGTGAATGTGTGTGTATGGACATCTGTATCTGTGAATGTGTGTGTGAGTGTTCGTGGGAGTGTTGTGAATAGGTGAGAGTGTGTGTATGAGTGTGGTTTTATGAGCGTGAATCTGGATGTGTGTGTGTGTGCATGTGTGACTGTATCTGCGTGTGTTAGGGAGCTGAGGGGCAGGCCTCCTTTAGCCTCCCCTCTCCTGCTGGTGGCCTCCTCCATGCCCCTCCCTGCCCTCCTGCCATCCCTGGCCCCGGGGTACAGTTGGGAACCGTCTGGTCATCTACCCTGACCCTGCTGCCCTGCCAGCATTGGTTCTGTGTCCCCTTGCAGTGCGGAGCCCGGCACATTCAGGAGCTCCTGAAATTGCCCACTTCCAGCAGGTTGCCACCTGTTCCTCTCTGGTGCCCCTCACGTGCCCGGGGCAGGCCCCTTTTCCTCCAGGCCCGCTTCAGTGAGTTTGTGAGTTTTCCTTGCAGAGCCCCGGGCTGAGTCCTCCGGAGCTGCTGCCGGGAGTGGTGACTCACCGCAGTTGATGTCACCCTCAGGAGTCAAGGCCTCCATCACACTCAAAGAGTCTTTGTTCCCCAAACGGAAAAGGAAGGGCCATAAACTGAGAGGAGTTACTACAGAACCCTTCCCAGATGCCCGTGGCCCTCATGCCTGCCCACACCTGCTAGCCTTTACTGTACCACCTGGTGCACGGGGTCCCTGCAGTGGCTCTGAACCCAGGTTTGGGGAAGGCAGTGAGGAAGGGGTCTGAAGGCCCTCACAGCAGCAGCACAGCAAGACCCACTGCTTGCTTGCTTCCTGGGGCTTGCGTATGGCTCTTGCACTGGAGCCAATTCTGCCTAGCTGGTGTGTGTGTGTGTGTGTGTGTGTGTGTGTGTGTGTGTGTGTGTGTGTGTGTGTGTGCGTGTGTAGGCGTGTGTAGGCGTGTGTAGGCGTGTGTAGGCGTGTAGGCGGGTGTTGCAGGCCCCGGTCACAGAATGAGAGAGTCATACCACTCTCTCCAGGCTCAGGTCCTCAGTTCCCTAGTCTCTGGGCCTACTTATCTGATTCTGTTATTAATTCTGTAAAGGCTCACAGTTGGAGGGTGACTGTGAAGGGAACTGCAGAGACCATGAAGGTACCCGGCCCAGAGTCGGCCTAGTCTCTGGGTCCTGAGTGCTCCTGGCCCATCGTGTTGTCCATTCTCATGGTGACTCTGGGAGCCAGCTTTTATTGCTGCCCGCTGTACAGATTAGTTTACAGCTCAGAGAAGCGAATTGGCTTGCCCAAGGTCACACCCCAGTTAGTGGTAGACCCAGGGCTCAAGCCCGGATCGTTCTGCTACCAAACCCCAGGAGGTTAACCCTTACCTGTGGCTGCCAACCAGGAGAGGGCATCAGCCTCACCCAGGCCAGACTCTGGAAGACTCTGATTCCATAGGGCCAGGCAGGAGGGGCAGACCTCTGTCTTTTTAAAAGCTCCCTGGGTGACTCTGACGTGTGGCTAGGACTGCAACCTTCATACCACATTATACTACCCAGTCAGATTTGAATCCTGACTGCAATTGCTTATTATCTTCATGGCCTTGGGGCAGTAATTAACTTTTCCAAGCCTCAGTTTTCTATCTTGTAAAATGGGGATAATAATATTATCTACTTCATAAAGAATCAAGGGTGAAGATGAAATGATTGGTGGAAAGCTCTTCAAATAGTGCCTCTCACGCAGCAAGCCTACAGTAAATCTTAGCCACAGATGTTATTGTTTCTTGTCATCCATTCATAGGTCACCCTTGCCAGACTCCGTGCTGGTGCCAGGGACCGCGAGATGAGTCTGCATGCTCCATGCCCAGGAGCCCATGTCTAGGCATATGAGGGAAGGAAGGGCACTAACCACCAGAATGCAGAGATGAGGGTGTAGCGGTGGAGGGATGGATGGGGACTGTGGAAACGCAGAGGGAGAGCCGAGAGGGAAGCCCAGGAGGCAGTGGGCTGTAATAGGTTGGCTTCCACACTGGGGCTTCAGGTGAGTTACTTCCCCTCTCTGAGGCTTGATTCCCTTGCCTCCCTCCCCCCTGGCGAGGGAACAGGTGAGAGGATGCTTCGAAACCAGAGAGGGTGCTGGTGGGTGCAGACTTCTTCCTGCTGGGGCACCCAGCTGGGCCCAGCTCCTTCCAGCTGCTAGGCAGGGCAACCAAGCTGCAGGGCCCACACCTTGCCAGGACTCTGACCACCGCCAGGCCCCTTCAAAACCATCGTTTTCTCACTTGAGGTCAGAGGCCCGAAAGAAAGAGAGAGAGAGGAGAGCTCATACAGTAACTTCATTGAGCAGGAAAATTCCTGCGCTATATATGAAAACCGGAAAAGGGAAAGAGGCGTTCTAAGTTTACATGTAGAAAAATGCTCTTCTGTAATTCAGAAAAATGAGGTCTTTGATTGTTGGCAAGCCCAGGTCTTCCTTCTAAGTTGATCCAGGATTTTTTCCCTGGCAGGGAAACAGTTCTTTTTTCTAAGAAATGCATTGGGTGGTAGGTTTTTCTAAGAACCTCTTGCATCTTTGCTGGGTGTGGATGGAGCCCCTGCAGCAGGAATTCTGCTTCGTTCATTTTCCTCGGGAAGGGAGTCAGGTAGAGCTGGGCGCCTCCGGGGGCTCCAGGCTGGGTGCGGTGATGTTTCCTCACAGGCAGAGCTATGACATTTTTCTGGGCACAGTGCTCCCCACCTCTGGCCAGGCCACACTGTCCAAAGACGAGGACGTCTGTAGGGGGAGAGCTGGATTTGTGCTGGTCCCCATTGGAGTCATTCCTTCCAGGCCTGAAGGCTGTGGGCTGAAGGAACCGGCAGTTAAGGGTGGTTAGAGAAACTGGAAAACAGATGGGAGATGAGGATGCAGAACTGAAGACCTTCAGACCTGGCAAGGGCCTTTGGAAACCATCTGATGCAGGCCTCTCATTTCATAGACGAGGAAACTGAGGCTCAGAGAGAAGGGACTGCTCGAGAGCATACACTGCGTTGGTGGCAGAATCTGCCTCCCAGGCCGGGCCCTGTCCACCACTCCATGCAGTGTCTGAGAGGCCACGGTGTGGAAGTCCAGAGGGCAGAGTTAGGCCCAGCCAGGCCGGTGGGAGCTACGGGAGGACATGCCTTAGCATACTGGGAGAAAGAAGACTTAGAATTGCCCAGCAGTGGCCAGAGTTGTCCTGGGGGCGTTGAGCTCCTGGACAGTGTAGATGTGCAAGCAGAAACCAGATAGGCTTTGGCGTGGAGGGATGCGGCAGAGGAAACTCCTTCTCCAAAGGGTGAGCTGCAGTCTTTCTGCATAGAGTCTGTGGCTTGGTGAACTCCCAGCAGGCAGCAAAGGAGGCGCTGGGGACCTCCTCTCTCCCAAAGGGTGAGTGCAGGGAAATCCAGGGGAGAGGGGCCCTGCTGGGGTCCCAAGGGCAGTCACCCCCACTTTACCTATACACGCTTAGCCTGCTGGCTCCATCAAGGTTGGTTCACCTGGACCCCCTGAGCCCTGCCCCCAGTGGGAGCAGGGAGAGTCAGTGAGTCCCCGTTTAAGCTGACTGAAGTGTTCTGTAGTCTTCACAGCTGCAAGTGGAAATGGGATGTGGGGAAGGGACACCTTTTGCTTTCCCAGGCAGCCGGTGTAGGAAAGGGGCAGAGGATGGGAGGGAGGCACCAGGGTTCTAGGCCTGGCTTGTTCACAGCTCCCCACTGACCTCAGCCCTGCTCTCTTGGGTCACTTCCAGACCTGACTGTGATTCTGGCACAGGCGGTGTCCCTCACAGCTGCAGCCCAGGAAGCCTTCCTTGGGTTTCATGGGTGCAGTTCTCCGTGTGGCCGCCAGGGGCCGCTGCTGTGCACGTTCCTGGAGTGTCCTCAGCCACCCTGTCTGGCTTCTCTGCAACCCTCTTTGACCTAGAGCCAGAGGAATGCTCCTTAGTCCCTTGGGGCTTTAAATGCTAACAAGCTCGAGCACTGGGCTCAGGTCCCAGATAATCATCTGTGAGATGGAGCTTTGCAAAGCCAGCCAGATACAGTTCCCTGAGGAGGCAAAGCTCCAGAGCCCAGGCTAGCCCCAGGCACTGCCTCAGGACCCCACAGATGGAAGGGCTGAACCAGCCCATTACATAGAAGGAGAAACTGAGACCTGCCTGGGGAGGAGAGATGTCAGCTGTCCTGGAGAGGAGGAGAGGGAAGGGTTGCAGTTCTTCACCTCCTCTGGCCAGGTCACTGTCATCTCTGTGGAAGGAAAACCTGAACCCTGCCCTGTTTGTTTCTTCAGCACTAGGATTCTGCCCTGGTTTCCATGGAAACTGGCTTTGGACCCCTGGGAGGAAAGTTGCACCATGTGGTGACTGTTCAGATTTTCCTCTGCCCAGTCCATCTCTAAAGTCGTCTGGTTCCTCTTCCCTGTGCCCTCGGGAGGGGCTGCACCAAAGTTGTGCTCAGGAGCCCAAACCAAAGACTTGAGGAGAGTGAGGCCCAGTGGCATCTCTCTGTTCCCTTTCCTCAGGCCACAACGCCAAGTGCCTGCTCTCTGCCAAGCCCTGATGTGGGTATTTGAAGGAGGGAGTCATGCCTATGGCTCTGTGTATAGGGTGGGAGTGGAGCTCCAGTGTCTTGGGGTGCAGCTGAGTGAGCTTAGAAAGATTTGGCTGTGAGAACATAGGGGAGGATGTTCCAATAGAAGGAACAGCATGAGCAAAGACAGGAACAGGAAAAGGGGGAGAATGAAGAGGTGAAGCAAAAGGTGTCTTGAGTGGAATTTCAGCTTGATCCTGAGGGCGCTGGGGAGCCATTGAAGGCTCTGGATCTTGTGAGTAGCATGAGCGGATGACTGCTAACTGAGACACCTAGATCATGAGCTTCTTGAGAGCCTACATTCTAGGTTCAGCTCCATATCCCCAGCTGCACACAAGGTGTGAGGTAGAGGCTTTATGAATGTTATCAAATTCATGAATTGGAAAAGTGGGTTGAAGAACTTCCATTGGAAATGAAGCTATCCCTATGCATTAATGAAGTGAGAGATTAAGACTGAGGTCAGATGTCCTATGAGATAAGTAGTTATCTGTGGCGAAGAGTGGCCACCTCCCACAAAGGGCCCCAAGGTTCCTGAGGCCAGAGAATTCTGCAGTCAGTCCCCCATTAGCACTGCCCCCTCCAGTGTTGCCCCTCAAGGATGGCGAGATGTCTTCCCACCAGCTGTGATCTCCACCCCTAGATTCCCGCCCAGCACAGAGCCATCCTAGGACAAGCCTATGGACCAAGTTGCTGGGCCTGTTTATCTTGGCTCCCTGGCTTCTCTCCCCTCCCTGGTGGCCGCCTGAGCAGGTGGCCTTCCTGCTGGAGGCCAAGGAGAAATGAGCTAGCAGGCCCAGGCACAGCCCTGAGCATGGGTCACTCCAGGCCAGGGGTCGCTCCCTGCCACGCCACGCTGTGGGACCGCGTGTGTGGAGGGAGGGGTGGCTGCTGAGAGCACGGCTGGGCTGACTTGGACTTCCTCTAGATTGTGGCTTGGCTCCCCCTGTGGCCGACCCAGTGGAAGCAAGGCCTGTTGCCTGATGCCTGCACTCTGGTCCTCTCTCGTGGCTGAGGTCTGGGCAGCAGGGGGCGGGTAGGATTAGGAAATGATCTCTTTGCAGACTTTGGTTTTTGCTAACCTTATACCTTTGAATCAAACAGAAGACCCATTTCTACCATTTGTTGAGCACTTGCACTTTTCCTCCATCATCTCATTTGGTCCCCATGTGTGAGATGGGTGGGATGTCCCCTCGTCACCAGTAAGTTATCTGCCCAAAAGCTGCCCACTTCGTAATTGGCAAAGGCTGGATCTGAATCCAACACCAAGGTAGTTCTCCTCTGCAGGCTGCCTCTTTTTCCCACCGTCCAGCTGGCCAACCAGTGGTCTGTGCCTGGCAGGGCTGGGGCAGCTTAGAGGTCGTGGGAGGGACCACGTGTCCACGACCAGGACACCAGTTCTGGGTCACCTGTCATTCCAAGTCACCCCTAAGGCAGAATCACACCTCCCCTCTGTCTATCCTTGCTTCACTGCTCCATCTACTGCTTTCTGGCTGTGCCTCCTGGTCCTGGAACTCTCTCCTTGACCATCCATTTCCCTATCTATAAAATAAGGAGATTGGATAGATTGGTGATTTTTTTTTTTTTTTTTTTCCAAACCAGAATCCTCCTGGAATTAAGAATTCCCAGAATGGCCGCATGGAAGCCTGGGCTTTACTGGCCATGGCAGCACTGGGCTGGTTTAAGCAGGCTTCTGGGTGGGAACCTCTCAGCCCCTGTCCTTGGGTACCCTGAACCCCCAGCTGTCCCTTGAACCCTCAGGACACCACTTAGAAACAAGCCGCTGGATGAGAGGCCCAGGTCATTCACTCCCCGTGGAACCACACATTCTACAAACCTGGAGTATCCCACCAGAGAGGGACTTCTCCTCCTGTTCTCAGTAGGAGACAGAGAAGAGCTAGAGGAAAAGCTTTCACTGGATTAAGTGGAGAAGAAAGCGAAGCTATCAGCAGGGTACTCATGGTTTTGTTTTGTTTTTATCTTTAAACTGTGGAGGGGAGAAAAGAAATCTCAGTGGGTTGCTTGCTTTTCTTTCTATTTCTTTTCTTTTCACTTTTTCTTCTTTCTATAGAGATGGGCTGTATTTGAGTGAGGAGAAACATGAAGAAAAGGTTTTATACTTTCTAAAAGGGGATGTAGGGTGTTAACATCTTTAAAAATATGTAAATGTCTTTATTTTTCACATCATGTACTTGGGGTAAAATTCAAAAAGTAGAAAACAGTATCCAGTGAAAAGAAAGTCTCCTGTCGTCTCCCAGCCACCAGCACCCTTCCTTGGAGACAATCTCTGGTCCCAGTTTCTGGTGTCTCTTTCTAGATGTATTTAATATATATTTTAAAATATATTTTATATATTTATGTATTAATATATGTATTTCCAACTGATAGCAATTCTGTTCTGCAACTTGTTTTTCTTATATGTTTGTTTCTAGTTAATACATCTTGTTTCATATTAAAACCTAAGGAACCATACCTTTTTAAAGGATGCATTGTATTTCGTTGTATGGATATATCAAAAGTTACTTTTTATTTTTTTAGAAATATATATATTTATTTATTTATTTTTGGCTGCATTGGGTCTTCATTGCTGCACACGGGCTTTCTCTAGTTGCGGCGAGCGGGGGCTACTCTTTGTTGCGGTGCGCGGGCTTCTCATTGCGGTGGCTTCTCTTGTTGCGGAGCATGGGATCTAGGCGCGCGGGCTTCAGTAGTTGTGGCTCGCAGGCTCTAGAGCGCAGGCTCTAGAGCGCAGGCTCAGTAGTTGTGGCGCATGGGCTTAGTTGCTCCATGGCATGTGGGGTCTTACCGGACCAGGGCTCGAACCCGTGTCCCCTGAATTGGCAGGTGGATCCTTAACCACTGCGCCACCAGGGAAGTCCCAAAAGTTATTATTTATTTAACCATTCCCCAAGAATTCCAAGACAGAATGGTTTAGATACATTTAGATACATTTTAAACAATACTGCAATGGATATTCTTGTAAGTGCTTTATATGTCACATTTGTAACTGTATCTGTTCTAAAAATTCATAGACGTATAACTGCTGGGTCAAAGAGTACATATGCACTTTTACTTTTGATAAATATCATCAAAGTGCCCCTCCCACAGATGTTGTGCCAGTTTACAGTCCCACCAGCAGTGCATGCGATGGCCTGTTTCCTCAGACTCTTGCTAAACAGAATATTATCCAACATTCTGATCTTTGCCAATCTGATAGGGAAAATGGTATCTCTTCATGATCTTACCTTGTATCTCTCTTGTTCTGAATGAGGTTGAGTATCTTTTCATATGTTTAAGAGCCATTTTTTTTCTTTTACTGTGGAAAGAATTTCCTGTTCTTCGCCCATTTTTCTATTGGATTTTTGGCCTCCTGCTTATTCGTTTGTTTTGTGTATTAGCGTAAATCATCTGTTGTCTGTGATATATGTGGCAAATATTTTTGTCCAGGTTGGGATTTTATTTGACACTGTGGGGATTTATTTTTGCTATGCAGAACTTTAAAATTTTATGTGTTGTTAAATTTAACGAAATTTATAAACCTTTTTATTTTTGCCTTCTGGGGTTTGTCATACTTTAGTTTCTGTTTTAATGCAAGTTGCAAACTGGACAGAAAAAGAATTGGATTGAGAATCAGATCTGCTTTTAGCCGCCAAATCCCTTCCCTCCTTTAACCTCAGTTTTGTTTTCTTTCTGTAAACTGAAGGGGTTGGACTTCATTCATTTATTTGTTCATCTTCTCATGCGTTCATTCATCAGCACTGAGCTGGATACTGGGAACACAGAGATAAATGGTGTGGTCCATGTTCTTGTGGTACAATGGGGAGAGAGACAAGTGACCCAACAGGGACCTGCAGTGTGCTGGGAGTGGAAGTGGAAGACCTCAGTGTATATTGAGGGGGCATCTGATGCGGGCCTGGAAGGAGATGTAGGTCAGGAGGTGAAACAAGGGATTTCATGGGAGGGAGTCTTGGAGAATGAGGAGTTAGTTATTCTGGTAAAAATAACTGGTGGGGCGAGGTGGGGTGGTGGCAGAGGGAAGAGCATTTGACAAGGAGGGCAGAGGACCTGTGATGGCCTGGGGCCCTGGAGGGAGGGCGTCGGGCACGCTGGGGAGTCGGAGTGCGGCTGGGTCTAGACCACGAAGGCCTCTCCAGCCAGGCGCCCAGGCTGCCGCGGACCCTGAGGGCACAGATGGCCAGAGAAGCCTTCTCATCAGGGCCTCAACATGATCAGATTTGCCCTTTTGTTGAGGATGGGACAATCGTTTTCATTAGAGTTTTGTGAAATATTTTCCATGGCATTTTTTATAAAGAATACTACAAGGAATACTTTTGAATATCACCTAGTTTAAGAAATAAACATCATCACTGTAGTTGAGAAGCCCCATGGACCACTCCCCAAATCTCATCTCTCTACCTCCCCGAAATGTTGGCAAGAACATGCTTCTGGTGGACATGTAAAATGGCACAGTTGCATCTTGATGATAATTAAGATAATAATTGCATCCAAAAAGAAATGATAATTACGGGATGTAATGTAGGTGTTAGCTAATGCTGGGGAAGTAATCATATTGCAATACATAATATAAGTGTATCAGATCAACACTTTGTTCACCTTAAACTTACACAATATTACATGTCAGTTATATCTCAATTTTTTTAAAATGGCACAGTTGCTTAAGAGAACAATTTAGCCACACTCAGTGAAGTTGCAGATGCATATACCCATATCATCCAATAATTCTACCCTAAGTGGTGGAATTACCTGCACAGGTAAGCACAAGGAGATGTGTATAAGAAGGTCCATAGCAGTAGTGGTTGCAGTAGTGATGGAAACCTCACTTTCCATCAGCAGAAATGTGAACTAATCCATAGTGGCTTATGTATACCTAGAGTACTGCTGTGAAACTATGAGACCTGGAACCACATGTCTCAACAGGGATAAATCTCAAAAATACAGTGTTGAGTGGAAAAAAAAAAGTCCCAGAATACATGCAGCATGCCAACATTTATATGAGGTTAGGAGACAGGCACAGCAGTGCTGCATTCTGTTAGAGACATATAGTCATGTAGTAAACACACAAAGGCATGCATGGGGATAATAAACACCAGACCCCCAGAGTGGCTGCCTCTGGGGCATAGGCAGGGAGAAGAGGATCAGAGAGTTCATGAGAGCCTCAGCTGAGTTGATATTTTCTTTCTTAAGTGGAGTGGTGGGCCCATGCCTGTTCCTCATGTTATTCTTGTTCTAAAAATGTTAATAATATATTTTATTTAGCCCAGAATTTCCCCAAATTATCATCTCAACAAGAAATCAATCTAAACATGTTAAACAAAATGAATATCTCACATTCCTTTTTTCAAACATTCCTTTTTCAAAATCCAGTTTGTATCTGTTGTCCCGCCTGCAGAGCTCCTGCCCACCTCTCTCTGGGACCTGCCTTCCTATCTCATCACCTCAGGTGCACAGGGGTGCACGTCACTGCAAGCCAGCCTGCAGCCTTCTCCCAGGGGACGGTGGTTGGGTGGACCAAGGCTCATGAACCTGGGGTCCTTTCCAGGCCACCACAATGGAGGCCCATTATTTCTCCCCCCAAGGGGTAATGGTTAAGAGCACACCTCTTTAGTGGGATGCTCTCCTGAGGGGCTTACCTTGGGCAAATTTCTTACCTTCTCTAAGTTTTCTCTGGGGTAGAATGGGGATAATAGTACCTACCCTCATGGAGTTGTTGTGAGGAGTAAGTGAGCTAGCTAATGAATGTGAAGAGATTAGAGCCTGGTAAGAGTGAGAGCCCGGGGAATGTGGATGATGCTGATCATGATGACGACAGTGACAAAGGGCGATGACGATGATACGTATTTCAGTTGTCCTAAGGTCTGGGAACACTTCGTTTTGTCCCTGCTTTTTTCCCCACACCCTGAGGCACTTAAACAGTAGACCTCATTCAAAATAAAACATAACAAAATAAACCTGTCCACTTTTTTTTTTTAATAAATTTATTTATTTATTTATTTGGCTGCGTTGGGTCCTCGTTGCTGTGCATGGGCTTTTCTCTAGTTGCGGCGAGTGTCGTTGTGGTGTGTGGGCTTCTCATTGCGGTGGCTTCTCTTGCTGCAGAGCACGGGCTCTAGGCACGCGGGCTCAGTAGTTGTGGTTTGTGGGCTTAGTTGCTCCGCGGCATGTGGGATCTTCCCGAACCAGGGCTCGAACCTGTGTCCCCTGCATTGGCAGGCAGATTCTTAACCACTGTGCCACCAGGGAAGTCCCAAACCTATCCTCTTTTAAAGAAAGAAATGGGGAGAAAAATCCTTAAGTTGATGGGGGAACACTGTAGGGATATTCTAGGAATATTTTTAAATGTTTTCCAAACTGCTCATCATGACTTGTTCATGGGTAACGATATCAATTCAGTAGGTTGTTTCCAACATGTTTTTAATAAAACAAAAGAGAAAAAGAATTGTTAAACAGAAAGGAAAATATCATAGTGCCTGGTAAGTATTAAAAGTAAATAATGTTTTATGAAACATCTGTTTCACTGTTACAGATATATATTTGTCTAAACGTGCATATTGGGTGGCCATGTAAATGCATTTTTTATTGTCAGTCGTTGTCAAAAAAGTTTGAAAAGCAGTAATTAAGACACAACAGTGGGGTTCCTGAAGGGTCCCATTTCATTCCTGAATTTATTTCTTCCTCATTTCCAAGCGTAGCAGAATATATATGTGAAGCATGGCCTCCTCTCTCCCTCCCTGCAGAATTGGCTTCCCAGGGCCACCTGGACCTCACAGAGCTCATCGGTGTCCCGCTGCCCTCGTCCGTGTCCTTTGTCACTGGCTATGGTGGCTTCCCGGCCTACAGCTTCGGGCCTGGTGCCAACGTCGGCCGCCCGGCCAGGACCCTCATCCCACCCACCTTCTTCAGGGACTTTGCCATCAGCGTGATGGCGAAGCCCAGCAGTGCCCGAGGCGGCGTGCTCTTTGCTATCACAGATGCCTTCCAGAAGGTCATCTACCTGGGCCTGCGGCTCTCAGGAGTGGAGGACGGCAACCAGCGGGTCATCCTCTACTATACGGAGCCCGGCTCCAAGGTGTCCCGTGAGGCGGCCGCCTTCCCGGTGCCCGTGATGACCCACAGGTGGAACCGCTTTGCCATGGTTGTCCAGGGCGAGGAAGTGACCCTCCTTGTGGACTGCGAGGAGCACAGCCACGTCCCCTTCCCGAGGTCCTCCCGGGCCTTGGCCTTCGAGCCCAGCGCGGGAATCTTCGTCGGCAACGCAGGAGCCACGGGGCTGGAGAGATTCACTGTGAGTCCAAGTCCTGCAGATCAGGGGGGCCGCTGGACACCGTGCGACAAACGCAAGCAGCTATTCTTGTTATTATTTTATTCTTATGTCCTCAAAGAGGCATGTATGCTGGTGGGAAGAAAGCTAGGCCCAGAACACAAAACCTAGATGCCAGCGCTGAGTTTTCAGTGTAGCTTGGGGATTTTAGACAGTATCTGGATTCTCTGACCTGCTCTGTGTTTTCTTATCTACAAGTAGGGATAAGAAAACCTAGGCCACAGGGTTGTGGAGTCCCGTGAGCTAGCCTGTGTGAAAGCACTTTGTATGTTTTAAGGCATTATAGAAAGGGTAAGGTTTGTTATATCCTTCAGTGATTTTATCTTTGGAAAAGGGTGGCAGTTGCATGTAATTTCTACACAGGTGGAATAGCTGGGATGCCAGAGTGTGAGGTAGTTTCTCTCTCTCCTTTTGGATAATGTGCCTTGAAAAAAATACCGGAAAACTGATTTTGCTGTCAAAATGGGTTTTTATGAATAAGCCATTCTAAAGCAAATCCCTAAGTTACTGTAGTTATTCATTTAGTCAGCACTATTCTTACTGATACCTTCCCAACTGATTCAGGACAGGCCTGTGGGGTGGGGTTTGGGTTTATCTGTAGTACAGTGGAAGATGGATTTTAAGAAGTTAAAATCCGATGAATAATTTTGAAACGCTCACTTGGGGATAGTCATGGAGAACGGGCTGTCAGGTGTGGAGAGGGGAGGTGGAGTGGAAGCAGGAAGTTTGGTGGACACCTACCCTGGGGAACAGGTCCTTCCAGCTGGGAAGCTTTGAGCCATGGGGGAGAGACACTTTCTGTTGGGGGAGGCGTGCATTTTAGGGCTCGTTGTTGACAAGCCGGGGACCTGGGGACCAGTTAGGAGGCTGCTGTTAGTCTGCGCTTTGAACACCATGCTCTCCAAGGACCTCTCTAGTTAGTGGGGCTCATATTACATTGGCCCAAGGAGAGTCCCCCTGAATGAGAGCAGGCCTGGAGGTGGCTTGGTTTCCTTGTCACGGCTATGGGCAGCACTCCTCACACCTGTCCTTTCACGGCTTCTTCTCTGTTACAAAAAAGTCATGTTTCCCACGGCTGCTTGTGCTGTAGACTTGGCCTCTGACCCCTGTGCTTTTCCCTAGGGGTCTATACAGCAGCTCACCATCCACCCTGACCCCAGGACTCCCGAGGAGCTGTGTGAAGCTGAAGAATCCTCGGTGAGCCCCTACCTCCCCCCAGCAGCCAGAGAAGCTGGCGCCCAGGCAATTTTTCATTCCCAACGTCATGGAGTCTCTGAAATCTCTCATCTTGGCAAGCACTGCGTCAAGTCCTATTTTGGGCTTTTTGGCTTTATTATTATTTTTAAGAACTTCAGCCATGTCTTTGGTGTGTGGTGGGGAGGAGTTGTGTTTCTTCTAAGGTATTAGGTTCTTCCGTGGCTGTGCCCGTCAATGGCCTGGTTTCCAGACTTCCTGCCAAGAAAGGGTGTCAGGATTCTAAAATCAAAGTGAAAACTCTAAGACATTCTGGGTGTAAATTCTTATAAAAACAAAACTAAATTTAGCTTTTATGCTTGGCAAATGAATCAGTTCCTCAGTTGGGGGGCAGTGGTGGTGGGCAGGGGACAAAAGATGGGTCCTTTCCCCACTCCTTCCCTCCCTTCCTCCCTCCCTCCCGCCAGAATTGACTGAGCACCTGCAAGGTGACAGACCTGGGGAGATGCTGGAGATAAAGGGATGAACTGGGAACTGTCTCTATCCTCCAGATGCTCACACACACCCAAACTGCAGTGACAGAGCTGAGTGTGATTGGCCCTCAGTCCCAAATTCTACAGGTCAGGTCGGGGCAGGAAGGTGGAGGAGGAGGAATGGGAGCTGATGCCTGACCGGTGACAAGCAAGTGTCATCCAGATGAAGAAGAAAAGGTGTTCCCGGCAGAAGCCATGGCATAATGCAGGAAAGGGAGAGTCAAGCAGAGCGTGGCGTATTCCTAGAGCTTCTGCTCCTCTTTGGGTGGTGTCAGCCCCAAAGCTAAAATAAGCTGATTTTATTCATTTAGTAAAAAATGCTGCCAGTGTAGTTGGAAAGCCCCTCCAAGGTGGAACTTGGATCTGTGAGAATGTTTGCTCTCCTTGAGGCTGTGATCCCAGCCTGGCGTTCCCGTGACGCTGAAAGAAGGGAAGCTTTGTGTGTATTTATTCCTTCATCTCCGTGTTGCTATTGAACAAATAGAAACAACCCAAGGGTCCACAAATAAGTTACAAAATCATGGCATACGGGTGTCTTGGCTGCCATTAGGGGGCTAACTGTGAAGAATAGGTAGCAAAGGGAGGATGTATTTCAAATGTAACGACTCCCAGTGAGAAATTCTGGTGACAGCCATGCAAAGTGGGAGGGCCTTTTGATCGAGATTGAAGGGCACCTGGGCAAAATGCAGGTAGGTATGTTAGAGAGACTACACTGATTGTAGTTTTTTGTTTGCGCAATAAAACGTGGAAGGAAACAAAAAGAATAGCCAAGACATATGCTGTCTTCTCCATCCCACTCCCTCTGTCTCCATCCATCTCCATCTCTCTCTTTCTCTTTCACACATGCACCGTTCCTCCACAGGAGTTCATTTCTGTGACTCCGCAGTTGTAAACTGCCCCCCCTCTGCCCAGCATGATTTGTCTCCACACAGGCATCAGGAGAGGCCAGCGGGCTTCAGGAGACAGAGAGAGTAGCTGAGATCTTGGAAGCCATCACCTACACTCAAGCCCCGGTGAGTACTGGGTGCTGTGCCATGTCCTCTTGGTCGGCTTTTAGGGGGCTGGGCGTTATCAGAGAGTACCCAGAGTCCCAGTCTGACGTCTGTGTTCTCAGAACTGTGACTTCATTAGACAGTTCACCTGGGGAGGTCAGGAAAGCACTGGCCAATGGGCATTTTGCAAAATCCCAAGTGCAGGGGAACACCGTTACCTGGGTGCCACCCTGTGCTGTGGCCACGAGAGGGCTGTCCAAAGGTGAACTTTGTGTTCTATCACCTCCCAGCTGTGTGAGCTTAGGTGACTTACTCAGCCTCTCTGAGCCTCAGTCCCTCTCCCATAAAACAATAATCAGCGCGCTGTCTCGTGGGGTCCTTGTGAGGTTAGATGAGGCCATGCAGGGGCAGGTCTCGGCCCAGTGCCTGGCACAAGGGAGGTGGCCCTGAACGGTGGCTGTTGTCACGTTTGCTCAGGGCTCTGGCTGTGAGAAGGAAGTTGGGGCCCCCACTCCTGTGAGATGCACAGTCCTCCCAGGAGCTCGTTTCTGGCCCCATAGGAAAGGCAGCCATCCTCCCAGTGGTGTGGGCCTCCTCCCTCCTGGGAATGTGCCCCGTGGCCGAGACAAGGAAGTGGTTTTAAAAGCACTGAATCAGACTGTGGAGACACCAAGGAGCCTGTTTTAATGAAAACAGCCAGCAGTGTCTGAGTCACTG
Organism: Balaenoptera musculus; assembly: GCF_009873245.2. Classification (NCBI taxonomy): domain Eukaryota; kingdom Metazoa; phylum Chordata; class Mammalia; order Artiodactyla; family Balaenopteridae; genus Balaenoptera; species Balaenoptera musculus. The sequence goes on from NC_045790.1 coordinate 83,404,906, forward strand.
AGCACAGAAGCCCCAGCCATCTCCTCGACTCGTCTGGCTCAGTCTATAGACTCATCTCTGACAGAAGAAAGCAGGGAGCTAGAAATAAGGTGGGGGCAATAAATTATAGACCTCCAGTGACAGAGGGGTGGGTGGTGCAGAATAGGACCAGAGTCTGTTAATATGGGAGGGACTTAAAGGTCACCTCCTTCTGTTCAGATGTGTACAGAAAACTGCCCTTTGTACAGATGAGCAAACTGAGGCCCAGAGAGGGAAGGAGACTGGCCCTAGGGTGTGTGGCTGAGCTGAGGCTAGAGCACAGGTCCCCTCATGCCCCATCAAGGGTTCAGGCCATGATCCTGTGCTGCCGGCCTGGGCGGTGTTGCAGGGGTGCATCCTCAGGACCACAGCCGATTTGGGGGTAGCTGAGATGGAGAAAGTCAAGGGTCCAAGGTGCCCGCCTAGGTGGTGACTAGCGGGTGGCTGCTCTGGGCAGTGTTGCAATCCTGTGTGCCCATCAGCCCTTGGCCACCCCACTGGCATGTCCAGGGCATAGGGCAGCAGGGCACAGAGCCGTGGTCCCCTGGGCTTTCTAGCCTGACGCTGCCCCCCAGGGTACCAGTTCACAGCTAGGAGTGAGGCTGACTTGAGCAGAGAGGCTAATAACCCGAGGTGGCCCTGAGGGACGGACAGGAAAGGGGAGTCGGGCTTAGGAGCATGAGATGTCATGGAGGGGGGTGCTGGTCAGGGAGGGCTGTAACCTTCTTTGCAGGGTGGTGGTTTCCACTCATTCCCCAGAGGAGGCACTGAGGTACACGTGAGTGAAGCGCTTTGCCCTGGGGCTGCCCAGCCTGGAGGTGGCAGAGCCAGGTCTCCAGCCTGGGCCCAGGCCGCTATCAGTCATGTCACCCCCAGCTAGGGACTTCTCCCTTTCACCCTCTCCTGGAAGGCTCTCCCCCTCCCTGGCCACCCGCCTCCCCCCACCCCCTCCAGGGCGGGGGAATTACCCTCTTCGGCCCAGACATTCCCCTCCCCTCTCTGTCTGGCTTCTCTCTTGGAATGAATCTCACTTCCCTGTCCTCAGCCTTTCCAACCCTGCCACCCTCCAAGACACAAGCCATGACTAGCGAACTGAATCATGGACTGCCTGAGCACTCAGGGCCTTAAAAAGCTGCGCCTTCCTCGACTCCTTCCCCATTTAGGGTAGGAGTCTCTGCTCCCCAGTTCTTCCCCCTGCTAAGTCAGCATCTGCTGACACACCTTTCCATTTCTGGAAAGTTCTATCTTTGCCGAGTTAGAATTAATACCCTATGGTTCTCAGCCCTGGCTGTGCATCAAAGTCCTGAGTGTGTGTGTGTGTGTGTGTGTGTGTTTATGTGTATGTGTCCATGTGTCTGTGTGTATATGTCTGTGTGTGTATGTATGTGTGCTTGTACATGTTGTTTGTATGTGTGCGTGTAGGGGGGTGCGTGCTGGGGGAGGGTCTTAAAAAAAGCCTCTTGCCTGGGCTGCACACCCGGACATTCAGATTCAGTAGGTCTGGAGTAAGATCTGATAGTCTGTACTTACACAAAGCTCTGCAGGTGATTCTGCTCCACAGCCAGGACCTCTCTTCCACCCACACCCAAGTGCTCACAGGTTCCCAACACGCCACACCCTTTCACTCCTTGCCTGTGCCTTGGCTCCTGCAGGTTCTGTTTGCCCGGAGGGCCCTTGCCCACCCCTATCTCTGCCTGGCCAGTTCCCGCTCCTTCAGGATCCAGTCCATAGCCCATGACTGGCGGCCACGGCCACGCTGCCCTCCTCAGGCGTGACTCTCACTCCGGCAATCCCGAGTGTCACATTCATCACAGTTAGTTGGGTCTGGGTCTGTATCTCCCCAGTAGTCCAACAGTTTAAGGGCAGATGCCCTTCTTATTTACTCCTTTCTATATCCCGGGGAACAGTCAAGACATGGCACACAGTAGGGCCTCAGGAAATATGTGTTGAATGTGGGCCAGCAAATTACCACATTTTAATTAAAAAGTCTTAAGGCTCAACATTCCCATTTTGTCACAGGCCACACTGGTTCTCCATCCACACTAACGCCTGAAAACCAGCAGCAGCCTGTTGGAGACAGGACACCTGACCCTGACTGCCGAGGGTCAGCTCACCAGCTCTGCCTTGAACCCAGGCTTCATGGCTGCCTTGTTGGGATTTTGCCAGAAGAGGTTTTTAGCTGAGAGGCTGGAGTTGGTGATTTCATATAACTCAAACTTTGCCACCTTGAGTTACTGAGCTCAGCCCACACTTACCTGACTGTCCTGTGTTTCCCGTACGCTCACCTGCCCTACCTGCCTCATCTCAAATCCCATCTTAAATCCTTATAAAGCCACTTGGCTTCCAGCCACCCGCAGTCTTGCTCCAGGCTAGGGAACCATGGTGAAGTAGCTTCCCCCAACCCTTGGCAGAGAGAGGAGAGGAACCTGCCTGGGGCAGGGGTCCTTACCGCCTTGCTAGATCACCATGCAGCTGGGGAATGGGGAGTTCTTACTTGGTCTTCTTCCCAGCCTCTCCTTGGTTGGGGGGCGGTGACTGCTTGCTGCTCCTGCTATACCTCACTGGTTCCTCCCTCACTGGACTTCTTTAGTGCACCCTCCTGGTCTCCTGGCCTAAACTTCAACACCCCAAATCCATGTTCTCATTGACACCAGGGTGAACGCCCTAAAGTACACACCTGCCCACATCTCCCCCATCCTGCTACCCAAAGGGACACAGTTTGTTGCCTCTGGTTTAAGGCCAGACTTCTAAGAACCAGCCCCCTCCCTCTCTCTGCCTCCCCAGGCTTTATCCCCCTGCTTCCATCCTCAAACCCTGGCCAAGCACAGGTTGTCAGGCCCTGGCAGTGCTGTGTCCTTTCTCACCTCAATGCCTCCTTCCATCCCTGTTCTCTGAAACTGTTCATTCTTCAAGGCTCAACTTCTTGAAGCCTTCCATCTCTGCCCTCACCCTGGAGATTTTAAGGTACAGTAAACTATATCTTTTTTTAGTACACAAGTATTCCGTATTCATTATGGAAAAAACTACAAGTACAGTTGAGCAAAATGATAATCACCTTTAATATTAACACCCAGAGAAATCACATCTAGGGATGTTGATGATAGCTACCATTTATGGGCTGATACTATGGGCCTGGCCCCGTGCCAAGCACATCCATGCATTTTATAACTTTTAAGTAGTTATTATTGGACCCATTTTACAGAGGAGGAAGCTGAGGCTCAGTGAGGTTATATGAGTTGCTCAATATAATATAGCTAATAAGTGGAGAGCTGGGATTTGACTCGAGTTTGGTTATAAGAACTGAACCATTAAATCCTAAGTTACGGGGCGCATAAGAATCTTCTTTGTTCTGATGGACCAGAGATTCATCATTTATATACTAGTTTCTGACATTAAGGAAATAACCTTCTGTTATTAGTCAGGATAGGTAAGTGATAGGTGTGGTAAGAAATTTACCCTGAAATCTTAGTGTCTTAGTTGTTTCTTGTTCATACCACAGGTACCACACTGGTCGGCAGGATCCTTCCATTCACCCTAGCCCCTTGAGCTAAGAAAGTGATGAGACTATCTGACCACTAACGAGCCCTGGGTCACAGGAGCTGCTCCCCGATCCTGGGTCTGGGGATGACCTTTGCTGCCCTTTATCAGGATTTCTGCCTAGCTCTCTGAACTGCTCTGTTTCCAACTGTTGGGGTTTTTGGTTTGTTTGCTTTTTCCTAGTTGGTAAAGGTGGTGAAGACATTGACTGGCTTTGGAAAAGTTACACAGAAGCTGAAGTTTCCTAGAAAGGAAACCATACCCATCTTTTTTTTCATAGGTATACAGGACCAGTGTACCTCTGGGATTGGATTTATACAGCTTTTATTGAGCACAGCCCCCTTCCTTCCTCCCTCCTGCCCTCCCTCCCTTTAATGCGTCTTTACTGAGCACCTCCTCTGTGCTGGCCTGGGATGCAGGGATCACAGGGATATGGTCTCTGTGCTCAAAGAGCTTCAGCCAAGAGTATCAGAGTCTTGCTGTAAACTGAACAAAATTTAATTACCCTAGCATACACCTTTTTTTAGGGCCTGGGCGGCTCAGTGATCGCCCAGGTGCACAATAGGCAGGTCTAGGCTTTCTTCTGGGTTTATTCAGCTTTTGTGGAGATACTGTTTTCTCCAGTGATATTCACTGCCGTCTTTTCTGCTCTCCTGCCAAGTAAATCCTTTGGGTCTCATTTCCCCTGCAGTCTAGAGAAGCAAGAGTTGGCCCCATAAACACACCTCCAACCCTGTCTTCTCCCTCTGAGGATGCAGAGCTTTCCGGTGAACCTGTACCTGAGCGGGCCCAGGAAACCACCAACATGAGCGCCGTCCCGCACAGCAGCCCCAAGCAAGGCAAGTCCCCAATGCACCTTCATACGCAGTGGGTTTTGTTGAGTGACGACTGGGTGATGTATGTGATAGAGAGCATCTCACTTGAGCTTCCCCTCAACCCCCTGAGGAAGGGACTATAATCATCCTCATTTCCCAAACAAGATGGAGAAATCGAGTCACAGGGAGGTCATGTCACCCAGCTGAGCCTCCACGGCTCCTAAACGGCAAAGCCGGTGTTTAATCTTGGATGCCAGAACTTTTAACCTCCAGACTCCACCCCTCCAGAAGGGCCTGGGGTGTGAAAAGCTTGTGATAATTGTGGCTGCTTATTAAATACCTACTGTGTGCCGAGTGTTTACATACTTCTCCTCCAATCCTGACAACATGTCTACTAGTCGCTAGTATTAGCTAGTATTTTACAGATGGAATAACCGATGCTTGGAAAGGTGAGTGATGTGCCCACAGTCACACAGCTAGTGAGTGGTGGGACTGAGCCAGCGCCCAGGCCTGACTCCAGAATCCCTACTCTTCCCGGCCTTGGCCACAAACTCGCCGACTCTCTGAGGATCAGGCCATCTCAACTCCTGTTGGCACATGTGGGAAACAAACTGATGGCCAAAGAAGGGCAGACACCCAGGAGGTCATTGGCAGGCCCTGGGGGCAGTGCTGGCCTCCTGACTACCCATCCAGGGCTCTCGCCCCTGCCCAGCCATACAGGGGAGCCCTGGCAGAAGCCCAGGGTCTGACGGGATCCCCCAGGCAGCAGCATGGCCGGAGATCGGCCTGCCTTTTCTGCCCTTTATCAGAGGGGTAACCATTCAAACTGAAGTTACAGCCAACACCAGAGCACTGAGATTTAGGTACAAGGTCAAAAACAACCCAGACTGCCCACATTCACATGTACAGCCCTGGAACTGGTGACACAGAAAATTTAATGACCCAGAGACGTGATCATGGTGTACTCCACAAGAAAAGCAGCTTTCAAAACTATATGTGTGCTGTGACCCTAAATTTGAATATATGTTATTTATATCTATATATAACCACGTAGAGCACTGTGTGTGTGTGTGTGTGTGTGTGTGTGTGTGTGTTAGAATAATATACAACAAAATGCTGTGAGTGGTTATCTCTGGGTGGCGGGATTGTAGGTAGTTTTTTTTTTTTTTTTTTTTAAGAAATTCACGGTCTTTTATTTTATTTTTATTTATTTATTTATGACTGTGTTGGGTCTTCGTTTCTGTGCGAGGGCTTTCTCTAGTTGTGGCAAGTGGGGACCACTCTTCATCGCGGTGCGCGGGCCTCTCACCATTGCGGCCTCTCCTGCTGCGGAGCACAGGCTCCAGACCCGCAGGCTCAGTAATTGTGGCTCACGGGCCCAGCTGCTCCGTGGCATGTGGGATCTTCCCAGACCAGGGCTCGAACCCGTGTCCCCTGCATTGGCAGGCAGATTCTCAACCACTGCGCCACCAGGGAAGCCCCGTAGGTAGTTTTTATTTTCTTTTGTACTTCGGTATTTTATGTCTTCTAAAATCCTATGTATCATTATTCCTTTTACTTCTGCCCTCAGTAAATGAATATTATTTTAACAACTAGGGAAGTCTGTTTGTGAGAGAAGGTATACAGTACTGAATAGAAAAAAAATTATATAATAATTTAATAAAGTTACAATACCATCAAGGAGTCAGGGTGTAGCTGTGGCAAGACTGCTGGGTGAGACCCTTTGGACGGAAACCCTGCTCAGCCACCTCCTTGCTGTCGGGCGTGGGCAAGTTGCTCAACATTTCCAAGCTTTGGATTCCTCCGCCGTCCACTGCGAGGGTTCACAACCCCTGCCTCCTGGGTGGATGAGAGGACTGAATGCTGTGGCTGCGGGTGTGGACGTGGTTTGTGAATTGCACATGCTGCTCTCCTGGGGGGAATTAGGATCTCAGAGCGAGGGGCTAGGAGTGGGCAGAGGCTGCAGGGCCAGGAGGCGAGGGCCTCCCCTAGACTGAGGGGTGAGTGCATAGGAGGCGGGACCCAGCCTAAGCACAGCTCGCCTGTTCCCCGGCATCTGTCAGATTACTTCTGTGGCACAGAAGGCCAAGCAGAAGCAGCAGAGCTGGCTAGAGATCCTCATTCTTGTTGAGCAGACAGCTCAGTGAGGAGGAAGGGGCTGAACCCTGAGCCCTGTCCCTGGCTAGCGAAAGCCTCCCAAGAGTTTTATCCCAAGGGTCCCTGACACCATCTTGGTGTAGGACCTTTGTCACCCCCCCCCTCCGTCCTCCAAGGGGTGGGGACTCAGAGGCCTGGGGTCCCTCTGGCTGCTAGCACAGCGCCCCCTGGTGGTCAGAGCAGGGAGGACGAGAGAGCAGTGAGAGACTGACCACTCCTGGGCATTCAGTCTTTTAAGTGCATGGGGGCACAGGGTCCCTTGAATAGTTCAGCATCTCCCCCTCGACAGTGTCCTTACCATGGGGCGTGCATGAGCACAGTGTGTGTGGAAAGGGCTGGCTTCAGGGCCCCTTCGCAGCCTCTTATGTGGGACCTTGTTCCTCCTCTGCAAAACGGGGTTAATAATCACAAGGTGTTAGTGTGCAGATCAGAGCAGGACACACACCGTGGGGTGATATTGGGTATACTGAAAACGTAGGATTCCTGCTTTGGTTCTGCCCACCCGCTGCGAGGTGGTGTGGAGGTGCTTGTGGGTAGGACAGATGGGCCAGCCGGAGGCTTCCAGGAGGGAGTGCGTGGGATGTGCTTAGCCTGCAGCCCAGCCTGTAACAGTCAGGCATTCATGTTAGTATAATGTCTTTTTCTTTGCTTTAGGACTCCATTTGTTTTTTTAAATTGCAAAAGAAATACGTGCTTGTGGTAACAGTTCAATCAATGCCGAGTTGTATGAACCAAAAAAATAGTTTCCTCTGCTGTCCTCTGGAAGAAACCAATACTGTTAAGTACTGTGGTTTAGCCTAGTATGTGTGGTTTATCTGCACACACATATATACATAATTATCTATATATTTTATATGTTATATATAATAATTAATGTATTAATTATATAATAATATATATAATGATGATAAAACATGTATTCTCATATATAGTTTTTCCTCCTTTTACAAATGTAGAACCACACTGACAATGAACATTTATCCCTTGCTAACTATATGTCAGGTCCTCAGTGCCTTTCTTGCGTTAGTTTAATTAATCCTTGTAACACATAATCTTCAAAATGACCCTAGGAGACAGGAATTATGATCCCCTCTTTATAGGCAAGGAACCTGAGCCACAGGGTAAATGCCTTGCCGCAGGTCACATTCCTAGTAAGCGGCAAAGCAGGGTTCTCACCCTATAGCTGGTGCCAGAGCCTGTGATCGAAACCACCATGTAATACTGCCTTTCGTTGTCCGGTTTTCTGCAACATTTTTTCCCTCTTAATCCTGTATTATGGACATCTTTTCAAGTCATAGGTGAAGAGAGACCACATTCTTTTTCATTTGCAAAATGCAGTTATTAAGTGCAGAATGCCTGCTTCCTGTAGGGTCTGGTGAGATCCTGAATGACACACTGGAGACAGTTGATACTGTGGACGCTTCCCCCATTACTGACACTGGCTCGGCGGATGGGGCCTTCCTTCATGTCATTGAAGAGGTGAGTGAATGGTAAATTTCATCTGAGTCAGTAGTACATTTGCTTGCTTATTTCAGACTTGATGGTGACTTGTCTTGGGCACCATAGAGAGTCACAAGTGTTTTAGTTGAATATCAGGGAGACTGCCTCCCTCCTGCTGGTACAGAGAAGGCAGGAGTCCCAGGGCCCCAGAGTCTCCCTAGGGATGCACCAGGACAGGGGAGGAGAGCCAGGTCCTCAAACCTGCCCGGAGATGAATGCTGGGTTCTCAACACGGTACCCGCCTCCCTCTTGTTGTGAAGATGCACAGCGTCTTCTGCCCTTTGAGCCCCTTCAAGAGAGAATGAGATTAACTGCAGGTGTGTTTGCTCTATTGTTTGGTAATTGGCTTTTACACTTGCAAAGCCAGTTGTTTAAATGCTGGACACGAGAGGGTGCCAAATTAAAGCAAATTATGTTTCTCACCTCTGGCCTCTGCTAAAAACCTTATGTCAGCTCATTCTTTCCCCTATCCTGGCATGAAAACTCAAGACACTTCTCTCATCTCCCAGTTACTATCTGGTAACATCCTATTTTCACAGGTATTTCCAAAATCCCTGCAGCATAATATAAAAAATTCAATAAAAATACAAATATAACCAGGAGCCAGGCAGGGAAGGAAGCATGGTTAGGGATATTTCCTCTCTGTCTTCTTCTTTCTCCTCCCTCTCATCACTCCCCCCCGCCCCCCAGAAAGTCTGGCCCACCTGGAGAAAACGACACAGTTTTATCAGACAGTGATCTGGGCCTTTTGTGGGGAAGATATCTGGTTGCTGGAACATTCTCTCACAGGGGCTTTTGTGATTCCTTAGAGGTCCTCCTGCAGGGAATCTAGGACCCAAGTCCATTTTGGGCCTTTTAACTTCCGCCTGGGCTTTCACCCCGTGCTGGTCACCCTGATCCTCTAGGGGGCCCTTTGGGTGGGAGTCCATCTCCAGATGGCTTTAGCTGGCTCCCTTTGGAAGGGTCATATCAGTCAATCACCAGGAAAACAACTGCAGGGCAGATATCTCTGTCTCTCTCTCTTGACTCAGTCTGGATGGCTCCCTGCTTTTGCCTTTGGTATTTCCCTAGAGGGAATCAAACACCAGTCCCTTTGCCTCCCAAAGTCCAAACACTACATACCCAGCTCACCAAATGGTTTGTGGTGGGGGCCAGGGGGGAGCCACAGCACACAGAAAATTGTCTCCAAAGGAATTCTTACAAAAGTCTCTAATCACTCACCCCCTAAATGAATTCTTTACCTTTTCTTACATAGCCGAAGGCAGGTGGTGGGCGCATGCTGATAGAACTGATTCCATTTCATTGTCTCTTTGCCTGTCCCATGTCAGTCGTCTGGCTCCTTTTTTTAGAACACGGAGGTTATCTGAGGCTTATGGAATTGTACTTGTACTTTGGGGCTTTAGCTGACATTGAGTCAGAAAAAAAATCTCATTTTAAAATCCTATGACATCAGCTTTTCTCTGTTTTGGGGGGACGATAATTCTGTAAGGATCTGATGTTATATGGAAAAATGGTTCTATAGGCCAATAAGTTTGGGGAATGATCCACTCTGTATTCTTCTTACAGAGAAGGCTCTGAGAAGTCCTTCAGCAAAGAAATATGTCTAACTCTGATCAGCCTAGTGTTTTTAGTATCCAAAAGAACTACATTTTTGGGGGGTTCCCTGGTAGCCTAGTGGTTGGGATTCCAGGCTTTCACTGCCGGGGCCAGGGTTCAATCCCTGGTCGATCCCGCAAGCCATGAGGTATGGCTGAAAAACAAAAAAAAAACCCAAAAGAACTACTTTTTGCAGCAAAACGAAGCAAAACCCCACCCAAATTTTTTTAAAAAACAAATCTTTGTGAAGCTGAGATAAAGCATAGTCGGTTTGGTGACACCAACAGCCAAAGCTGCTCTCTGTTGCCATTTCCTGCATCTGCTGTGTAACCTTCAGAGAATCTGCCTGTGAATTTCCCGCGGAAATTGAGTCACAGGGAAAGAGAGGGGTGTCCAGTCTGGAGAAGGCTGAGGAGGACGGGGCTGCCGCCTGCGTATCTCTGAAGCACCATCATGGACGAAGACACTCGCCCTGTTCTTATGGCTCCTGGATGCGCACGTAGGGGAGGTCACAGGGAGGAAGACAGGTCTAGATTGAAGTGTCTAGCGCTATAGCAGGAGGCACTGATCTCCCAGTCACTGGTGTGGCACACAGACGCTTGGAATCACACGGGAGACACACGTGCCTTGCAGTCTCTCCTGCCACAGGGATTCTGGGACTGTTGTGGAGCTGGGGTAACATCACAGATAACAAAGTGCCTTGAGGAAAGAAGCTACAGAAATGCAAGCTGCCGGAGGGCACAAGCAGTCAGTCTTCTCCAGCCACAGCCACCTTGATCGGGGGCATGGGCAAGTGACGTGGTCCCTAGTGATGCCTTTGTTCCCAGGGTCCACATATGGAAGAAGGTTTGGCAGCAACAGCAGCAGCTGGGGAGGCCGAGGTGTCCATCAGCACTGCCAGGGAAGCAGAGGCCGGCAGTGTGCCCACCGAGGGACTGACCCTCTCCATGTCCACCGAGCACCCTGGGGAAGGGGTCACTCTGGTAATTAGCTCAGAGTACATGCTCCGCTTCACTTGCTTCTGGAGTTCGGTGGCGTCTCAGGTGGGAGCAGTCACTGGCCTTCCTCACCTGTTTGCAAAGGACAGAGTGACAGCCTTGTGGGGCCGAGTCCCAGCAGACACTGATTTGGAGGCCGAGGCCTCTGTTGACTCATTCAGCAGGTGTTTGTGGAGTGCTGTGCTGGGCTCCAGGTGACTAGGATAGACCCAGCTCCTGGGAACAGAGAGGGAAGAGGGACAATAGGAGAAGCACAGGGGAGCATCAAAAGGGGCCCAGAGCCCAGACTCGGGGGGCCAGGAAGCCTTCCTGGGGAAAGGAGGCTGAAGGCGAGACCAGGGGGATGCGTAGAAGTGATGGGAGTGAGACGTGTTCGGGAGGTGGGCCAGCGGGAGCAAAGGCCTGGAGGCATCAACAGGAGCACACAAAGACCTAAACAAGCGCAGCATGCCTGTGGGGCCCGGTGTGAGCAACGGGGAGGGGAAGTGTGGCTAGAGAAGCCTCTGAGACCGTGGACACCGTGAGAAGGAGCTGAGTGTCCAGCAGAAATGGGAAGTCACTGAAGGGTATTTTTTTTTTCCAGCTTTTATACACGCTATTTAATTTCAGCTTTCAGTAAAGCATGAGTGACCTCAAACTCAATTATTTGATCTTAGCTCATTTTCCTTTAAATGATATATAACTTTTATTTATTTTTGCTCTCCTTTTTATTTATTTATTTAAAAATTTTTTTTATTGGAGTATAGTTGCTTTACAATGTTGCGTCAGTTTCTGCTGTACATACAGATGTCATACAGAGTGAAGTAAGTCAGAAAGAGAAAAGCAAATATCGTATATCAACGCAATATGTAGAATGAAGGGTATTAAAGCAGGAAGTGATGTAGTCACAGTAGGATCTTAGAAAGATTGGGGGAAGCAAGCCTGGAGGCGGGGGGAGGGGGGTGGGTTTGGAGGCTGTGTCTAGGTCTGGGTCAGGGGTGGTGTTTTCTTGCTCTGGGAGTGGCCAACGATGTCACCTCCTGCCAAGAGTCCCAGTGAGTAAAGGCCTGGAAAGCATCCATTGGATCTGTCCCCACAATGATCAGTAACCTTGGGGAGGGCAGTTTTAGCTTCCCCTGGCCACAGCGCCGCGGATCAGTGATGGGGCCCCTTTGTAATGTCTTCCTATTCAGGGTCCAGATAACGAAGAAGGTTCAGCAGGGACAGCAGCACGGGAGGCCGAGGTGCCCGTCAGCGGTGCCGGGGAAGCAGAGGCCAGCAGTGTGCCCACTGGGGGACTGACCCTCTCCATGCCCACTCAGGACCCTGGGGAAGGGGTCACTTTGGTAAGGAGTATAAAGTGCTGGAAGGTTGAGGTCACAGCTGGGAGTGGATCCTGGCCTTCTCAGGGGGCCGGTCTCCATTCTGTTCAGCAAATCCAGAAGAACCTGAATGGGGAGGGGACACCTCTCCGACCAAATACTCCCTCAGAGGTGGAGTCTGCCGGTGCCTGGTGAGAGTACTGTGGGCCCTAGAGGTGTGGGGACAGCGCAGGCTGACAGCCCCAGCGGGCCCGTGGGGAAATGGGTGAGTCAGTGAGGTGGGAGTGAGTTCCAGGGCTGATGCAGGGGTCGGGAGCCGGGGTGGAGGAGTGCTGGGTGTGAGTGGAGGAGGTGATGGCAGGCACAGCCATGCCCGTTTCTGGGCGCAAGCACAGGCTGTCAGAGCTCAGTGGAGGGTCCAGGTGCAGGCAGGCCCTGGCAGGGTCCAAGGGCATGGCCAGGCCTTCTCAGCCCTCTCCTCAGGCCTCACGGAGACACTGCTCCCAACTCCTGAAGACAGGATGCAAGTATCCTAGGACACTCAGACTCAACAGATTCAACCCTAGACTCCTGTCTCCACTCCTTTTGTGTTCCCATCTCAGATGATGGAACCATCATCCCCCAGCTGCCTAATCCAGAATTCTCTTCCCTCTTCCTTACTTCCCACGTTCTGTCACGTGTCAAGTCTTGTTGATTTTTCTACCTCAACACTTCACAGATCTCCCTCCTTCTACCCTTCTCCAGCGCCAGCCCCCTGTACCGAGATACCGCATCCCCAGCCCGGGCAATGGTTAAGGCCCTTCCTGGCCTCCTCCATCCTCTCTGCCCCCGGCTCCTTCTGGTGGGGGCAGCCCTCTGCAGAGGGCTTCCCATTGTCCTCGCTGCAGACCCCAGTCCCGCACCTGGCCTCCAAGGCTTGTACGGTCCGGCCTCGCCAGCCTCCAGGGCCACATCTTGGGCCACTGTCCCTGCTCTTGGAGCTCCAGCCTCACTGGCCTTCTTTCAGTTTCTTGAACATGCCTATTTCCTTCTTGCCTTAGAATCTTCCCACATCCTCTCCTCTCTGCCTGGAACCTTTTCCTCCTCCTTCTTCCCTCCGTTAATTCCTGCTTATCCTTTAGAGTTCAGCTCAGACACTGCTTCATCAGGGAGGTGCCTCCCAGGCTGTGAAGTCTCCCCGTCAGACACATTCCCAGTACCCCAAACGTCTCCTCGGAAAGCCTCATCACAACTGGCTCCCTACCAGGCCGGAGGCTCTGTGAGGCCAGGGATCACATAGCTCTTGCTCATTGAGCTGTCTTCATCCCGGCAGACGTTGGGGACTCAGTAGATGTTTGCTGAGTGAGTGAAAAGAGGGGGTTGTCAGGCCATCACATGTCAACACTGGCCTTTGAGATCATTCCACACATTCACTCCCAGCCTTTCACCTCTGGTCTAATGTCCAGACAAGGAAACTTTACAGTGGGGAAGGTATGCCCTGGCCAGGTGACGGAGCTCCCAAGGCCACTTGGCAGTTACTGGATTATTGTAATTAACAAATCGTCACCACCACCGTCTCCTGCTTCTTCTTCCTCTTCTCTTTCTTCTCCTTTATCTTTCTTCCCTCCCTCCTTACCTTTCCTTCTTCTTTAAAGGCAAATCCCTTGTCACAGGGTGAGAAAACTAGGGATCAGGTCCCAGTTCTACCAAGTCTTTACTCAACAGAAACTAGAACTTAAGTAGCAAAGCTGTCTGGAGATAGAAGGGCTTCCTGTGGAGGTAGGGAGTGCCAGTTCCTGAGGATGCGCAGGTTTGGGCCAAAGCACGCGGCAGAGGTGTGCTGGAGGGTACTCCGGGGCAGGGAGGGGACGACCTGAGAGGTGCGTTCTAGCCTGGAGCTCTGGGGGTCTGGGGACTAAGGCTGGTCCTAGATGAGCTGTGACCATGCTTTTATCTGACGGCCTCAGGAGGTTCCTCCCCACAATCACACACCCACCAACCAGGGGTGTGGATGAAGTGTCACGATCCCTTATGCCAATTTCATTTCAGGGTCCAATCAGTGAAGAAAGCTTAACAATAGCAGCGGCTGCAGCAAAAGTGCCCCTCAGCACTTTTGAGGAAGAGGAGGCCAGCGGGTTCCCGACTGATGGCCTGGTTCCCCTCACACCCACAGCGGCCCCCAAGCAAGTAGTCACTTCTGTAAGTATCTCCTAGCATCCTCTCTGCCTCACAGCGGGAAGAGAGGTCAGGGTCACGAGACAGGAGCAGTTGCCGGCCTTCCCAGAGCCAAATGCACAGGCAGCTTCGTTAGAGCATTTATCTGGGTCGGCACCAACCAGAGGGAGGCATGATGTAACTGAAGGAGCATAGCAGAGGGGGTCAGGGGAGCAGGCTTTGTCCTGACCCTCTACCCCTATCTTTGTCCAAGGAGAACTTTCTCGGAATGTGGTCCAAAGTTAGACAGCATTGCTGGGGTGAGAGGCAGTAAGCACCATGACTGGGGAGGGGGTTTAGAGGAGATGCATGTTGCAGAAGGGGATTATGAGTCTGTGCTTCTGTGAGTGTGTCGGGTGTAATGACAGTTGTAGGTAGGAAAGTGCTTTGAAACTGGGCTAGTGCCACCGAAAGGAAAGTCAACAAAACTCCTCAGCAGCAGTGTGCACATTGCATCATGGGTGAGGTGGCTTGATTCATCGTGTTGGTTTGGCTTCTCAGGGTCCTGGTGATGAAGACTTAGCAGCAGCCACGACAGAGCAGCCCCTTCCCGCGGCTGGGGCAGAAGAGTTGGGTGGCGCTCTCCCTGAGGCGCCCCCGCTTCCCATACCCACAGTAGCTCCTGAAAGAGGGGTCCCTCCGGTAAGTGAAGATTTCACTTTGCGTAGAGGCATGAAGATTTGACTTGGCCGGTCTTACAGAGGAGAGAAAGGAAGGCCAGAGGGGCCTGCTCCTGGCTTTCCTAGAGGGAGGTTTTCATTTTGGTTCGCAAAATGTGGAATTTGGACTTTTGAGGGTCCTCCAACCTAGGAACACACAAGGAAGCTGCAGTTTGTGGAGAAGATGCAAGAGGTAAAAACCTAGGGCACCTGGCTTTGTGTCCCAAATTGCCCACTTCTTTAATTGGAATGAGAGCTTTCTAACAGGCAGAGCTGCCTAAAGATACAAAGGCCCATCTCAAATGTCATTAGATTCCATCCTGGAGGTGGGGAAACTTGTAAGACGTGGCAGGGACTGTAGAGGAAATAGAAGCATCGGAGGTGTGTTTGTGTGTGTGTGTGGGGAAGGGGGAGAGGGTCACCTTCAGGTCTCTTCCAACACGAGTTTTTGGGTTGCAACTGTACGATCTCACACAAATCCCTTTCTTTGGGCTTCAGTTTTCTCATCTGTAGAAGAGGGTGGCTGTGAGGTCAGGTCAGAATGCAGGTCAGGGAATGTTCGGAAAGTTCTATGCACAGGTGCGAGATTGTCACCACTTAAGGGCTGTGACTTTGTCTTTTAGAAGTGGGAAACCCCCCCACATACACATCACTCAGCAACATTACGCGAGTCGTGCTTTATCTGTTCCGCCTCCCACGGCCATCTTTTTGGAGTGGAGGGAAGGGGAAAACTGGAGTATTTTAAAGCAAATCCCAAACATTGTATCATTTAACTCATAAACATGTTAATGTGTATTGTTAATAGGTTGATCTGGGACCTTTTTTTCCCCTTAGCCACAGTGTCATCCATCAGTGGTAATAATGGATGGCATTATCCATCTAACAAAATTGACAGTGGTTCCTTCATATTATCTAATATTATCTAATACCCTAGTTATTTAAAAATGCCTTTTTGCACTTAGTTTGAATCTGAATCCAAACAAGGTCTACTTTGTGTTTGGTTGATGTGTCTCTTAAGTCTCTTTTAGTCTATGATTGTCTCCCACCTACTTTGTTCTTTTTGCCATTGATTTATTGGGAAACCTGGTTCAGTTGTCCTTAGATCCTTTATATTTTGTGCTTTGAGAAGCTGGCACTTGGTGAGGGCCCGGTGAGACCAGCTATGCTGGTGACAGTGTCAGTGGTTTACTACTGCTGAGAAGTTCTTGGTCAACACATATCAACACCATAAAGCTGCGTATGGTTGACCCAGACACTTTTGTTCTAGGAATCAATCCTAAAGGAGAGATAGTCTGATATGTAAAAAGGCTTTGTGTACATGGATGTTAATCTCAGTATTGTCCATAATGGAAAAAAACTAGACACAGTTTAACTAGCCAACAATAGGGAAGTTAACTGAATTAAAGGATGGTCAAATAATGGAATATTATGCAGCTATTAAAATTATACTTATTAGGAGTATTTAATGATGCAGGAAAATACTTACCATATAATGCTAAGTGGAAAAAAAGCTGGTTATGAACTTCAGTATACTGACTGGGCCAACCCTGGAGGAGTCCTAGCCTAGTGGGACCAACACACGCACAACTGAGCTTCAAGTCAGGTGGTCCTACTGTGGTCTTAACTATTTAAAAATAGACACATGCAAAAACCCTGGAAGGAAATACCCTCCCTAAATGTCGGCAGTTGTGGCCTTAAGGTAGTAGAACTGTGAGGGTTGGTAGGTTCCTAATACATGGTGGTTTTTCTGTCAAGGGGGCTTCTGACTTTTCCAATGAGATGTTTAAAACAATTTTTTTTTTAATTTTTCTTTTTTGGCCTCTCCATGTTTGAGGGGGTCTTAGTTCCCCGACCAGGGATTGAACCCGGGCCACAGCAGCGGAAGCACAGAGTCCCAACCACTGTACTGCCAGGGAATTCCCATCCAATGAGATTTTTAAAAAGCTCCAAGAAGAGAGAGAGGGGGAGAGAGGTGTGGGGAGAAAGGTGAAAGAGAGAGACGAACATGCAGGATTTCATCATGGCGCATAAGTAATGACGATAGATCACCCTAAGTGCCTGTGTCAGGAATTTGTGATGAATTGAAATGGGTGCCCCAATTCCTGAGCAGACAGTTTAATAACACAATAGGGACAGTCTTGGGAGTACCCACTCTGGAATATCTTTTGGCTCATTTTGAAACTCAGAGTCACCCAAGGCAGTGGGTGAGAGGGGCATTCATGTCTGGCTCTGCCACACCCCTCTTTCTGTTTATTCATGTATAAAATGGGGATTGTAGAACTTTCTCTCTGGGATGTGGTGAGGATTAAATGAATTAATACATGGAAAACTTTACCTGGCACGTAGTACACGCTCAACAAATGAGGTATATAGAACTCCTGCATAAGCCTCCTCTTGAAATAAGCACAGTTTCGGGAGAGAGGAGGGGAGAGTGGGAGGGGTGCCCAGTGTTCCACTGACATCTTGTTCTCTTTAGGGTGAAGCTGGGGAGGGGCTTCCTGGCCCCCTTGGACCTGCTGGACCCACGGTGAGATTCCCACCCAGGGTTGTCACATGCACAGTGTGCAGGGGCCGGGGATGCACGAAACAGCCACAGGCAGATCCTTCCCGTCTGCCCCCAAGTGCCGTCCAGTCAGAGCTCAGTTCTCCTTCCTGTACCAGGACTCTCTCAGAGAGTCCAGGAGCAGAAACTATTTACATCCCGTTTATATCCTGTGCCCTGAAAGACCCCTAGGTCCCTCAAACTAAGCACATCCCAAACTGAGCTTGTCACCATGCTTCCAGGCCTGCTCTCCCCTCAGGGTTCCCCTGCTCTGGGAATGGTACTCCATCTTCCTGATCATGAAGAGAGAAGCCAGGAAACATCCTCGAGTGCCTCCCCTCAATCCAGTCAGTCCCGAAGCCCCCTAGTCTAGCTGTGCAGCACCTCCTCATCCCTTGGATGCTGGCAACAGCCTCCTGTCTCCTCGCCTTTATATCATCACCTCCCTTCTCCCACCTACACGCCCACACTGCCACAATCTGCCTAAGCTCAGCTCTAACCCCTAACCCAGCTCTTCCTTATTCGATGATTGAATTAGGCCTTGCCTGGTTCCCATCTTCAGGAACTAAGTACCAGAAAGGTGTTTTGGAAGTTTCCTTTTGTTCCTTGGAGGAATTTGATGGCATTCAACAAGTACATAATGAGTGCCTTCTCAGTGTCAGATCTCATGCTGGACACTGGGCACCCAGAGGTATCTCAGGATTGGGCTGACCCTGGAGGAGTCCTAGCATAGTGGGACCAACACACGCACAACTGAGCTTCAAGTCAGGTCGTCCTACTGCTAAATCCAGACCCCCACAGTGGCTGGTGGGAACACAGAGTAGGAGAGGTGAATTCTCTCTGAAAATGGGGTTGGGTAGGGCTCCATGGAGGAGGTGACCATGGAACTGGGCCTTGAAGGATGAGTAGGGATTTGAAAGGCAGCAAAAGAGGCTGTGAAAGAGTGTCCTGTGTTTGAGGACTGGCTGTGTGTTGGCCGCACAGCTGGGAGGGGGAGAGGGAGGAGGGCAACTGTAGAGGGGACCGGGAGAAAAAGCCAGAAGGATAGTTGGCAGCAGCAGTTATAGGGCCACAGAATATGGGAAGACTTTCAGTGACACAGCTGTCCTTGGAGAGTAGCAGGTGAAACCAAGCCGTGGGAACTTTTTCTCTGTACAGGTGGGAGTGGAGGCTGAGGGCTCCAGCCTGGGCTGGGGCTTGGACGTCGGCTCTGGTGACCCAGTGCGCAGCGAGGAACTGTTAAGAGTAAGTGTGAAGGGTTAAACAGCCTAGTGTCGGGGGCAGCCTTCACGAGGATCCAGGAGGGAGGGACACAGGGGCCGATAACAGATGAAAGCAGATTGCCACCGTTGATAACTCTTGCGGCTGATGGTGGGCTCCTGGGACTCGCTCTACTTTCCCCTCCACATTTGTATATGTTTGGCATTTCCGTCTTCCATCAGTTTTAAGTGAGTCTGAGCCTTAGTTTATAGTCAGGTGCCCCACTTTGCCACTTGCCTCCTTCCCCCGGTAGCCTTCTCCAGCAGGCTCTTCCACAGCAGGTATGCCCATGACCTTCACCTCTACCACCTAGCTCTGTCCCCCACCCCCTTACCCATTACAGAGACCTGCTGGCCTCTTCTCTAGGTAGCATTTCACACTTTGGCTTCCAGACCCTTCTCAAAATCCTTCCTACCCTGAGGCGGCCCCCTCCCTACCTCTCCAGACCACTCTTTCTGCCTCTTTGGCACCTCTTGCTCCCCCAGCCTCTTGCCCAAGGCTGAGCCCCCACTGGTCCCTCTAGGTTTCCCCCGGGAGCACCTCTCTTCTCAGCTGCATCTCGTGCCTCTGTCCCCAGGGCCCCAACCTCATCTCCATCCCTTCCTCTGAGCCCTGGTGCTGAATCCCCACCTAGAAGGCTCCACTCGGCTGCCCTTCTACTCACTCATCATGGCAGGGCTGGAAGGGTTCAGGACTCACTGGATGAGTGGAGCGGGACCCAGCTGGGACTTCCAAGCTGGTGGCATCAGCCAACCCAGCCCGAGGCTAAAGAGACTAGTACATTGCAGGGATGTTTTTAATAAGGGTTAACAATAGGCAGTTTTGGACTAACCTCTCAGGTAATCAGAAAACTAAATTAGAGCATCTCTGAGAATTCCAACAAATTATATTTTTATTATGTACATACATCTAGGGAGAAAACATGATATAATGCGCTTAAAAAGACCTGGATTCATATCCCAGCTCTTCTCCTAATTAGCTGTGTGTGTGAGCTCTTGAGCAAGCCACATCATGTCACTAAGCCTCAGTTTCCCCATCTTCTAAGTAGGAATACCAGTCTCTACTTGTAGAGTTGTTTTCAGAAATGGAGTGAATGGAACATATACATTTGTCCCCTCCTGCACTGTTTCTTAACAAGGTATCTATTTTTAGGGTCCTCCAGGTCCCCCAGGCCCACCTGGCTTACCTGGGATTCCAGGAAAACCAGGAACTGATGTTTTCACGGGACCCCCTGGATCCCCTGGAGAAGATGGACCTGCTGGTGAACCTGGTCCCCCGGTGAGCTGCCAAAGCCATTGCCCCTCTGTGCCTATGGGGCTTCCTTTAGCCAGGGAGGGGGTACAGACTGCAGACCCCAGTGCTAAGGCTTACAACAGGGAGTGAGGAGCTAGCTAGCGTTTGTAAACAAATTCCTCCTCAGCTGAGACATTACTAAGACTCATAAGAAGTGGCAGCCGGGCTTCTCTGGTGGCTCAGTGGTTAAGAATCCGCCTGCCAATGCAGGAGACACGGGTTCGAGCCCTGGTCCGGGAACATCCCACATGCGGCAGAGCAACTAAGCCCATGCACCACAACTACTGAGCCTGAGTGCGTAGAGCCCGTGCTCCACAGCAAGAGAAGCCACCGCAGTGAGAAGCCCACACACCGCAACGAAGGGTAGCCCCTGCTTGTCGCAACTAGAGAAAGCCCACGTGCAGCAATGAAGACCCAGCACAGCCAAAAATAAATAAATAAAATAAATAAATTTATTTCAAAAAAAAAAAGCAGCAGCAGCCAAGAAAAACATCATCCTACACATTGTTTTGCTGCTTTATCTTAGTATAGGAAATGCAGGCTCATGCAGAATCTTGGAATCATAGAGCACCAGCGCTGGGCCCGGGGTGGGAGGCCCCCACAAATCACCTAGTCCAGCCCTGCCCCCGACTCCCCACAGAAGAGAAAATGCAACCCAGAGAGTGAAGGACCCTCCGTCCACAGATGCACAGCCGGCCGTGGCTGAACTGGGGCCAGGACAGGTGTTCTGCTACGGGCTGACACAAGGCTTTGGACCCACTGGCCTCACCCGCTGGGTCTTCCCAGCCCTGGCCTCCTTTTCCAAAGAGGGTTCATATTTGATTCTTCTCAGAGATGTTGTGGGCTGATTATCCTTGATGTCCCTCAGGGCCCTGAGGGAAAGCCTGGACTTGACGGAGCCTCCGGCCTTCCTGGAATGAAAGGGGAGAAGGTACGGAGAAGAGGGGGGCGGGTTCCAACACGGGGAATCACCAGGCCCACCCTACCTCTCTGACCTCTAAGCCTGACCTTGCCTCTGATCCCATCCTGGTCCGCATGCTGGATGTCTCCCCCTTCCGGAGCTCTTTATGCCCAAACCTGCACTCATCGCCTTCCCCTGCCCACTCCTGCATGTCCCCAGCTTCCGTGAATGGCACTGCCATCTACCCAGTCCCCTGGACTCAAAAGCAGAGTCTTCTCTAACTCCTCCCTCCTCTCCCTTTCCTACCGTGAACCATCTGTTGCCAAGGCTGGCCAATCTGATGTCCACCCCTCTCTCCGCCCTGACCTGACGTTCATCTCTCCTCGCCTGCAGTGTGGCATCAGGCTCCTCGCCTGCAGTGTGGCATCAGGCTCCTCGCTGGTGCCCCCTTCTCCCCACCCACAATCCAGCCTCCAGCTACGTGCCCAGTCCATCTTCCTAGAGCAGGCTGTCAGCACTCACTGCCCTCTCCGCTGAGAAAGCGCCAGCGGCTCCCCGTTGCCTGCAGGACAGAGCCCTCACTATGTGCAGACCTTCAAGGCCCTTCCCGACCTACCTTTCCAGCTCCACCTCCCGCTGCCCCCTTACACACCCGGCCTCCAGGCCAGCCAGCCAGCCCTACTGAAAGGCTCTGGGCTTGCACAGCCTCCTGGCCCTGGCCTGTGGTTTCCTCTCTGGGCTGTCCTTTCCCTTTCCTCATTCTCAGAAGCCCAGTTCAGATATACCCTCTGGGAAGCTCTCCTGGACTCTCTGAGCAGAAAGCACCCCTCCTTCCTCTGCGTCCCGTTAGCACAGTACTGATTCTGCGGGACCCCTCCAGCCAGGGTAACTGACGCTGTTCGCTTACCAGTCGGCTCCCAACCCCAGCCTTACAAGCAGGGCGTGAGCACTGTCTGTGTATCCTTAGAACCTAGCCCAGGCTTCTGTGAGCAGTTTGATGCATGAATGAAACTTCTTCAGGTGCCCTTTTCACCCTCCGTTCCTGAGTCTCGCACGCCCTCAGTCTCTCCCTTCTCTGTAAGCCCCTGTAGTCTTCTGTTAAGCTACATGGTGCTGTGGGGGGGGGAGGGGTTCCTGCCCCTACTGCATTCCCATGTTCCGCAAAGGGGGGCAATAAAGATGAGGTGAGCTTCCTTCCAGAGATGTAGGCATGAGCTTCACTGGGGTTCAGAGGAGGGAGGAGCCTCCCCGCTGGGGTGGGGAGTGGAGGCCTTCTGTGTACCCCACCTGGACGGAGTTGTGGAAAGTGCTGACTCCCTAGACACCATGCTTGTCACTGAATTTCCAGTTTCCGTCAGCTCTCAGGAGTATTTTTATTGAAACAGTAACTCGATTTTCGTGGAAAGCTCATTTCTCAGAAAAAGAAGAAAGAAACAATTGTCGAGCTTTATAGAACTCATTTTACACGTACTGTTTTATAAGAAATTAAATTTTGCAGGAAACATCACAAGACTTACTCTCATCTTCCTTGTTCTTCTTACCAGCTTCCCTGCCCCGCCCCTCCCCCACACACCCCTCCCACACACCCCTCCCACACACCCCTCCCACACACCCTCCCCACACACCCCTCCCCACACACCCCTCCCCACACACCCCTCCCCCCCCCCACACACCCTCCCCCCACACCCCTCCCCACACACCCTCCCCACACACCCCTCCCCACACACCCCTCCCCACACACCCTCCCCACACACCCCTCCCCACACACCCTCCCCACACACCCCTCCCCACACCCCCCTCCCCACACACCCCTCCCACACACCCCTCCCACACACCCTCCCACACACCCTCCCCACACACCCCTCCCACACACCCCTCCCACACACCCCTCCCCACACACCCTCCCCACACACCCTCCCCACACACCCTCCCCACACACCCCTCCCCACACCCCTCCCCACACACCCCTCCCCACACACCCTCCCCACACACCCCTCCCCACACACCCTCCCCACACACCCCTCCCCCGCACACCCCTCCCCCGCACACCCCTCCCTGGCTGGTCTCGGGCTTAAAAATACCCACGCCCATGCCCACATCCGCACACAAACACCCTCACAGGCGCACTCTGCAGCTGCTCAGACACTCGGTTGTGCGCAAAGTGGCAGGCTTGCCCAGACTAATTGTGGCAGATAAATCACATTTTTCTTCCTGGAATTTGCTGTGAGGCCTAACTTGTTGCCCTGTGTGTATATGATGTTTTCTGGTCAAGGAAAAGTAGACTCTAGAAGGACTTGGAAATTTGCACCTGGAGAGCTGGAGGAAAGCCTCGCACATGACATTTACCCCCCACCCCCACGCCCCCCAAAAAAGTAAACCAAGGAGAATAGTCTGAATGTGAAATAACAAAAATTGCTAAAGAAAATGAATAATCTCAGGGATGTAACACCACATAAGATCCAATGATACATTTGATCCCTGATGCCCCTCCACAATCTCTGCTCAGCTTACACACCTCCAGTGACAGGGGACTCATTTCCTGCCTTCATATGTACAAGCTGGATAAAATCATCTGTTTCTGAGAAAGATAAATCAAGGTCCCACATATCTTCTAGAACTTCCTTTGAAACTGCTACAAGATGTACTCTTGATTTGAAAAGAGTCAGGAAGGCAATTGAAAAAGTATAGCTTTTTACCTTATGAACATCTTTTTCTTGAACGGGGTCAACTGGCAACACAATAATAATGTTTTCAGAGGGTAGAGTCCAAAAGTCAAGAGCTGGGACTAAGTTAACTTCTATTTCACAATATCCCTGACTGTGATTTGACTTGTTACTTGAAAAATGCATAAGGTTGGTACTTCCTTCAAGGACAGATTGCGTCAGGCAGCAGAAGATGGTGTGGCTGGTCACACCCAAGAAAAGCAGACACAGAAACTGTAGCCTGCAGATTGGGCAACAAAACTGGAACCTGATTCTTTCTGTTTCTGCCCAGGATAAAATGTCACACTTAATTTTTCCCAGGTCAGGCCAGCAGGCAGGGAAGTGACAGAGTCTAGCCAGCCAGGCTTGCTTCCTTCTGCAAGCACCCCTCTCCTCCCACCATCCCATAGAGTAACGGGATTCTTTCTGTGATTCTCTCTTCAGGTGTGTCTCTTCTGTTATTCAACCCTTCTGTAGAGTACTTTCTCTCAGCAGTTATATATTTTTGTCTCTAAGGTCTCTAATTGATTTTTTCTTTTTTTAAATATTTATTTATTTATTTATTTTTGGCTGTGTTGAGTCTTTGTTGCTGCGTGCGGGCTTTCTCTAGCTGCGGTGAGCAGGTGCTACTCTTCATTGTGGTGCACAGGCTTATCATTGTGGTGGCTTCTCTTGTTGCGGAATACAGGCCCTAGGCGCACGGGCTCTAGAGCGCAGGCTCAGTAGTTGTGGCACACAGGCTTAGCTGCTCCGCAGCATGTGGGATCTTCCCGGACCAGGGCTCGAACCTGGGTCCCCTGCATTGGCAGGCAGGCTCCTAACCACTGCACCACCAGGGAAGCCCTGATTCTTTTCTATAACCACTGTTCTTATTTCATAATAGTTTGTCCTTGTTTCTTGGCTGTAATATCCTCCCTTTTCTCCCTGAGAATATATAGTATTTACTTAGACTCCTGATTGGATCGTGTTCTTAGCTGTTTCCTCAGGAAACCTTCCATGGTTGATGTTGTTGTTTCTCTTTCAGAGTGTTGCCTTTCCTGAAATGTGTAGTGTTTCTTGTTTGTGTGTTTGCTTTAGAAATTGGAATCCCTCTTTAGTCTGTTTCCTGCCTCTGTTTGTACAAATTACTAGGGAGTTGGATGGTAGCTACTTCTGCAGGTTTCAGGAAGGTGACGGGAGGAGTAGGATGTGCCAGCAGGCAGGGCACCTCAACAGCTGATCTTAGATGTTTGGGGTACCCCTGGACCTCCCAGGGTCCACTAGCCACCTGGGGCTCTGCCCTATCCCTTTGCTCCAGTAAACGACTCTTATTATCCTTGTAGCAGGAGTGGAAGTGGGAGGTGAGGGGAGATGGGCAGGGCTCCATGGCTATGTAGCTCCAGAATTTCAACCTATCTCCCTGTCAGAGCCACACCCTGCTCCTGGCTTCCACTCCTCCCTTGCCTGATATTTTTCTACCTGTGGTTTCTCTCCACCACTGAAGCCTCTGGCTTCAGCTTCCCATGTTTTCTCTTTGCCATTCCTCACTGTTTCAGATTCAGTAGCACTCACCATCTTATTTTTGAGCATGACTATTTTGGAACTATCCACTCTGTCATCTCTATGGATTTGCTATAGGAAGGCGAATCTGGCCCAGGGAAAGAGGGGTTTGGGAGAAGGCACAGCCTTAGATGGCGGGTGTATCATGGTGTCAGGGCCTTGTGTGTGGCCATGCAATTGCTGGCTTCTTCTCTTGCGGGTGCCTCTGTGGTTTCCTTGGAGGTTCTCTAGCTGGGGGCCCCCGACTGCAGTCCTCTGCTGTAGTGCAGTGTCTCCTGTGGCTGACCACTTCTGACCATCAGCCCCCATTGGTGCTCCCCTCTATCTGAGCTTGCAGCTCGCTCCTTTCCTTGGGATCCACATCTAACCCCCCAGGAAACCTGTACTGTGTCTCCCACTGGCGGTGGACACGCAGCCTGCTTTAGAGACCCCCCCCCCAACCCCGACCCCCATTCTGGGGCTATTCCAGCCAGCTTTCGGTCTTTAGATTTTTCCAGAAGAGAGCCAGCCATCATCCACATATCTCCAAAAGCCTAGGGAATACATATCAAATTCTTGAAGTCCCTTCCCTTGGCTTCGAGGAGGGGAATCGGGCCCACCCAGTACACTGACAGCTCTCCAAGGGAATTCTTCCTCTACAATCTCTTCCTGGTTAATCTTCAACTTCTCCTTTTCACTCTTGAGGTAGGTAATGAGATAATAGTTGGAAGATGGGTTTCACAAGCTTTCAGCATGACCTGCTTAGCAAACTCACAACTACTGTAATGGGCTCAGGTTTGAGACATCAGTCAGAACTGAGCAGGAAGAGTCCCACTTTAATGTCCTGTTACTTAAGAGTCTGTAATCCTGCATTTTCTTTTAAACATACCTAATGAAATATATATTAATTGGCCCCCATTTTTTTTTTTCAGGGAGCAAGAGGACCTAATGGCTCAGTTGGTGAAAAGGTAAAAAATGAAAACGAAAAAGAAAAAGCTTTCTCCTCCTTCCTCCCCTCTCTCTGGGTTTAGTATAATTGAACTGTTGGGCTAGAGTATTGAATATATAAATGTCATGGATCAGAGAGAAACATCTGGAAGGAACTGCTTGGGGAAGGCAGAACAGCTGGAGCAGAGTGAATAACCCACCAGGTTTTCTCCTTTCTCACCCCCTCCACCCTAATTCATTCAATGAGCGCCATTAGCTTATCTCCAAGTGAAATGTCAATTGGCAAGATAGCTGTTTCTGTACAATTAAGTAGCGCTGATCAGAGAATCCAACAATCTAATTAAGTTCAAAGAACAATTTTTTGACTCAGTTGCGGATGTTGTTCCTTCCATGAGTGACTCCAAGGCTAGATAATCAGCCTGTCCCCTTCCTTACAGGGTGATCCCGGCAACAGAGGCTTACCAGGACCCCCAGGGAAAAATGGACAAGTTGGCGCTCCTGGGGTCATGGGACCCCCAGGGCCCC
Organism: Balaenoptera musculus; assembly: GCF_009873245.2. Classification (NCBI taxonomy): domain Eukaryota; kingdom Metazoa; phylum Chordata; class Mammalia; order Artiodactyla; family Balaenopteridae; genus Balaenoptera; species Balaenoptera musculus. Next base: position 83,431,369 of record NC_045790.1, read on the forward strand.
CTGGACCCCCTGGGCCCCAAGGCCCTGGATGTGCAATGGGACTTGGATTTGAGGTACTTTTCCTCCTTTCTGTGGTTAAAGAACAACGTGCGCTAAGGACTACTGGAAAGGCCAGCTAACTGAACGCCAAGGTGGTGCTGATTCCCCACTGAGCCCCAGCTCCCAGCACCACACCTGGCACAGGGAGGTGCTCGGGAATCAGTACTGAAATTCTCATTCTTCTTCCTTCCCTAGGATACTGAAGGCTCTGGGGGCATCAGGCTGTTGCCTGAGCCCGGAATCTCTGGACCAACGGCTTCAAGTGTAGGTTGACTTTTTACACCTTCATTTTGAGGACTGTCATGCTGTCACACTGGAGTGGAGAAGCTGTGGGGTGCCATCCTGGCTCTGCTACTTTCACTAATTCACCCTCTCTGTGCCTCCAGCTTCCAGCTGTGTGGTGGGGAGACCAGGTGCTCTTTATAGCTTGTTTCTTTGAGGAGTAGCACAGAGGTTTTGCACAAAACATCTTGTGGGAAAACTTGAAAATTATCTTTCTCTCTCTCTGCAGTCCCTTACCATCAAGCATCTCTGCTTCATTGCCTCCTTGCTGCTGCCCATTCGAGACTCACACTTTGCCCCGTTTCAGAATCCCATGCTCTTAACAAGTACCCTTCCCCACTACATCTACCCCCCAGGGAGGTGTTGTCCATCTTCTGCTATGATACCTGCTCTCAAGAGGACCAATCCCCAGGATCTCATTATATTTGAGATCCAAGCGGTACCCAGAGCTGAGCACACCAGTGCGGGAGGAGCTGAGCCTCGCAAAGGGGAGCAGCACAGCCCCCTCCGTGATTGAATAGGAAGACCTCCCCGACACCCCAGATGCAGAGGGCTCTGGGTTCAGAGTCAAAAGGACACTCACTCCGTGCTGGGAGAGGGCCTCTGGTCCTCTTACTGTCTGTGAGATATTCCTTCCTTCTGACTCTGTAAGGGGAATTTGCCCCTCATCTTTTGCTCCCATTATCTGGGACAAAATCCTTGTAAGAGCTTAGGGAGAATGGCAAGATGGGAGGATAGATGGAGAGTGGGCAAAGTGAATAGAAAAAAACCCAAAGAATATTTGTTTGTCTGTTTTGCCAGGGTCCCAAAGGAGAAAAAGGAGACCAGGGACCCAAGGTGAGGTCACAGATCTGAAGTGGGGGTGAGAGAAATTTTCTGCCTGGTTCTAGGAGCATTATCCACATACAGTGAATTTTTTTCCACTCTCACTGCTATATCCAGGGTGAAAGAGGGATGGATGGAGCCAGCGTTGTGGGACCCCCTGGGCCCAGGGGGCTACCAGGGCGCATCGAGGTCTTATCTAGTGTGAGTATCACCAGGTATCACCAGCATGGCTGCTTTTGCTAAAGGGGAGGGAAGGTTGTCCACAACTTCAGGGCCTTCAGGGCTGCTCTTTATGCAGGGGGCACATAGCTGGCATCTGGTGTTGGAGTTCCTACCTGCCAGCATGGCCCGCCTGTCTGTTCCTACCCTGGTACCACTATTGTCACACATAGTGTGTCCAGAACCCTCTCTTCTGGTTGGCAGCATTTGCAGTCAGGAGACTGAGTGTAACAGAGCTGTAACCGAGAGGCAAGGAACATAAGTGGGGGAACGAGGGAGGAAAGATGGTTTAGGGTATGACAAATCAAGGAAGACTTTCTGGAAGAAGTCTCCTTGAGCAGGGACTTGAAAGCTAAGAAGGATTCACCAGGTAAGTATGGAGGACAGGACTTCCAGAACTCAGGTGGTCAAGGCACTCTGAGCCGAAGCACAGAAGAGAAAAACATGGGTGTGTCCAAGGCACAGGGAGCTGATGGGCATGGGGGTGGGTGGAGAGCGATGGAAATTTGGAGAGAAGACTGGGATGTGGGCTGGGACACGATCACACTCCACTGAATATTAGAACATCACATTTGTGAGAAACTGTGGCCCTTCCAAGAGAAATAATGTCATACTGGTACATGACAGAAAGACAAAAAGTCCCAAATAAGTGGAAAAAAGAATGACTAGAGTTTTTTTTGTTTTTTTTGTTTTTGTTTTTTTAAGTATGATTAAAAAATATCAAGTATAAGTAAGGGTGGAGTGAAATAGATAATCTCACATACTTTGTTGGAAGTGTAAGTTGTACGGCCCCTTTAGACAGCTCTTTGGCAATCTGTTAAAACTAAAAATGTTTATACCGAAAACTTCCATATGGAAAGACCTCCATGCTGTATGATTGAGTGAAAAAAGCAAGTTGAGGAATAATACCTACAACCTGATGCCATTTATATAAAATAACCACATGGACAAACACACACACACACACACACACACACCCAACAACACTGTTTTCTGTGGGTATTAATATTATTATTAATTTATAATTATATAACATAAATATAATATTTAAATTTATATATTTAAAATTATAAAAGAAAAAAGGCATTTATGTACGGTGCAATTTTAAGATTAATCGAAGAGGAAAGTTGTTAGGCGGCTCAGGGCTGTGTTGTAAGTGGGAGGGATGGGTGTGTTGGCAGTGGGTGGGTGTTGTCAGTGTCTGCTTGTGTCTGCCATGCGGGGTGACTTCAGTTAAAGCCTCACTGCCGGGAGCAAGGTGGGACACGTGCCACCCTCTGTCTCTTTGTCTGATTTTTCTCTTTTCAGCCTTTGATCAACATCACCCATGGATTCATGAATCTCTCGGACATTCCTGAGCTCGTCGGGCCTCCGGTGTGTATCCACAGCTGCCCTAGAGTGAGGGTCCTACCCAGACACCCCAGCTGAAACTAAGTTGGGTTGGTTTGGAATCCTTTGAGCTCCTGAAGCATAGAGCTAGAGTGTCTCGAAGTGTAGAATAGAAAGAGAGCTTTGCATTTCTGAGAAGTTGCTGTCACATTGATTTGTGCAGGGAGTTTTGTCCAATGCAGTGGAAGCTTCCAGTCCCTTGCATCAGAAATATGTGTAATTGAAATCAGAGAATCATAAGTAACAAATTGATTGATGTCTGAGCAGTGCTTTGGGCATGCTTTTATTTACATGATCTCATTTCCCAGAATGGGAGGAGCCTAGAGAGACCTATCCTTGTGCTGATGGGGAAACTGGCGCATGAGGAGGGAACGTGACTGGCTTCAGTCTTTCTGGCCCCATTTAGAGATCAGGAACACACAGAGAAGCTACCTTATTTCTGCAAGTCCACAGCGTCAGTCCATGACACAACAGGACCTAAGAGGAAGGAAGCTTCCTCCTGCAGTCTGTGCAATGAATCCACACTGCATCTTCCATATCTGCTGGTGACAGCTGGGGAGAGAGGAAAGAGCTCTGGCCTTAGGAGCCTTGGGTTCCAGCCCCATCTCCTCTGCATAATGCTCTGAGACTCTCATCGTCTCTCTGATAACACCTCACCAGCCTTTGGGGCAGCTTATAAGAGGTGATGGATGCAAAACTGCTTTGCAAACTGTGGCACTCTGTGGAAGCCGACACGGAGATTGAGGCTTATACTTCCACAGCTGCGCAGTCCAGATGTCTGCCGGGGCCACCCGCCCTGCAGTCCCCAGTGAGGTTGGCCTGAACCTCTGCCATCCATATCCTGGGGAGAATTCAGTGCTCTCCCCAAGGCTTCTGCAAATATCTGCACGATTCCTTTAGAGCCAGTATCTCCTTCTGCTGAGTGGCCTCTGTTGGTGGGTCATTTCACTGTCTCTTCTATACTACATCCAGTGGGTCTCCCTTTCCTTGATTTCTACTAAAATCATCCAAAACACCCCAGTAAGCAAACCCTAAAGCAAACAAGCAAGTCATTTCACAAAAGTTTTTCCCAAACTATTGGGGGTTGAGAGTGTTAGGTGGCTTAATTCTAAAGCAAAACACAGACAGCCTCAGATCTAAGAATCAACATCTCTGTTCTAAGAGTCCTTGGGCCTTGTCTTCCCCCACCCCTTCTCTCTTTTCCCCACCCGAGAATCCTCCTTCTGTCCCAATCCCTGTCCTCCTGTTTGGCAAATCCAGGCCCTCAAGGGTCCCCTTCGTCCCTAACAGAAGATCAAGATTTTCCTACTCAGAGGCAGTTCCCTCCCAGCTGTACCTTTATACTTTTCCACTCTACTATATGTACACCATATAGATATATGTATATATTATATTATATTTTATATATATATATATATTAGTCCTTTGTTGCTTCTGCATCCTCAGATTCAACCAACCTTGGATAAAAAGTACTGAAAAAAAAAAATTCCAGAAAGCTTCAAAAAGCAAAACTTGAATTTGCTGCATGCTGGCAATTATTTACATAGCTTTTACATTGGTTTTACAGCTATTTACATAGCATTTACATTGTATTAAGTGTTATAAGTAATCTAGAGATGATTTAAAGTGTATGGGTATATGGAGTATGTATGTAGGTTATATGCCAACACTACACCATTTTATATAAGGGCCTTGAGCATCTGCGGATTTTGGTATCCACAGGGGATCCTGAAACCAATACCCCTCGGATACCCAGGGATGACTGTACAGTATATTGAGAAAGTTGTTGCCATTCGGTTATATCTCTCTTTATATATGTATTCTGCCAAACTCTTATGTCTTTAATAGGTATGTGGGTATCTGGGCTTGGAGGAAAAAGAGTCCTGGCCCCATGTGGAGTGAACCACAAATTTTCTGTTGCCTAGAGCCTTTAAAATGGCTGGTCCTTTAAAATTCTCCCTCTTACTGAGGGAAAAGAACTGAGTCTCACCAACTGCCCCCACTTCCACCCCCAAATTCCCCAGCACACCCTTTGGGCCCACTCCTCAGAGTTTAGGAACTTGTTTTCTGAGAATATTTGTGGAGGTTGAGCACTGCATTCATTGCCCCAGAGGTTTCTGACACTGAGTGATTTCACGGAAGAGGAGGCTGGGACTTTAAGTGCCGAGAGTCCTGGCTCGGGGGAGCAGAGGCTCCAGACTCCTGAGCAGTTCCTGGCTCTGTGCTAACTAGTGTGTGACTGCACGGTTCCTTCCCCTCCCGGGCCTCAGCATCCTCTGCAAAATGGATCCTGAGCCCCACTGTGTGGGAACATGCTTGGGCCTTTGGAAGGTGCTGGAGGGAGTGGGCCCCTGAGGTACAGGTTCCTGCTGGCCTGGAAATGCTGCTCCTAACCTGCCTGCTTTGTCTGTCTGTGTCACAGGGCCCCGAGGGCATGCCTGGGCTGCCAGGATTTCCAGTGAGTAGCACAGTAGCCATCTTCCTTTGTGCCCCGAGGCTGTGTGCATTCTGTTCCTTCCACCTGGAATGCTGTTCCTCTCCATCTGCACAACTGACCTCTAGCGCCGTCTTGTTCATGTAGCCTTTCCTCGTTGCCCCCATCTGGAGTGATCCTTCCCTCCTTTGAATCCCATAGGGCTTTATTTTCACCTCTGCTGTCGTTCTTTTCTGCCTTGAATAACAGTTATTTGTACCCTTATCATTTTTTCCTCACCTGTACTGTGACCAGCTTGCAGGGGGTCAGGTCTTGTTCATCTCTTTCTAGCCCAGGGCAGCCAGAGCCAGAGCTGGAGTCTGTGGTTGGCTACCTATAAATGAGTGGATGAATCAAGCATTTCAAATAGAGTCCGAGTAGATAAAATCCCTAGAGAGAGAGGATGGTGGTGATGGAGGATGGAGAGAGGGGAATCATAGCCTGGAAGTCCAAAATTAATAGTCTGTGTGCACCACGCTATGGGGCTTCCACCATGGAAGGTGAAAATGCGTTTCTGTGTAGAAAGTGATCAGTTTAGTCTAAAAGTTTGAGTCTGCACTGAAGCCCAAGGCTCCAGAGTGAAATCTGCACAATTTCTCCATACATTGCAGCTCTGAAAGGCCTAATGCCAATGGTGACATGCGCTGCTTCCAGGATAAATGAAGGAAATTTATCAAAAAATGTAATAGAAATGTGTTGTTGATGGTAGAATTATAATGATCTCTTTTTCTTTTTTTTATACTTTTCTGCACTTCTACATTTTTTAAAAGGAGCATGTGCTATGTTGACACTAAAAATACATGGGAACTAGACATTGAAAAACAGGAGAGGGTGGCAGCCGTGGAGAAGACCTCTTAGTTAGGAAGAGAAGAGGCCAGAACTCTGAGCTTGATCTCCAGCCCCAGCTTGGCTGCTCCAAAGCCAGAGCGTGTTCCAGACACATTTTTCTCTAAATGACTGGTTCTGTGTTCCCGAGGGAGCCCTAGGCTCCTCAGAAGAGCCTTTGGGACCACTTCAGGAGTAAGGAGGGGGCCAAGTAGGCAGGATCCAGGCCACTGCCGAGGCTCCATTTGACGTGTTTTATACATTGGGCTTTTGTTTGATTTTACTTGAAAAAGGAGAATGAAAAGAGTTTCACTGCTAAAAAATAATAATAACAAATATTTGAAGGCCACTGCGTTAACCCAGAAGGTAGGGACTTGTGAAAAGGTAAATTGCAATAAAGCGTTGCAACTCTTTTTTGGGGGCAGACGTCTGGCTGTGTGAGTCATTGTCACAGATATTAAGTGTATGTTGGAGTTGAAACGAGGTCACCTCTGACCGGGTGTGCAGAATTTTGGTTCTGCAGAGGGAATGGCGGTGGCGGGCGGGTGAGGGGTGCAGAGAGACTAAGGGGATAGGCTCGCCCCTGGTGGAGTGACGGGAGTGGAAGATGAGGCGCTGAGGCCGGCCGGGATCAGTTTGGGTGTCAGGCTAGGGTGTTTGGATCCCATCCCGTAGGTAGTGGGGAGCCAGAGAAGGGGCAGGAGCCATGGAGGGTGAATGATGGGGGCGGTGGGCTGCAGGACGGCCCCGAGGACCCATGCGTGAGCAGAGGCAGCAGGCAGTTTCAATGATGCCCATTGGAGGAAACCACAGTTCAAAGAGGAGTGGGGCCTCCAGGCCCCCTAACACTCAGTGCTGTCTTCTTTCCACCAGACCACAATTTCTAGACCACTTAATATTAGGAAAACATCGTGACTAATTGTGACTTCCACTGGCACTCTGTGTTCTTTTACTTTTTGGAACAACAACAACTTTGTTTAGTTAAAGCATTTTAATCTTAACAAACAACTGAATACCCTCCAATGATTCCTTCTAGGGACCCAGAGGACCAAAAGGTGACACTGGTGTGCCTGGATTTCCAGGACTAAAAGGAGAACAGGTAAGAAGGGCCCAGCTATCTGGGTGGGATTGTGCTCTAGAATTTGGTAAATATTTCAAATGGGCTGAAAGTAGCTGTTAACTTTTTAAAATTTTGAGATATAACTCACACACCATAAAATCCACCCCTTTCAATTGTGAAATTCAGTGATTTTTGGTATATTCACAAGGTTGTGCAGCCATCACCACTACCTAATTCTAGAACATTTTCATCATACCAACAGAAACACTGTATCTAGTAGCAGTCACTCCCCGGCTGTTAACTTTCATGATCTCAAGGTTCCTCCAGGGTGAAGGTGAGGTGGGGGGAGAAACAGATTTTCATCATAGTTTGGAAAGAGAACTCAACCCAACGCTCCCTTGAACGCTGTGCTTTGTCTAACTGCCCGCGGGCACCTGCATTAGAGTATGCACTCCCCGAGGGCAGGCACATCCACTTTCTTTTCTGTAGCTCCAGTACTTAGCACTGCGCCTGGTACACAAATGGCACTTAAAACATTTGTTGGATGAAAAGATGAATGAATATAAATAATGAATACAGTGATGCTAATATTTAGAAATCATTATTTTATTAAACTATTATTAGTATAAGCGGGGGCATTCCGCACTTGGATGGCAGTCTTGGTCCAGAAGTTTTGGAACATTTAGCGTGCAGAGCACTTCCTGAAAATTCCAAGGGCATTGAAATGACCTTTGTACCCTTCCACATTTGCCTCTTAGAATTAATTTCCCAGTTGGTTTTTATAGATAAGGGGAGAGTGACGTCCATAAATGGATTGCAGTTATTCTGGATTGGATTCATTTATTCATCCATCCATTTATATACTCATCCAGATTACATCCATTCCCTAAGGTGTGCCAGCCGGTTTCCTATACTAGACACTAGGGATAGAGAAATAAGATGTGAGGAACAGACATGCAGACAGCCAGCAGAGTGCGTGGTCACTGCTGTAACGGGGGTCTGTACAAAGCCAGTGGGAGCAGCCCTGAGCCTGCCCTGGGGAGTCAAGGAGGGTGTGTGTGTCTCTAAGAGGAGGGAGCATTAGGCTACTCTCTTTCCTTCCTCCCCCCACCATTTCCCACTAGCCCCACAGAGGGGGAGAGAGTCTCCAGTGTCTGTTGGGCCACAGTTCCAGGGGATGGAGGGTTCAGTGTGCTGGGTCTGAGTTTAGCGTTACGTGGGACCATGTCTTGGGATGCCTTTTGCTGCCACGGGCCTACAGAGATGGCGTGGGGTCAGGGCAGTTCTGGCTTGGGAGGAGGCCTGGTCAAGCAGGATTGGCTCTTGCTTTAAACGCTCTGTTTTCTATGTGGCAAGGTCGGGTGGATCTAGAGGGACCTACGTGCCATCTCTTCCCTAATCCCCTGCCACTTTGAAAACTGGGAAGAGCGCCGAGGCAGGTCTGCTCTGATCCTCGCAGCCAACGCGCTTTCTCTCGCTCTGCCTCTAATGCTTTTGTGCTTGCTTCTTCTTGCTGCTGGCGTGCTCAGGACTGCTTTTCCTCACCAGCGAAGTGGTAAGATCCAAATAGCAGGTGTGGGCTTGGGGGACGGAGAGGAGAGGCTGCTTGGCTTGCTTTGGCACCACTGCCTTGGCTGCTTCCAGCCCTGTTGAAGGGAGACTTTTGTGTGGTCCAGCCCAGTTCCCCAGGGGCTAGCATTGAAGTTTGGGGCCAGAGCCTTGAATGGTTCCTCTCCCTGGCCTTTTCTCTGGACATATATCTTCTTGGAAGCCTCCTGGGATAGTAGATGGCCCTGCTGAGCACAGGATTGGGGGCGGGATCCTGTGTCCCTGCCACCAGTCTACCCATCACCCCTATTTCCCAGCAACTGAGATAACTTTGCCTGATCAAGTGAGCATTTGCACAGGAGCCTGGAGTTTGGAGGCAAAGTTCCACATGGAGACTCAGGGCCCCTGTGTTGGAGAGGCCTCCACTGTTCATGCTGTCATCACTTTCCCAATTTTAGATGTTTTAACAAGACTAAGGATTCTAGGTGGGAACAGATCTCAAGTCGAGTTGTTAGGAAAGCAAGCCACCAAATATATTAGGAGCCAGAGGTTCTAAGGGGGGAGCCACACAGCCAGAGGTGGGACGGACCTTGTTGGGACTGATTCCTGGAGGGTTGAGAGTGGGGACGCTGATCTGGCAGCAGCGGGAGCCCCAGAGGGGCTTGCAGGACCCCAACCTGTGCTTTCAGACAGTAACTGATGGTACACGGAGGGAACAGTCCAGAGAACATTTAATGACTTAGGAGGCTGCGCAATATTCTAGCAAGAGGTCATGTCGGGCAGTGGGGTTGGAGAGGCGGCGTGAAGGCCAGAGAAATCATGGCAATGAGCCTCCGGATAAGGCGGTGAGGCGGAGGCCTGGCTTCATCAAAAGGTTCTCTGAATTGCAGGGTGAGAAGGGAGAGCCAGGTGCCATCCTGACGGGGGATATTCCTCTGGAAAGGCTGAGGAGCCAAAAGGTAATTATGTCACCAGACCCTGAAGGCACACATCTTCTACATCCTATCTTTGTTTCTGTCGCAAACCGTGTTCATCTGAGTGACAAGTCTGTGTCTCCCTGTTTTAGGGTGAATCTGGAGAGCGTGGAGCCCCGGGACCAATGGTAAGCCAGAGCATCTCGCCCCTGAATCTGGACTGGGGTTTGAAGCATTTATCGTACTTTGACTCAACTAGATTGAGTTGTCCCAGCTGTGAAAATAAAAAGGATGTGGCAAAATGTATCTGTGTCAAGGGTAGGCTAACTGCAATTAAATAAAATCTCAGTGGTTCAGCACAGTAGCAGCTTGGTTCTCACTTATGCAGAGTCCACTGTGGTGGTTCCCAGTTGGACATCTCCCCTCCAAGCAGTGACTCAGGGATCCAGGATGCTTGCATCCTGTGACTCTGCCCTCTGGTGGATTCAAGGCCACAGTGGCATCTTCCAGCTGATAGGCTGAGGTTGGGGAGGGGGAAGAGACCATGGAAGATGATGAACTCCACTTCTGGCCAGACCTCTGATGCAGGAGGTGGGGGTGGGAGTGGGGGTGGGGATAGGTCTCAGAAATGTGGTTTAGCTCTGTGTCCAGAAGGAGAGGGGAAGCGGATGGTGGTGAGACCCATAGTTGTACAGGTCTTGCCAGCTAAAGATTGTCATTACCCAGGGAACCTGGGCCTTTTGGCTTCTGGTCTTGGATCTGCTGCCCATTTGCTGTATGACCTCAAACAAGTCCTCTTCTCTCTCTGGGCTTTTGTCTTCCCATCTATAAGTGAGGGTATTGAATGAGTACTAGATGACATGATAGGGTCTTTCTTGCCTTACCTCCAGGAATCTATAATTTTGGGGGGCTGCTGAACAATTTTTAAGCTACCAGTTCTCTCCAGATGAACCCTAAACTTGCCCCTCATATATTTCTTCCCAAAGAACAAAGAAAACTCATAGAATATCCACCATGGGTCAGACAGTGATGCTTCAACACAGATCACCTCATTTCATTTTCACCACCCTAAGAGGCTAATGTCAGAAGCCCCATTTTATAGACCGGGAAACTGAGGTTAAAGAGGTTAAGTAACTAGCCCACTGCCATACAGCTTGTTAGTGACACAGCAGGGATTTGAACCCAGCCTGTCAAACTCTGTGTCCAGGTTTTTCCCAGCACACCTCACTGCCTCCAGTTGACACCTTCATTCTTCTGAAACATTTTGAGCTGGAGAACTGCACATTGGGGTTTGAATGCAGGGTTTGTTTGAAGCTGGATCTCAGGCCTGGGGAGAAAGGACCTCACATTTCTCTAACAGGCACTTGTCCTTGATGAATGGCCCATAACCTCCAAGGTGCATCCTTCAAAGGACCTTCTAAAGCCTTTGGTCCCTTAAGTCAGGCAGAATGGATGCCCTGAAGAGGTGTCCTTGGCCCTAGCTGCAGGCTAAGGCAGACTGGGAGAGTCTTGTGTCAACCACTGGGTAACACTTACTAATACCCAGTATGGTGGGAAATACTAATTGTTAGCAATGGTGGCCGGCAAGCTGCTGCAGATGGCCAGGGTAGTTGTTGCCACTGAAGCCCAGCTGTGCATAGCTTGCACCGACAGTAAGGGGGCACCTTCTTCTAATTTGCATAAGGTGTCATATGGGCTGTCTATGGCCCTCATGACTAGTATAGCTTACAACACTAGAGCCTTGTTACTCGCAGTGTGGCCCATGGACCAGCCTCAGCAGCATCACCTGGGAGCTCGTTGGAAAAGCAAAGCCTTATGCCCCACCCCAGATCTAGTGGATCTGCATTTTGATGAGATCCTGGTGACTTGCGCACACTGATGTTTGAGAAGCCCTGCACTAGAACGTACCACCACGTGGCCGTGGCCTGTTAACTCCTTGCTTTTTTTTTCCTGAGAGTAACCTGGTCTGGGTACTTTACATACAGAGCCTGTCTCAACACAGTCTATTTGCCATTTTTCAGGGTAAGTCTGAATACATAAATAGAGCAGGAAGAAGGGGCTTGATAGGCCCCAGGCTTAAACCAGTCAGTCCCCTGGGAGACAGGACAGACCCAGTTACAAAACAGGAAAAGCGTCAACTGGAAGTAGAGCTTGTTCTGGGAAGAGGTGGTACATTGTATGCATCCCGGACACTGGAAGGCATGAGGGTTCCGGCAGGAGGTTGGAACAGGGCAGCGGCTCTGGGAGCATGGGGACACAGAAAGCAAGCACTGGAATGCGGTCCACGGGCAGGGGCTCATCTGGAGAAGTGGGGTGCCAGGCCAAGATTCTGGTCCTTAGGGACGGGTGGGAGCAAGGCAGGAACCAAATCCTGAAGCAGGTTATTGGGCTTGGCTGACATGAGGAGTGAAGCAGGGCTGCATTATTCCAGCGGGGGACATGGAGAACCCTGGGACATAAGACCTAAGGCAAAGGTCCACGTTCTGAGCTGGCCCAGCACACGGCTACCTGGGAGCTGAGGCCCGGAGCTACTGACCTCTTGCTTCTTTGTTAGCTCTGACTGGCTGAGAGGGTTGGGTCCAGCGTCTGGACTGGGGTAGAGCCCCGCAGGAGGGACTGAGCAAGTGGGTCCAGCGGAGGACAGAGAGGCCAGGGGACAAGCAGCCAGGCAGGTGGACATTTCATAACTTCTCCTTGCCCTCCATCCTCCTATTAGTGGTGCATTGTCACCACTGCCCACAAAGGTAGGCTGGATGCCCCCCATCTCCCTAGCCCTTGCGTTTCTGTTCTTTCTTTTTTAATTGAAATATATTTTACATACAGCATTGTGTACATTTAAGGTGTACATGTTGATTTGATATATTTATATATTGTAATATGATTGCTGTTGTGGAGATAGCAGCTCTCTCACATCACATAATTATCATTTCTTCTTTGTGGTTGGAATAAATAAGATCTAGACTCTTAGCAGTTTGAGGATTGTAATATTAATACAGTGTTGCTGTCCATATTCACTGTACCGTGCATGAGATCTCCAGGACCTAGCTGTCTACTAGTTGCAAGTTTGTACCTTAAACCTCACCTCTCCTATTCCCCCACCCTCCTACCCCTGCTAACCACCATCTTACTCTGTTTTTACAACTTTGGCTTTTTTAGATTCCACATATAAGTGACATCATACAGTATTTTTCTCTTTCTAATCTGGTATTTACTTTGCCTCCAGGGGCCCAGAGGACCACCAGGACACAAAGGAGAATTTGGCCTCCCTGGACGACCCGTAGGTGTTGGGGTTTCTCATATTGCATGTGAGGGAGGACACGCGGGCCAGGCTGGCCTGCGGGCAGTGGGTTTACTAAGGCCTCTCCCGTGGGTTTCAGGGTCGCCCAGGACTGAATGGCCTCAAAGGCACCAAAGGAGATCGAGGGATCATGATGCCGGTGAGTGCCACACCAGGGACCCAGCCCCATGCCACCCCAGGGACACGGCCCCAGGGCCAGTGTCCAGAGGAGGGGCGGACGAGTGCCAGGTCCAGTGAGCAGGGCTCGTGGACAGAATGCTCAGGAACGTTATTCTTCTTCCTCTGCTGCCACTTCCAAAGATCCTCCAGCCCAACCCTGTCCTCCGGCTTGCTCTCAGGAGGTCCCTGCCACCAAATCCACATTAGTGGGGCATAAGCTTCCTCGTCCAGACCCCAGAGGGAGGGTGGGAGAACACGATCTGGGCTTTCTCAAGAAGTCTGGTTTCGAATCCCAGGTCTTTTGACTCGGGTAATATCCCGTCCTTCCTGGGTTACGCAGTCCTGGGGGTTTCGCGTGTTGCTGGGGGTGCTCGGTGAGTGCTCTGGAGAGAACGTGGAAGGTCGATCAGCTGTGTAGGCAGGGCCAAACGAGATGACGGACACCGGAGCATCAGCAGGGTCCCACGTCTGCAATAAGGAAGCCAGCATTTATTGAGTACCTACTGTGTGCCAGACACTCTACAAAGTGCTTTTGAGGACAGGATCTCAGTCTTGATAGTAACTCTCCTAAGAGAAACTCAGTGGCGTTCTTGTTTTACACAGGAGGAAACTAGGGCCTGGACAAGTTAGTGACCCACTGAAGGTCCCCCATTTGCTGCATGCAAATGCAGCTCAAACTGTGTTGCTTCTTCTGTTTGCACCCCATGGTCGCTGCTTTGTATGCCTAGAAATGCAGAAATGCAGTCGTATTGAATCACTGGGCACTGACTCACTCACCAAGCCTACCGGGGCTCCAGGTACAGCAGACACCGGTGCCTGCACTTGAGTGATCACGTGGAGCTTCTCGTGGGCCGGAGGCCTCTCACCTGTGGTCATAGCCTCCCCCTCCCCCTCCCCTCCTGCAGCTTCTGCTGCAGGTCCAGCTTGGGCTCCAGGCTTGGCGGAGAAAACATTGAATGGTGTCAAGGCCAGGCTGACCTGGCTCTGAAAGTGACTCTGCCATCTAACAGGAGTTGGCGTTTATTGTTACATTTATGAGGGGCTCTCCCAGGCACTGTATCCTGGGAAGGCCTCACTCCACCCGCCCCTCCATATGAGGGATGCGTCGATAGAGGTGGTGGGCTCAGTATCCTCTGAGCACTGCTCTTGGGGCCAGAATCTGGCTTCCAGTCTCCATTCCGCCATGCATTGCTGTGTGGCCTTGAGCAGGTCACTTCCCCTCTCTGGCCCTCATTATGTCCAATTGTAAACCAGCGATGATACTTGCTCTGCTGTTGTGAAGATGCAGCGAGGCCACGGATACAGGTGTGCTCTGGGAAGAGACTGGCCTACCCATGGGAAGAGTTAGTTGGCTTTAGAGGACCCTCCTTTCCTCATTGTGTCTCCAAACCCTGGGGAAGTGTCCTGCAGCTGCCTCTGAATTCATAACAACCTGAACTCAGGAATGACCTTTCTTTCCTCCCTTTAGGGCCCACCTGGCCTACCTGGTCCTCCAGGCCCCCCAGGACCACCTGGAGCTGTGATTAACATCAAAGGAGTAAGTTGGCAGTGGGGAGGTGGGGGAGACCTGAAGGAGGAGCAGGGAACGGCCCCAGACCAGCCTAAGCTGGAGTCGGGTGTCCTGATTCCCTCCTCTCATTCTCACTTCCCACAGGCCGTCTTCCCAGTTCCAGTCCGGCCACACTGCAAAACGCCAGTAAGTAGCGTATAGTCGCTGCCTTATAGAGCAGGCTTTGGCATAGAAAGCAACTCAGAGAAGATAAGTTTTTGTCTTGAGCCCCTTCTGTCTGTCAGTCCTCTTTGATGTCTTCTATCACCTGCATATAGACCCTTGAGTGACTTGAGGTTTGTAAATAATAGATTGTGACACTGAAACGTACTGGGTCTTCTAAGGGCACACATGTGGACAGAGTGTGTCTTTTAATGCAGTCAAAAAGCAGTGTCTTTTGTTAGCTTCATGTTAGAATGTTAGCTTCATGCTTGGAGCAGTATAAGAAAGGGGGAAATAGACCCCTTAAAATACAGATGAGAATAAAAAGGCAATTCTAACCAGTGCTCTTTGCATTGGGAGCTTTGGGCTAAAATCTATAACTGTCCTTTCTCAACTGTCATATTACTGCACAGCACACAACCCTGAGAGGAGGGACTTTCTCTCCCCCTTTGTAATGAGGAAACAAACTGTGACTCAGACAAGCTCACTGACTTGTCTAAGGTCACAGGACGGACAGAGCTGGGGCTATCATGCAGGTCCCCTGACCACCAGGCAGCAGGTACAGGCACCCCAAGGGGTCAGACACGTGCCTGGTCGCCCAGCTGGTCAGTGCAGTGTCCCCGGGGTGTCACCTGTATTAGGTGTGGGGAAACCCAGAGAGGGTGGGCCTCTCCCCATGCACAGGCATTAGTCATGGAACTGTGCATAACTATTCTCTCATTCATTCACCAAATATTTATCAAGGACTTACCAAGTGTCAAGTACAAGTGAGGCCCTGGGACCACAGGGGTGAACTAGACAGGCGTGGCCTCTGTTCTCGGGAGCTTGCAAATTACAGTTTAGAAGATTCCTTGAAGCGGGTTCTTAATTGATGCCTGTTGGAGGTGGTGATGAGACTTGGATCAGAGGCTTTAAAATGACGCAGTTTGGCTGAGTGTTTGCCCAGACATCTGTCCATGTCTAAACTTTGAGACACCCAAGTCTGGAGCCCAGGGCCTGGGAACTCTGGCATGGAAGGCAGAGGATAGGACCCACCTGTGTAAGGTGACCAAGGGGCCTGCTGGCTCCCAGAACTACGTGAGGACAACAGCTACCCAGGTCACGTTTATATCAGTGGCCTGAAAGGAATCCTAAAACGTCAGGGCTGGAGAGACCCTCCTGAGAGATGGCGGCCTCCCAGCCATAGAGAAGGGGAGACCTCAGCCCAGAGAGGCAAGGTCCCACCGTGAGTTAGTGCCCGAAGCCCCTCCCAGCAAACACGATATCAGGCTTCAAATGAACCGGCCACGGGACAGTACTTGAAAAACTCAAGAGCGTTGTAAAAATGCTACTGCAATTACCGTGACCTGTGCTAGGACCCTTTGCTGTGACCATGGCCTTTGGGGGTCATGACGTTCCTTAAAATAAGCCAAAGATGAACTCAGAGCATTTTGGGTTTTGATTTCATGTTGCCTGGCTGGACTCCACGCAGGCTGGGGCATGGATGTTTCTTGACCAGCTCTCAAAATGGACATTTGAAAAAGAAGTGCTTCCTCTCACATCCAGCATTTCACAAGCCCCTTCTCATTTCAGCCCTTTCTAATACCTTAACAATTTACCCTTAACTATCCACCCCTGGAGTGGAGCAACTTTATCAGCATAGCTGTAAGATATCAGCTGGGTACTGCTGCCTTTATCGTTAACTTAGAAATATTCTTCCTGGAAGATTCCTGTCCCCTCCCCTCATCTTCTCTTGGTGACCCCTGAGCATCTTGTGACCCTGCACCCAAAAGCATGGGAGGATCTGGTGTGAGAGGGATCATTTTGATTCTGCATATTAACTGGGAAAAAGGTGAAGGTGGACTATTAAAAGCAGGGTGGCAGGTGGCTCTGTTTTAATAGACAAAGAAATGCAGGAATCTGGGGATGAACTGTAAAGGAATATTATCTTGAATAGCTTGGACCCCCAATCTAATGATAACTCCCCTTTATTAATTATCACCACCATCAACTCCTGTTCAGTGTACTCATCTTTGATTACACATGGCAGCAAAGCCAATGGCTGGCCCAGCTTCATGGTTTGAGTACATCACTTGCCCGAGTGCTTGACCTCTCACATGAATCCATCCTGATAGATCAGAAGGGAGGGCAAGAACACTCACAGTTGACCAGACCAAAATTGCCATGACTTTTTGTCTTAAAGCTTTGGGCTTTCCCTCTGCAGAGTTGTTCGGCCAGTAGGTCTCAGCCCAGCTCAGCTACATGATGCCCTCCCTGCCCCCACCCCCCGACCTGCCCCAGTTGAAGACCTGGGATGCCTTGCATTGAGGGATGCCAGGAAACTCAGGGCCTTTGGGGGTTACAGCACCCAAGGCAGGCCTGACTCCATGACCTCACCCCTCGCCCCCAGGACAGGGGACTGTGGCTCCCTGTGCATGCAAACACCAGAACAGGGTTGCAGTGTATGATCTTGGCTTTCTCTCTCTCTCTAGGTTGGTACCACGTATCCTGGAAATTCAGAACTCATCACTTTTCATGGTACACACTCCTGTCTTCACCTTGTTTTTCTGGGACATTTCCTGGCCCTCCTATCTCTGCAGAGGTGTTTCCAATTGCCCAGTGCTGGGCGTAGACTTGGTGGTCAGGAAGATCTGTCTGGGTGTCATGGGAAGGGTGATAGCTGGACAAAAGCTGTGGGACTGGGCACCTCTGTTTGCTTGTGTCACCCATCTGCCTATTCTGTGCATCTTGGCTGTGCCTCCTAGCTAGCAGACTGCACTCCATTTTTCCATTCATGTGTTAGTTTGTTCATAACACATCCACTGATAGCTTCTCCTTGCCTGGTGCTATCCTATGCACTGGGCTGAGACAGATGGATCCCATGCTCCTGCTGTCGCCCAGGCCCTTAGACTCTGCTGGGTGAAACTATTTAAAAAGTCGTTACGATGCAATATGCCAAGAGCTAATGCAGCGGAGGCCGTGGGAGCTCAGAAGGCCTTTGCTTCAGAGTGTTCCTGGACCAGCAGCGTCAGCACCTCCTGGAAGCTTGTTAGAAATGCAGAGTCTCAGGCCTCATCGCAGACCTGCTAGATCAGGAGCTGCATTTGCACAAGCTCCCTCTGAGGTGTATACACAGTGCAGTGTGAGACGCACTGCCTCTTAGTGATTAGTAAACATCAGCATGTTCGTGGCCTGTAGGAGCTTACCTACCACACATTAGAGGGGGGATAGGCCAGGAGGTGGGAGCCTGCAGGCAAGCAGTGACTCTGGTTCCCTGTCCCCACACACACTGTCACACCATGTGTGCCCCTTTTGATTGAGAAGTCTGAACACTTGCAGTTTAAACACGGAAAGGCCTTTTTTTTTTTTTTTTTTCCCCACTACTGACCTCTGGCTCGGCTCTGTCACTCCTGGCCTGCTTGGGTGGTGGTGTCCCTGCTGGTATCTGGCTTCATGGGTTTTTGATCACTTTTGGTTACAAAGTCCAGGCTGTTCTCAAACTGCTTGTTCAGACCCAATTCAAGGCTCTCCCTTCCCCTGGTGCAAGGTGGACCTTGGGGAGGAGGGGGTGGAGCTGGATTTGCTTTCCTGGATCCCCAGTGTGTAGGCACACATTGGTCAGTTGATCTCTCTCGGGAACCAGGAACTCAAAGATCTAGTGTCCACCCACCCATCTAGGTGGGGAAATGGGACTGCTTCCCTTCCCAAACTCTGTACTCCCAGGAGGCTTTCTCTGAGCCCCTCTCCCAGATAAAGAGTTGGGGGAGGAGGGAAGGCTGTAAGGCCGGTTCTGCAGAAGCAGTGCTTCTCACAAGTCCTGTGGGGAGTGGCGTACCATATTGTTGGCACTCTTCCAACTTTGCGAGTGGAATACTTAGCGCCGTTAGCTGTCCTCTGCGGCACTCCCGGAGAGTCCTCCCTTCCCCTTACACCACCGTGCTGCCCAGGCTTAGGTGAGATGGGACCAGGAGCTTGACTTGGTGTTGAGTCTCAGGCCACGTGCATGAAGCCGTCCAAGGGAGTTAATTGTAGCCTCTGCTGGGCTCCCATAATGCACTGCTGGCACCTTGAGGATGGTACTTATTCCATCCTGCCTCACGCTACCCTCACTGTGTCTGTCTCCTTGAGAGCTTTCCGAGGTCAGGAATTGTGTCTGCTGCATCTACCTCTGCCTCTCCATCCTATAGCAAAGGATTTTATACCCTCAATAGGCCTTTGTTGTTGAGTAGACTTAGCTCAAGGGGCTCAGTTTCAAAACTTGTCTCAAAAATGTTTTATATAGAATGAAGGTGATTTTCCACTATCTTTTTTTTTTTTTTTTTTAATATGTGTGTATTTGGTGGCAGGTGTTAAAGGAGAGAAAGGATCCTGGGGTCTTCCCGGCTCAAAAGGAGAAAAAGGCGACCAGGGGGCCCAGGGACCACCAGGTATCCCAACTCTTGTTCTGGATCTTGCCCTTGGTTTTTGTTTCTGAGAAATCCAATTGAGCCAGTAAGTAAGGCTAATTACATTAGCACCCTGTCCACAAGCTCCGTGGAATTCCTGAGAGACCCAGTCATGGGCAACACATGTACAAGATAGAACATTGTCAAGAGAGACCAGAAGTTCTGATCCTTCCAGCTTCATCTGCAGAACGAGGCCTGGAGAGGACCAGGGACAAGCCTAGGATGCCACAGGGTCACGGGATCTGGACTAGTGCTTGTTTCCTAGCCCAGTGCCCCCTCTGTCAGCTAAACCAATGTGGGGTCACTTCTGCTAGGAACTCATCATGGTTGCCAACTTGGAGGCTTTGGTATTTGAATTTCTGAGTTTGAGTGTGGATTTTTAAAAAGCGTTTCTTTTTCAGGCCCTCCTGTGGATCCAACTTACCTGAGACATTTTCTGAACAGCTTGAAGGTGAGCATTTCTCAACATCTGGCCTGTGTTTCCAAGTTCTCAGGCTTATGTCAGAGACTGGTTCATCTGACTCTTACTGGATGTTCTCTGCTTCCAGGGGGAGAACAGAGACAGGGGGATCAAAGGAGAAAAAGGAGACTCTGACAGCGGCTTCTCTGAGTCAGGGCCCCCGGGCCTGCCGGGAAGTCCAGGCCTGGCGGTGAGTAGTGACCCCTCCACACCCCTTCCTCGGGGAGTCACGGCGCTCCCTGAAGCCCCCCAGTGTGACGAGGCAGCTGGGAGCAAGGGCCAGTCACAGCACCACAGGCTGCAGGCAGGCCTTGGGCATTGGCCTCTCTCCCCCATACTTGCTAACGGGTGGGGAGCCTGGCAGAGGCCACAGAGGAAAGGGAGCTAGCCAAGGCCACATGCACGCAGGTAGCTTCCAGGTAACCCACCACCGTGCCTTATTCACATCAGCGGTGGAAAACTCACTCAACACAAAGAGTTGTTAATGGTAAACACATCAGATAACAGAGGCAGAAGGGAAGGTGAGGGAGATGTTTTTCGGGGGCTATTTGATTCTTCTGAAATTTCATCAAAGGAGGAGCCCGTAGATGGGCTTGGTCTTCTTAGGATGAGAAGTTTCTCCAGGTCACAAAAGAGAAGTTCAGATTATGCCTCCACTGAGATTATGACCAGATCATTGACCCTCAGGGACCAGGAGCAAATTCTGGCCCTGGAACTCGCCATGAGCATAGACCGAGCAAAGCCAGGAGACCAGGGCTCTCCTTCCAGCTCTGCTGCTGATTTGCTTTGGGACCTCGGGCAAGCCCTGCCTCTCTCTAGGCCTCTGTTTCTCCATCTGTGAAATGCTGAGGCTGGACTAGATGAGCTCCAGGGGCCCTTCTGAGTCCAGGGCTCCCTAGGCTTCTCTGCTGTCTTTCAGCATAACGACTGGGCCACCGCTCTTCAGGTCTCCCACCTCCTGGCTTGCGCCAGGGTTGAGGATGACGATAACAATAGAGGGTGTCTACTGACTTCTTATCAATGTCCTGACAAAAAGAACAGATGGGACTTCTAGTGACTAATGGTGCTTTCTCTCTTCTGTTACTGTGCACTTGACAGGGCCAGAAAGGGGAGACCATCGTCGGGCCCCAGGGACCCCCAGGTGCTCCTGGCATGCCTGGGCCACCTGGCTTTGGGAGACCTGGTTCCCCTGGGCCACCGGGACCCCCAGGGCCACCAGGACCTCCGGCTATCCTAGGAGCAGGTCAGTACTGTGAGTGGTGCCCAGCGTCACCACATCTGGGTGGCACGTCAGAGCCACACTGTCCGACAGAAGGCTGTTTCCTGGATGGAGCCTCTTCTTTTCTTTTTTTTTTTTAAATTGAGATATAATTTGCGTGCCATAAAATTCACCCATTTAAAGTGCACAATTTAATGGTTTTTAATATATTCACAAGGTTGGGCAGCCATCACCTCGCTCTAATTCCAGAACATTATCATCACCTTAAATAGGAACCCTGTATCAATTAGCAGTCACTCCTCTTTTTCCTGATCTTTCCCTGATCTTGGAAACCATGAATCTACTTTCTGTCTCTATGGATTTGCCTATTCTGGACATTTCATATCAATGGAATCACAAAATATGTGACCTTTTGTGACTGGTTTCTTTCCCTTAGCATAATGTTTTCAAAGTTCCCCCATGTTGTAGCATGTATCAGTACTTCATTCCTTCTTATGGCTGAATAATATTCCATTGTATGGATATACTACATTTTGTTTATTCATCAGCTGATGAACATTTGAGTTCCCACTTTTTGGCTACTATGAATAGTGCTGCTGTGAACATTTGTGTACAAGTTTTTGTGTGAACATATGTTTTCAGTTCTCTTGGGTATAATGTCTAGGAGTGGAATCGCTGAGTCATATACATGGTTGCTCTACTTTTGGAGGAACCGCCAGACTGTTTTCCAAAGTGACTGCAACATTTTGCATTCCCACTAGCAGTGTACAAAGGTTCCAATTTCCCCTCATTGTCAACAACATTTGTTATTATCATATCTTTTTTTTTTTTAATTAATCATTTTACATCCTTACTATTTTTTTTTTTTTTAGACAGTTCTTTTTATTTTATTTATTTATTTGGCTGTGTTGGGTCTTCGTTTCTGTGCAAGGGCTTTCTCTAGTTGCGGCAAGTGGGGGCCACTCTTCATCGCGGTGCGCGGGCCTCTCACTGTCGCGGCCTCTCTTGTTGCGGAGCACAGGCTCCAGACGCGCAGGCTCAGTAGTTGTGGCTCCCGGGCTCAGCTGCTCCACGGCATGTGGGATCTTCCCAGACCAGGGCTCGAACCCGTGTCCCCTGCATTGGCAGGCAGACTCTCAACCACTGCACCACCAGGGAAGCCCTATCATATCTTTTTTATTCTAGTCATCATTCATTCATGTGAAGTGATATCTCATTGTGGTTTTGGTTTGCATTTCCCTAAAGACTAATAATGATGAACATCTTTTCATGTGTGGGTGGAAACTTCCTGGCTGCTTTGTCAATGCCTGGGCCTTAAGGGACTTGGGGACCAGCACTGATTCTAACCTTTTATGTAAAAATCTCTTTACCCCTTGGTACCTCACTTCCTCAAATGAAAAATAGGTGAAATAGAAGAAAATCTCCATTTATCAAGTACTTACCAAGTGCCAGGCACTCTGCTGGTCACTCTACTACATTATCTTACTGGATTCTCAGAAAGCCTTTCAAGGAAAGTATTAGCATCCCCAATTTACAGAGGAGGAAAGTGAGACCCAGAGATGTTTAGGAACCTTTCCAAGGTCACACAGCTAATAAGTGGCATGAATGGGATTAGGACCCAGATCAGAGTAGCCCCAAAGCCTGTGTTCTTTCCACTGTGCCCATGGTGGAAAATAACAGCAGCAGCGATAATAGCATGAATGCATCATTTTTGTTCTTTGGGTTGGCATGAGCCAGGTGTGGTGGAAGCACACCTGGGAGGAGACCTACAATGTCTGGGGCATCCGGGAGAACTTTACACAGGAGGTGACTTTGGGGCAAGTGACAGAAATGGAACTCAAACTAGCTCAAGTGCATAGGGAAACTTACTGGATGTGCAGGAGGGTGTGAACAATCAATTTGTAAGAGGGGCAGGCATGCAGTGAGACTTCAGGTGCAGCCGGAACCAGGGATTCAGTCCCTGCGAGGATTCTCTGGCCATGTCTTGCTCAGCTGCTCTCCGACTGCAGCATCACGCTTCTTCGCCATAGACCATATCCTCTGCATGGCGAGAAATACCGACAACCTACAGCTTCCACCGTCATCTAGAAATCTTGGCCTTGTTTCTCAGTTTTAGTTTGAAAAGCCCTGGGGTGGGGATGTTCTGGGGAAGGACTCTGACTGACCTGTCTTGGGCCAGATGCCCAACCTTGGACCAGTCATCTGTGGCCAGGAGGTGGGATCACATGAGACCATGACAGCTCCTTCTGGACCTGAATGGTCATAGAGGTGAAGGGGAAGATCTCAGGAGCAAGTGAGGATGCTGGTCCTGTAAAGAGAGAAGGTGCTGGGTGGATAAAACCATAGGTGCCCATACAACCTTGAGGGATACATAGGAATTGCAAGAGGTGGAGGGGCATTGCAGGGTGAGTACAGGATTCAGAGACTCTGTTGTCCATAGTAGCCCTAAACTAGGGGGCCCTAGGACTCCTTGCTCCATTGAAAAGGATTACCTTTCACATAATATATAGCAATTCACAGTTTACAAAACACTCCCATATCCATTATCCCATTTCATCTTAACAGCAACCCCAGGAGGAAGATGAAATGCGTAAGATTATAAAACTCATTTTATGGATGAAGGCACCAAAGCTCAGAGAGGTTAAGAGTCTGACTCAAGGTCACAAATCCTAGGAAGAGGCATGGCTGGGGTCCAAATCCAAGTCCTCAGACCTTGTCTCCACTAGACATTCACCACCTGTGTAAGAATTTTCAGGTCCTGTGTCAGACTGCAGGCTTATTTGCAGTGACCTCAAAAATCTCATACAGTAATTTTACTGGGACTTGTACAAACATCCTTAACTCTGCCAAGAGTTTTGCAGATTCTTGGGGGAACTGGAGATTAGAGAGGTAGAAGGAGAGCAGCGGAATTGCTATAATAACGTTTCTTTATGTTTGCCTAAAGTAAGGACTCTTCATTTGGGAACCATAAACTCCTAGAAAATTCAAAGATGTGCCTCAGGGAGCTATCATCCCACTAACATTCTAAGTAGAAGTGTGTGTGTGTGTGTGTGTGTGTGTGTGTGTGTGCACTTGCAGATATGCATATATGCATTTTTCTAGGGGAGAGGGCAATAGCCTTGATTTGATTTTTAAGGGCATTTCATTTTGATTCTTCAAAAGGTAAGAATCTCTGGTTGGATGCTGTACAATTTGCAAAGCATATTCCTAGTTTGTGTTCTTCTCAGTTCTCAACACAGGCTAGTGAAGAAATATCTGTTTACATTTCACCGATGAAGAAGCTGGGGTTCAGAGAGCTTGTTTCCCCAAGATCACACAGCTGAGAACTGACAAATCAGGAACTTGAGTCTCCTGGCTGGACGGCCAGGGCCCCTGTCACTGCCCTACCCTGCCCCCCTGTAGCCTAGCACCTTCTCTTCTTCTTTCTGAGCCTGCTTCCTCTGTTCAGTAATTACCTGTTTGTCTCTTGGGAGAAATAAGTTGTATGAGTCAGAGCATTTTTGGATGCAAGTGACAGAAAATTCAACTCAGACTGACTTATACAAACAATTGAAACAACAGGAATTTATTCACTTATAAAACTGGAAAGTCTTAGGCATGACTTCATCCAGGGCTACAGTCGAGAATCTCAGTTCTCCCCCAAACCAGTCAATGTGGCTGAGTCATATGCTGGGCACAGAGTTCCTAAGATTCGGTTACGAGGTGCAATACTTTGAAGCACCGTGAGTGGGGTGGTGAACGCTCCTCTCAGTGACCAGCTGAACCTCGGAGGCATTTTGCAGAGAGTATGCTTTTTTGTAACTTCTCTTCTCTGCTTTGTCTTAGCTGTGGCCATTCCAGGCCCACCCGGCCCTCCAGGACAGCCAGGGCTTCCCGGATCCAGGAACCTGGTCAGTATTATCATCAGTGTGTCTTCATCCTGCTTTGGATGGGTTTCCTTAGAACTTTGGCTGCAGTGTTTAGGGACTGGCACACCTTCTCTGTTGGAGTTAGGCCTCCATGACAATAGAAATGGTATAATTTCACAAACAGGGTATTTATTATCTCTTTGGATGACTTATTAAGTAAAAAGATACAGACTACAAAATCATTTATGATTTAAGTTCCACCTTTCCAATCCTTAATTGACTAAACTAACAAGAGCCAATCATATTACATCAAAAAACACAGGCACAAGACTAAACAACATCACAGGAGTCCCTGTGCTGGTTACATTTCCCCTGGGTAATGCAGCCTTCTCCATTCTACCAAAGGATGTCTCTTGTACCTTGTTACCCTGCAGATCACTGGAGCAGGATATGGCACACAGAGACTATTGTGATGCACAGAAAGAGGGACAAATACCTCATAGGATGTCAGGAGTCTTAGGAATGCTCTTTGGTCTTTGATAGATTTTATTTGGAAATTTGGGCTGCCAGATGAAGAACTGTCCAACAGTAGATGGAATTTCGATATTTGGTACCTTTGGGGGATGCCTAAGTCATTTTAATCACAAAGTCATCTTCAAAGCTAGGTGAAAATTAAGTTTTTATAATCTTTCTCAGTTGAAAAGAAAAATAACAGCTTCCTTGGTTGATATTTTCTTTGAGGCTTGATACTTCTCAATAGATTTTTCCAGCTTTTATGCCTGTGCCTGGATAGGCCAAGATGGCTGTCTGATCTTTGGCAATTTTCTAGACAGAGAAATTACAGACCCCCATTTTCTGCTGTGTATTTAATACTGGAACTACCCAGCCAGGCAAAAAAGATTCAAGACGTAGGTAGAGTAACTCACTTGCTTACATTTCTTTCTCCAAATGAAAAGAAATTTGAAACCCTGTAAGGAGCAGCATGAACTAACAAAACACGTGTAACAATGTTGGTGCCACTGTGCAGCTCACACAAATGGAAGTGGCAAAACTTACCAATGATTTTGCCAATACCAACATCCAACAGAGCCAACTCTGTTAACAGTTTTTAAATGTCTTTGAACTCTCAGGATACTATCTTCTTTGTTTTAATTTGTTTATTGTAATTGAGATTCGTGTTTCAAGGTAATGCGTGTCTTTGTTTTATCGGAAAGAAAGTCCTTTGGCTATTAATGAAGTTATATATCTCTCTATGGCACAATAAGCCTTTTCACTGACTGTGAGGGGATGGCTCATATTTGACTTTACGCAGAGGCCAGCTTTTCAAATTGTGCCATCGCTGTGATGATAACCGCGATGTTTGGAATTTAAAATTATCTGACAGGTTACAGCATTTAGCAGCATGGCTGACATGTTGCAGAAAGCCCATTTGGTCATAGAAGGGACATTCATCTACCTGAGGGACAGCACCGAGTTTTTCATTCGTGTCAGAGATGGTTGGAAAAAATTGCAGGTAATTCTTTGACAAACTGCCTCCAAGTACCCTCTAAAAATAACAATCTACTCCTGTAAATGCCATTTTTCTGATTTGAAAATAGGCGAACAGTTCCTAGTTGATGTTTCATTTTCAACGTACTCTTTTCCTTAAAGCTGGGAGAACTGATCCCCATTCCGGATGACAGCCCACCACCCCCTGCGCTTTCCAGCAATGTGAGTCGTTTCCCTGCCTTACCTCTAGCTCCTTCATTCATCAGCACTTGGCTGAATCCCCTTGGCATCCAGTATCAAGCTCTCCAGACTCTGGACAGCCAGCTCTGCATGGTTCACTATCTGGCAGAAGCCCAAAAATTACCAAGTGCCAACAGAACGTTCTCACAACAGCTGGAGGGAGAGCTGGACCCAGACTCTGGAGACAGGCCATTCCCATGTCGTAGCTGAATCCTCTTGGGCAAGGGACTTCCCTTCTCTTGGCCTCAGTTTACTGATCTGTGAAAACACGGTTGGCATAAGCAATCTAGAAGAGCCCTTTAATATTTGACACTGAGACTTGCTTGCCTGATAAGAACAACAGCAGCTTGCGTTGTCCACTATTTTAACCTTACGGCTACCCTTTGAGGCAGGTGATAGCATTCCCACTTTGCAGGTGAGGAAGCTGAGGCTCTGAAGAGGTGCCTTGCTCTATTAAGTGAATGAGTTGGTTGTAAAACATGGACTTCTTCCTTGATTCAGCGCTCTTTCTAAATGTCTTGAGAATATCCACTCCCTTTCCGAGGATAATTTTTCGTTCATGTGTGAAACTCTTCACAGTTAAGAGTGGTCCAAAGACCATGACAAACTGTTTGAAGCAGCTTTTCAAGAAACATTGCACTTGTACCTTAATGTACGGTAAAGAACAGATTGAATGCATATTCAGGACTGGTTTTTTTTTTCCTTTTTTACCTGACAGTCTCATCAGCTTCAGCTTCCACTGACGTCTGTTTCAAGTGTTAATTATGACAGCCCTGCAGTAAGTACAATTCATGCATTTACTGTACAGATGCCGAAAGTGTGTCTGTCATGTGCCAGGCCCCATGCTTGGCACACAGTTCCTACCCTCAAGATGCGTATAGACTAGCCAGAGAGGCAAATAAAAAATAGGTAATTCCAATACAGTGTGAGAAGTCGTTTGGGCGAGGCAAACGCAGGGTACTGGGAGTGTTAGGAAGGTCAAAGAAGTCTGCCTTCTTTGGAGGAGGTGACCTTTAAATCACGACCTGAAGGACAGTTGAGAACAGGGGAGAGCCAGGTAAGGGGAGGGGAATGGGAGTTCCAGGCAGAGGGAGTATGGAACAGAGGGAGGCAAGGGCAAGCGCTGTACATTTCTCTAATTCCAAGTATTTCAGTCTTGCTGAAGGAGTAGAGTTCAAGGCAGGGAAGGGAAAAGTATAGTCTGCATAGGGCAAGGTCAGTCATCAAGGACCTGAAAGCCAAGCCAAGGGCTTTGGCCTTTTCCACTGGGCAGTGGGGGAACAATGAAGGATTTTAAGGAAGACAAGGGTAAATAAGATTGGCATCAGAGAAATTACCTTGCTTATAATGTACAAATGGATTAGAGGGCACAGGACCGGGGACCCAAAGACAGTTAAGTAGTTACTGTATTATCTGAACTAGGATCACAGCAGTGAACATGTAGAAAAGTGGGCAGATGGGAGAGAAATTAAGGAGGCAGGAGTGACAATTTGGTCATTGGTTGGGTATGGGGCAGTGAGGATGAGGGTGATCAGGAATGATGCCCAGGTTTCTGCTTGGGTAACTGAGTGGTGATAGATTTTTTTTTCCCAGGGATCATTTTGTTGCTTAGACCTGAAACTCTCACTCCATTTCTTCACTAGCTTAAATGAAGATTTTATTCAGATAATTGCAGGAACCTCATGGAACTCAATTGCAGGAAGTACAACAGGGCCTGTGGACTCTTGTTCCTGCTATTAGTATCTCTACAGACCAGCCTCTGCAAAAGTCTTTCCTCCTGCTTCCCCTCCACCCCCACCCCAGCACACAGACATAGGTTACATCTGCAAAGCTTGTGCACAGCCTTGGGTTGCCATGGCACTGATCCTGGCCTCAACTCTATGTGATCTTACAGCTGCAGAGCTCAATACTACCTGACTCAATTCAGAGTCTTGGGAGAGGTAGTCTACATGGGTCAGTTGCCTACTCCCAGTCAAATCAAGAGTAGCC
The DNA here is from genome assembly GCF_009873245.2 of Balaenoptera musculus. Lineage (NCBI taxonomy): Eukaryota > Metazoa > Chordata > Mammalia > Artiodactyla > Balaenopteridae > Balaenoptera > Balaenoptera musculus. The sequence goes on from NC_045790.1 coordinate 83,459,779, forward strand.
AAGGGACTTCCCTGGGGCGCAGTGGTTAAGAATCCGCCTGCCAATGCAGGAGACACGGGTTTGAGCCCTGGTCCGGGAAGATCCCACATGCCGCGGAGCAACTAAGCCCGTGCGTCACAACTACTGAGCCTGCGCTCTAGAGCCTGCGTGCCACAACTACTGAGCCCGTGTGCTGCAACTACTGAAGCCACATGCCTAGAGCCCATGCTCTGCAACAAGAGGAGCCACCACAATGAGAAGCCCGCACACCACAACGAAGAGTAGCCCCTGCTCGCCACAACTAGAGAAAGCCCTCGCGTAGCAGCAAAGACCCAACGCAGCCAAAAATAAATAAATTTATTTTAAAAAAAAAAGAGTAGCCAAGAGAGGAATGGAGATGCAGATGTGGAGAGTGGATGTGTAGACACGAGGGGTGGAGGGGATGAATTGGGAGATTGGGATTGATGTATGTGCACTACCATGTGTAAAATAGATGGCTGGCAGGAGCCTGCTGTGTAGTGAGGGGAGCTCGGCTCAGTGCTCTGTGGTGACCTAGATAGGTGGGATGGGAGGCGGGTGGGAGTGGGGTACAGGAGGGAGGGGATATGTGTATACATGGCTGGTTCACTTCGTTGTGCAGCAGAGGCTAGCACAGCACTGTGGAGCAACTGTACCCCAATTTTTTTTTAATGTAAAAAAAAAAGAGCAGCCAAGAGAATGAAATTGAATGGCCTGAGGCCACTCTTTTTAGCAAGTATTGTGGGGACACTTTCAAAGAAGAAGGCATGGACTTGGCGGACACCAGAAACACGTTTCGTTTAGTGCTGCCATTCACCGAGCAGGAACTAACGTAGGGCATGGTGAGTCTGCGGTACCTGTAGGATATCTGAGTGGAGACCGCCAGGAGGAAGCAGGATCAGAAAGTCTGCAACCCTGCAGTGGGTCTGGTCTGGAGATACAGACCTGGGAGTTTTCAGCAGAGCTATGGAAATTGTCTTGGTGATGGTAGGATTCCCAAAAGAGAATCTATATGGTGAGAAGAGATTGGATTGTGACGAGCAAAAACAAAAAGGAACTGATGGAAGACATACGAGAAGGAAACTGAGAAGCCATCGCCAGAGAGGAAGAAAGAATGCCAAACAAGATAGAAGCCAACAGTGTCAAATGCTGCCAAGAGGCCCATTGAAAGAACTAAAAGGTGTTGTTCAAATTGAGAAACTAGAGAAAAGCATTTCTGTAGCATGGAGGGACGCCAACAAGATTCTAGTTGGTTGCAGAGTAGATGGGAGGTGAGGAAATAGAGAAGCAAGTATAGGTAACCCTTCAAAAAGCTTAGTTATGAGGGGAGACATTAGGGCAGTAGCTACAAAATTTTTTTATAAATTCTAAGGTAATACATATTCATTGTAGAAAATTTGGACAATGAATAAAAAGAATGGGAAAGGGGACTTTCCTGGTGGTGCAGTGGTTAAGAATCCACCTAATGCAGGGGACCCGGGTTGGATCCCTGGTCCAGGAAGATCCCACATGTCGCAGAGCAACTAAGCCCACGTGCTGCAACTACGGAGCCCATGTGCTGCAACTACTGAAGCCTATGCACCTAGAGCCCACGCTCCACAACAAGAGAAGCCACCACAAAGAGAAGCCCACGCACCGCAATGAAGAGCAGCCCCAGCTCGCCGCAACTAGAGAAAGCCCGTGTGCAGCAACGAAGACCCAACGTAGCCAAAAAAAAAAAAAAAAAAAAAAAGAATGGGAAAGAAAATAGTAAATCACTTATAATTTTACACAACTACAACCATCTTCAAAAAGCCATTTTAACGTTTGATTGTGGAAATGTCTCTGTCTTCATAAAAATGATATCTATTCATGATAGAAATGTTCCAGCGGTTAAAGGTATAGAAACATGAGAACATAAAAGTCCCCAATCTCACCATTCAGAAGCAGCCATCGTTGCAGACATTTCTCTGTGCATCTCCTTAAAGAAGGAGAGGTGGAGGTGGTGGGGTTGGAGGTGTGGCAGGGAGACCTGCACTCACCGCTGCCCCTTTCCTAGGTGTCCCCTGGTATCAGGGAAGCGCAGTCCATCAGGGCCTCTTGCGACCACCCCTGGGTGTAGCCCCGAGAAATACAGCAGCAGAAAGGTGATGAGACCATAAGGCCTCTTCCCTCGGGTGCCACGGTCTTCAGACACATAAGAGGGAGGAAGATGGGTTTAAGATATTTAACAATATTTTCCTTTTCTGGCGACTTGGGCCCGGGTCCTGCACCAGCTCTATGCTAATGAGATAAAAGTTATTCCTGACATGAGATTGAGGAGGGAGATTACTACTCCTTCATTATGGAGTATAATTCAGAGGGTACAGCAGAAAGGGCTGGGAGAGAGGGCCGCAAAAGAAGGCTGGGTTTGGGGAGAGAAAGAGTGGGAGAAAGCAGATTATGGAATGCCTTTTATTTGGGCAACTTACCAAGGTGGCAGGTCAGTATGTATGACCTGTATGACCCCTAGTTTCCAAAAGGGTCTATTCCAGAAGTCTTAGTAATAAATGTCATGACCTTCTCGTTTCAATGCCTTTTCCCTCTGGTCCCTCATGATCAGCCCCAGGCCTACTCAGGAGGTAGAAGAAAGGGCAGGAGGCAGATAGCTTGATGTAGCTCTGAGATCTAGGACCAAAGCCAGCTTAAAAACCTCCTAGAAACTCAATGAGGGGCAGACCCACAGATGGCCTGCCTGCAGGCTGGATTCAGATCTCTGAAATGCTTTATTTTGTTTTGTTTTTCTCATATATGGAAGAAATTTCTACTATTTAGAGCTGTTCAGATTGCTGACACAGGCTGCTTTGGGAGACCTGAGCTCTCCCTCCCTGCAGATGGTCCAGCAAGGGCTAGAATTCCAATGTCAGGTAGAGGTTGAGTAAGGTGACCTCTAGCGTGCCTTCCATTACAGCAAGTGTGGGATCTTATTAGGAACATGTGATGGCTATGGGGGTTGGAGTTTGCTTGAATTCTTCAACTGCACTGTCTTTTCTCTCACTTTTTTCAGCTACACTTGGTCGCTCTGAACACGCCATTTTCTGGGGCCATTCGAGCTGATTTTCAGTGCTTCCAGCAGGCCAGGGCAGCAGGACTGTTGTCCACCTACGAAGCATTCTTATCCTCCCACTTGCAAGATCTCTCTACAGTTGTGAGGAAAGAAGAGAGATATAACCTTCCAATAGTGAACCTTAAGGTAAAAATAAATATCGTTCCCATTGCCTCCTGGATGGACTGTTCTCCACAGGGACTAGAGGCAGTTGCCACTCCTGACATCATCAGAAGTATGCCGTTTCAAGGCCCTGATTAGCTGCGTGACTTTGGATGGTTACTTTCCCTCTCTGGACCTCAGTTGCCTTATATTTACAATGGCCCTTCCTGTTTGGAGGGTTTATGACCCTTGGAGCAGACAGGAGGGATAGTAATGACCTCTTTCATTTATATAGCTTTTGTGTTTGTTTACAATGCACTTCATAGCCATTATCTTAATAGATACTCCCAATAAAAACGGGAGTTATTCTTTTCTCAGTTTGTCAGGCGAGGAAACTGAGGCTCACAGGGAGAAAGCAGTTTACTCAAAGTCACTACAAACTGGAATTAGTTTCCTTGACCCCCTCTTGGTTCCACCTGAGGATGCCTTCTGTAGAGCACTGGCTGAGTGGCACCAGAGAACAGCTGGGGAGCACTGGTCCCAAAGCAGAGCCACTCTGTCCTGCACCCTGGTTTGGTACCCTCAGATATTTCTCTGCCCTCATTCACTGGCAAGGCAGGGCCTCGCATCATCCCTCAGTTATACCATGGAAATAGCCTACTCCTTTAAGGCTACAGAGGGGCAGCTCTGTTGCTTCTCACACACATCCTGGGTCCTGACCCCTAACCAGACCTCAAAGGTGCTTCGAGACCCTTTGGTCCCTGTGACCCCAGTACTCCAGTTTGGAACCTTGAGGCTGGCAAGTCCATCCTGACCCCCCACACCCAGCACTTCCCATCCCGTCTTCCAAGGTTCTGTTCTACCACATTCACCCACTCAGATTGTATTCTTGGAATACAAATCACCGAAGGAAAAGGAGTAAGAAATTCACCTCCACATGATCCGCTTGTAGGCTGGCACAAGGCTTAGCACAAATTTGAAGCTGAGCTTTGTATACGTTTAAAATAGCAATGATAAAGACCTAAAACACACTTTTGATAGGGAGGAGACTTTATACACATATAGTAAAAGAAATTACCTCAAGAAATAAGACCATAAAGCCAAAAGGGTTCAAGGAAAGATTATAAAATCAAACCACAAGTACTTCCTGAGTTCTCACTCTGTCTAGGATCTGGGATTGGGGTTAGGGACTTCTGGGCCTTGAAGAATGGATAAATATTTGCAGGCTGTTTGTATAATGATTCTAACATGGCATTTTGTCTCCATAGGGCCAAGTACTTTTTAATAATTGGGACTCAATTTTTTCTGGCCATGGAGGTCAGTTCAATACACATGTTCCAATATATTCCTTTGATGGCCGAGACGTAATGACAGATCCTTCTTGGTAAGTAGAGGTTGAAGCCCTTGAAGTATATCATATAATAGACAGTTTTAGGAGACAGTCTAACAATGGGATGCCCTTATCAGCTGCTCCTCTGGGGTGCTGCCAACGTAAAGCCTCAGTGAGGCAGCCAGGGGCCATGGAGAGAGCCTGGCCATGGAACCAGGAGACCTGGGTCCAGTAACTTAATATGGGACCTTGAGCAAGGCACTTCCACTCTTTGAGCCTCAGTTGCCTCACCTGTCAAATGGGCAGGATAATCATATCCATACGGATAAGATTGTTGTGAGAATAAAAAGGTAAGTGTGAGAACATCTAGCATACAGTAGGCACTTAATAAGTGGTAAGTAATGCTATTCTTGGTGATTCTTTAACCCTATACTGTGAGTTGCACTCTAATTCTTTGAAAATTATGTATGCTTTTAAGAATAGAACAACTCAGTAAACTTTTCCTCAGTGTCTACTCTATGCCAGGCCTAATGCCAGGCCTGGAAGGCACAGTAATAAACCTACACAGCCCCTCTCCTTTCAAAGCTCATAGTCTGTGGGAAGATAGACACAGACTAGCTACAATTCTAGACGTAATATTGTCATTGGAAAATGGAGAAACAGATAAGATGGTAGGAGCACAGAGGAAAGAATCATTATTCCTTGGTGGTAAGAATCAGGAAGCCTTCCTGTAAGAGGGGGCGTTTAATGGACTTGGGAAAGATGAGAAGGAATCACTGAAAATGAAAGCGAGGCCATTCCAGACTAAGGGGCTTCATGAGCAAAGGTTCAGATTCACGAAAGCAGAGAGTATGATTTCAGAGCAAGTACAAGCTGGATATGGTTGGAATGCAGTGTGTTCAGAAAGTTGGAAACAGTGATAAAGACAGAGAGGTGATGTGCAGTCAGACCCTGGAGGGTTCAGGAGTTTGACTTGACTCACTAGACTTATGCCAATTTGCTCACCAAGATATGCCACAAAGAAGGGTCATTTCAAAAAGTAACACAACAAAATTCCCTTTCAGGCCCCAAAAGGTCGTTTGGCACGGCTCCAGCACCCACGGAGTCCGTCTTGTGGATCAGTACTGTGAAGCATGGCGAACCGCCGACATGGCAGTCATGGGCTTGGCCTCCCCGCTGAGCACGGGGAAGATTCTGGACCAGAAAGCATACAGCTGTGCTAATAGGCTAATTGTTCTGTGTATCGAAAACAGTTTCATGACAGATGTGAGGAAGTAATGACCTTCCCATGATTCTTAAGAGTTTTCCAATTTTTTTTTATGTGAAGAGTTGACACTGAAATCTAAAATGTTTAAATGTTGTAAATATTAGTTTTTTATTACACATTCATCACAACAGCAACCAAAGAAAACATACCTCAATACACTCAAAACTGAAGACATAAAGGACTCAGATCAAAGATAAAATCTGATCCATCTATTGGTGCTAGATTCTGCAGGAAACCCATGCAGTGTAAACACATCCCAACACGGTTAAGAGCAAGTTGAAAACAAAGGCCTTGGCACTCTGCCCACTGCATCCTTCAGAAAGTGATTTCCTTCTTTTAACTGTTGTTGAGTGTAAGATGTCCTTCATGTTTTCTTACAAAGTCAGTGTTTAGAAACGTACCCCTTTCTAAGTTATGTGCAGACCAAATGTTTTGTTCTTTAATATACATCCATTGTTTGCAACTGCTGTTCATACAGAGAAACAGAACTGCTCAAAATGATCCTATTTGTATTTTCTGATATTACCAGACTTTAATGTTTTTTCCTAAAATATTATCGCCATCTTGCTTTAGGAGTTTTATATTTCGACACAACATATTTTAGTGTGGCATCTGTTTATATAAATGACTTGCTGGAAAAGTTTAAACTCCCAATGATCTGAAACTAGAGAAGAAATAGCACATAATTACTACCTTTCCTGTGGTGGCCCTTTCCCCACACCCCACCCTGATTTTATAACTTCCATTTGGCAATGCTTGAATTATAACTGCGATTCAACAAACAGGTTCATGAGGATGAATTTTCTGAGACACATATACCTTCATGCTGTACACTTTGATTCTTTTTTTTCCATGTAAGTGAACATAAAAACATCTTTTCCAGGCGCTTTCTTCTGTTTGACTTTTTTCCCCCAGTTCCTTTATTCTTCACCAGTGATGTGGAAGCGGCCCTGGGGGGCGGTTTGCTAACCCTGTCACTGCCACTTGTGCTACCCCTCGGGAGATGATCAGAGAACAGGAAGATTTTCCCATCATGCTCCTCTGCTCCTGCCTGTTGTCTTCCACTCAGTGGGGGCAGAAGAGCCCCAGTGTGACAAACAGGATCAACTGTGTCTCAACACATGACTTTGGGCAAATCTGCCTTTTTCTCTCAAGGAGGTTGGGATAAAATAAGTAATATCAGCTCTCAGTTCCTAAATATCAGACTTAACATAAGTCCTATTTATCTTTCCTCATAACCCTGCAAGGTAAGTAGTTTTATCTTTACTTTACAAATGAAAAAAAAAAAAAAAAAGTTGAGGCTCAGGAAGTCACTTGTTCCAGGTCACAAGGCTGCTGAGTGGTGGGGCTGGTTTCAGGCCCAGGGTCCATCTCACTCCAGTGCCCAGGATCGTTTCAAGGAGCAACTGCACAAGGCTGCCTATTCGCTCCCTCCCAGCTCCCAGGCTGTGACTCTCTGGCTCTTGGCTTGATGCTGCAGGAGAAACAGAATCACCAGGCAAGTGGCATGCTGGGATATTTCCTCCCATTCAGCTGGGCTGGCCCAGAAACTCAGCAAAGTGAATCCACCCTAATAGTCCTTGAGGTAGGAAGGAAATGGAGGACCAAAAAAAGGCAGACAGCCCAGAACCTCCACTTAGGGGCTTCCTAAATGGAAGAGCAGTGAAAATCTGAGTCACGGGATGAAGACAGTTATAGGTTGGAAAGCCCCAGAAGGGATTGTTGAGGACTCGCTCACCCACCCAGTGGCTGGGGGGGTGGGGGGTGCCTGGCATGGACAGGAACTGAGGGGGGAGGGGGGCAGGAGGTGCTGCGGTCGTGAAAAGAAGGTACCTTCCGTTTTAGCCAGAGCCCGCTGCGGCCCTGGGCCACAGAAGGCGCAGGGTGGTGTCGGGGTTTGGGGGAGCCAAAAGGAGGGGAGACCCCTTTTGCTGACCCCAGGAAGGCGGTTGACATTCATGCCCTGGCTTCTCCGTCCTCTTTGTGCACCGAAGGAGGGTATGACCAACCGGCCCTCCCAGAAGAGGCCTTGCATCAACCCCAGTCCTGGTTAGACTCTGAGAATGACGGTCAAAATCTTGGGCCTGGCATTCAAGGCCCTTCACTGAACATCAGTTTTCCTGTCATTTGCCAAAGGCCACTAGCCTGAGGGCCTCGTGAATACTTAAGTGAGCCACATAGGCCCCTCTACCAGGCTGCTGTCCGGGCCCTGCCCCGTCTTGGGAAAGCCTTAGCCACTCTAGGTCTAGCCTGGCCCTCTTGCCAACAGCCAGTGCAGACTCTGCTTCCTCTGTGACATCCCCCAGTGCTCTGAACCTGCCTACCTTTTGTCATGCTTCCTCCTCTGAACACCTGGTGTATTTCACACCTAGATCTTGTCACACAAGTGAAATGCAATGATTGAAAGGTCTCCAGCCTTCACTTTATCCCTGAATGTCCTTCAAGGCTGGGGAGCAGGCTAGCGCTCTCAGGCATAATAGGGGAGGGAAGAGAGGCCACAGTAGTCCTTACAGTGCAAGAGGTCTTGGGGTACTTGCTGAGTCCATACTGTGGACTCTCAAGGTCTGGAGCCGGCAGCATCCAAGGTCCCCTGTCCAGAAGCAGAAAGACAGAAGCGGCTGTCCCATATCTACCCACATCAGGGGCCAGGTTCCATGGGGGAGGCAGACTCTGGAGGGCACGAAGGAGCCTAGAAACTGGGAAGGAAGGGGAGTTGGGGGAGACACAGAATGAAGGGGGAAGTCCAGGGCAAGCTCTCTGCCAAAGTCAACGTGGCTGCGTGGTGGTGCCTCAGAAGAAGCGAGGGAACGAGGAGAATGAATCATAAGAGCCAGTCTCAAATTTCCTGTACCCTCTGCATTTAGATGGCTTGGACCATGTTGCTTGAACCTGTAGGGAGTGCAAGTAGGAGACCGCATGGACCTCAGGGAGTGGCAGCAGTCCCGTCCAGCTGAATAGCGATCAGTGAGGGAAACACAAGGCAAATTCATAAGCCAAAAAACAAACAACCTACAACAAAAAGGAATGTATTAGCTCATGAAACCAGGAAGAAGGACAGGGGAATCCAAGAGATTCAAGCAACATCGTCACTTAGTCTGTTTCTCTTTTTCTCTGTGTGTGTGTGTGTATCTGTCTGTCTTGCTTCTGCTTTTCTCTGTATGTGTCTTCCTTCCCTTCAGCGAGAACAAGATTCCTTCGTGTGCCAGGGGTTGTTCATAGCTCCAGGCTTAACGTTACTCCAGACCCCAGAGGGTGGCCTCAGAGGAAAGAGAAGACTCCCTCTCCCCTCTGGGATTATATTAATTCCTGAAAAGGATTCTGGTTGGTCCCACTTGTGTTGTGTGTCTATGACTTTGAGTGGCAGCTCCATCCAAGATGAGTTATGCAAAAGAAATAATTCCTCCACCCATAATGTGAGGAGGTTTGCAATGACCATAAAATAGGGCTCAAGAGGTTGAGAAAAAGACCAAAGAGAGAGAGAGCGATCCCAGCACCTAGCAGCAGGGAAGGGCTGAGTGTAGGGGATGTGATGGTAGATGCTGGCCCTGAATTCTAAGATGAGGTATGTGGACTTCATCCTGCTACTGGTGGAGCAGCTTGGGAAGATTTTAAGAAGCTGAGATATGGGATGGGGATCAGTTCTGTGTTTGAGAAAGATCAAGCAGGTCTTTTGTTTATTCATTCATCCATTGAGAGATACTTCTTCAATAATGCTTTTGTACCCAGCACCATGTTTGAACTTGGAGAAATGGTGTCCCCACTTTTCAAATCCACCAAGCCTATTCTCCTGCCACGGATTGTTTCAAATCCCATGTGTATCTCCTCTTCCTCCAACTCCTCAAAGACCTTACCAGTTGGGGCAAGTGTATGTGTGCAATCCCTGCCTAACCCAGTGCTGGGGGAGTACCTCTCTGGTTGTTCCTTGAGCTCATGAGTCACCAAGATACCGCTGAGCAACCTCAAATTTCTTTGATCACCACTGGCTGATTTTCCCTTTGCCTTCCATCTTGTACTCCAACTTACAGAGCAGTCGAGTGTAGACAGGCCTTTGTCTGGGTTTGAATTTGGGCTCTGCCACCCACTAGCCGTGTAGACACCTGCAAGTTACTGAAAATCATACCCTACACTCAACACTTCCCTGCAGCTCAGTTTCTTCATCTGTAAAATAGAGGTAGTAAAGGAAATTACTCTCCACTGAGTTAAGTTGTTAGAAGCTCTGGGAGTGGGGTTGTGACCCTGAGTAAGCATCCTGAGTAAGTGCTCACTATCCTTGGCCTGCCCTAGATGTCTCTCAAGATGAGCTGGGGGCCCTTTCTCTAGTCTTGCTGGATGGCGTCTTCCAATCTGCCTGGTTTCTCTGTCTGCCTTCAAGCCCAGAGCTCTGGCTCAACCTGTACACACTAGTGCAGCTGTACCTGTTGGTGAATATCCACTGTCCCAAGCCCCTGGGTGTCCTGGCTCCCCTGCCCGTCTGCTCATCCTCCCCATAACCCTACAACTAAAATGTTATCATCTGGCCCAGTAGGGGCTCCATGATTCCGCTCTGGCACTGGGGCTATATTCCTTCTGATTGACAGGAGCATGTGCCACAATGACAGTGAAATAATCTGATTATTCCCCTGCCTAAGCCTGCCCAGCACCCTGCGTTCCAAGCAGGACCCAGAATGCCCTGTTATCTAATATGTTCGTAGAGGAGATTGCCTACCCCACCCCTCCCTCCAGACTTGCTCCTTCTGCTCCGATCCTTCTCTCAGGGAATGGTGCCACCAGCCAACCAGTAGCCTAGGAGTCATTTACTTACTCACTCATTCAACAATTATTTTCTGAGTGCTTTCTTAGTAATAACAGCAACAATAATAATGAGATGTAAAGTAGGTATGAGGAAGTTCAGCAAAGTCTGGATATTTCCATGGTGGCTACTTCTGTTCTTCCAAATGTCAAAGTGTATTTTAAAATATCTCGGGGCACTCTTGCTTTGCTGCATGTGTTGGTCCTCCTTTGAGACAAAGAGCGGGCTCCTGTCTTACCTCTGTAGGACCGCATCTCACATCTCCATGCTGATCTCCTGGCCCACAGCTTCTCCCTTCCAGTTCATTCTCTACACCAGGAGAGAAAACTTTCTAAAAAACACTTAAACATTGTCAGTGTTTTGATTTGGTGTCCTCCTTAGATGAGGATTCATTTGCCAGTAGTTTACGTGGGAGGTGATCCCGGGATACACCAGTAGGGGAATGGGGAAGTGAGATAAGGAAGGGAAGGCAGGCTTTAAAGGGGGCATCTAGTCACCACTGTGGGCGACCAGATCATCCTCTCCTTTTAGGAACTCTGGGATCCAGCGTAGAACAGGCGGCACCTCAGAGTTTCCCACCTAAGGAACAAGGAACTGTGGTATTTATACACCAACATCCACCAGTCACTGAAAGGCAGAGGGGCGTTACATTCCAGTACCTCTGACCTGCCATGCTCAGCCGCAGTGGGCTCGGGCTGCCAGAGAAAGTTCTCAGGCAAAGCGATGTACACGCTGGCCATCGGAAGTTGGAGGTCTTCGGGCCGGCACCACAGAGCCAGTTACATCAGGCTCAGTCTAATGGGAAGCCACACAGGTTTTATTTCAAGATAATAATTTGAGCTTACAGTAACTTCCCCAAATCTCATTGAAATGATGAAAGTAATAAAAATAAGAGGAGGAGAAATCTCTGAAACACCACTGTCATAAAGGAAGAAAAACATCAGCCAGGCAGGAGTCTTGAGAATTTCTGGAAGAAGTGAACCTAGTGTGATTGGATATCTTACAAAGGCAGGGCCTGCTTGTGAGTCTGTCCAGACGCTGGTGCCCACAGCACTATGCCAGCCAGGACTGGAGGCAAAGATACTCTGGGACCTGTGAGGGAAAGCTTATGGGGACCTGCGGCGATTGCTGCCAGCACTCAGAAGAGCTATCAATCCTTTTCAATACAGGCTTTCATATTTATAAATAGCAACATATATTTAATTTGACAAATCTCCTCAGTCATCTGAGGAGATTAAACAGTCTCAGAAAGGGAACCAGCAGATCTATCAGAGCCCATGGCTTTTATCAAAAAGAATTATTACAGAAAACAAGAGCCAACTTGAAAAATTCAAATTTGTGTTTCAGTGAAATGTCAGAGGGTAAAAGAAGCATCAGATGGGATACTAGGAGAACAAGGAACACTACTTGAAAATAGAATACATGATTGTATGAGCCCCCAAATAAAATAGGACTGCAGCATATATACTATTGAAAACTGATTTAGTGAATTATCAGTAAACTCATAAGAATTAATACAATCCTCTCAGAACACAGACAAAAAGATAAATTCATGAGATAAAAAAATAAGAGAGAGGGCTTCCCTGGTGGCACAGTGCTTAAGAATCCGCCTGCCAATGCAGGGGACACAGGTTCGAGCCCTGGTCCAGGAAGATCCCACATGCCGTGGAGCAGCTAAGCCTGTGCGCCACAGCTGCTGAGCCTGCACTCTAGAGCCCACGTGCCACAACTACTGAAGCCCGCGTGCCACAGCTACTGAAGCCCATGCGCCTAGAGCCTGTGCTCTGCAACAAGAGAAGCCACTGCAACGAGAAGCCCGCGCACCACAATGAAGAGTAGCCCCCGCTCGCCGCAATTAGAGAAAGCCCGCGCGCAGCAACAAAGACCCAATGCAGCCAAAAATAAATTAATTAATTAAAATAAGAGAGTGATAGATATGATGTCCCAGTGTTCATATAGCAGGAGGAGTCATAGCATAAGAGAGAAGAATGGATAAGAAGTGAAATATCAATTAACAAAATAATGAGATTTCCTGAGCTGAAAGAGTTTTAGCTATGGATTAAAGTGAATCACTAGTCCTGGGCAGAAGTGTTGCAAAAAAATTCACCCAAGGGCACATCTCGTAAAATTTCTGAATTTCAAGTATAGTGTAAAAATCCTATAAACTTTCATTACAGAAGGAAATTCAGACTGGCGTTGGAGTTCTCGTTTGCAATATTAAAAACTAGAAAACAGTGGAGCAATGTGTAAATAATCCTGTGGATTAAGAATTATGACATTAAAATTTTGCAGCCAAACTGGGAACAAAGGAGAGAGACTTCCAGAAATGTCAAGACTCGAAATTATAACACCCAAGTACCCTTTGTGAGAAACAAACTTAGTGGAACAATTATAACCCAATATAAATGAACAGAGAATTAGGCTCTCACAAAGTAGAGGGCATTGTAATACACTAGAAATCTAATAAGAAACAAAGTCAGGGTAATTTATAGTTGTGTCTAATCAGTGTTTCCCAATTTGTAATATGTGTACCACATCTAGATTGAGGTGATTTTTCCTTTAATGGTTATATACTTATTTTCATATGTGTTAGAAATATATAGGGAGCACCAAATCAATAATTTCATGTTTGTTTTTATTCAATATGAAGCTTAAGTGGGTATTTAAGTTTTTAAAAATATGTTGGTTTAAAGAAAAATATTAGGTAACTAGCAGTACAAACGGTATATTGTTAAGACAGTAGGCAAATGAGTGAGTTTGGGGAAAGGTTGGACTAAATAATTGTTGATAGTGTGGTTGTAAAATATGTTCCAGACTTTACCAACTTGTGATGATAAAATAGGTTCATGTTTCCTTTAAAACCCAAATTATAAGTCTGATCTCCTAGGTGGGAAATTAACACAAAGTCCTTTTCTTCCCCAAATATTCTTCAATAATTCTACCCTTCAAATAGTCCAGGTTTGCTTATATTTTTCCCAGGAATCAGGTCTACTCATTTTTTACCTGTGGGTACCTGCTGGGAGAGGGGAACTCAGAGATGTCCCTTGTGCCAGACTCACTTCCCCGGTGTCCGTGCTCCACCGGCAGTTAGCAGGGAGCTTATGATGCTGAGAACTGTGCTGAAGTCATGCTGGTCTTGAAGAGATGGGCTCTGACATGACCACCCTGTTCTGGTGTCTTGTCACCTAGACCACCTCCCCCGTCCACTGCCACCGATACAGATCTCTGCCAATCCATGCCATGGTGCTTTCTCAGAACTCAGGCAAGGATGCTTCTTCTCACAATATTCTCATATTTAGGGTGTCCCCAGTGTCACAGCTCTTAAATAGTATGGCATTTTGTGTTCATCCATACTGCAGTCTTCTTCAAGGCATCCCCACAAGCAGGAGGGAGGCTGACTTAGAAGTTCCACCATTAATCCTACTCTGTGTCCACATCAAATATTTCCCAGACTGTGATGATGAGTGTTTTGGTGTCCCCAGATGCACAGCCTAAGACAAGACTTGATGCAGGGGATCCCAGGAAGCAGAAGAGAGGGAATGGGGAGAGTGAGACAGAGAAGGGGGATAAGTCCATCTATGGATGTATCATAATCAATGATGTGCTATGAAAATGTAATGATCAAAACTGATGCAAAAATACATAGAAAATCTGAATATTCTAACCACAAATGAAATGTAAAAGATTATTTTAAAAAATCTCATCTCCCCAAATTCTGTATTCTTAGATAGTTTTATGGCCGGGATAGGAGCAATTCCTCAAAGAAAGGATGATGCTACAGACAAAAAGTAAACTGGCAAATGAAAATGAAAGATGCCTATTACATTCGCCCTCTTGGGTTTCTCTCTCTCTCTCCATCTCTCTCCCTCTCTCTCTCTCTCTCTCTCTCTCTCTCTCTCTCTCTCTCTCCCCCCCATATGTACAATACAATTAACTCACATACAATAAAAATGCACTCACCCCCTCCTTAAGATTTGACAACCAAAGTGACATTCAGCTAGCTGCTGCAAATTGAGGGTCTCTGGATGATGTACATTCCATTCCACCAGGTCCTGATGCTGGTCATTAAATTATTAATTATTTATTGAGCAAATTGGGGTATAGAAGAAGAGTAATTGCCCTTGAAGATCTTATATTCCAGTGGGAGGGGAAATAGATCATAAGCATGCAAACAAATAAATAGATAAGATGAAATCGGGTACTGAAAATATCTAAAAGAAGACAAAATAATGAGGTGTGATTTGGGGAGGGGGATGCTGAGATAACTTTCTGAAGAGATGACATTTGAGTTGAGATGTTAGCAACTGGTGTATTGAGATGTCTTGATTAAGGTATAAACATAGAACTATTTGACTTCCTACATATGCTATCCCTGGCCATGCTATATTTGGGGCACAGTCCTTTGTAGTATAGAACTCTGGGGAAGTATATGAGTTAAGGTCCATCCAAAAGACGAAAAGCACTCTCAGTATTTGAAACAGAGGGAATCTGATGCAGACAATTAGTTACGTGAGTGTTGGGAAAGCTGAGGAACAGAATAGGACACAGTAAGACTAACCAGAAATTATCAAAAGAGGAACAAAGGGAGGAGAGTGTGTTACCAGAGCTTAGAAATGAGCATCAGGCAGCAGAAGTTGGACCGGGCTGAGCCTGGAGTCATAAAGGAAGAAGAGCCCACAGCCAGAAACTGCACTAGAGGCAGACAGGGTAGAAGAAAAATGGCTTGATTCATTCCTTCCTGCTGCTTTCCAATCCCTCACCTACCAAAGGTGGTCTGAAGTCATCTGAGCCAGTAGCTTGGGCAGCATGGCCTGCAGGGATCAGGCTCCCACCCCAACACAGGGCAGAATTGGGAAGGAGTGAGAAATGCACCTTGAGGGCAAACAGGCCCGGGACAGACACAGGAAGATTCCATGACTCCTTGGGTATTAAAAGTCTACTTTAAGACTTCAGTCACGGGACTTCCCTGGTGGCACAGTGGTTTAGAATCCACCTGCCAATGCAGGGAACATGGGTTCGAGCCCTGGTCCAGGAAGATCCCACATGCCGCGGAGCAACTAAGCCCGTGCGCCACAACTACTGAGCCCGCGTGCCTAGAGCCCACGCTCCACAGCAAGAGAAGCCACCGCCATGAGAAGCCCGTGCACCACAACGAAGAGCAGCCCCTGTTCGCCGCAACTAGAGAAAGCCCACGCGCAGCAACTGAAGGCCCAACGCAGCCAAAAATAAATAAATAAATAGAAAAATATATTAAAAAAAAAAAAAAAGACTTCAGTCACAAACTCTATTTCAATCTCTTTTCCCTTTCCCCTGCCCTCACGCAGAGCATTCTTGAGCTGAGATCCTGACCTCTAGGAATGAAGATGGGGAAGGAGTCTGATCAAGTTCTGAGGTATATTCTCGCCTTCCTTCTTCAAGGCTCAGCCCTTCAGGCGTGTTTGTGGTGGGAGGGAGGAGAGGAAACAGGACAAGGGTTTCTTGACTTACCTGGCCAGGGCTGTCGTCCTTTCCAGGTTGGCTGCTCCTACTTCCCTAGCTTACAGAGGCCATTGACACCCTCTCTGTGGCAGGCACTCAAAAGCTGGTGAATCCTCTGGAGCACCTTCCTACAGGAGGTGGGACCAACTGCCTTCTGTAATGTCCACTTAGCCCAACTGGGAATCTCACCAGGGCAACTGTAGAGTATAGGTAGCTCCCCTTTTGCCCCAATTCCCATCTTGAAACAAAGTCAATCTTCCTCTACCTTACTCAGCTAAGTCCAAGGGCAAATTAGAAAAGGATAACTGACTTGGGAACAGCATGCAAATTTCCCCTTCTCTCAGGGACCCCTCTCTATTGCTGATTCTTTGGAGCCTCCCCAATACTTGGCTTAGGGGGAGGTCACCTCTCATCACAAACACTGCACTCCCCACAAGGCAGATGATTCTTACTCTAACTCCCCTCCTTCTGTCCTTCCCCATCATCTCATGAAGATTAGAAAGGAGGGATGGGTGGTAGGGACTGTTTGACACCTTTCCATGAGCTCTGGGAAAGGAACCTGGTGTCATGGTGGGCCGCTGTCTTGAGAAAGGGCCATGCTCCAGTTCTCATCTCTGGGCTTTAGCTGGAATTCCCGGACGACAGGAAAAGTCCCAGTGAACATCCTGTTACCTTTGTTTTGTTTTTTTTTTCATAAATTTATTTATTTTTATTTTTGGCTGCGTTGGGTCCTCGTTGCTGCACGCAGGCCTCTCACTGTGGTGGCCTCTCCCATTGCAGAGCCTGGGCTCCAGGTGCGCGGGCTTCAGCAGTCCTGGCACGTGGGCTCAGCAGTTGTGGCTCACGGGCTCTAGAGCGCAGGCTCAGCAGCTGTGGTGCGCAGGCTCAGTTGCTCTGCGGCACGTGGGATCTTCCCGGACCAGCGACTGAACCCGCGTCCCCTACATTGGCAGGCGGACTCCCAACCATTGCGCCACCAGGGAAGTCCCCATCCTGTTACCTTTGAACAATGGAAGGAAGGCAGAGACCTGGGGGAATAGTGTCCCAGGAAGGAGAAACAGCACATTTTGTAAAGGTCTTGAGATGCAAGCTCACTTGGTGTGTCTAAGGGACAGAAAGAAGCTGGAAGGAGCTGGAGGGAGAGTAAATGGGAGAGAAGACAGAGCAAGACAAGGGAGTCTAGGTAGGCAGCTGCAGATCACCTAGGCTCTTGTAGGCTAAGGTAAACGGTTTGGACTTTATGTCTGGTTGCTCTGAGAAGCTACTGGAGGATTTTAAGCGAGAGAGGGACATGAACTGGTTTTATTTTAATTTTTTGAGGCAGTAGTATCATCTTGACATTATCCACCATCAGAAAATAGAAAACCAGCATGGACTCCTTAAGTACACAAAGAGAGTCTCACAAACACATACCTCCTGAAGCTAGCATTCATTTTATTATTGAGATAGATACAACTATCTAGATTTTTGATTTCACCAGATCTATTAGGTTTAAAACTATATGAACTGATTTTTGTTTGAAAAGACCACTGTGACTTATGTGTGCTGAGTGGACTGTGGAGGCAGATGGACCAGTTAATAAACTGTTGCCATGATTTAGCTGATTGGTGATGATGTCCTGGGCTATGGCTGAAGCAGTAGAGATGGTGAGAAGTGGGCAGATTTGGGATGAATTTAGGAGGAGTCTTGCTGAAATGTCTCAGTTATGAGAGAATGATTCCTGGGATTTGAGCCTGGCCCATTGCCTGGATGGTGGTACTATTCTTGGTATGGGAAGGAAGAGAAGGGCAAGATTTGGTTTCGGTTGGCTGTTTTTCTTTATTATCATATCTCCAGGGTCTAGAAGAGTATCTGAGTAGGTGCTCAGTAACTATGTGTTGAATAATTGAAAAAGCAATAGTTTGATCAGGTTCTAGTTGAGAGGCCAATTGGCCATACTCATGCTCTTGCCACCTGTGATTAAATGGTACATTGAACCACTCCATATATATTTGTGAAATTCTATTTAAAAGGGGGAAGGGGAAACAATTCCAGTTAGTTGTCATTTGCCGAGTAGCTACATCCCATCCTTCTGCACAGGGACAGCAAAAACTCATTTTTCTGGCAGAGGAGCAAATTCCTTCTGTCCTTCTATTGGTGCTACCTCTTGGGGGACTTGGGAGAATTCCACTGAGCAGTGGCAATCTGGACCCCAGAGTGGAGGGATCTTTGCTCTTCACCACAGGGTCCATTTTCTGGGGACTCTTCCTCCTCGCCTGAGCTGACTTGAAGCTCCACAAGGTGATGAAGGTCCCCACAGGCCTTGGGCTGTGTTTCACTCAGTGGGATTTCAGGATGAGATTCTCCTTCTTACTCCAGCTCCCCCAGGGTATCCCTCTTCCCAACCACAGATTTCTGCTGTTGAAATACTTTAAGGAAAAATCATCAAAATCTCTGCACCTTGGAAATCTTGCTGTAAGGAGAAGGGCCTCTCTTTTATCTGCCTGCTGTTCCCTGCTGCTTTCAAACAGCCCAGCTTTGACGGAAGCATCCTTTTGGGTAGCGCAAAGCCAACCCACTCTGACATCCTGACATCTTTTGACCTAGACCTTTCCTGACAGCTGGCAAAGATTTGCCAGGCTGCTTACCAGCCCGTGGCCTGGAAGGCCAGCCTCTCCCCATCCTCCTGGCTCCTCGCCACCTTGCCTCGGCCAGTTCCACCTTTTAGAGTCTATTATTACTTACAAGTCCCCCTTTGCAGGTACCAATTTCTGTATTATTCAGACTTCTTTGGTTATGGGACAGAAATCAAGCTATACCTAGCTTAATTTAAAAAAAGAAGAGTTATTGGCTCCTGTAAAAGGTGGGCCTGGCACTGAGATCACTGTGTCTAATAAACAAATAATATTGTCAAGTCCTCTCCCTCCTGCTCCCATCCTTTTGCCTCCATCACTCGTCTTGACTTTTCTCTGTGCTCGGGCCTCATTTTCTCTTACTTGAGTTGGCTTCATCCTGGCAAGGACAGGGCACAGAAGGCACGACCACCGGAAGCTCCTGGCTTATATTATTTAGCTCATTTATGCCTAGGCAATGAGAAGGTGTCTCTTTCCTCCCCATGCTTTACTGGCTATAAGTCCCAGCTGATCGCCCCAGCTTTTATCAGTCTCCTCATTCAGTCCTGGAGGCGGGGGGGGGGGGGGGGGGGGGATGGGGTTCTGTGATTGGTCAGGCTCAGGTTGCATCATCATCTTTGTGGCCAGGGGTCAAGAATCAGTGATTGGCAGCCTCAGTAAAATCTAGTGCCTGGCTGCTGCAGGGGTGGAGCAAATCTTTAAAGGAAGAAGGTGAGTGCTCTCCCTTAAGAAAGGAGGAGGTGGACAGGGAAACACAACAAATCCCTCTCACAGGAAGTCAGATTTAATGCCAGGAACCAAAGAAAGAGTACACATTCAGACGCTGGTTTTGTTTTCTAGGTGAGACGAGAGAAATGAACTTTGTGGGCAGGAATTGTAATGAGGAAGTGAGCGCAGGGGTCTTCTTCTGTGGAGAAATAGCACTAAGGGGGAAGTTGTGAGAGGAGGCCTACCCTGCAGCCTGGCCTGCGGGAGGCTCTTGGAGGTAGAAGCCTTTTCAGGTGATGACTCAGTGCGGTGTATCACGCCTCCCTCGGTTCTGCTCTGCCCAATTCTCCAAAGCCAAATAAATAGGAAGTGTGGTAGACTGGATTCTTTTTAGCAGCAGTACACTCGGGTTTGTTTTCATGGGCATGAGTCCACTGGAAAGCAATTATTTTCTCTTGCCTCTTTGCTGCGTTAGAGAAATGGAGCAATTTTAAAGAAATTGAAAGAAACAAATTCAAAGAAACAATTTTGTAACTTGCAAAATGGAATCACATAGTAACTGCCAAGTTGGCTCTGCTGATACATCATGACTGGTTCTCCTTTTCACAAAAAATAAAAATAAAAATTGTATGTATTTAAAATGTACATGTTTTGGGAGTTCCCTGGTGGTCCAGTGGTTAGGACTCAGCGCTTTCACTGCTGTGGCCCGGGTTCAATCCCTGGTCAGGCAACTAAGATCCCACAAGCCAAGTGGTGCGGCCAAAAAAAAAAAAAGTACATGTTTTGATGTACATATACATAGTGAAATGATTACTGTAGTCAGGCTAGTTAACATATCCATCTCTCCATATTGTTACCATTTGTGTGTGTGTGTGTGTGTGTGTGTGTGTGTGTGTGTGTAAGATGAGAGCACCCGAGATCTATTCTTTTAGCAAGTTTCCAGTATACAATACAGTATTATTAACTATAGTCATCATGCTGTACATTAGATTTGTAGAACATATTCATTATATATAACTGCAACTTTGTACCCCTTGACCAACATTCCCCCACCTTCCCACCCCTGGTAACCACATTCTACTTTCTGCCTCTATGAATTTGACATTTTTGGATTCCACATATGAGTGAGACCATACAGCATTTGTCTTTCTGCGTCTGGCTTATTTCACTTAGCATAATGTCATCCAAGTCCATCTATGTTGTTGTACATGGCAGATCTCCTACTTTTTAAAGACTGAATTATATATATATATATAATTTCTTTATCCATTCATTTGTTGGAAGATGCTGACGTTGTTTCCATATCTTGGCTATTGTGAATAATGCTGCAATGAACATGGAAATGTAGACATCTCTTCAAGGTACTGATTTCATTTCCTTCGGATATATACCCATAAGAGGGATCACTAAATCATATGGTAGTTCTATTTTTAATTTTTTGAGGAATCTCCATACTGTTTTCCACAACTGCACCAATTTACATTCCTACCAATGGTGTACAAGGATTCCATTTTCTTTACATCCTCTCTGATACTAGTTATCTCTTGTCTTTTTGATAATTGCCATTCTAACAGGTGTGAGGTGGTATCTCACTGTGGTTTTGATTTGCATTTCCCTGATGATTAGTGATGTTGAACATCTTTTCATGTACCTGTTGGCCATTTGTATATCTTCTTTGGAAAAATTTCTATTCATGTTCTTTGCCCATTTTTAAAATTGGGGTTTGTATTTTTTTTTTTGCTATTGAGTTGTATGAGTTCCTTATATATTGTGGATATTAACCCCTTACCGGATACATAGTTTGCAAATATTTTCTTCTATTACATAGGTTGCCTTTTCATTTTGTTGATTGTTTCCTTTGCTGTGCAGAAGCTTTTTATTGATAGTTTGATGTTGCCCCCACTTGTTTATTTTTGTTCTTGTTACTTGAGCTTTTGGTTTCCTATCCAAAAAAAAAATTGCTCCCAAGACCAACGTGTCAAGACTTGTCCTGATTGTATAGTTTCTATTAAAATCTTAGCATGCCAGAATCAGAAGCGATCTTAGAGATCATAGCCAACCCTCTCACATTACAGAGAAGGAAACTGAGGCCCAGAGAGGGGAAGGGGGGTGATTTAAAGGACCCAATGAGTTAGAGGCAGAGTGAAGTCTATCACTGAGGTCTTCTGAATCATTGCACAAAGATCTTTCCATTAAGTCACTCAAGGATGCTTATAAGGGAGTGTCTGCTACAAATTTGCTTCTAAATGTCCTTGAAAGCAGTTGATGGAAAATTTCAGCCTGCTGCTTCAAGTGAAATTGCTAAATGAATTCGATTCTTGCATGCCAAAAATATCTCTGCAAAGATGTGACTTTGTCCTGGTTTAAACACGGGACACTTGAACTCAGCCATCAAGGATGTGCCCTCACCTCCCAATGGCCTTTTTGTCTCTGAATTCCTGTGGTCTGAAGGTAGTCTTCCCAAATCTACTGTTTGACTGTGTTTTTGTTATCTGGTACCCTCTGGGTTCCCCATCTTGACTGTTGGGCTCTGCAGGCCTGTCGAGCTGCCCCCACTTTCACAGTGAGGCTGTGTGAGCCAGTTACTCCTCCAGACCCACCTGGCTCTGTGCCCTGCAACCTGATCCATCTGGAATACAGCAGTGGGTTCTCTTGCCCTTGGTGTCCAGTTAGGTTAGGCCAGTTGGCTGGAGATGGGAGGGAGGGAGAAGTGTGAGCTCAGGGTACTTATTTGCCGGGTTCCCTGTCTATGGGATCTCTAGGTCTGGCTGCATTCCCCCACTGAAAAGCTCAGCTCCCATCAAGCAGCTCCCTGCACACGACTCTGTCTCCAGGCACCAGTAGCTCTTCCTCCCCTTTTCAGGCCTGTGCTGGTAAGAGCACCTTCTGTTACCAGTGCCTCCATGAGCCCTTGGGGTTCTGCACTCTCCCTTGTGGTTTCTCCATTCCTGGCCATCTCTTTGAAAATAATCCTTTTATTAAACTCCCCGCCAATGACCCCATTTGAGTGTGCCACCTGTGCAGCTGGGACTCTGACTGATAAACTACCTGATTCTAACCTGGGGTCTCAGTCTCCCCCAAGCTTTGGGACACATTCTATCCCAGGAGAGAGAATCTTCGGAGCCTCAGTTTAGGCGTCAGTTTGTCTGTAGGGTCCTTGAGCCTGAACTCTTAGGTCTTAACAACAAATTCTAACCTTCTTCTGGAGAACAAGCCTCCGAGACCTTAAGGTGGAAAGGAGATGGCAAGGAGCCAGAAATCAGGACCTGGAGGAGGAGGCTGCAGAGCTGGGCTGGGCATCTGGCTGATGTTAGGTGTGTCATGTAATAGAGGACGGGGTCCAGCAATCCTGAAAGAGAGCCTACTCTGGCAGCATCCGAAGCCAGAGTGTTCCTGTGCTTTCAGAGGCTGAGAAGAGCTGGGGGGAGACATTTGTGTCCACGTTCAGGCCAGAGCACTGGGGAGAAGCAGCACCTGCCAGGGCCCAGTGTGATCACGGCAGCAGGGGTCTGCTGACGTGACCGAAAGAGCCCCCAGGGAAGGTGAAGCACAGCACTCTCCTCTCAGCTCTGACACCCTCCCCCCACCCCCAGTAGCACGCTAGTCCAAGTCCTGGGTCCCAGTGGAGCCCTTAAGCTCCAAGTCCCTGTTCTGACAATCACAAGCTATTCAGTGGTAGCCGATGTCGTCTTTATTTGCATCTTTATCGTGCTAGACACAAAATTTGTTAGACTGAGAATAATTTACAGTTACTTACAACCTGTTTCCTTTAGACTGCCACTTGAGCCCAAAACTGTGCGGGGTAGCGCTTTCACAGAAGAAATACACAGTTGAAAATATGCCCAAAG
Source organism: Balaenoptera musculus (assembly GCF_009873245.2). Taxonomy (NCBI): domain Eukaryota; kingdom Metazoa; phylum Chordata; class Mammalia; order Artiodactyla; family Balaenopteridae; genus Balaenoptera; species Balaenoptera musculus. Next base: position 83,482,974 of record NC_045790.1, read on the forward strand.
TGATAATATTACCTCACATTTTTTACAGTGTTTCACAGTTTGTCAAAGATTATCTCATGCATCACGTATCAATTGATTCTCACAATAAACCTATTATATATGTGTATATGTATATATCTGTCATCTATCTATCATCTCTCTACTATCTATCTATCTAACATCTATCTATCTGTAAAATGTATCTGAAAAGCTTGAGGCTTCAAGAAATAAAATAACTTACCCAAAGTCATAAGTCTAGCCAGAATGAATTGCTTCTTTATATTTCTTATGATCTCATTGTGTAATATATTCATTGTGATTATGGCTGTCTTCCACTTAAGTCTGTGAGCTCATTAAGCATAGGGTTCATGGCTTATTATATTTTTTGTCATACATACCTAATAGGTGTGTGTATATGTATATACACGTGTCTACATTGCATTGTTAATGTTTAATAAATAATAAAACAACCAGCCATGTATCTACCAGATTAGGAAATGAAACGTTGCCATAACTGTTGAACGACCCTCTATGTCCCTTCCCTGTATCTTTCTCTCTCAATCTCAACCACTATTCTGAATTTTGTCTTTATCATATGAATGTATCCTGAAAAATATATTATTTACTTGTGTATGTCATTTAACTTTATATAAATGGGTGCATGGCCTGTTTATCCTCACTCCTCCTGCACGTCCTCCACATACACAGACACTGCCCTGCTCACAGTCGGTGCTTGGACTAGCCTGGCCCTAGCGTGACCAAAACAGCATCTGTCTGCTCACCATGCTCTCCAAAGAATTGAAGAAGTCTGGTCAGGGGTTGGAGTTGGGTTCTGGCTGAGAAAAATCGTAGAACAAAACATCTCAGGGCATCCAGCTGTGTTGCATGCCCATACTGCCACTCCAGGGGAGTGCCTTGTGGTCCCAAATCTGATCTATTCAGGGGGATAGTCCCAGTAGACTGTCTCATTACTTGAAGCTGGAGTCCCACTTTGGAGCTCAAAAGTGTCTTCTCTCAAGGCTTTTTCTGAGTCACAAGGGGCAAGTACCACCCCTTAATGACCTTGTACCCTCTATTAACCCAACTTCCACTTCCTTACACATTTCCCTCTTAAATTCCTGGAGAATTTATGACACATTTTAACAACCATTTAAACAATGCAAGCAGTTTCTGCAAACCTTAAGAGTGGCATTTTTCAAACTGTGGGCCATGAACCATTAGCGAGTTGTGAAGTCAATCTACTGGGCTCAGACCAGGATTTTTAAAAATTGAAATAGAATTGAGCATTACCTGGTCAAGAAGCTAGGATTACAAAATATCAGCATGTGATCCCGGTAGCAAGGGGTAAATATTATCTTGTGAAAGTTCACAGAGGGATCACCTTGTGGTTTGGATGGGCTCTAGGTGTTTGAGCGTCCATGACTGACCTTAACAATTACCATAATCCCAGCCAGTTGCCATATGATTGGTTCAGGGATGGACAGTAATCCTTGGCCTCAGCCAATTAGGATGTGTCACTCCCTGGCCACAGTGGGGGGACACACGTCCCAATTAATCCAAGGATCTGTCTCTTAGGGAATCCAACCAAATCCTTTGACGGGCCTGGAAATTTCACAGATAAATACTTTGGAGATGCCAATCTGGTCTGAAACACAAAAGGGCTATTCACTGTTCACCCCACCTCCATCCCAGGTCAAAATTTGCTGGGGAGGGAGGAGAGACCAAGAGCAAACAAATAAGACACAGGGTAATTTCCAAGTTACATCATCAATAACCTACTTATAAAAGTCATGGTTTTGCTGCCCTAAAGAGAGCTTTGTAGGCAGCCACAGGTCCGTCTCAAGCTCCAGGTAACCCTAAGGAGTAGTTTACATACTGGAAGAACCTGGACACTTAGGAGGCTGAATTCCTAGGGAAACAGGGGTTTGGGAATCAGCTGCATGTCCATGCCAGGGGTGGGTGGCAGGCAGGGGAGCATTTGAGGTTGTCCAGGAAGAACTGTAAGTTGAGTCAAAGTGAGAAGATGTGGGACAGACCCCAGGGAGAGCAATAATGCTTGGGGATGGACAGAGAGAAGAGTGGTAAGAGAGAAGGCCGCCACCACCACACTTGTACTGTTGCATCGTGGTGACACAAACAGGAGCAAATTGTCCCTCCTGCCATCTCTGGCACTGCCAAGACCTGGTCCACATTTGCCTGCCAGATTCCCAAGGCTTTTGGGATAGAGATCTGGGTAGTGGGAGAAGTGGAAGGAGGAGGCTACTGGATATACGTTAGAATGGATAGAGGGCCTCTCGGAAGGAAGGAAGAGCATGGGGTGGCACAGGATACACTGTGAGATTTTAATGTAATCCTTCTGGCACCATTAACATTTTTTCTTTTCAGTAAAAACTTATATGACTTTTTTGCGTGTGTGGGGAAGTCAGACCATTGTTTCTTTTGATGAAACATTATGATAAGGGGGCTAGGAGGTGGTCCAGCTCTGCTGGAGTTATGACACTACAATAGGTATTAATCATGTGTAGCCATCTCCCTCCCTATACTATGAGCTCCTAGAAGGAAAAAAGAGCTAGGCTAAGAGGAGGTGACCTACCTATGTTTGAGAAGGAAAGAACAGTTGAGTGGAAAGATCTTACGCTGAAGTCTCACCCCTTCAGGGATACCTGCCCTTCCCCCACTCAACTCTACCCATGAGGACTAGGAGAGAGAAAGCAGTGCGTCCAGGAGACCTGACCCCATACTGGCTTTTGGTTGGAAATGGGAGGAAGAAACCTCCTCCCAATTAAATAGAGAAACCTCTATTTAAAAGGAACTCTCAGAGTGTGGAATAGAACCTTCCAGAAGCTGAGACAAAGATTCTATAAGCTTGGTGGATTTACAGCATTTTCTTCTTTCATTTCCTTTAGCTTCACAGTTAAATTCCTTTGGAAAGTACCACACTGTCTCAACTATCTTAATGGAAATGAGGAAGGAGTTTGAGTTACATTCAGGAGTCTGAAGGAGGAGTCAAGAGCGGTCCTCTGGGGCGCTGGGTGTGAGGCCCCGGGGGCAGACTTAGCCATGCCAGCATGCTCTGTCCCCACCTGAGCAGCGCTCATCCGATGCTCAGCTCTCTGAAATCTCTTCGAAAAATATGTCCTAGCCTTTGCTTTTGACTCACACGAGATGCTTCCCAGAACCTGGTTCCTGCAGCCATGTGCCTCATCCCTCAGCTCAGCTGTGGAGCCATGAAGACACTGGGGCTCCTCAAGAAACAGCCCCTCCTTCCCTCTTTCTCAGAACTCTGAAGGTGGCCAGGGCCCTGGGAACGCCACATGGTCCGGTTCTGATGGGCTCACACAAGAGAAACAGCACTTGCCCTGGTGTGATTAGTCCGCAGAACCTCCCTCGTGGCTCTTGTTTGGTCCAGCAAGTTAGGTCCAGCTGACTGTTGGTGCTGACTGGGGACGTAGGGACCCTCAGCCTCTTGGGGACAAAGTCCAGGGAGCATGTAGAGGAGTCAAAAACACAAGGGACCAGGAGGGCCTCCATGCCAGGTGAAGGGGGATCGGTTTTGAGCTGGAGTCCTGAGATTTAGGATGTGGAGTGACTGAGGCCTGGGGACTGGTTGGTGGAAGGAGGATGGTAATGCTTCACCTTGGGAGCGCTCGCGTTTCCCCCGAAAGATGGGGGCAGAGGCCTGCAACCAACAGCCGTGGGGCCTTGTCTGCACAGCATCCCTTCTGGTAATAGGAACCCGGTGAGAATTCCTTTGGGAAATGACTCCTGCCCAACCACCGGTGCCTTATGTGTCTGGCAGGGTTGCCAAACCCAATGGCCCATCCATCCTGATCTCCACCACAGGAAAGGGCAGGTGGTAAGGGCACCAATCACCATGCCCTGAGACCCTGGCTTCAGTGTTTGGCACAAGGCAGTGGTTCTCCACATAAGGCAGTATTGCACCCCACAGCCCTGGCCTTGGAAAGGGAGGGGCGTGCAGTTTGGTTGTTGTTGTCACAGTGACTGGGGAGCACTTTGGCATTTAGTGACCAGGGGTCCTAAACATCAGAAACTCCCGGGACAGTGCTCCATAACGAAGAATTGTCGTACTCGAAAGGCTAGTAGCCTCTCTGTTGAGAAACCCTGACCCAAATGATGGGCACCTGACCCCAGTTGGGCCATTCAGAGTCTATCCCTGGGATTTTGTTTCAGAACGTCTGGCAGGAGAAGATGGTGGTCATCCCCTCTACCCTGATACATGCAAGAGTATGTCTGGAGGAGAGAATGAGGACTAGACAGAGAAAAGGCTGAGATGAGAGATGGAGAAAAAGAGAGCTTGAGAGCTAATGACATCATCTGCCCTTGCTCTTTTCTGGTATTTCAGCCAGTTTTTTCTTCTTTTGTTTTTTGCTTAATGCTTTTGAGTTGGCTTTCTCTTGTAACCCAAAGAATCTCCACTACCAGAGGCTTTAGGAGGCAACGTTGCTCCTCCCTGGCCACAGGTGTAGGGGATCCAGATTTTAGAAAGCAGCTTTAACTCTCTCTCTAGTCTTCCCAGACACCCCTCCATACTTTCCACAGATAAGGAAACAGATCCAGAGAAGGGTCAAAAAGCAATACGTCAAGTCTTCTGCCTCAGAGCTCGGAAAAGAACAGAACAGCCTACTCTTGTTTAATGAGATCAAATCTAAGCTCCGGCTATTGAGTTGGGGGTGCGATTATGTCTTTAACGTTCCATTTGGCATTCAGGGGAATGCTGAGAGACACCAAGGGGAGATTCACCAGGAAATTTCAACCTGGTTGGGGCCAGCGTGGCTGCTTGGATCCAGTTGGTCTGGCTTAAAAAGTGGCATATTCAGATGGAACTGGAAACACAGGGCACCCAAACTAAAGGGCAGCGAATTTCAAGCCCACTAAGGCTCACCCTCCTTCATCCTAGTTTTTCCAGTTCAGGTAACTTAACAGGTCTGTAGGTTCTGCCATTTCCTTTGCACAAGACCTTCAGGAGAGAGTCGGCATCCCTCTCGGGCCCAGAGAATTTTTAGAGGTTGCTCGTGGCCAAGACACTATAATTAGATGAATGGGATCCTTTGCCCTTGCCCTGTAGGTAGGAAGGAGTTATGTAGGGCTGGTGCTTGCTGACTTAGGTGGGTGGAGGCTGCTCTGGGGGCTGTGGGCCACCTGCTTGCCTGTAAGTGCAAACTTCCATCCCGACCTGTTGGGAGACCTGATCCGTTGGAATGTCCACTCTCCACTCTGCCCCCCACCTTCCCACTCCCCACCTCCCCACCCATTGCACAAACTTAAAAGTCACCGTCAGTTTTTTCTGGCACTAAAATAGTCTTCATTGCTATTGGTATCGAAGGGAATTCAAACAAAAGCTATTGGCAATACAGTACAAGAGAAATTCAGCTTCTGGCGTTACCTCCCCTTCTCCAACTGCAGGAACATGCTCACAGGCTGTCGCTCCTCCTCCCTCTTTCAAGCTGATGTCTCCAAATGCTTGGGTTACTTTAGGAAGTTTTTGTAAGTGTTTTTTGAATTTGTTTTCACTTGAACTTTTGTTACAAATGCCCAACTTTAAACACACCAGAAACAAGGATTTATCCTCTACTGTTGCTGCTGTGGAGGAATTTGTTGAGGTTTCTTCATGTATGATCAGTTTTGTAAATGTCCCATCGATACTGAAAAACAGAAGTACTCCGCATTTTGCACAAGTGACCGTGTGTGTGTGCGTGTGTGTGGCGGGGCGGGGGAGTGTGAGCACATACTCAGCCTTGGTATTTATCCTTGATTGTTTTCTGACTGCTTGATCTGCCACTTAGAGTTGTATTAAGCTCTCCCCAGTGCTGCTGTGTTTCTGTTGAATTCTCTCATGAAATGTGGGTGCTGTTTTTTGGATGTACAGTTCTAAATGTGCAAGTGAATTTGTGTGTGTGTGTCTGTGTGTGTGTCTGTGTGCATGTGTGTGTGTAAAATTAAACTTGTGCAGATTTCCTACAAAGAGGCCACGTGGCTACGTGCTCCACATCGTCTGGCTTTTTTTTCTCTTTGTACTTTTTAAGAACGTGTGATTAAAGGGAAATTTGATCCAAGGGGAAGGGGTAGGGGCAACCTATTGAAAACCCTCAATTTGTCTTGCCCACAGGGAATCTTCCTGGCTGACCAGGGGGAAAAGCTGGGCTCTCCCTGAGACAATGCAACTGGATAGGGCAGACCAACCCAGAGGAAGGGTAAGCGGCCTTAGTGAGGCACCGAGTCTAGTCAGGGCAGGCGGCAACCAAGGGAAGAGTGACACGTGACCATGTGCAGACAGTCCGCTCTGGAGATGCTGACAAGGAGCAAGATGTTTCCACAGACGAAGCGAGAGCAGCAATGGGTACTTGAAAAGCGGAGGCAACCACATTAGGAGGTCCGTCTGCATGGAGCAAACACTCATCCACTGAGCTCGGTTTTGGCCAGAGATTCCAGTCTTGGAAGGGGGGGTGATAAAAAGGAGTCTGGGCCAGACGGAGGATGTAGGCAACACAGGTGACCAGTGCAGCAGCCTAGACTTGGGAACAAGGCAGAACCTAGATATCAGCCCACTGGAGGCCGAGCCCCGGAGAGGGAGGCCGGGACTGCTTAACGTCCAGCTGTCTGAGGGCAGGACTGGTGCAAACAGAGCCACAGTCTGCAGCTTGGGACTGTTTCTCGGGGCCAGAGAGAAGACGGCTCCAGCCTGCTAGCCCCCAGCCCTAACTCACAGGGGCCAGGAGATTGGCATTACTTTTTGGTTCTCTCATGGGGTAAGGAGGGTGGTCAGGCCCAGAAGATGTGTCTCTGGGGAAAGAGGAAAGCAGGAAGGAGAGCTTAATATACCTGTATCTGTCTTTGCAGATCAAGCAGTCAAAAATGAGCAAAGGTTAACTACCAGGATTAAATACACACACACATACACACTCACAAACTCACGTGAGCAAAAAGAGTCCACTTCTGTTTTCCAGTATCTGTGGGACTTTTACTGAATTAATCTAAATAAATAAATAAATTCTTCAAAGCAGAGAAACTTTCCACAGGGCAATCCTTTGTCGGTAGTGTGTTTAAAATTAGACTTTCATAACAAAAGTCCAAGTGAAAACAAAACAATAAAAAACAGAAAACAAAACATTTTCTTAAAAGTAACCCAAGCATTTGGGGAAACCAGCTTGACAGAGGCGAGTGGGGAGAGACAGACTGTGAGCATGCTTTTAATGTTTGAGAAGCGGTAGAGACGCTGCCAGAAGCAGGGTTTTTCTCATACTGTATTGCAAAACAGCTTTGGTCTGAACCCCTGTGAGACCTATAACAGTTACGACTGTATTCTGCTCTAACAGATAACTGGATAGCGATTTTTAAGATGTCTGCATGATGTTAGGTAGTAGGAGTTCCATTCCTGATAACTGGTGGATTGACCCTTCCAAGGAAAAAATTTTAAATGCAGAGGCAATATATCTTCCTAAATGCATTTATGAGCTGGCAAGAAAGTAAGAGAGTCTCAGGCAAAAATCCTAAGTGAGTACTAAGTGAAAGAAGGACTGTGCTGGCTGTGGCTCTGAGGACATTGATTGAACCTGGTGGACTTGAGCTTCTGTTATCGGGCCTCACAGAGGACAGGGAATCATGAAGTACAGAGACCAGGGCCATCCAAGGCCCCTAGACACCTCGTCTGTAAAGGTGAGACCCCCAAATGTCTACACTCCCGGTTTGTGTAAACCGGAAATAGCTACTAACCCCATCAACCACCAGGGGGTTGCAAGACCCTAGGTGCTAAGCAAAAAAAGGGAAATTAATGTCATTACAGAGCACGTGGGACCACAATCTGCCCCTCATGTAGTTTGAGGCCCAAGTTCATATTACCTGTGTGTTCTAAACAGTAAACAGCAAACAACCCCCGCCCCCCCAAACTCAAGCCAATAATTTGTTAGCTTAATCTGAGACTGGTAGCGGTACAGGTGGCAAGAACTAGTGCAAATCCTCGATAGAGGAACCTACCTTTATCTCAGACCTTAAAGAATTTCCACAAATAAAATCTCAAGGAAATGCACAGCTTTCAATAAAAAGGAACTATCCTTACACAGAGGCACTGTAAATGAGACACAACAGACAGAAGAAATAGATCCACAAGAATTCAAATACTGGAAATATCATACACAAACAAAAGTAGGAAATAACTATGATTGCTATATTGTTGGAAAAGGTCCAAATATGACTTTTACAAATGAAAAATAAAATAATTAAAGTGAAAACTTAATGGAAATGACAAACGATTAGAAAATGAAATTTAAAAATTAATTACAGGGAATTCCCTAGTGGTCCGGTGTTTAGAGCTCTGTGCTTTCACTGCCTAAGGCCAGGGTTCAATCCCTGGTCCGGGAAATAAGATCCCACAAGCTGTGGCCCAAAAAAAAAAAAAAATTAATTAATTCCACTTACAATAATGTAAAAATTTACCTAGAAATAAATTTAACAAATGTTACAAAAGGCTCCTACCAATAAAAACTACAAAACATTGTTGAGAGAAATTAAAGACTTGAATAGATGGAGAAATATACCATGCTCACAAATTAGAATAATCAATATTATAAAGATGTACATTCTCCCAAAATTGATTTATAGATTCAATGCAATTCCAATAAAAATTCTAGCAGGCTTTTTTGTAGATATTGACAAACTATCATTAAAATTTACCTGGAACTGTAAAGGTCTTAGAATGGGCAAAATGACATTGAAGAAGAACAAAGTTGGGGGGCTAACTCTACATGATTTTAAGACTTACCTTAAAGTATAGTAATCAAAACAGTGATATTGGCATTAAGATAGACAAATAAACCAATGTAAAAGAAAAGAGGGTCCAGAAACAAACCCACAATCAAATGATTTTTAACGAAGGTACCAGTGTAGTTTTATGAGGAAAGAACATTTTTTTCAAGTCATGCATCAACCGAATGTCAGTATGGAAAATATTGAACCTTGATTCATACCTCACATCTTACACAAGAGTTAATTCAAGATGGCTCAAGGACTTAAATGTAAAAGCTAAAACTATAAAGCATCTAGAAGAACGTATAGGAGAATATCTTTGTGATTGAATGTAGGCAAATATTTTCTGGACAGAACACAAAAAGAACTAACTATAAAAGAAAAAGTTTAAAATTACTGCTCTTTGAGGATAACAATAAAATAACAGTCAGAGTGAAACTATTTACCATACACACATCTGACAAAGGACTCATATCCAGATTATATAGATAACGCCTATAAATTATTAATAAAAGACTTGGGTGAAAGACTTGGACAGACACATCATAAAAGATGATATGCAAATGAGTAACAAACACAGTTGCTCAACATTTCTTCTGAATTGAGGAGATAGAGACCAGTGCTCAGCGAGCCTGCAGCTGCTAGAATTTGCAAGGCAAGAGTTCAGGAGAGAAAGGAGCTATGTAGAATGTTTAGAAATCTGCATAGGGGATCTGTTTGAGTCTTTGGTTGAATATTCATCTACGCACACAGGGAAGGAAACCCCACAAAGCCAGCAATAACAACTTTAGAGGAAAGAAAAATTACTGAGATGCTATAATGTTCTCAGATAATTCTGAGCTCCGACCAGGTCAGGAATCATTTGAGTTCTCTCCAGCCAGAGTAGAGACACTTCGTTGAATATATAGAGCATTTAACAGAGATCCCAGAAAGACCGTACATTACAAGTGAGGAAAAATTAGTCTTAGATTAATGGCTACTTTGGACTTGTCCTAAAGGGGTTTTAAAATAAGCCTCAAAAGAATCAAATTAATCTGCAAGTAACCTAGCTCACTGTCAGAAAAAGTTCAAGAATGGTATAGCCACTTTGGAAGATAGTTTGGCAATTGCTTACAAAACTAAACATACTTTCATCATATGATCCAACAATCATGCTCCTTGGTATTTATCCAAATGAGTTGAAAACTTATGTCCACACAAAAACCTGCACACAGATGTTTATAGCAGTTTTATCCATAGTTGCCAAAACTTGGAAGTAACCAAGACATCCTTCAGTAGGTGAATGCATAAATAAACTGTAGTAAGCCTATACAGTGGAATATTATTCAGTGCCAGAAAGAAATTAACTATCAAGCTATGAAAAGATATTGGGGAAACTTAAATGCATATTACTAAGTGGAGGAAGCAGACCTTAAAAGACTCCATACTGTATGATTCTGACTATATGACATTCTGGAAAAGGCAAAACTATGGAGACAGTAAAAAATCAGTAGTTGCCAAGTGATAGGGGGAGAGAGGGAGGAGTAGGCCAAGCACAGAGGATTGACACTATAGCAATACTCTGTATGATACTACAATGGTGGATACATGTCAGTATACATTTGTCAAAACTTATAAAATGTTCAATCCCAAGAGTGAATTCTAATGTAAACTATGGACTCTGGGTGATAATGATGTGTTAATGTAGGTTCATTGATTGTAACTAATGTACCACTCTGATGGGGGATATTGATAGTGGAGAAGGTTGTGCATGGAGAGGGCAGAAAATACATGGGAACTCTATGTAATTTTTGCTCAGTTTTGCTGTGAACCTAGAAAATAAGTATTCTTATTTATTATTTATACTTTATTTATAAAATATAAAGTCTATTAAAAAAGCAGAGAGAAAAGATAGATTACCTACAAAGGAGAAATCAACTAATATCTGATTTCATAAAAGCAACAGTGGAAGCCAGAGACAGTGGGATGATGTCTTCAATTGTTGAGAGAAAACAATTATCACCCTAGAATTCTATATCCAGTGAAAACACTGTCCCATAATAAGGATTAAATATAAACATTTCAGTCAAACAAAAACTAAAATTGTTTGCCACTAGTCAACTCTCACTAAAGGGAATTCAAAAGGATATACTTCAGGCAGAATGAAGGTGATTTGAGATGGAAAGTCTAGAGGTAAAATGAATGAAGATCAGAAAAAGTGGTAAAAAGTGTTTTCAAAAATGGCCACACTTATTCCCCTCTTGGTCTCCACGCCCTTTTGCAATGTGATTTTGCAGATCCTTTTATCAAGAGATGGAGTCTATTTCCCCACCCTTTGAATCTGGGCTCAGCTCAATTCATGCCAAACCAATGGGATGTGGCAGAAATTATGTTGTGCCAGTTGTAAACTTCCATTCACTATTTTGGACGCCTGAACTGTCATGTTAACAAGCTCAGACTAGCTTGCTAGGATTAAAAACCACGTAGAAAAGCTGACCGAGACTATTATAGATCTGTTCAGCATCAAGTTGACCTGCCACCCGACAGCAGATTCATATGGGAGCTCAGCTGAGATCAGCTTAAATTTGCCTAGACCAGAAAAACTGCCCAGCTTACCCAAAGTCTTGTGAGAAATAATACATGGCTACTATTCTAAGCCACTAAGTTTTGAGGTGATTTGTTATTCAGTTAGGAGCACTAAGAGTTAGCAATAGATAATAATGGTATAAATTAATAATGTCTTGTGGGTTAAAAAATAAGATAGAAATAAAATATACAGCAATAGATAGATAGCATATGACTAGAGTTGAAGTGTTCTAGGGTTAAAAGAAAAGATGTTTATTTTTCTCATATAATAAGAACTCCAGCGATAAGCATTTCAGAGCTGGTTCAGTTGCTTAAGGAATTTATCAAGGACCCAGACTGTCTCCATTTTTCTCTCTGTTATTCCTAGCTATGGCCATCATCCTTATGTTCACAAGATGGCTGCTGCACCTCCAGTCATTGCAACTGTGTTCCAGGCAGAAAGAGGGTGAGAATGTGATACGTCTGTCTCTTCTTTATGAGGAAAACAATATCTTTCCCAGAAGCTCTACCTGGTAGACTTCTGATTATATTTCATTGGCCAGAAATCTGCCACATGGCGATATCGAGGTGCCAGAGCCTGGGAAACTTTAGTTAGGTGAACTGCTTTGCCAAAGAAAATGAGGATTCTGTTATAAAGTGAATGTAGCAGTGGATGTAGATTAGGCAACTAGCAGTCTCTGCTCTCTACTTAAGAGAAAACATCTTCCTTGAGAGAATAATGCAAAATGAAAAGCAAAGCAAACAATGTACTTAGCATGGAGATGGAGAGGTAGCATTGTGCAGGGGACAGGGCGCTAGAGTGAGAGTCTCCTAGTCCTGGCTCAGAAGCTGACTTGCTGGGGGACTGGTCCTCATTTTCTTCCCCTTTAAATCACGACGTTGGAGTAAACTATACATTTTTGAGGGCCTATAGAGACTGTGAAGGGAATTAACGTTTATGATAGATTCTTCATGTGCAAGAGCACACTTAGACCTTACAACAAATATATGAGTCAGTGTCATTATCCCAATTTACACCGGGGATGTGAAATCTCAGAGAGATCAAGTAGGGTGCACAGATTCCACATCTAGTAAATGGCAGAGCCAGAATTCCAGCTAGGGCCTGCAGACCTCCAAAGCCAGAGGCTTCCTTCCATTGCCCATCCATTTTCAAAAGGTGAAATAAGCACATGCATTTTTATTTACTGAGTTTTAAGGTCACACTTCCTAAACGAAGTGTCTTTTAAAGCGTGACCTGGTGACACTTCCCCTGGGGGTGTTTATTAGATACACAGACTCCTGGACCTCCTTCAGATGAACTGGAGCAGACTCTCTAGGGCTGACACCAGGAATCTGCATTTTAAAAAGCTCCCCTAGAGACTTCCCCGGTGGCATGGCACAGTGGTTAAGAATCCGCCTGCCAATGCAGGGGACACGGGTTAGAGCCCTAGTCCGGGAAGATCCCACATGCCGCGGAGCAGCTAAGCCCGTGCACCATAAGTACTGAGCCTGCGCTCTAGAGCCCATGAGCCACAACTACTGAGCCTACTCGCCACAGCTACTGAAGCCCACATGTCTAGAGCCCGTGCTCCACAACAAGAGAAGGCACAGCAATGAGAAGCCCACGCACCACAACAAAGAGTAGCCCCTGCTCCCGCAGCTAGAGGAAGCCCGCATGCAGCAACGAAGACCCAGTGCAGCCAAAAAATAAATAAATGAATAAAAATTTAAAAATAAAAAAAATAAAATGCTCCCCTAGTAATATGGAGACATTTTAAATTGGAGAACCACGATTATAAACATATAATGTATTGCTCCATTCTAATGTAGTTTATTTATAGATCGGTGGCTCATGGAAATTTCCTCCAAATATCAGGAAAATAAAATTTAAAAATAGTCTGTTTCTCCTTCCTGTTCCTCAGTTTCCTAATGAACACGCTCAATTCCATGGAAATGTGAAGAACCTGGAAGTGTGTCATAGAAGATATCTGATTAATTGAGGCTTTGTAAGGCAAAGGCACGGATTACTGTGAATGTGAACGCTGATTAGAATCACACAAAGCTGGAAGGGGATGGGCAAAGGAAATGACGTTACTAAATATTTACTATGTTCCAGACACTATTCAGACACATTATGTCATTTAAGGGGTCTAAGACATGTGATTCGATCCCTTTTATTTATAAATGGGGCAGGTACTATTATATTTCCATTTTAGAGATGAAGAACTTAATGATGAGAGAAGAATAATCACTTGTCTGAGATGAATCATTAACTCATTCACACAGTATCTCTTGAGGGCTTATCTTAAGCAAGATATTGAGACTAGAGCAGCAAAAAAAGCAGTCTAGAGACCTCAGGTGTCACAAGGCCCTGACCTACCCACCAGGTCTCCACTGAAGAAACCAGAACTGAGAAAGCAGATTGGGGCTGGAGCCTGGCAGAAACAGGCTCCCTGGGCTTGGACTGCCTGCTTCAGGGAGCAAGAAGAAAGCTTCCTGCTGGTGGTCTCAGGCAGTCCTAGAGAGCAGGCGGTGACCTTGGTTCCAGCAGTAGCTGCATCCCTGGTTAGGTGGTTCCGTGTATGTATACCAGCCCCTTACTTGCCCAGAGGAGAGGAGCAGGTGAGGGGTCCGATGAGAGAGAGCCTAGAAGTAGAATTTGAAAGGGAAGAAGGGGAGCCCCCAAATCTGAACATATCCTCTCACTAACCTTGGGAGATAGATATTATTTCCATTTTATAGATGAAGAAATGCAGGCTCAGAAAGGTTAACTGACTTTCTCAAGTAAATGTTCAAGCCAGAAGGGGAATAGTGCCCGTCTCGGATCTCAGCTCCAACACCTCCACCATGCCCCTTTACTGCTCAGGAGGGAGGTCTTCACAGGGTTGTAAAATGCTCACCAAGTAGTGCTAAAGTAATTTACAAAGCGATACTAGAGGCTGGTTCTGATTCCCGTTACCAAGGGTTTTTTAACTCCAAGTTCAAATCGCACAGAAAATAAAATTTTCTCCCTAAAAGGTTCTGTGGAAAATGTTCTCTGTTCTGTGTAACAGCCTCCTCGTCTGTGTTTGTGTCTGAAGAGAGGACTAGTCTGACAGGAAGAGGGATAAATCTGGAGCTCGTTTCGGCGTCCCGGAGGAAAGGTGGGTGGAGCGTCTCACAGTAAATTAGGAATTCAGAATGAAAACGTAGCCGAGTTTATTTGGGTTTCTAGTGACACCTCAGAATTATTGTGCAGGCGTGTCAAAGGCGGCTCAGAGTAATGACTGCTCCTCCTCCGCCCTCGGGATGCTGCGTGCTAAGAAGGGGGAATCCCTCTCCTTTGGGGGGTGGGAATCTTCCCTTTCCCACCTGGATCAGGAAGGGACAGGAGGAAAGGAGTGTGGTTTGGAGTCCAGTCTGGCTCTGCTCTGAGTTCCGGAGAGGGGCGGGAGGCAGTTCGGGGGTGTGTCTGAGCTCGGGATCTGAGGTCTGAGGCCAGGATTTGGAGACTTTTTTCAGAATTTTTTTTTGGGGGGTATCTAGGTTTGGGGGTGGACGCTGACAGTGGGAGGAAACAGGAGACTGGGTCATATCTGAAAGGCACTGAGGTAGGATCTTGGGGCGGGGGGCGTTGAAAGTTGAGGCGAGGATCTGGGGAGTGGAAGTTGAAGCCTGCTTGAAGGACTTAAGGATCTGGGTGAATGTGTGGGGTACTGATGGTGCAGGGCTGTGAATGGGAATCAGGCTCAGTACCAGATCTTAGGGGAGAAGTAAAGAGGCTAGAAGAAAAGAGCGTCGAGCAGCCACAGCCTTTTTCCTAAAGCGACTCACACCCAGACACACCCATCGTCCCAGACACAACCCAGTGCCCTCGGTGGCTGGAGGCAAGGCTGTACCGGCGCTGGCTAGACCCTTCCCACCGGGCCTTCTCCGAACTCCCAGCGGCTTCCACAACTGCAGGCGTCTGGCGTGTCCCCCCAAGCGGGGAGTCTGGGGGCGTGGCCAGCGGCCAGGCGCCCGCGGCTCTGGACTGGCTGCCCAGAGGGCCCGTAGGCGGGGCTCTGGGTTGGGGCCCGCTCGGCTGTTTGCAGACGACGGGGAGGCGGGGCCGGCGGGAGCCCGGCAGCCAATGGACGCGCAGCCCCGGAGCAGTTACAAAGGGCCGAAGCGAGGCCGCCGCGGCGGCGGGGGAGGTGGGGCGAGGCGAGGCTTGCTGAGGAGAAGCGGCTGCCGGGCCGGGCCGGGCCACAGGCGGTGGCGGCGGGACCATGGAGGCGGCGGCCGCTGCTCCGCGTCCCCGGCTGCTCCTCCTCGTACTGGCGGCGGCGGCAACGCTGGTCCCGGAGGTGACGGGTGAGCGGCGGCGCGGCGGGACTGGCATGCGGCTTCGGGGCGCGCGGACCGGGCCCGGCCTCTGGCTCGCTCCTTCTCTTTCTCAAACATGGCGCGGGGCCGGGGGCGCAGGTGGCGGCGCCTGGGCCGGGGCCGGGCTTTCCTGCTCGGGCCGCCGCCACGCTAGCCGCGGGCGGGGAGCGGAGGCGGGGCTAGGGCGTGGGTCGGAGCGCGGGTGGACTTGCCCGGCAGCCCGCGGCCGCCCCGGCTGCCCGCTCTCCGGGGGAAGTGGCGTCGGGCGAAGCCGTCCGGGGTCGGGGGCTGCCCTTTGGGGAGCGAGTGGGCGCGGGCCGACGGCCGGAGGGTGTGGGGCTGGCCGGGACCGGCAGAGCTGGGGCTGCTCCCCATTCCCTGCGGGGCGCTGTGTGGCGTTGTCCCGGGCACCGCACCCCGAACGAGTAGGTGCTCCAGGCTCCGGGGGCCCGGGAGGGGTTGGGGTCCGAGGAGGCTTCCAGGGCGGGGTGTGAGCTCTGAGCCTCCAGGGCCTCCCCTAGCAGTGGGAGGGGGGAATGTGTGGCAGAGACCCCCGGGTCAGCAGGGCCGCCCTGGCCTTTGGCGCCGGCCTGACCCCGCCGAGAGGGGCCGCTTCTCCAGCCAGGGGTGGCTTTGGAAGGGGAGCTACTGTGAAGCTTTGTGTGAGGACAAGGAGGCACTAACATGTGCGGAGTGCTTCTTCTTTCGTGCTTCTGGGGAAGTGTTGAAGTGAATCCAGTAACCAGAAGGCTACAGATTGTTTTCGTAGTAGAAACTTGAACGTTTGCTCACTCTGCGGGGGTTTGGAATGTTTGAATGGAAATGACTCTGAATTGATCAAACGCTTTTATTTCCTCGAAGGAACATCGCTAGAGATGTTCCATTTTTTGAGTGACAGTAGTTTGAATCAGTCGTCTGTGTAGCTGGTTTTCGAGGGAGTGTTTGCTGCGTTTTCCAAAATATTAAATTAGGATGGGGTATGTGGTCGTCACCTACCCCGCGGAAGGAGAAGGGAAAAACTTTGTTAGCATCCAAGTTATAGTACTAGAAACTGAAATATAGAGCCTTAGTGTAAGCAACTAAGATAAAGTGAAAGTACGTTTCTGTGTCTGTAATTGAACACCAAATGTTTTTAAAACAAAAAATTCAAGACTTAGGGTGCCAATTATTATTAATAGCTACTGTCTTTTAAGAGCTTACTATGATGTAGATGCATGAAGTACACCAAAGTACATTATCTAATCCTCACAACTAAACCCTTAGGGCTATGTGGCATTTGCCCCATTTTATAGATGAGAAAACTAAGGTGTGGAGAGGGTAAGTACTCAATTACCAAGAGCTGGAGTTAGTACACTGAGGGTTCAGAGTTTCCAAAACCTATACACCTTAATATATACACCTCACTGTCTGGCATAGCCCATTTTTCTTTTTTAGTCCTCTAATGAGTGATCTTTATTATTCACTTTTAGATTTTTGTCCTCACAATTAGAAAAACAGGTTGGCTTCTTTCTGACTCCTAGTACATTCTTTTTTTTTTTTTTTGGCTCCGCCGCGCAGTAGTATCTAAATTCCCCAACCAGGGATCGAACCCGTGCCCCCTGCAGTGGAAGTGCCGAACCCTAACCACTCCTAGTACATTCTTGGAGTCCCTTCACACTGGGCCTACATTAGAGGAAACAATGGATTTTTGACATTGGCCTGAGAAGGGGGACAAGATAAACGTGTGGACAGGTGGGAGAATCCATATAGTTATGCATCAAGCATAAGTAACATTTCCACACCACTATTAACTCAAGTAGCATAGTTCACTCTTTTCCACCTAGCTTAGCACACAAAGTGTTCGTGTATTCAAGCATCAGTATTGGACTTAATAGATGTACAGAGTATTGCTCAGTCCATGCCCTGGAGGAGCTTACAGACTACCCTGGCATGCCTACAATACAAAGCCGATCCAGGAGCTATTATTATTATGCTTAAGTCTAGACTACCTCAACTGGTCTGCCTGTTCTCCTTCATTATGTTGATGTTTCCATTCATCCTTTCATATATTCTGAAGAAGCGCAAATGCTTTTTAAAATTTATAATTTGACTTCCTTTTTAAGAGTTTGCAGTTGTTCCTTATTGTCTGGGTATCAGTTTTGTATTTCTCTGCCCAGCTTCTGCTCTCTCCAACATAGATTTCTCTAGGGAAATTGGTTCCTTGTCCGTGGTACACAGTTTAGTACCACTATGTATACATACATATCCTGTGTGAGAATGCTTCCTTTCTGCCATTTCGTAACTTTTTCTTTCAAAACATGCCTAAAACCCAACTCTTCTTTACATTGATGCCTCTTGAATGTTTTGTCCTTACTTCATATGCAGCCATCAGTTTAGTCCTGCCTGTTATCCCTCAAATCCATTTGCTTTCCAGAGTTTCTCTCACCTAGGCTTTTTTATAGGCTGCTGCCAAGCTAATCTTCCTCAGCCATCCCCACAAAGGGTTTACGAGATTTCCCATTTGTATTCAGTGCTTAGAGCAGTACTTGAGGCTTATGATTAGGGCCATCTCTGTGTATCCAACCAGAGATCTCACATCCCACTACTGCATACCCTCGATTCCAGCGTTTTCTATTTTTCCACCCACTCCTGACTTTTCAGCCTTTTCACTACATATTTAATTTTGCCCCTTTTGGGCGTGTGAGGAGAGAAGTTCTCAGTCCTGATTTCCTATACTGCTTTAGTCTGTGTTTCCCTGAACTGTATAGAACGTACACTTTGTGTTGTCTATTTCTACCATGTTGCACTGTTACTTACAAATACTCTCCAACATGTTATAAGTACCCAGAGGGCAAGGATCATGCCTTTTATTTCTTTTATGGTCTCAGAACCTAGCACTATGTTTTATATTCTGTTCCACTTAAATGCTTATTGTTTAAATTAATTCTGTTTGACTTGAGTATTCCTTTAGTGTTTATACTGTTATATGTAAGTACAGTTTATACAATATTAATTGAGAATTCTGTGTACAATCAGGAAAAGTCATGTGATGTGGTAAAAGAAGCAGTTGGTTATTAGATTTGGTTATTAGTCCCAACTTCTAGATATGTAGAAAATGGGGATGATACCTACTTTGTCCAGTTTATGAGATTGTGAAGATCAAATGAGAAAATTGTATTGGCGTTTGAGGTTGCTATTTTGTATTGTTATTAATAGGAGGGCTGATGTTCAACCAGCAATTCCCACTGGGCCACGTGTGTTTTGATTGGTTAGACATCCTTTCTGATTGGTTGGTACCACTGGGGTGCTAGTTGTTAATACTTTTAATATCACCCCTGCAGAGAGGCATCAGTATTCAAAGAGGGAAGTGAGTATTCTCGACTGAAGTGACTGGGGGAGGCTTCCTGGACACTTTAGGACTTAAACTGACTTTGAAGGGTGGCTAGAATTCAGTTGGGCAGAGAGGGGGATTTGATGAGTGTTAAGCTCTCTCTTTGTAAGCTGTGTCCCCCAGCTCCCCTAGGGCAGGAAGCAAAAGCTTCTATTGTCTGGCTGGCAAGTTACTCTTTATAGAGTTAATTTCCTTATTCTGAAATGTGGGGTTTGGATATATTAACCACTATTATTTTTTCCCAAATTCTAAAAATTCTCTAATATGTGACTGGAAACAGAAAGGTAATCTAAGTGGGATGAGTAAGGGAGAGTATAATATAATGGGATGCCCACCAGGGCTAGGCATTCAAATGTTGAAAGTCATAAATCACTGAGTTTACAGATAGAAAAGCATAACTCTAGAGGTTAGGTGAATTTCTCAGGGTTGGGCAGAACCAGGACAGGAACTTTGATTTTTCTGATTCTAGATCTTGTGTCCTATATGGCAGTTTAAAATGTGAAGGATTTGGAGGGGGGAGGAACAGAGTTAATGGAGTGACTTACCTAAGTCAAGTTACCTTGAATTTCACAGAGCTTAAGAAAAGTGAGTTCTGAAAGTGGGAGGGAGGGGGAATAATTATAGGTTATAAAGTCCTCAAGAGAAGGTCAGTACCTTTTTTATACTGCTGAAAAAAAGGGCCTGGTGTAGTGCTTATTGATTGAGAAAAGTAGGCTTATAGTAGTTTGGAAGAAATTTTGGTTTAATTGAAGTGGGATGTAATTGAAAGGCCTTGTAGCACATGGTTAGGTTTAGAATTTTAGATGATCTGCTTTGTTGTTGAAATTAAATGAGGAGGGACTTCCCTGGTGGTGCAGGGGTTAAGAATCCGCCTGCCAATGCAGGGGACACGGGTTTGAGCCCTGGTCTGGGAGGATCCCACATGCCGTGGAGCAACTAAGCCCGTGCGCCACAACTACTGAGCCTGCGCTCTAGAGCCCGTGAGCCACAACTACTGAAGCCCATGCGCCTAGAGCCTGTGCTCCGCAACAAGAGAAGCCACCTCAATGAGAAGCCCTCGCACTGCAACGAAGGGTAGCCCCCGCTCACCGCAACCAGACAAAGCCCTTGTGTAGCAACAAAGACCCAACGCAGCCAAAAATAAATAAATGAATAAATAAATTAATTAATTAAAAAAAAATTAAATGGGGAACTGACATGTTCAAAATAATGAAGAAGGAGATAAATCTTGTTCCTGTGGGGAAGGATGCTCCTGTGAAGACTTTTGTTGACAGCTTCTCCTAGGCCTAATTGAAACAGTTGCCTGAACTCAATACTATTCTTTAGTACAGTTGTATTGTATCAGATACGTTCATGTCTAATGAAGTGGGTTTTGAAAATGCCAGTATCCTATGGATGGCCCTTTTGATATGAGAACATATCTTTTCAAACCACAGAATCCCCTGCACATGTCAAAAAACCTCATGCCTTTTGCTGTTTTTTCTTGGTCATGGCTTGCATAATGCAACTTTTTCTGAACAGATGGACCCTGGTTTGGTACCATGTGATTGGGTCACATCTTCGCTTCCTGATTCTGGAACTGACAGCAGATGCTGGCATGTTTCTCAGGAATTTTCATGTCTTGTTCCATAGAACTGGCTCAAGAAAACTTTTGGAATCTCCTCAAAATTTATAGTCTGTCTTGACCCAGCCTAACTGCAATACTTAGGATAATATTTAATGCATTACTTAATGTAATTTTCTCAATATCAAATCTAAGCAGCTTCCATAAACATTAAGATTTGCTGCTACTCTGAATTAGATCCAGGTTTAGCTGTACAGTTTTAGTCCAAATACTACAAGTAAGTTTCTTATGGTTACCCTTTTTAGATGTGAACTTAACGATTGATTGACTTGTAGGCTTTTTGCCTTAGACACTTTCTCAAACACTAGTGGAGCAAGTCTGATTGGTTTTATGGGTACAATTTTATAGATCAGATCTGGCCTTTTGTAAAGCTGCTCCCTCATTTTGGCAATCTGAGAGCAGTATACATTATACAGAATGATTTATAACAAAAATATTATGACTTGCAGCATATACACACAGGTTGCTTTGACATTTCTGTGAAGGTTCAGTGGTCCTTGCACCATTTTATCAATCTGAAAGGAATATATTTAAGAATGTGCTAGGAATTCTACCTGCCTTGTCTCATTTAATTCGCATAACCAACCTTGGATGATAGTTGTGTAATAGTACAAAAGCTTCTTACTTTTGTACCAGTTAATTTCCAAAAGACTCTTTTTAAGTCCGTTTGTTCCCAGGTCCAGTGACCAGTGCCCAGGAGATAACTGTAGATTTTGATAACATTGGTTTTAACCCAGGATTCTTTTCAGCTCTCTTAAACATTATCTAAAGATGTTAATATTTTGTCATTCATATTTTAATCATAAATACATTTGTAAAAGGAAGACACTCCTTCAGATGGAACAGATAGTGACTAACAGTAGTCCAGCCACTGAGACTCAAATGATTGTGCATTACCATTAACTCCATCAGCCTGGGTAGGCAGAGTTGTCAGGATTTTGCTCAGATTGGAACTTAGTTTGTTCCTATGAAAGTTTGTAAATAGAAGAGCTTCTGTGTTTCCATTTTACAGACCAGGAAACTGAGGTCATGATGTTAATGAATGGTGGAGCCTGTGTTTAACCTTTGCAGAGTGTGTACTCTTTCCTCTGCATCACGCTGCTTTCATACACAGTAAATATCTTATAATGGTCATTTTGTCAGGAAGATTTTCTTCCTTCCTTCCTTCCTCCCTCCCTCCCTCCCTCCCTTCTTTCCTTCCTTCCTTTCCTTCACCATGAGACTATGCTTCAGCTTGTCTTTATTACAGTTTGCCTCTTTGCAACTACAGCTTACTCAGATGCTTGCAGTCTTTCTTTGACATTATATTTTTAGGTAATTTGAGTCTCTCCAATGATTCTAATGATGGTTGATCCCTCACTATTTGTGTTGATTTATTTATATTCATAGCAAACTCTTTGCTTCTCAAATTAACATAGGCACACAGGCCGAAAATTTGAATCAGAGAAGAGAAAAAAGCTATCATTGTCCATCGTTAACATTTTGGCTTATTCTGTCCCCTTTGCATTTTTTTGTATAATATAATCATTCTTTAATCATTCTGTCTCAATAGTTTATCAAAGCTAATAAATATGTTTTTAAGATGGCAGAGCTCTGGCTTGTAGTAGAAATAGCTCATTTAATCTTAGCAAATATTTAGTAATGGTCAACTCAGTGGGAGGTATAGAAAAAGACGCACACTTGCTTTCAAGGAGTATGATGCTGGGGAAATATGAATACAGTAATAGCAACAGGGACTGCTCTCTAGAGGTGATAGGACTTGATCTTGTGCCTTGCAGAATAGGTAGGGTTTAGAGAGGATGAGGGGCAGAGGGAAAGTACTCCTAGGTAGGGGAGGATGATGTGAGTGAAGAAGGAGCGTGCTAAGTTTCAAGAATTTTAAGGGGAGGAATGGAAGTTCATGATGTAGAGGGTGGGCTCAGAGAATTATGAGCCTTGAAAATCAGGAAAAAGAATGTTTAACTGCACCACAGAGGAAATGGAGCAGGGTGGCTACCTAGGAGTTTTTGGAGTAGGTATGATGGCCTTGGGAATGGAGTGAAAGGGTGGCTCTGTGACATTTTAAAGAAATAGGAGCTGGCAGTAGGGCCTTTGCATGGCTGTTGCCTTGCGTGCAGGCTCTTGGCTTCCTCCCTCACCTCTTCTGTGTCTTTGCTCACATGTCACCTTTTTCTCAAAGAGCCTTACCCTGACCACCCTTTTTGTAATTGTCATTATCTTGCTTTGCTTTTTCTTTTTTTAACACTACCTTCTGAAATACTGTATTTACTTATCATATTTACTTATTTACTATGTTTATTGTTTCCCTCTAACTACTAGGATATAAGCTTCATGAAAGTGTATATCTTTGTTTTGTTCATCAGTGTATCTAGAGTGCAAAGAAAGTGCCTGGTGCATCGTAGGCACTCAGTAAATATTTGTTGAATGGCAGTAGCTCTTAACTGTAAAAAGGTGGAGTAAAAAAATTAAGAAGGACTCCATGAAATAAAAAAAGAATGACTCCAGGATTTTTATACCGAGATAATGCCTTTAACTAGTAAGGAATTTGGTGAGAGAAAGATTGAAGGGAAATGAATTCTGATTTGAGCATGTTGAGTTTGAGGTGAAAGTAGGATAGGCAAGTGAAATGGTTCAGTAGGCAGCAACAATATAAGACTGGAACATGGTTGGAATGGGAGAGGACGTTAGGCAGAGAAATGATTATCAGCATTTCCTTCCACCCCATTCTTTTGGATTCTCATGCCCCCCAAACCACCTTAAGTGGAGTATTTATTTTGATCCTGAATTCCTAGCTTAGATGTGGAGCCTTGCTCAATTCACTGTTACATTCTTCGCTCCTGGTTGCAGGTCCATGTTTTGTTACCCACCCCCCCCACCCCCAATCCAAAGAAGTATATATTCAGAATCGTTTGTGAACTTCTGGTTCTACTGAAATTGGCCTTTAGGCTATGCTGCTTTCTCTGCAGTAATATGACTGACTTCCTGGGAATCTGCTCTGGTTCCTGGCTGAGGTACAAGAGAGGGAGTTTCTTGTTTGAAGCCTGCTTTTACTCCACTGGCTTCACGTCATGGTTGTGATGTTAATAGGTGTTACCTTTGCTGTCTCTTGGAGCTTCCGGATGGCAATATTGTTAAACGCTTTTCATGCTACTGTTTTTCTCCGTGAACTAAACACTGGTGCAGTTGTACGTATCTCTAGACCATCTTTATTTTTCTCTTTGGATTGATCTAACTTATTTGTTTTCTTTCCAATTTTGAAGGCG
Source organism: Balaenoptera musculus (assembly GCF_009873245.2). Lineage (NCBI taxonomy): Eukaryota > Metazoa > Chordata > Mammalia > Artiodactyla > Balaenopteridae > Balaenoptera > Balaenoptera musculus. Next base: position 83,506,861 of record NC_045790.1, read on the forward strand.
TTTAAATCATGTGACTTGGTTGCCAGAAATGTAATAAAATCTTTATGGGAACAGGTATAAGAGCCCCCACATATTTGTCTGGCATTAGATTCTAATCAGTGTGTCTCTCTGGGACTCACTTTTCGCAGGAGGATAACACCTAACTTCAATGATGATTGTGAAGATAATATGTATCAATAGTAGTGTTTATAGAGTACCTAGCACATAGCCTGATACTGATAGATATTCAATAAATGAGACTTATACATTTAAATAAGTGAAGGAATGCCTTTTGGAAGAGGAAATACATGTCTGTGTAATGAACTATGATTAATTGGTAGACTGAGAGGCAGATTTCACTCAATGTAAGAAAGGACTTTCTATCAATGGGAGCTGTCATGAAGTGGAACATTATAAGGTGCTATGTTCCCTGTCACTGGAAATATTCAGACAGAGGTGGGAGGCAGAGATAACCTTCTGTCCAAGAAGTTGTAGAACACATTTCTTGCATTAGGTGAGAGGATGGAATTGATTATCTCCAAGCTCTTCTTCTACCCCAGAATTCTTTACTTACAGGTGTAGTCCAGGCTTCCTTGCTCACTGTTTTTAGCCAGCATACAGGCTCTCGACTTCCCTAGCATTCATGGCTTCAAGGTGAGCACTGTTTTATAACTTTATCTTATTGTATGGGAAAAATTTATTCAGTGCTTGGCTTGTCCTCTGGCCGTTTTCTATAAAAGAATTTAGGACGCTTGAAATAAAAATATATGCAGTAAGACCAAAACTAGTGATCAGAAAGATAACAACCAACAAGTAAAAGAGGAAAAGAAAGAGAAAAATTAACTATAACTTTTACCTGAGGAAAGCTTTAGTAGTTGAGCACAATAATTAGCTTTGAGTTTTCTAGGATTGAGGGCAATAAGGGAACCTGAGAGTTTGCATAGATCTCATTGCCTGTTGTTGAGAACACATGAGGAGGCTGCCACCTTCCTTAATAAAATGGAGCCCCCAAACACGAAGGCGACAATGCAGGGAGAATCTCCAAGTGTTAAAAGAGTTCCAGGACCTGGCAGCCCTGATTCTTGTTCTCAGCCTTCCTCTTTAATATGTTTGAGGATTCAGTTTAGTGCTGCTGCTACCATTTTTATTCTCTACTCTTAAGGACACACTAGTTTTACCTTAATGCCAGTGCAACAGCTGATATAAGGCTGGAATGTTTAAATCAAGCTATCCTAAAAGCTATGGATAGAAAGCAACATAAAACTATTCATTCTGGTTTACAAAGACTCTGTCTTCAGGTCCTTATCTTTTGGCCTGTCTCCGTTTGGCAGACAGAGTGAGTACTGCCACCAAGTGAACTGAGCCACATCTACCTCTTTTCCCACAGTCCCAACTCAGCAAGGTCCAGAGAGTGTCTTTGCTTGGGTTTCCTGTTTGAAGAGCTGCCTCCTTTCTGGGTGATGAATTATGGGAATGATGACTTCCTTGAGGAGAGACTGCACTTACCTAGAGAGCGTGGCCCTATATATGTTGGTTGTATAGTAACCCAATATTCATATAAAAGATACCCACGTATGTTACCATAAAGGACATTCTTTGGTTAGAGACATGCTTATTTCACTGGGGAAAACAAGTTTCTCCCTGCTCTTGAGCAGAATCTATTATAGAAGCTTTGTATAAGGGGCATTGGGAAAAAAGTGAAGAATTGGGGTTTATCACTCTCCATGACTTGAGTGAATTCACTTGCCTTGCGTATTCTGCAGTTGCAGAGTTACTTTAGGCCTGTTCCAGTGTTTCCTTGTTCTAATCAACAGGCTGAACCTCCTTATTTTTGTTCACTTGCTTCAGGATAACCATTCCATCTAGATTTCCGAGGTGTGAACCTCACTGATTGCATAATAGTGTATATTTATAGTTCTAGGACACCTTGTGCAGGCATCCTGTTACATTTCTACAATATAAGATCTTTAAATATGTATGGAAATAACAAATAGCTCCCATGGAAAAAAGCAAAGACAAATTTTTTTTTTTTTTTTACTAGAAATAAGGACTAATATACATATTTGGGAGCACTGAACATAGAGGAGATAAACCTGAAGAGGAATATAGAGATAAAAGCAGTAACGGTGGCTTTTCATTTATACAAACACACAAACTCTTACTCCCTCCCTCCCTCTCTCTCTCTCTGTCCCCCGCTCTCTCTCTCTGTCTCTCTCACACACACACACACACACACACACACATACAAACACAATATGTGTATGGGGCTTTTTTTTTTTCTTGATGTATTCATTCCCAAACCAAACTATAATGTGTTCTAATTGAGTCTCTTTGTTTAGCACATGGCTATTGATTTGAGTCCTTTCTCCAATTGAAAAACTGACATTTTAATTTTGTTATTCAGTGTACAACAGATTTGAATAAAAACACCAAGATTGTGTATTGTAGATTTCCTTCAACAATAATTATATGTAATTATTTTACCAAAATAAACAAGTTAAAGTAGTTTTAGCTATTTTATCTCATTTCACATTTGGGGAAAAAATTACAGACCAGGGGCTAGAGTTTGCTCTTGTTTCTCAATGAGGAAAGCTAATTTCTGATTGCTAGTTCCAGCTGGTTCCACCAGAGAAGTGTATAGTTGGTGCTAGTAAAGAGCACTGAGCATGTGGAGAGGAAGCGCAACTGGAAATAGGTCAGGCTGGCCACATGCTGCTAAAACAGGTGACAGTTTTCATGATTGTGGTATCTCAGAAATTTTAAGGAACCTGTGAAGATTAAATGAGTTTATGCTCCTAAACTTGGAGCATACTTCCTGGCACATAGAAAACATGGAGTAAATGATAGTTATTAAGAAAATTGTTTTTTATAGAATCATAGAATTTTTAGACTAGAAAGGACCATGAGACCATGATTATCATTTTGTCTAACTTTATAAGTGAGGAAACTGAAGCTCAGACATTACGTGGTATTTCAGGATAAGCAGGATAATTTCAGGATGATAATTCAGCTAATGACTGAACAGGAATCCAACTGCCTCCTCACAATTTTATTTAGCATCCCTTTTCTGACTCAAGCCTCCATTAGGGAGAATGATTTCTTAAAAATCGCCTAACTTTGTGGAAGATTTCTTTAAATACTATCAAATCAGACCCTTAACAGATGGATGCATAGATGGATAAATAATGATAAAATCAATATAGCAAAATAGTAGCAGTTATGGAATTTAAATGGTGGCTATAGAGGTGTTCACATTTCTGTCAATTTTTCTGAAAGTTTGAAAACGTTCATAATATAATGTTGGGGGGGGGACTAAAAAAAATCTATACCATCTCCTCACCCCAGATATGTTTCTATTACTGATTTCTCTGAACACAGACCAACCAGCGGTACTTGCTACAGCCAAAGGAAATAAAACAACCGGGGGTCCAGAGCCCTCTGGCATGCACATTCTAGGCCCTTTCCTTGACAGTCTCCAGGGATTGAGAACCACAGGTCTGTTTCAAGTTTTCCTGTCCTTTTCTTTCTTTTCTCTATCCTTTTTTTAAATTACAAGTGATAGTTGTGCATTGCAGATTTGGAATTCCCTACTCACCAACAAACAAGCCAATTAACACAATTAGCACTATAGATGACTTTCCTATGAACAAAGGCTCTATTTTTTTTCTTTCTATTGTTTTGCTTTCTCCCTTTCCATGGTAAATTTTACTTTTGTTCTTTTCCTTCTTATTTTTAATGCATTTATAATCTTGAGTATTTCTGTTCTTATATAATCTTTCTCCCTAAGATCACAATTGTTTCTTCCACCTTATCCTTTAAAAACAAAACAAAAACAAAAACATGGCCACATAAATATTCTTTTAGCTGGGGCCTTTCCACCCTTTCTCATATATCACTTAAGTTTTGTCAGATCCAGCCTACCCTTGCCATATGATGGGAGAAGGCGAAGGAGGGAGTTTCAATAAATGGGGTTTTAGGAGTCAGGCAGAAACCTTAGGGGATACTCTTCAAGGGTCAGCAGACTCAGAATTAGCTGTGCATTGCAAACAGATGGTATGCCCTAAGGAAATAGCTGCTCTAAGCAATTGGGTCCTTGCATCTAATTTAGCTTAGAGATCCTGGAACAGGGAAAAAAAGTCTCATGGAGCAAATGAGTATAATCACCTATGAACCATTATAAACCATTGCTAGGGCCTAATAACTATTAACTTATAGTTAGTAAGTTAATATTAACAGAGTATAGACATAACTCTGTGCCGCCATATACACATGCTGCATAATTCTGTACAACATAATTCTGTGCTGTATCTTCTATTCTCCAAAGGATAAGTAACATCAAGCCTTAGCAGACTCTAACCAACCCCCTGCTAGAGGCCTTCTTCAGTAACCAAAATGGTACTAGTAATTTGAAAGCTGAATTCCTAATGCTAAGTCTTGGGACGCCTAGATTTTGAGGTCTGAAAACTTTTAGGTTGATTACAGTACATCCCCAAGCTCTAGTTTTTATATACACATAGTTTAGTCTTAAAAGGGTAAGTGTTCCTCAAAGGAGTTCAGACAACACTAGCTGCTTGCATCCTCATGCCCCAAGGGAGGCCATGGATTCAAAGGTTAGAAATATTGTAACAATATAACTATTATAAAAGCCTCTCATTTTGAGTGGGCTTTTCTGTCCTTGCTTGGTTTAGTTCAGGTTTCTTTCTCTAGGAGACTGTAACTAGAATTGAACTGCTTTCTTTGAAATTTTATTTGACAAGGGAGATGACCATTTCAGACTAGGGAAGGCAAGAAGGTTATAGCCTGTGTAAGTTGTGGTTCACCAAGTCTCAGATTTCTAACAGTATCTATCATCTCTCTTTTGGCTAAATTCTGTTATTTTTTCCTTTGTTTTGCAAAGGGGTGGGAATTACATAAAGCTAAATACCAAGAGACTCAATTAAGAGTAGAAAATGTGATTGCTTCTGTGGAGCGGGAAATAGGAAGGGTTGATTGTTCAGGAGTTGTTACCTTTTTTTTTTTGTAACAATCTTGTAGAACTATTTGACGCCTTAAACTCTGTACATGTACAGCTTTGATCAAAATAAATCTAAGTTAAAAAAATTAATGGTGGGGCTTCCCTAGTGGCGCAGTGGTTGAGAATCTGCCTGCCAATGCCGGGCACATGGGTTCGAGCCCTGGTCTGGGAAGATCCCACATGCCGCAGAGCGGCTGGGCCCGTGAGGCACATCTACTGAGCCTGCGCGTCTGGAGCCTGTGCTCCGCAATGGGAGAGGCCGCGGCAGTGAGAGGCCCGCGCGCCGCGATGAAGAGTGGCCCCCGCTTGCCAGAACTGGAGAAAGCCCTCACACAGAAACGAAGACCCAACACAGCCAAAAATAAATAAATAAATAAATTTATTAAATAAATAAAAAAAAATTAATGGTAAATATATGGCAGTTATAAGTCCATGAATGCTTAGTAAATATGAAGGATTGAATTCCCCTGTTGAAAAGACAGATTCTTAGATAGGATTAATATAGACACAGAGGCCTGCAATCTAACAAAGTTTTTCAAGAGACACTTAAAGTGACATCAAAGGTTGAAAGAGTGGAATAGAAAAAGGCAAATCTGACCCCAAAAAAAGTAGGTATGATAAGATTCATACCTGACAAAATTCAAACTACAAAAGCATTAAAGGGAAGAAAGAGATGTATTAATATTTTATTTTGATAAGAGGTACCATCTCTTAAGACATGTCATGAATCTTTATGCAACTAATAAAATATTGTCAATATGTAAGGCCAGAATTGTTAAAAATACAAGAAGACATTGATAATTTCACTGTTTGTAGATTAAGAAAGCAGTGCTTGAATAACAGAATAATAAATAATGTATTCCAATTTCATAATCATGAATTATAATTTTGCAAAATAATTCTGCAGTTTTCCAGGAAATTGATGATTTGGAAGTCTACAAAGAAAGGTCAGATTAAAAATTAACAACAGCCAAAAAAAAAAAAAAACAAAATAAAAAATGTATCTACTTGGAAATGTAAGATTATTCTTCTAAATAATCCTCAGGTTAAAGAAGAAGTTACAATTGTAAATTACAAGCCATTTAGAAATGAACAAGAGCATATCAAACTTAGTGGGAGTTTTGCTGAAGGAGTACCCAAAGGAAAATCTGAAAGTAAGAAGATTCAAAATCAAGCTATAGACCAAGTAAATACAAAGAAAATAAGGATTTAGAAAAAAATTAAGAAAAACAGATATGATACATAGAACCCCAAATCAGTTCTTTGTAAACACATTATTAAAATAGACAAATATTTGGTAAATCTAAAACAGAAAGACATGAATAGAAAAATGGCAAAGGAGAATGGTGTCTTTTTGTTGAACTGTAATGTATTTTAATGTAGTCCAATTTCAGTCTTTTTCTCTTTAAGGTTAGTGCTTTTTGAATGCTATTTGATTAATATTTCTGGATTCAATGTCTTGAAAATGTTTTTCTGTGTTTTCATCTAAAAGGCTTCTTGTTTTACCTTTCACTTTGAGATGCACAGTCCATTTGGAGTTGATTTTTGATTATGGTATGAGATTTTTTTTTTTTTTTCATTTTAAAAATATGTATGCCCAGTTGACCCAGTACTATTTGTTGGTAATGCCTTCCTTTTCCTAGCACACTGTGTTGTCACCTGTACTATAAATCAAGTAGTTGTATATGTGAGTGTCTGTTTCTGGAATCTCTATTCTATTTCATTGGTCTATTTGCCATTGTGCCAATACCACACTGTCTTAGTATTATAATGTTATAATGGGTCTTGATATCTAGTAGTTAGGTTTTCCAAAAGCATTGTTTTTGAAGATTGCTTTGACTGTTCTTGGGATGTTTTTCCACATAAATTTTAGAATCACCTTGTCAGTTCACACACACACACACACACACACACACACATGATACACACAACCCAACCTGTAGGATTTTGATTTGATTCTGTTGAATGTACAGATCACTTTGCAGAATATTGACATTTTTACAGTATTGAACCATCCAGTGAGGAGGCTGGCATGTTTCTCCATTTATAGATAAATACATTTTATTTTATATTTTTCATAATGTCTATCAAGTATTGTTTTGAAGCTTTCACTGTAAAGGTCTTACATGTTGTTTGTTAGATTTATTCCTAGATATTTGATTTTGGGGGATGCTTTTGTGAATGATAATATTTTATAATTTGTGTTTTCTATTTGTTGCTGGTTTAAGAAAAGGCGATAACTTCTTTGTATAGTGACTTTGCTTTATCTTGAATAGGTGTTGAATTTTATCCGTATTTTTGTTTATATGATCTATTCACATTTTCCTAAACTGCCTAATTCTCTTATTCCTGAGTCTACATACAATATCTTTGTATATCACCGCCCTTGAATGACCTCCTTTCCTTTTTTAGCCTTCCATAAGCCTCAGTTGAGATGTCATCTTTGAGATAAGTCTCCCATTTCTGTGCTGCCTCTGCACTTTGTCCATATTACCCTTTATCAGTTGCATGTTTGTTCTCCACATTACACTGTGAGCTCCTTGAGAGTAGGAGTCTCATCCTAATCATCTGTCTTCCTAGAGGTGTGTTCTTTCTTCCTTCACAGGTGACAACACAATGTTCTTTTCTAGTAAAAGGTGTGTGTTCAGGCCTTATTCTCTGCTTCTAAAATTACTAACTATACAGGCCTTCGCCTCATATCTTCAACTATGGCTCTAGTAGGTCTTTTGCTGTTTGCTGGCCGAGGTGTAACTCTCCTCTGCTCTTAATTCAAAGGCAGCTGGTGGGTGGTTACCACTTCCTTCTCTTACCACAGTTCTGTTTCATACCTCATTCCCCTAGTCCAGAATGATATGCTACGTTCATTTAGGTTCATCACCATATCTTGGTATCTATGCAACCAACTCACAGTGTCTCCTACAGCCACTCTTGCTTTCCAGAGGGAAAGGGTTGAATCCTTTGTCTTGTTCTGCTTGGGGGAGATCACCCTAGATTATCTAATAATCCTTTTTTTCTTTTTGTGCTTTTCGAGTAAATCTAGATTACATTGGTATAACTCTTAGGGCACTCCTCTTTACTCATCTATAAAATAAAGGGTTAGGATCAGGTAATTATCAGTTGCCTTCCAGCGTGAACATTTTATGGTTAATGAATTACGATTCTTTATCATTTGGGGGTATTACATATAAATGTGTATACTGGATGTGTCCCAACACTTTGTTAATTTGGGTTGGAACTGAAAACATACTTCCCCGTAGGTATCTCTCACATGCTACAAGAGTGAAGTTCTTGGGTTAACCCTGTTCAAGCAGTCACATTGCTGAAAAACTCTGTGTGGATATTTGTGAATGGAGAGAGAAATAGCTACCATGAATGCTCGCTCAGTGCTGTACGTGCGCATGTTTACATTATATTGTGTCAGTGTTGCCTCCTAGAGCTGTATAAAGGTTTGTTTTGATTCTCTGTCCAGCATCTAGAACAGGAACTGGCACATCGTAGGTGTTAAAAATACTTGTTGAATGAGTGCATAAATGAATTTTTGAGCATTTTATTATGTGCTAGGCACTGTTACTAAATGTTCTGTTATCTCATTTAACCCTCAAACCTTCTGAGAATGCTATTGTTATACATTTAGGAAACAGGCTCCAAAAGTTAAGCAGCTTCCTCAGAATTACTTAGAGGCTGATTGGCAGAGATAGGACTCGAACTTGTTTGTTTGTTGTTTGTTTTTTTGGTCTCTGAATTTCATGAAAGAATGAAATGAACTACTGTTCTCTTGTAATACCCACTAGTCAGCATAGAATCCAATGAGAAACTGTATAATAGTGTGTTTAGATTGGGGAAAATAAGAAATTCATTTATTTATTTTTTAGCACTCACCATCATAAATACAAGTTTGTCCATTTTTTTCATGGGCTAGGGTGAGGCAGAGTGCACACATCTGCTCTGTATATTTACATACCGCCTCTACTCATTGCAGTGGAACAAAAACAAGAAGATCACCTGATAGGAATGGAATTATAATCACTTTGTATATAGCTTTAATAGTACGATCATTCCTTTGTCCTTAAACATACTTCTATAAAGTATCAGCTTTAACGGCTATATAGTGTACCACTTACAATTGTGTCATAATTTATTCTGTCATTGCCCTGTTGTCACTCATATAGGTTGTTTTCAACCATAAAATGCTGTAACAAACATCTGTGTGCTTATATCTTTGCTATCATCTATTGTTTCCTTAGACTAAATTTTAGGAAGTAGAATTAATGAATTAAAAGATATAGACTTTTTAAAGGCTCTTACTATATCTTTGCAAATTATTTTCCAGAAAGAACAGTTTGAAATTGACATGAAGTGACTGTACTCCTTAGGGTTAAATATCCTGAGTTGGAGTTTTGAAGACAAGATAGGGAAGAGGGATGGAGCACAGAGGGGCATATTAAACATTTTTTATAACTTTGAATAGACATAATACAGTCACATTTTTCAAAATTCAAAAAGTGCAAATGGGTTTATAGTGAAGAGTCTCCTTCCACTCCTATCTTCTGGGTACCCAGTTCCCTTCCTTGGAAGTCAGTGTTACCTGTTTCTTTTATATCCTTCCAGGGAGATACTTTGTAATATTTGCAAGCCAATATATGTATGCATTTTCCTCCCTCCCTCCATTCCTACTTCCTTCCTTCCTTCCTTTTTCTAGCACAAATGTTACTATCTCTGTGATGACCTAGATGGGTGGGATGGGGTTGTGTGGGAGGGAGGTCCAAGAGGGAGGGAATAAATGTATACATATAGCTGATTCACTTCACTGTACAGCAGAAACTAACACGACATTGTAAAGCAATTATACTCCAATTAAAAAAAATAAAATTTATATTAAAAAAACAAATACAGTGTTGTGCACTATGTGGATTTTCACTTAATATATCTTCAGGTCGGTCTACATTAGTACATAGAAAACATCATATTTTTGTGTGTGTGTGTGTGGCTATATGATCTTCCATTTCATAGTGGTACCATTATTTTACCAGTTCTATTGATAGATGCATAGGAAAAATTACAGTCTAGTATAACTGATTAGGAAATTAATAACCTGTTATGTAAGTATATGTAAGCCACTTTACACATGTACAAGTTTATCTATAAGCTATATTCCTTCTGGGTCAGAGGGTATGTTCATTTGTAATTTTGAAAGTGTTGGGTTGTCCTCCATTTATATGATGAGAGAAGTTATTCTGGGCAATGGGATATTTTACATCAAATGGACTTGAGAGGTACGTACATGGGAATTTTGGACAGTTGAAAGGAGAGCACTGAGAATTGGGGAAAAGATTTCAAAAATGAAGGTAGTAAGGGGTAAAAGAGAAAATTTGCTTGCTTGGCCATTTTATTGAGGACCCTGCTAGTAGCAACCAGTCACATACTAAAGAGATATTCCTTGGATGTTTTTTTAAGAAACACATACTGGATCTCTCCTGTGTGCCAGGATCTAGGGATGCGGAGATGCTTAAAGCATTAAACTAGTTCCTGACCTGAAGCAGTTCATAGTTTAATGGAGGAAAAAGAATAAACTATTATAAAATGAGGTGCACTGCTGTAGTTATTGTACCTTGAAGATGTTAAGTTGAACTAGGTCAAAAAATGAAAACGTGGATATTTAATATTTGATGTAACTTGTAAAATAATAGAATCTTACTATTTAAAGGATTGTTGAGTTTTGGACTAACTTTTCATTTGTTACAGAAGATCCCTACTTCATGAACTCTGGCTATTGGTCATTAAGCCTCTGCTTAAATATCTCTAATGACAGGGAAGTCATAACCTTCTGAGCAGCCAATTCCATTGTAGGGAGGAGCTGTAGTTAGGAAATGATTCTTTATGAAACAAAATTTACCACTTGCTGACCTCATGATTTGATTTAGTATTGGAGTAAGATAAATTGACTCAGTTGCTACATCTATAAAATGAGATTGTCTTCACAGCTATGGTATCTTTCAGATCAAACTTTGCTGAATTAATTCTTTGATTCTCTGACTCATTTACATGGCAGATTGATATTCAAGTAACACTTACTGATTAGTTGTTGTATTGGATATTTGTGGGATTTTGTGCCCAGTTCTCCCTCTGTCTCCCCCATCACCATGGCTACAGTTAACAGTAAATGTTGTTGACTCTTTTTAAATCTGTTCTTAAACAGATTCCCCAAATCTACTAAGCAATTATCCTGCACTTCTGCAGTTTATTTTGAACCTAAGTGAAGGCCTTTGTAGTAATTGCCCCTATTAAATCTCATCTTGCCATTTAGGCAGCCTTTTCGTAGTGTGCTTTTCTCTGATAACAGTTAACATTATATCAGCTAATTCTGTGGAGCTTTGGAGACTAGAAAATGGAGGTATTGTGAAAACCAAGTGATTGAGAATTTCAAAGTGCCCTCATTCGTTTGTTGAATTACATAAATGATTCTTCTTAAGTGCTTTAAATGTGACAGAAGTAAATGGAATTTATCTGAAGAAATGTTTGGATAAGTCAGGTTTTTGTTTTGAAGCCCAACATTTAGGAGTGAAATGTTATCCAGACTAAAGGAGAGATTACTTTCACAATGTTTGGTGCCGTTATTTTGATAAGCTCACGTTGACATTACTGCTGCAGAGCAACCCAGAGGGTGTGGAGTTAAGAAGAACCACTGAATCCTTTGAGGAACAAAGCCCTTAGCAGTAGGCTAGAGGGAGTTGTGGACAAGGGTTTTAGCCTTGTTTATAGAGATATGCAGCATATTTTAAAAAGAGGAAGAGAACCTATGCGGTTCCCTAGACTTGGAAGAGGGAGAAGAGGAGAGGATAGGCCTCCTTGAGATGGGAGTGGAGAGAAGAGAGAAAGGTGGTTTACTCAGAGAAGCTCGAGTAGACCAGTAGACTAGATGGTAAATTGACATTAGTACTGGAAAGGATTTAACTTTGAACTTTTGCCTTTGCCTTTGCCAGCAATGGCGTGATCTTCTGCTTTTAAGCTAGCTAAGCAGACTGAATAAAAGGCATTGTGCGTGTTAGTTCCTTTACCTGTCTGTTGGTGTGTATTTGTTATATTTGGAGATACTGACTGTGCTGTAAAGAATAACTGTGCTGTAATAGACAGGGTAAGGGAAAGAAGTGTCATTACCAGCAAAGTCAGAGTGGTGAAAAGATTGGAATCCAGTGTCTGGTGAGAGCAGTCTTCATCCTCCTGTTCCTTTTTAGCTGCTGATCTGTCTTATGTCTTAGCAAGAAAAAAACCTCTGAATCCTTCCAGGGGCCTTTTTTTTTATCACAGATACCACTCTTGGAGGAATAATGCTTATTTGGTTTTGAATGTGTTGACTTTGCACTAACAGGTAAGCCAAAGTACGCCCTGGAAGGCAGTTAGAAAAGGAGTTTGGAGCACAAGTGCAAGGAACGGGGAGTTTAGAGATAGATGTGAGCTGCAGCAAAGGGCTGAGTGTGCTGGTGGGCGCAGTGTCATGTGACTGAGACAGAAGGTTGTCAGTGTGTCTCATGTCCTAAAATATTTAGAAAAGAATGAATTCAATCAAAAGGGCATCACTAGTGAATTTCAATGAGATGTTTCAGTCTAGTTCTTGATGGGGGAAGATGGGTGATGGAAGGATAGAGAGACCAAATAACAAGGGTTGAAAAAGGAGAGAGTATTGAAGGGTATGCCTAAAAAGAAGGGTAAGTTGTATAGACAGTCACTTTAGGCCTGGGAAGACAAAGTTTCTGGTACTAATTTTTATTTCATCAACAAGGCTCATAGAAATGCCTGTTCCATATACTATTCACAGGCTGTCTACCTCTCAGTTGTCAGCTATAAGGGCTTGTGAATCAACCCTTGGTAGCCCTGGTATTAGGTAGAAGTAATAGTGCCTTGATATGTGACCGCTGGATACACTGAAATGAAGGAATCATGGAAATTTCCTTTACAGATGGGACCAAGAGCCAGAATCTCAACTTGGAATTTAGCCCTCTGATACTAGAATATAGTGAAAATGATAACCGCTCTTTTTACTCTTGCCACTTCCCTTGACAGCTAGATGTTTGGTTTCTGACAGTCCTTCATGTCACACCAACATCTTCAAACTCGACAATTCTATGACCTATTCTGCAATATTTGGAAATTCCTACTGCTAATAATTGTATTCCTGGCCTGGGACTGACAGTTTTCTGTGAACACAGTAACTTTTCATTGCAGTGCTGAATCACAGAGAAATCTTTGTGAATACATTTTTTTAAAAATTTTATTTATTTATGGCTGTGTTGGGTCTTCGTTTCTGTGCGAGGGCTTTCTCCAGTTGCGGCAAGTGGGGGCCACTCTTCATCGCGGTGCGCGGGCCTCTCACTATCACGGCCTCTCCTGTTGCAGAGCGCAGGCTTCAGACGCGCAGGCTCAGTAATTGTGGCTCACAGGCCCAGTTGCTCCATGGCATGTGGGATCCTCCCAGACCAGGGCCCGAACCCGCGTCCCCTGCACCGGCAGGCAGACTCTCAACCACTGCACCACCAGGGAAGCCCCTGTGAATACATTTTAATAGGGATCAAGCTTAAGTTAAATTTTAGTTGCAGGAGAGCTACCAGTGCAAATAGTTAAAGTGATGATTAACTGAGTAATACCTTCCATGCATAGGCAAGTTTGCACATGCATAGGTTGTAACAAGTACATCATGTCTTACCTTTCTGTCTAGAGGCTAGAGTTTTGTGTTTCTGTTCGACCTTGATTGTAACACGAGTGCAGATTTCCAAAATGTTTAAGTGTGGGAAAATGTGCATCTTAGAATTGAGGAAGCTGTGGCTACTAGTAGAGATTGGGGCACAGAAGCAAAAGGTGGCCAAGGTAGGAGAAAGGCACTAAACAGGGAGTTTAGTTCTTACCTTTGCAATCAAGCAGAAAAGTCAACAGGAAGCTGTGCTATTGAAAAGTTTGAGTTACTTCACATATGGATACCACATAGAAAAGAACCACATATACTTATTCAGGTTCATGATGATAATTTACTCACATCCACCTTAGGCTGGGTAGAATATTGTTACAAGTCATTTTGTACTCCTAAATTTTGGTTTCTTCATTAATAAAATGGTAGAACTGCATTAGAACTAGATAATTTTCAAGGTTTTGTGTGGTTCTGTCAGTCCAGGATTCCACAGTGGAATTTAGGCACTACATTTGGGAATAGGTGTTTCTTTGGTGGCCTACAGATAAAAATCATGTTTGGAACAATGCTATGTATTATATGTGATAATTCTGTATGTTCACATAATTTATATTAGTTTCAGAATATGTTAATGTATCTCATTTGATAATCTCAATGAGATAATGAAATAGGTCAGGAAGGTATTATATTCATTTTGCTGATGAAATGAAACCATTGTGGTTAGCATATTGAATAGTTATTTAAATTTGATGATCTTATTAACACTTGAGATACTAGTCACGAGGATGAAATCTTGCCGCTGAGGAAGAAAACCCTGTCAAAACAGCTTCCCTACCTTCATCTATCTGGCAAATTTACATATTCTCCAGTTCTGACTTGAATATCCTGCAAAGCTTTTCTTGATTTTTCTTATACCTCAGCATATTTGAAGCACTCTGATCAGCCTGCTCAGGACTCTGGATTTGAATGATCCGTTTAATGCCTTACTCATTCACCCTAGTGAACTCCTTAAGTCCAGATACCTTACACCCCACAGCCTACATAGCACCTGGCATATAGAGATGCTCAATGAAAAATTGCAGAATGAAATGAAAGAGCCCAGTTGATGGGCTGGTGTTAAAAGGGTGCTGTGGAGGAGGGGAAACTTGGGCTCTGGGGTGGGAAGAAGACATCTTGTATACTTTTTTTTAGATAGAAGTTTTGCCCTGTACATGGATTTAAAAATTAAAAAAACAAAACAATAACCTAGTTTAATAAAAGGGAGGTAGCTAGGGGTCAGATCTATTAATGAAATAAATTTGGATTTTTAAATAATGGGAATTAAAGCTCATGAATTCATGGGAATTTTTAAATTTCTGTTTTGTTTTTTCCCTAAACTATATTACTATATCATACACATTTAACAGCAACTTTATATTTAATTAAGACTGATTTAGAGTACTGCAATCAAATTTTTTAATTCCCTCAAGAAATAAACCCGTACCTGGTTAAGCATTGTGTTATATGATGTTTATATTTATCTAGAGACCTGTTCTTCTTATTGAAAGACTCTTGTTAAGAGAAGCCCTTTTTTAGCACTGACTTTCTCAAACTTGCCATAATGTAATGACCCCTTTTAAAAGAAAAATACAAATGTATTTTTCATAGTAGTTGTATAGACATGAAAGTAGATATAAAATCTTTGTCTTTGGCTCATTGACAACTATAAACCAAGTCTGCAAATTAAATATAAAGACAATTATACAAAGCCAAGAAATTCAAATTAATACAGTTATTCAGTGTGACGGATGATATTTAGGTTTCACAGTAGAAAAAAATAGCCTTGGGTCTGATTCCATTTTAAATCTGTTTCTATATTTTAACTTCAGTGATACTGAAAGCTGCAAGTGCTGATTCTCAGATGTAATGTTGTGCAAGGTGGTATTAATTTCTTCAAGGCTTTTTAAGTTCAGGTTTTTCAGACCTCATACCTAACCAAACACTTGCCCGCACACATTCCTCAAATACCAATTTTAATGAGATGTCAATTGTGATGTTCACTTGCTGATGAGGTTAACATTATGACATTATTGAAATCTTTGTTAAATGGCTCTCTAACACAATTAATGCTGGAAGTGAGAATGGAAAAATGTCACTGCATACTTAACAACCACATTTACTGCTAATGAACTTTTGCAGATTGTACTACAGAGGTAGGACCCATGTAGTACTTGTAGCGTGTATTTGGTATTGGCTTTTGAAAATACCATGAATATACCATGCCTATATCACCATATGGTCTGATGATTCAAGTTCCCTGTACTTTTCACTCTTTAAATTACAGTTACTATGAAACCCTTGCTCGTAGTGTGTGCCATGAGGACATTTGAAGGAGATCTTAACCTAGCTGAAGAAGCAGCAGTGAAAGCCTACTGACAGTACTTGTTTAGATAGCAGTTACTCATGATCCAGAATGTTTCTCATCTTAGATTATCTTTTAAATAAAAATATTTAAAAAAATTTTTGTACACAATTTTAGACTCCCCTTCTTCTCCCAACATATTTGTGACCTCCTGTTTGGGAAACACCGCTTTGGCCAAAAAAAAAATTTTTCTTTTTTTTTTTTTGGCCGCGCTGCGCAGCACGTGGGATCTTAGTTCCCTGAACAGGGATCGAACTTGCACCCCCACTGCAGTGGAGGCACCCAGTCTTAACCACTGGACCACCAGGGAAGTCCCTGGCAAATATTTTTCTTTCTTTTAAAGAAATTTTTTAAATTTTATCTTTTTATTTTATTTATTTTTTTAACATCTTTATTGGAGTATAATTGCTTTACAGTGGTGTGTTAGTTTCTGCTGTATAACAAAGTGAATCAGCTATACATAGACATATATCCCCATATCCCCTCCCTCTTGCGTCTCCCTCCCACCCTCCCTATCCCACCCTTCTAGGTGGTCACAAAGCAACAAGCTGATCTCCCTGTGCTATGCGGCTGCTTCCCACTAGCTAGCTATTTTACATTTGGTAGTGTATATATGTCCATACCACTCTCTCACTTCGTCCCAGCTTACCCTTCCCACTCCCTGTGTCCTCAAGTCCATTCTCTATGTCTGCGTCTTTATTCCTGTCCTGCCCCTAGGTTCTTCATATCCATTTTTTTTTTTTTTTTTAGATTCCATATATATGTGTTAGCATATGGTATTTTTCTCTTTCTGACTTACTTCACTCTGTATAGCAGACTCTAGGTCCATCCACCTCACTATAAATAACTCCATTTTGTTTCTTTTTATGGCTGAGTAATATTCCATTGTATATATGTGCCACATCTTCTTTATCCATTCATCTGTCGATGGACACTTAGGTTGCTTCCATGTCATGGCTATTGCAAATAGAGCTGCAGTGAACATTGTGGTACATGACTCTTTTTGAATTATGGTTTTCTCAGGGTATATGCGCAGTAGTGGGATTGCTGGGTCGTATGGTCGTTCTATTTTTAGTTTTTTAAGGAACCTCCATACTGTTCTCCATGGTGGCTGTATCAATTAACATTCCCACCAACAGTGCAAGAGGGTTCCCTTTTCTCCACACCCTCTCCAGCATTCATTGTTTGTAGATTTTTTGATGATGGCCATTCTGACTGGTGTGAGGTGATACCTCATTGTAGTTTTGATTTGCATTTCTCTGATGATTAGTGATGTTGAGCATCCTTTCATGCGTTTGTTGGCTATCCGTATATCTTCTTTGGAGAAATGTCTGTTTAGGTCTTCTGCCCATTTTTGGATTGGGTTGTTTGTTTTTTTGATATTGAGCTGCATGAGCTGCTTGTAAATTTTGAAGATTAATCCTTTGTCAGTTGCTTCATTTGCAAATATTTTCTCCCATTGTGAGGGTTGTCTTTTTGTCTTGTTTATGGTTTCCTTTGCTGTGCAAAAGCTTTTAAGTTTCATTAGGTCCCATTTGTTTTTTTTTTTGTTTCTATTCCATTTCTCTAGGAGGTGGGTCAAAAAGGATCTTGCTGTGATTTATGTCATGGAGTGTTCTGCCTATGTTTTCCTCTAAGAGTTTAATAGTGTCTGGCCTTACATTTAGGTCTTTAATCCATTTTGAGTTTATTTGTGTGTGTGGTGTTAGTGTTCTAATTTCATTCTTTTACATGTAGCTGTCCAGTTTTCCCAGCACCACTTATTGAAGAGGCTGTATTTTCTCCATTGTATATTCTTGTCTCCTTTATCAAAAATAAGGTGACCATAAGTGCGTGGGTTTATCTCTGGGTTTTCTATCTTGTTCCATTGATCTATATTTCTGTTTTTGCACCAGTACCATATTGTCTTGATTACTGTAGCTTTGTAGTATAGTCTGAAGTCAGGGAGCCTGATTCCTCCAGCGCCGTTTTTCTTTCTCAGGATTCCTTTGGTTATTCGGGGTGTTTTGTGTTTGAATTGTGGAATTTTTCGTTCTAGTTCTGTGAAAAATGCCATTGGTAGTTTGATAGGGATTGCATTGAATCTGTAGATTGCTTTGGGTAGTATAGTCATTTTCACAATGTTGATTCTTCTAATCCAAGAACATGGTATATCTCTCCATCTGTTTGTTATCATCTTTAATTTCTTTCATCAGTGTCTCATAGTTTCCTGTATACAGGTCTTTTGTCTCCTTAGATAGGTTTATTCCTAGGTATTTTATTCTTTTTGTTGCAATGGTAAATGGGAGTGTTTCCTTAATTTCTCGTTTACATTTTTCATCATTAGTGTATAGGAATGCAAGAGATTTCTGTGCATTAATTTTGTATCCTGCTACTTTACCAAATTCATTGATTAGCTCTAGTAGTTTTCTGGTAGCCCCTTTAGGATTCTCTATGTATAGTATCATGTCATCTGTAAACAGTGACAGCTTTACTTCTTCTTTTCCGATTTGGATTCCTTTTATTTCTTTTTCTTCTCTGATTGCTGTGGCTAACACTTCCAAAACTATGTTGAATAATAGTGGTGAGAGTGGGCAACCTTGTCTTGTTCCTGATCTTAGTGGAAATGGTTTGTTTTTCACCGTTGAGAACGATGTTGGCTGTGGGTTTGTCATATATGGCCTGTATTATGTTGAGGTAAGTTCCCTCTGTGCCTACTTTCTGGAGTGTTTTTATCATAAATCGGTGTTGAATTTTGTCGAAAGCTTTTTCTGCATCTATTGAGATGATCATATGGTTTTTATCCTTCAGTTTGTTAATATGGTGTATCACATTGATGGATTTGCGTATAATAAAGAATCCTTGCATTCCTGGGATAAACCCCACTTGATCATGGTGTATGATCCTTTTAATGTGCTGTTGGATTCTGTTTGCTAGTATTTTGTTGAGGATTTTTGCATCTATGTTCATCAGTGATATTGGCCTGTAGTTTTCTTTCTTTGTAACATCTTTGTCTCGTTTTGGTATCAGGGTGATGGTGGCCTCGTAGAATGAGTTTGGGAGTGTTCCTCCCTCTGATATATTTTGGAAGAGTTTGAGAAGGATAGGTGTTAGCTCTTCCCTAAATGTTTGATAGAATTCGCCTGTGAAGCCATCTGGTTCTGGGCTTTTGTTTGTTGGAAGATTTTTAATCACAGTCTCAATTTCATTGCTTGTGATTGGTCTGTTTATATTTTCTATTTCTTCCTGCTTCAGTCTCAGAAAGTTGTGCTTTTCTAAGAATTTGTCCATTTCTTCCAGGTTGTGCATTTTATTGGCATATAGTTGCTTGTAGTAATCTCTCATGATCCTTTGTATTTCTGCAGTGTCAGTTGTTCTCCTTTTTCATTTCTAATTCTATTGATTTGAGTCTTCTCCCTTCTTTTCTTGATGAGTCTGGGTAACGGTTTAATCAATTTTGTTTACCCTCTCAAAGAACCAGCTTTTAGTTTTATTGATCTTTGCTATCATTTCCTTCATTTCTTTTTCATTTATTTCTGGTCTGATCTTTATGATTTCTTTCCTTCTGCTAACTTTAGGGGGTTTCTTGTTCTTTTTTCTCTAATTGCTTTAGATGTAAGGTTAGGTTGTTTATTTGAGATGTTTCTTGTTTCTTGAGGTAGGGTTGTATTGCTCTAAACTTCCCTCTTAGAACTGCTTTTGCTGCATCCCGTAAGTTTTGGGTCATCGTGTTTTGTTTTGTTTTTTTTCTTAAAGAGTTGCCTCAAGAAACTTTATTATGTTGTTTGGTCTGTTGAATGGAAATTGTTTCTTTTTTTTTTATTAATTAATTTATTTATGGCTGTGTTGGGTCTTCATTTCTGTGCGAGGGCTTTCTCTAGTTGTGGCAAGCGGGGGCCACTCTTCATTGTGGTGCGCGGGCCTCTCACTATCGCGGCCTCTCTTGTTGTGGAGCACAGGCTCAGTAATTGTGGCTCACGGGCCCAGTTGCTATGCGGCATGTGGGATCTTCCCAGACCAGGGCTCGAACCCATGTCCCCTGCGTTGGCAGGCAGATTCTCAACCACTGCACCACCAGGGAAGCCCGGTCATCGTGTTTTCATTGTCATTTGTTTCTAGGTATTTTTTGATTTCCTCTTTGATTTCTTCAGTGATCTCTTGGTTATTTAGTAGTGTATTGTTTAGCCCCCATGTGTTTGTATTTTTTACAGATTTTTTCCTGTAATTGATATCTAGTCTCATAGCATTGTGGTCGGAAAAGATACCTGATATGATTTCAATTTTCTTAAATTTACCAATGCTTGATTTGTGACCCAAGATATGATCTATCCTGGAAAATGTTCCATGAGTACTTGAGAAGAAAGTGTATTCTGTTGTTTTTGGATGGAATGTCCTATAAATATCAATTAAGTCCATCTTGTTTAATATATCATTTAAAGCTTGTGTTTCCTTATTTATTTTCATTTTGGATGATCTGTCCATTGGTGAAAGTGGGGTGTTAAAGTCCCCTATTATTATTGTGTTACTGTTGATCTCCCCTTTTATGGCTGTTAGCATTCGCCTTATGTGTTGAGGTGCTCCTATGTTGGGTGCATAAATATTTACAATTGTTATATCTTCTTCTTGGATTGATCCCTTGATCATTATGTAGTGTCCTTCTTTGTCTCTTGTAATAGTTTTTGTTTTAAAGTCTATTTTGTCTGATATGAGAATTGCTACTCCAGCTTTCTTTTGATTTCCATTTGCATGGAATATATTTCCCTCCCCTCACTTTCAGTCTGTATGTGTCCCTAGGTCTGAAGTGGGTCTCTTGTAGACAGCATATATACAGGTCTTGATTTTTGTATCCATTCAGCCAGTCTATGTCTTTTTTGCCTGGAGCATTTAATCCATTTACATTTAAGGTAGTTATTGATATGTATGTTGCTATTACCATTTTCTTAATTGTTTTGGGTTTGTTAGAGTAGGTCTTTTCCTTCTCCTGTGTTTCCTGCCTACAGAAGTTTCTTTAGCATTTGTTTTATAGCTGGTTTGGTGGTGCTGAATTCTCTTAGCTTCTGCTTGTCTGTAAAGGTTTTAATTTCTTCGCGAAATCCGAATGAGATCCTTGCTGGTAATCTTGGTTGTAGGTTTTTCCCTTTCATCACTTTAAATATGTCCTGCCACTCCCTTCTGGCTTGCGTAGTTTCTGCTGAAAGATCAGCTGTTAACCTTTTGGGGATTTCCTTGTATGTTATTTGTTGTTTTTCCCTTGCCGCTTTTAATATTTTTTCTTTGTATTTAATTTTTGATAGTTTGATTAATATGTGTCTTGGCGTGTTTCTCCTTGGATTTACCCTGTATGGGACTCTCTGCGCTTCCTGGACTTGATTAACTATTTCCTTTCCCATATTAGGGACGTTTTCAACTATAATCTCTTCAAATATTTTCTCAGTCCCCTTCTTTTTTCTCTTCGTCTTCTGGGACCCCTATAATTCAGATGCTGGTGCGTTTAATGTTGGCCCAGAGGTCTCTGAGACTGTCCTCAATTCTTTTCATTCTTTTTTCTTTATTCTGCTCTGCAGTAGTTATTTCCACTATTTTATCTTCCAGGTCACTTATCTGTTTTTCTGCCTTAGTTATTCTGCTATTGAGTCCTTCTAGAGAATTTTTAATTTCATTTATTGTGTTGTTCGTCACTGTTTGTTTGCTCTTTAGTTCTTCTAGGTCCTTGTTAAACGTTTCTTGTATTTTCTCCATTCTATTCCGAAAATTTTGGATCTTTACTATCATTATTCTGAATTCTTTTTCAGGTAGACTGCCTATTTCCTCTTCATTTGTTACGTCTGGTGGGTTTTTACCTTGCTTCTTCATCTGCTGTGTGTTTCTCTGTCTTCTCATTTTGCTTAACTTACTGTGTTTGGGGTCTCCTTTTCGCAGGCTGCAGGTTCGTAGTTCCCATTGTTTTTGGTGTCTTCCCCCAGTGGCTAAGGTTGGTTCAGTGGGTTGCGTAGGCTTCCTGGTGGAGGGGACTGGTGCCTGTGTTCTGGTGAATGTGGCTGGATCTTGTCTTTCTGGTGGGCAGGACCACATCCGGTGGTGTGTTTGGGGTGTCTGTGACCTTATTATGATTTTAGGCAGCCTCTCTGCTAATGGGTGGGGTTGTGTTCCTGTCTTGATAGTTGTTTGGCATAGGGTGTCCAGCACTGTAGCTTGCTGGTCGTTGAGTGGAACTGGGTCTTAGCATTGAGATGGAGACCTCTGGAAGAGCTTTTGCCATTTGATATTACGTGGAGCCGGGAGGTCTCTGGTGGACCAATGTCCTGAACTCGGCTTTCCCACCTCAGAGGCACAGGCCTGACACCTGACCGGAGCATGAAGACCCTGTCAGCCACACAGCTCAGACGAAAAGGGAGAAAAAAAGAAAGAGAAAGAAAACAATAAAATAAAATAAAGTTATTAAAATAAAAAATAATTATTAAAAATAAAAAAAATTAAAGAGTAATTTTAAAAAAAGAAGAGAGCATCCAAACCAAAAAACAAATCCACCAATGATAACAAGCACTAAAAACTATACTTAAAACAAAACAAAACAAAAAAGCAAAAACGGACAGACAGAACCCTAGGACAAATGGTAAAAGCAAAGCTATACAGACAAAAATCACACAAAGAAGCATACACACACACACTCACAAAAAGAGAAAAAGGAAAAAAATATATATATCATTGCTTCCAAAGTCCACTGCCTCAATTTTGGGATAACTCATTGTCTATTCAGGTATTCCACAGATGCAGGGTACATCAAGTTGATTGTGGAGATTTAATCCGCTGCTCCTGAGGGTGCTGGAAGAAATTTCCCTTTCTCTTCTTTGTTCACACAGCTCCTGGGGTTCAGCTTTGGATTTGGCCCCGCCTCTGCGTGTAGGTCACCTGAGGGCGTCTGTTCTTTGCTCAGACAGGACGGGGTTAAAGGAGCAGCTGATTCGGGGGCTCTGGCTCACTCAGGCCAGGGGGAGGGAGGGGTACGGAATGCAGGGCGAGCCTGCGGCGGCAGAGGCCAGTGTGACGTTGCAACAGCCTGAAGTGCCGTGTAGTCTCCCAAGGAAGTTGTCCCTGGATCATGGGACCTTGCCAGTGGTGGGATGCACAGGGTCTTGGGAGGGGAGGTGTGGATAGTGACCTGTGCTTGCACACAGGCTTCTTGGTGGCTGCAGTAGCAGCCTTAGCATTTCATGTCCATCTCTGGTGTCCATGCTGATAGCCGCAGCTCGCACCCATCTCTGGAGCTTGTTTAAGCGGTGCTCTGAATCCCCTCTCCTCGCACACCCTGAAACAATGGTCTCTTGCCTCTTAGGCAGTTCCAGACTTTTTCCCGGACTCCCTCCTGGCTAGCTGTGGCGCACTAGCCCCCTTCAGGCTGTGTTCACACAGCCAACCCCAGTCCTCTCCCTGGGATCTGACCTCCGAAGCCTGAGCCTCAGCTCCCAGCCCCCACTCGTCCTGGCCAGCGGGTGAGCAGACAAGCCTCTCAGGCTGGTGAGTGCTGGTTGGCACCGATCCTCTGTGCGGGAATCTCTCCGCTTTGCCCTCTGCATCCCTGTTGTTGCGCTCTCCTCCGTGGCTCCGCAGCTTCCCTCCTGCCATACCCCGTCTTAGCCAGTGAAGGGGCTTCCTAGTGTGTGGAAACTTTTCCTCCTTCACAGCTCCCTCCCAGAGGTGCAGGTCCTGTCCCTATTCTTTTGTCTCTGTTTTTTCTTTTTTCTTTTGCCCTACTCAGGTATGTGGGGAGTTTCTTGCCTTTTGGGAAGTCTGAGGTCTTCTGCCAGCGTTCAGTAGGTGTTCTGTAGGAGTTGTTCCACATGTAGATGTATTTCTGATGTATTTGTGGGGAGGAAGGTGATCTCCACGTCTCACTCCTCTGCCATCTTGAAGGTCTCCCTTGCAGATATTTTGCTGATCACTGTCTAGGAGTACAGGATTCAAAGATGGGAAAATAAAACAAATTTTAAAAACTTGGCCCTCCTTAATGTAATGAGAGACACTTTAACGGCAAAGTGTAAGTAGATTGATTTGTGCTAACCTAAAGGTATGCAAAGAGGGCTATGGGAAAAAATTGAAAGGAGTCACCCAGTTGTCTTATGGATAGGGGAGAGGTTTAGATCACATCATGGAAAAGACCTTGTTTGAATAGGGTCTTAAAAGACGAGAGGGTGGGTTTCAACTAGGAAGAGAGATAGTATGTGTAAAGACCAAGGTCATGAAAGACATGATTATCATAATGATGAGATGTGTATGGCCCAGGATAGCATTTGTAATGTGAGCAGTAAGTTGGAACCCCAAAGTAGAAGTTTTAATTGTTAGACCCACTGTTTAGCTCTTATTTCATATACTCTAAGGGAGCCATGAAGATCGTAGAACAGGGAGAGGTATTCATGGCAGTATTTTTATATGTAGCAATTACCACAGTGTATTGTAATGTTCTCCTTCACTGGTTGTTGGAGCTCCTCAAGGGCTATGACCATGAGTTACAAATCTTTGTATACTAAGCTTTTGGTAGAGCAGCTGTTAAAGCTAATGCTTAGAAAACATTGGTTGAATGATTAATCATGAGTAAAGAGGATTCGGGAGAGAATAATGACAATCTCCTGTGGTGGTTTTAATTTCTTGTGGGTGATAGACCACTTTGTGGTTCTGTTGAAAGCAATAAACCTTCTCCTTGAAAAGGTAAATACGTACAACATTTGGCCTACAGTTTCATGGGATCCTTGTATCCCTGAAGCCAGTCTGTGGATTCCTGGTTCAGAATCCCTCCTTAGGAAATTATACCCAGGGAACCTACAATCACCACCAAACCTCACCATGAATAAACTACTGTCTCTTTTAACAGTCTTTTAAATGTTAGATTATAACTGTATCTTTTTCTTATACTTTTCTTGAATTCTCTTCATGCTTGGGAGGATTTAGTTCAAAGAACTGAATTATCTATGGAGAAAGAAAAGAATTTTTATAATGATTAAGGTAAAACTTTCCTGGTCTGTAAAGATAATAGACAAGCATGCTAATTAAGCTAGCAACCAGGAAGCAGCTGCTTAAGGTAATGCTGATGTTCCTTGAGTTTGGGTTTAGCAAGTGAGTTAGGGGTCCTCAAGACCATCCTCCGGCTTGATGATTTGCTAGAAGAACTCATAGGACCCAGAAAAGCTGTTATACTCATGGTTTTTATTTATTATAGTGGAAAGATACATATTAAAATCATCTAAAGGAAAAGGGAAGGCTCATGGGGCAAAGTCCAGGAGAAACCCAGTACAAGGTTCCAGATGTCCTCTCCCAGTGCAGTAGCACAGGTGCACTCCATAGCTTAGCAATGATGTATGACAGCACATGTGAAGTGTTGCCAACCAGGGAAGCTCACCAGAGCCTTGGTGTCCAGGGTTTTCATTGGGGCTCAGTCACAAAGGGTTTGCAGCATTCTTATCAGGGAGAATATTTCAAGGTGTCAGAGCTCATCTCCCAGGAACTGGCCAAGGGCCAGTCCTGAAGACAGGCCTTTCTTGGGGATGTGCAAGGTTTGATCAACTTGGGCCTGCTGAGTGAACCCTTTCCTGCACACCAAGTTAGCTGTTCAGAGTTAGCTAGCTTTCTTCTGGCCTGCCCGCCTAGCCACTCTTTTTCTAGTTACAGTAGACCTCTCATCACAGATGGCCATTCTGCAAACCTGGACTCCTCCTTTGCCCTTGCCAACATGTAATTGTAAAGTTTGATTGGACTCAAGGACATATGTGTGCTTTGTTGTTCCATGAGATCCTAGTGATCTGTCACTCATTCAGCACTTTTTGAATGTTGCTGTGTACCAGGCCTAGTTCTAGATGTGGATCATGAGGGAGAGGAAAAAATAACAGTTATGGTAAGCAGTGTATGCTTTGGGGAACACTTAATCTTGTTGGAGAGCTTAGTGAAAGGTTGTGTGTGTGTATGGGAAGGTGCTGGTGATAATTAGAAGACTTCCCTTAAGTTGAGTATAAAGATCAAATAGATAAAAGTGGGCATGGAGCTAGTGTTTCTCCAGTCATTTTTGTAGCCAGTTGCCTGTGTGATTGGAGCACATATGTATTGTTACCTTGCTTATGAGAAAGTACCCTAATCCTAGTTAGAAGATACATGTCTTTTGGGGGTTTGCAAAGGAGAAAGGAATGTCTGGCTCAATACAAATCTATTTCCATTACTCCATTACCATAAACTTACCCTGACATTTCCAACCTACAGTGAGGAGGTGGTAGTATTTTCACATTGCTCCCCAGTCGGGGGAATATATGAATGCCTACTTTTGGACTGATAAGAATAAGTATAACCTTTATAAATTTCAGTGTACTTTGTTTCAAATGGGAGGCCAAATGCTTGCCTTACATTGATGAAATTGCATGTAACAGTTTTTCTATACTTGGAAGCCAAAAGTTTTAGGAAAAAGCCTGGGTCCAAATTTCAACATGTTTGGCTCCTACATATGTGTGCTTCTTAACAGAATTTGGAACTTCTCAGATTAACAAAGAGTTTGGTTTTTTGAACAGAGCAAAGAAATTGTATAATTATAATAGAATCAGGTATGTTATTAGTACAGAGAATATGGGATAATTTAAAATTGTTAACCTTGAGAATTTTTTCTGATAGGATCTTTTCTTTTCCCCCCAGCATTACAGTGTTTCTGCCACCTTTGTACAAAAGACAATTTTACTTGTGTCACAGATGGGCTCTGCTTTGTCTCTGTCACAGAGACCACAGACAAAGTTATACATAATAGCATGTGTATAGCTGAAATCGACCTAATTCCACGAGACAGGCCATTTGTATGTGCACCATCTTCAAAAACTGGGTCTGTTACTACAACATATTGCTGCAATCAGGACCATTGCAATAAAATAGAACTCCCAACTGTTGGTAAGTTGTTGTATAAGTTTTTTCTTGATACTACAAGAAAAGCTTTTAGACTATGATTTTAGAGCTGGAAGGGATCTTAGAAATTGTCTACCCCAGTTTATTCAGTATAGAGGCAAGAAGTAACTTGTCCAAAGTACTAGAGTTATAAGGGTAGCCAAGATCCTGACTCCTGCGTGTGTGTTGTTTGAGAAGGTGGTTCCAAGATACTTTCTCTGAGGTCTGTTGTGCCTAAAAGGGTAGCCTCCTTTAGAGAATCCTGATAAAGCCCACCATAGCAATATGTCCTCAGAGTATCCCTACTTTGTCCTCAGAGTGAAATTTTTTCCTTGTATAATGCTCCAGCCTTTTAAAGCAGTCAGTAATGGGCGGGAATTGAGAGCAGCACTGAACAGTCCAGGTGCCTTCATTTTGTAATATCACCTTGCCTTATGATCTTTATGTATAAATTATTATATACGATTTCTAGGTTTTTGGTCCTTCACCATAGTTTATATTTTAAAATGTCCTGGAAGAGCCAGGGATTTGAAAGCTTCATAAATGCTTAGGATTAGATTAATTCTAAGGTTCTGATTTAAGATGCCAGTCTGAGCTCATCTGTTTAACTCTTCTGGCACTTTCCCCAAATCCAAAATACCTACTATAATAATCAAAGGTATACAAAAATGAGGAAAACCTATATTAATGCTAAGAGAATTAATGGAAGAAATGCCACCCACATGCCTATAGTTGTGAGGAACTCTGCAGTTTATAGTGCAGATTGTAACAGACTAGTGAAGAACTGACTAACTATAGGAAAAGAAGTAGGTGAAAGACCCTCTTGCAGAATCCCACCAATACCTTAAGCTGAGGGGCTGGGTGTGAGGCTAGGCTACAGGGGCAAACTCTAAATTCTCCTTTAGGAAGCATCTGCTTTCAGTGCTCACTTCCCACTCAGAGTTGGTCTAGGCATCATGCTAATTAAAGTAGGAAGCACTGCTGTAGCTCAGAGGAAAAGGGCCAGTCCTGCCAGTTGTAAAAGGAAGGCAGTCCTCCACCTAGTTCGAGTGATAACAGCAAAGTAAAACCAAATCTTCAGCATGATAGAGAAGGTCCCTGTGGCAAAGCTCTGTCAGACTGTAATTTTTCTGACTTTTTGTTTTTTAATTTTTTCTGACTTTTAATAGGTATCTGCAATTCTAATATGACAAGGTGAATGATAATTCCAGAATTCCCCATTTCCATTGTTTGAAATGGCTTGAAATATCAGAATGGAGACTCACAAAACCTTATGAAGAACTCACTTTATTTTTAATGCTAAAATACACAAATACCTCATTCCCAGGTCCCTGATAATCAGACAGCAAAAAAATTTACCAAATGGAAAGATTCCATGGTTCAAAAGAAGTGAACTGAACTGGATAAATGAGAGTAGATGTCATCCTATGAAATACACTTACAACATGTTAGGGAAGAACTTTCAGACAGTCCAAGGTCTGTTTTCAGTTGTTCACAATGAAACGAGAACATTTCACAGTTGTTAAGATCGCTTTCAGATGAAAAGCTCAATTGATGAATTATTTTTAAAAATGCAGTACTGAAAGTGAACAGCAGACTGGATGTTGTAACTTTATTGTCAAGTGTGAGACAAGCTTAAAGCAAGACAAACTTGAGAAATTGTGTTACAATTCAGAGAAAAAGACAGTTGGTGAGCAAATTAAGAGACATAGAGGACAGATCTAGGTGATCCAATATGCTTAGCATAAAACCAGAAAAAGGCAAAAGGACAGAAGAGAGAAGAAATACTATGTAAAATTAATGAAAAAATACTTAACCAAATATATATAATGAAAAAACTATCAGTTTTCAAGAATAAAGAAAAATTGTGCACACATTCAGCACAAGTGAACACTGGTTACCTATAAAAGGAAAAAAAAAGTTCAGATTTTTTGCTTTTTTTAAATACCAGAAGGCAATGGAATATCATATATTGCTTGTTACCCAAAATTCTTTAGATGAGCCAAGATTTTTCATATATAAAGGCAATAAGCATCTTTAGATAATTAAGTATTCAGTGTATAAGGACCCATATACTCTTTCTGAAAGGAATTACTAGAATTAGGATTCTTTATCATATGAAATCAATCCAAATAAAGATCTCAAGAATGATAAAGATGTGATGTGAAAGAAAGGGTGGTGAGCCATGAACCAGCACGTGTCAGGATGAATGCCAAAATAGTTGTAATTAATGTTTCTGAAACAATGCAAATTGTTAATTGTTAAAAGAGATTATTAAAAAAAAGTCTTTAATTAAAAGTCTAAGTGATTAAAATAAACTAGAAAGTATACACATGCAAACTCTATTAAAAAAAAGATATATTTTTGCATGAAAAAAAATTGGTGGAGATATATACACAGGTGAGTTTGGGGGGGGATGGTGAGGCTGTAGTTCATTTTTTTAAAAATTTTGCTCATCTGTATTTATACTTTTTAATTTTTTTTCCTGCTATGAGCATATACTAGCCTTGGAATAAGAAGATAAGCTAAACTACTTTAAAAAAAAAAGAAAAAAGAAGACAGTGACTTAAGAAATATTTAATGGGAGTTGTTCCAGATTATTGGTTCTTCTATTAAAGATCTGAGAGGGCTAAGTGGGGTGGGGGGTGGTCCTACAGTGTTTGTGGTAGCTGGCCTTGTTATTTAGGGGATGGCTCAAGACTTCAGGAAGACTAAGTGGATGTTGACAGAGCTGGTGATCATAAAAGGAGAGCCAATGGGAGAAGATTAAGTGCTTCACTTGTTACGGGTTTGAGCTCTATGAGCTGCTGTAAAGAGGCTCTGACTAATGGTGGTAGTGGCCAACTGCAGGAAATGTGGAGGATTTAGGAAATTGTGGATGCCGCCTACAGTGTTATTGTTGTTGATGTTTATTTCACTTGAGGCCCTTTTCCAGGAAAGCCATCATCTGGCCTTGGTCCTGTCGAACTGGCAGCTGTCATTGCTGGACCAGTATGCTTCGTCTGCATCTCACTCATGTTGATGGTCTATATCTGCCATAACCGCACTGTCATTCACCATCGAGTGCCAAATGAAGAGGATCCTTCATTAGATCGCCCCTTTATTTCAGAGGGTACTACGTTAAAAGATTTAATTTATGATATGACAACATCGGGTTCTGGATCAGGTAATGTATTTGTTTTTTTCTTTTTCCTAAGATGTCTTTTTAAAATTAACTGTGTTATTTATTAGTTGGCTAAGCCAGTTGGCTTAGTATGTTAAAACTTGGGATAGTGTGAATACTACTCCAGCGTTGAACCTAATAAAGGTCTTTAAGCTAGGTCTGTATCTGACCACGGCTAGTTTAGTAAGGACAAATAGAATTGACTGACTTATTTGAGCAGTAAAAGTAAGTCACCTTCACATTTGTGTAACTTTGAAAACATTCTCACCTTCTCATGACTCTGTGAGAATAAAGACAGTTATTCCTCTGTAGCTGAGGCCGAAGTTCACAGATGTTCAAATAATCTGCAGTTTACCCATTCTCTTCAGGACTGTTTAGCAGCTTTATTTTTGTATTGAAAGCAGGCATGACAGAGAGTGTGTTTGGAATTGTGAAGGTTATTTGCTTTTTCAATATTAAATTGCTGTCTCTGGCTCAGGCCTAGTTTTTTATTAAACTAATGAATTTTTAGTCATTTTCTCACTTTAGAAAAAAGTCTGACCACCTTTTTATTTAATATAGCTTTATGGATCCATGGCCCTTCTGATATTTGCTTTTCTCAGTTCTCTTTGATTTTTGTGGGATCAGAAATAGATTATCTAATTACCTGAAGCAAATTTTGGCATAGCAATCAGTGCTTCATATTTAAATCAAAAAGGGATTTATTTTTTACTTTTTCTTACATGTGCTTTGGAAGGATACTAAGAGAAGAAGACTCCTATCCTCTACAGTATTGTAATTTGACACTTAATTCCTAGCCAGGAATTAAGAGATCTAGATTCCAGTGCAAGCTTTGTCACTGATTGGCTGTCTGATCTTGGTTAAACCATGTTTTCTCCTTGGGCTTCTATTTCCTCATCAGAAATATGGGACAGATACTGCTGATAATAATACTTAAAGTGGTTTGTTAGGACTTTTAAATGAGATGTACTGTCCTTTAAAAAGTATAAATTAACTTCAAATAAGGGCTAGATTCACGGATAAAAAGATTTTAAAAATATGTATAATGAAAATTTCATGAATTTTATAATCAAGTGATTAAAGGAACTTTGTTTTTTTAAATTAATTAATTAATTAATTATATTTTTTGGCTGCGTTGGGTCTTTGTTGCTGTGCACAGGCTTTCTCTAGTTGTGGCGAGTGGGGGCTACTCTTCATTGCGGTGGCTTCTCTTGTTGCGGAGCATGGGCTGTAGGTGCGTGGGCTTCAGTAGTTGTGGCACGCGGGCTCAGCAGTTGTGGAGCACGGGCTTAGTTGCTCCATGGCATGTGGGATCTTCCCGGACCAGGGCTCGAACCCTTGTTCCCTGCATTGGCAGGCAGATTCTTAACCACTGCGCCACCAGGGAAGTCCCTGAAGGAACTTTAAAGCAGAAATTGTGACTGGGGAAGGAATATGACTCTGAAGCACAAAATCACATCTGATGATACAGAAAGTTCACATAATGACAAATATCTTTAAGGGAATGAAGGTATATTCATGTATATGTATGTATGTTTATTCATTTAAATATGAAGAAACTGATTTCATGACATGAAGTTTTCTTCTGTAGAATCTGGCCGTACGTATTCAGTAAGTGAGTTCTGCCCATGACTGCTAGGATACATACAGGCTTACGGTGGAGCCTGGGTCTCTTAAGGCAGCCTTTAGGGATCCCTGTGACTGTTGTGAGGAGGGAGGCAGTGACTGGCTGGACTGAGATGGAGCAGCCTTATACTGAAGATGTGACAGTCTTTGGGCAGGAGTGGTGGAAGAGTGGAGAGAGATTATTTTAGGGTTCCCCTTTGATCCTGAGTTAGTTCAAAGGGTTCCCAAAGAATATCTGGCTCATTCTAGAAGCTAACTTGGACCAAAAAAGTATGATAAGCAGGGGCCAAAGTCACAGAAAATTAGGGTGGCTTTAGATCATTTGGAATTAATCCCTTGGACCTGCTCTCTTGTTGCCACACTTACACCGAGGGAAATCAAAGCAGCTCATGCCACTTGGCACAGTGGTATGTATCAGGCCTCAAGGAGAGCAAACCTACCTAAAGGATTAAAAGAAATTGCTGTCTGGATGGCAGTTTGTTTCTGAATAAGAATATATTTATTTACCTTTTAAGATACAGACATGAAGAATGGAATTGTAGTACAGAATGGAATTGTTCTTTTTCCATTTTATCAGTATTTCTAGATCTGTCAGGGACCCAGCTCTATTGTCTGAAAGCTTCTCTCCCTCCTTTTATGCCTCCTTTTACACCCTGCAAAAACTTGTCTGCATTGTTTGCCAGCTCTGTGGCTTTGGGCAGTTAGCTGATGTCTCATGCCTGAGTTATTTCATCTTTAAAATGAAAGTAATGAACCCTGCCCAGTGTACGTTACTGGATTGTTGTGAGGTTCAAATGAAACGAGATGTTTGTGTGAAAGCACTTAAGCACTTGGTAGATTGTAAAGTTATATCCAAATGACAGGTGTTATTCTTATTGAAAAGATATTTGGAAAAAAATCTGATATACAGTATGAATTTGCTGCATTGTACAAAAAAGCTAGTTTAAGGCCTCCTTCCCTGTCATAGTTTATTCTGTGTTAATGGCTTTCAGATTTATCCAGACAAAAGCTGTCTTCTGTTGAATGACAGCAGAAAATTCCATTGCTTTTCCTTCTATTTATTATAAGCTTGAATGCCATTTCATGAATGGGACTCATGCCTCTGAGTAAGTCAAATGTCTGTGTATAATATCCTTTTTAGTTCTTTCACTCATTGAGGAAAAGATAAAACATTTTATGTTATGAATTCAAATGTTTATTACTCAGTACTATATGACCATAATTTAGGAAAGGCCCTATATCTCCCTTTCAAAGACTGTACTTTTAACTTAGGAATTGCAGGGAGACAATGGAGAGATGGGTTCTGGCACCTAGCTCTAAACTTAAAGCTAATTGTATCCCTGTTGCATTTATTTGAATCACAGGTTGTGCATGTGCCCATATTTAAGCTGTCATTAGATTGCAAAGTATGTGGGAACACGCAAATGTGGGCCAGATTTATTTATTTGGTTGTGCTGGGTCTTAGTTGCGGCAGGCAGGCTCCTTGGTTGTGGCACATGGGCTCCCTAGTTGTGGCACTCACGCGGGATACAGCTCCCCAACCAGGGATCGAACCCAGGCCCCCTGCATTGGGAGTGCGGAGTTCCATCCACTGTGCTACCAGGGAAGTCCCCTGTGTGCCTGTTTTTGAGAGTGTGCGTCTCTTAGGCCAATGTTTATTATGTCTCATTCATGCTTATGATCTCTTTAATGCATGCATGTCCTTCAGGTCTTATTTCTGTTGTTCACTGCATGTAAAGGTGCTTGGACCCTGTTGAAGTTTTCTCTCAAGCAGTTCTAAAAGGTACAGAAGTAAAGCAGAGAATATAGAGATCTGAATTAGGCCTGTTTATTTTTGTCTTTAGAAGAAAACTATTACTTTTTAAAAAATGCTCAGATTTTCATGTGGGTTATGGTAACCAAATACAGATAATATGATAAATCTAGATTTGATTTTTAATTCCAGTTCTGCATCTAGAATCCAGTTGTGAAGGGGAAGACAAAGACTTTCTTTGTCCTGTTAGGCTTTCTTGACCCTGCGTGAGTCCTGAATGTGTCAGGCATTTTCAGACTTCCCATTTGCTATTCCCTTTCTTCTTTACTCCCTGCATTTCTAACTTCCAGATCAGCCTCCTGAAATGAACTCTTAAGTATACTTTAAATCTTTAAGTACATGGTGTGGCCCTGTTCAAAGGCTTTAAGAAAATTTAGTAAGCTAGTGTCTACTGTAAACAACATAATTAGGAATTGGTTATTCATAATACAAAAGAGCTCCTTGATTTAAATAAGGATTTTTCACAGATTTATTTTTAACCAGCAGTCTCCTTATAAAAACAATTGTTTACAATTAGACTGCTAACTACTTTGCAGGAAGTAGGGAGGATGGATAGAGCAAGGGGAAGGAAGGATCTATTTGAGAAACTTAAAGATGAAAAGAGATAACTTAAAGGTTTAACATTTGGATTTATAAGTATTTCATACCAGAGAATCAAAGAGACCAGATAATTTTATTTACTTCCATTAGTTTTTTTTTTTTTTTTTTTTTTCCTTTTTTTTTTTTTTTTTTTAATGTCTGAAACATTTATATTAACATATTTCCATACATATTTCCATACAAATACAAATATAAGATTTTTAGAAATTTCATGTAATGTCTGAAACATTTATATTAACATATTTCCATACATATTTCCATACAAATACAAATATAAGATTTTTAGAAATTTCATGTAATGTCTGAAACATTTATATTAACATATTTCCATACAAATAACCCAATGAAAGTTTAGTATTAGTTGTTTTGTTTGTTTTTTTATACTGCAGGTTCTTATTAGGCATCAGTTTTATACACATCAGTGTATACATGTCAATCCCAATTGCCCAATTCAGCACACCACCATCCCCACCTCACCGCAGTTTTCCCCCCTTGGTGTCCATATGACCATTCTCTACATTTGTGTCTCAACTTCTGCCCTGCAAACTGGCTCATCTGTACCATTTTTCTAGGTTCCGCATACATGCATTAATATACGATACTTGTTTTTCTCTTTCTGACTTACTTCACTCTGTATGACAGTCTCTAGATCCATCCATGTCTCAACAAATGACTCAATTTCGTTCCTTTTTATGGCTGAGTAATATTCCATTGTATATATGTACCACATCTTCTTTATCCATTCGTCTGTTGATGGGCATGTAGGTTGCTTCCATGACCTGGCTATTGTAAATAGTGCTGCAATGAACATTCGGGTGCATGTGTCTTTTTGAATTACGGTTTTCTCTGGGTATATGCCCAGTAGTGGGATTGCTGGGTCATATGGTAATTCTATTTTTAGTTTTTTAAGGAACCTCCATATTGTTCTCCATAGTGGCTGTATCAATTTACTTCCATTAGTTTAATTTGATCTAGCAGGCAACTCAAGATAGCTTATAAGTGACACAAATTTATATGTATTAGACTGTATAAATAAAATACTGTAGAACATGATGTACACTGATATTTTGTCAGTGTCAGTATAATTTGACAGTTCTTAGTCCATGGGGAATTGGAATAGTCCCAAATATAGTGTTACTTAAATTTTGTAGGTAGTTAGTAAATACTTTTATGTAAATGAAATAAGTGTGGTAATATTTAAAACTATGTATTTTATAGTAAGGCAAGTTCAGTTGGTGAGAAAACTGCCAATGTCTCATCACCAAGGTAAGTTACTTGGCATCATTCCTTAAGATATTAGTGTCGCCTAGGCAGCCAGTTCCTGGTGCGTAAATTGGTAAATTGCTTGTCTTGAAATGGTTTCTGTGATAATTTTTACTGATTTATTAAAAGTTAGACCAGAATTTACTTCTACATTTCTTGTGCTTACACACTTTTCTCCTCCCATTTGTAAAACTGTTACCAGACTCATCTTTCTGAAATAAGATTTTTAAATTATTTCTTTCCTTTCATGAAATGAATGGAAATGTTTACTAGTTCCTCTTTCACCCACAGATCTCATTGGTCATCTTGAGCCGGGCATTCAGTACTCTTCACATTCTGGTGCAGCTTCTCTTCTCTTCTCTTCTACTGTTTTACTACATACATCCTTTTTCTGCTTATCTATCTAAGCTGGTTCCCTAAACATGTATCAGCCATTTGTTTCTTCTACTTTTGCTTGCATATTCCTCCTACCTAAACACCTTACCTCCTTGTCTTCTTCTTTGGTCCTATCCCTTCTGTAAAGGACAGTCTAAATCCAGCTTATCTTTTAAAGCCTACCTTGACTCTCTAGGCAGGAGTTTCTGGATTCTTTTATTTTATTTTATTTATTATTTTCCTTTTATCATGAATTATTGTTTTTGAAATTTTACTCTATCTTTCCTCAGTGAGATTGTAAGTTCCTTTAAGGAGTTAAACCTTTCTGAGTCACTCTTTTAACGCCTATCGTGGTGTTAGAAACAGGTACCGATATTGATTGTTTGTGTCGAATACTATTTCTTTTTATCTTTAGGTTTACCATTGCTTGTTCAGAGGACAATTGCGAGAACTATTGTGTTACAAGAAAGTATTGGCAAAGGTCGTTTTGGAGAAGTTTGGCGAGGAAAATGGAGAGGAGAAGAAGTTGCTGTTAAAATATTCTCCTCTAGAGAAGAACGTTCATGGTTCCGTGAGGCAGAGATTTATCAGACCGTCATGTTACGTCATGAAAACATCTTGGGATTTATAGCAGCAGACAATAAAGGTCAGTAACATTTGCTTCTCCTTTGAGTGTAACAAAATATATTTAATCCTTTCCACAAATAAGACTATTAAACATTGTCATATTTGATGAGAAATGGATGTTTGCCATATAAATTAGACTCATTAAGTAAAACAGAATATATTAGAAGCCTTTAGAAACAGGTACTTCTTAAGGATTTTCTTGACTTTTGACAACATGTTCCTAAACCTCTAAATTGCTTTATAAAATGTAAAGAGCTATTTTAAAAAAGAAAAAAAAAAAAAGGTTACATGCTTTTGGTTTGGTTTGGTTCTGGGAAGTTAGTTACTGAGGATAGTCATAACGTAGAAAAAAAGTTTATAAACTCTGGTTGCCCAGAGTTTTGGGATGATAGGCTAGAGCTCAGATATGTTTCCTTTTAATCTCTTCCTGACCATTAGGGCATTCTAATATTTCCTAATGACCTTATGGATAGGGAGAGTAAGAATAACTTCTCAGTGTATTCTGTGTTTAAATTGCTAAGGGCTAAACAGATTAATCTTTTAAGTAAACTCACTTAAATAGAGAAATGGTTTCTCCAAAACCACCTTGCCCTTAGTAACCATGTGGACCTTTTCTTGCCTGTGGTACACAGGTGCTTGAGGCCTGGGGGCAGATCAGATGCTGAAGCAAGTGAGGAAGCCATGTCAGTAGACAGTCAGCATGAGAGGTGACTGTGAAAAGTGATTTCAGACTGCACTTCATTTACTTTCCTGGCTTCAGTTATTATAGTAGTGCCCACAATCCTACCTTTATAGCTTTTGTCAGAGGCTTGTATTGGGTTGGCCAAAAAGTTCATTTGGGATTTTGCGTGAGATGTTACAGAAAAACCCAAACGAACTTTTTGGCCAACCCAGTATTACAACTCGACTCTCATCACACCCACCCTGAATCAAATGTATTTCCCACCTTTCCTATTTTTTTTAAAAAAATGCTATCATTATCTTTTTTAAAGGCCATAACCATAGTCATCTTTTTACTTCTCTCCCTTCCCATTTTCTTCAACAATATTTATTTCTTTGAAATATTAACAATGTTTAATCTCAGTTTGTGTTCATGGGTGATTTTTTCTTTTTGCTTCTCTGTATTTTCAAATTTATTTACAACAAACATTTATTACTTGTTTTTTTAAACATTTATAGAAAATTTCCAGTATATAGAAAAGTAGAGAATAGTATAATGAACCCCCATCACCCAGCTTCAGCAATTATCAGCTCACTGCCAACCATATTTGAGCTCTGATTCCACCTACTCTGCCCCCTCTGAATTATTTGAAGCTAATCCCAGATAGCATATCTTTTCATCCATAAATATCTCAGTTTGTATCTTTAGATTATGGGGAATCTTTTTTTGTGAAACATAACCATACTACCATTGTCAATTTTAAAAATGCCATCAAATATCTAGTCAGTTTCACATTTCTGCAGTGGTCTCCCCCCCCTTTTTTTTTTTTTTTTTAACAATTGGTTATTCACTTCTTTAGGATCCATTGCATTGGGTTGATATTTATCTCAAATCCCTTAAAATCACTAGGGTTCCCCTCTGTCTTTCTTTTTTTTTCTTCTTGCAGTTGAAGACACTGGATTGTTTGTCCTATAGGGCTTATCATATTCTAGATTTGCTAATTGAATTCTTATAGTATCTCTGAACTTGCTCCTTGTATAATTTGAAAACTGGTAATTAAAATTAGAGACTGAATCTGATTATTTTATTGGTTTCCTGAAAATATTATATACTTTCTACATATTCTTTCTATTGCATCAAATGAGGAGGTGTGTGTGATTATCTGCTTTTTGTGACTTAGGGGCGGTGATGGATCTAAGCAGGGATTATCAATAGATACTACCAATTCAGTATTACTTAATTTAAAAACAAAACAAATAAACAAAAGCAGTGATCATAGTCTGACCAAGTCCTTAGTTTTCACTTTCTTCTGTCTTCGACACCAATTTAGCTTCTCCCTCAACCCTTAAAACAACCTTTGTATTCTGTGACTCTGGACTTTCTTATTTCTTAATAGGTGTTTTTGTTTTCTTAATACATATGAAGGCTCTAATTCTACAAATAGTAATTTCTCCCTCAAAGAACTTACCCACATTTTTGCTTTCAAACTCAATGGTAGGTAGTGGTGACTTTCAAATCTGCATTTTGAGGTTCAACCCTTACCCAGGCCCAGCATGTTTTAGGCTTGTTCCAAGTTGTAAACACACTAACCGACACAAAATGTTCCTGCTGCTGTGCCCTGAACTCTTCCCTTTCGCTCAGGCAGCAGCCAAGCTGGTACTGTCATCTGGAGGTTACCATGGGAACTGGCAACCCTGCTGGCTCTTCCCTACACCTCCTTTCTTCTTTGTCAGGGGTTAATGGACTTTGCCTAGAACCTAGCCCCTCCACCCCCTATTCCCGTTTTCGTTATCTTTCTCATACTGATTTAGTTAATTCCACCTTAGACAACCCTTCATGTGGGCATAGCCTCTAATATGTCCTTCTTCCTTCCACCTGTCTTGTCAGTTACCTCAGAAAACCTCCCATTCTTCCATCTTGCTGTGTTCCTATTTATTTCTTGTATTTGTGAGCCTTTCAGAATTCAGGTATGGTTAATAAGCATGCAGATAAAGCTAGTGATGTACCTGTATCAAGGAAAGGTATAAGTTTGAACAGAATCAGTTTACAAAGTTTATGAAGAAACAAGTTGATAAAGAACTAGTATCATGAATATCTAAATCCTTTCGAAAATACCCAGAAATCTCCTCCAGAATCTTCTGAAAACATTTCATTCCTTAATCTTTTCTAATCAGAATTGCTTTCTTTCAATTAACAACCTTCAAAATATAGAAATTATTTTATGTCAATCTGAGTTTTTTCTTTTGTTTTACAACAATGGGGAAGTTCTTATGTGCCATGCATTGTACTAAATGCTTTTTAAAAATCTATTATCCTATTTTTAAAATCTTCTTAGTAGTCTCGCAAAGTAAGGTATTCTTGTTGTGTAAAAGAAGGAACAAAGGCTCATTGGTTAAGAAACTTGTCTGAGGTCATGTAGTCAGTGACAGCCAGGCCCTGATTCCAACCCAGGTCAGAATGACTCCAAGTGTGCATCTTTTACTGAATTGTCCTGCCTCCTAGTATTGTTGTAATACTTTTTTTGCTTTCATGATTTTGTGAAATATATGATTTTCCAGCTACTCCTAGGTTAAATTGGCTTTTGTGGACCAGCCTAGCCTAGAAGCCCAGCCAGAACCTTTACCATGATTCTCATGGGAACTTACATTTCCAATTCATGTCCTGGCTTACAAAGGAACTTTTGGAAGAACACATATTCCTAGTTGTTGAGGTTCAAAATCACCTTGTGTAAAACTGGATTCAGTCCTAGCCTTTTCTCCTCATGACATTTTTAGCTCCTGTCTCAGCTTCCCCATGTGTCAGTGATACCACTATTTTTATATTTTTCTAATCTGGAAACCTTGGAATTGTAATCTTTTCTGGCTTCTTTGTGAACGGTATACACAGTCTGTTTGTCATTAAAGCTTGCATTTCTCATTTAAGCTCCCTTTCAGTTTGTCCAATAATATTCCATTCCCACTATAGCCACACTAGGTTCCAGGTACTTCTCATCTTCTTCCCTCCCTCCTCCCTTGTTTCCCTCCCCCCTTCCAAAAACAATCATTGAGCACCTAACTTGAACCAGGCATTCCTCGAAGCATTATCCCAGCCCTGCTACCATCTGTGTGGACTCAACATCACCATTTTTGAACTATGATTCCTTCTCTCTTGAATGGGATTAGTTATCCTTGCCTTATCTCAAGATTAAGGGGCTTACTTTAAGGATCTAAAGGATACATACATGAAAGTATAAGAAAACTGAAATACAAGAAAATATGAAAGAAATATATACAAATTTAAGGTACCAACATATTGCAGTTGTGTGATTCAGGATTGAGAGTAAAAAGTGATAACTTTTGAATAAATCATAAATGTTCTATAGCCCATCTGAAATATTGTTATTCTACTTGGCAGACAATGGTACATGGACTCAGCTCTGGTTGGTGTCAGATTATCATGAGCATGGATCCCTTTTTGATTACTTGAACAGATACACAGTTACTGTGGAAGGAATGATAAAACTCGCTCTGTCCACAGCAAGTGGACTTGCCCATCTTCACATGGAGATAGTTGGTACCCAAGGTAACTCAAAGCAATCCTGTTATTTTAAGCTTTAAATTCCCATGGATCTAATGTCTGTTCAGAAAATTTTTGCAAGAAGTCAGCTTAATTGGAGATATTTAAAATGAGTTTTTAGATGAGAATATTTTACCTTTCTGTTGAAAATCTAAGGTGGAGTTATGAATCTGGGAATTTGTTCAGAGATTCTCCAATCATTGTAACAATACTGATATTTTTGTAAGTTCTTAAAAGTAGTAGCGTTTAGTCTTTCTTGTGATTTTTGAGGATCTTGATTTTGGAATTTAGTTTATGTGCAGTACCATATGAAATGTGAAAAAGCTTTGTAAACATCAACATGCTACATAAATGTTATCTGGCTACCTAATAATTATATTTGACCCTAGGATAAGGAGACTGCATGAGACAGTTTTACAGTTGAAAAATTGAATACTAAGTTTTAGTTATGAAATTTTTATGCTTTGATTTTTGTGCCATATAAGATATCAGATGCCAATATATTCTCTGCTCTAATGATTATCCACTTGCTACCTGATAACTCCCCCACTCCCAACTTTACAACACACAACACACATGCTGTTTTACTATCTCAGCCAGCCCCATCTTTGTAAATTTTATTATTGTTGATTATAATAGCTTTATTGAGTTATAATTTACCCATTGGTATACAATTCAGTGGTTTTTAGTATATTCACAGAGTTGTACAGCTGTCACCACAATCAGTTTTAGAACATTTTCATCATCTTGAAAGAACCCTGTAGTTCTTAGCAGTCATTCCCCATTTCCCCCCAAACTCTTTAGCCTTAGGCAACCTCTAATATACTTTCCATCTCTATAGATTTGCTTATTCTGGACATAGCATATAAATGGAATCATACAATATGTGATCTTTTGTGACTGGTTTCTTTCTCTTAGTGTATTTTCAAGGTTCATCCATGCTGCAGCATTTATCAGAAATTCATTCTTTTTTATGGCTGAGTAATATTTCATTTTTTATGGCTGAGGAATATTTCATTGTATGGATATACCACATTTTGGGTATCCATTCATCAGTGATGGACATTTGGGTTGTTTCCACTTTGAGCTGTTATGAATAATGCTGCTATGAACATTGTTGTACAAGTTTTTGTGTGGACATGTTTCCAGTTCTCTTGGATATATACCTGGGAGTGGAATTACTGGATCTAAAGATTTGTGAAACTGCCAGACTTTTTTTTCCAAGTGCCTGTACTATTTTACATTTCCATCAGCAGTCTCTGAGGGTTCCAAGTTTTCCACATTGTAATTATTATTTTTAAATTTAAATTATTTTTAAAATTTTATTTTTTTTCCTGTTTTAGTGAGAAGACTTCTAGATTAAAATACATAGTCCCTGCATAGTACAACTTTTTCTAGTGGTTAGTATTAAGGTATTATACATTTAATAAGTATATTCCAGTTGATAGACAAAGGAAGTGATTGAGATTCTTGGTTCTTGAATTCGAGTATCAGTGACTAGGATTCCTGTAAAAAATTCATAGGGTATCAACAAACTAGTATCTTTAACCCCCCAGTCTTTGAGTATTAGACTTATATTTTTTGAGCATCATCTATTTTCTTTGAAGAAATGTAATTTCAGCAACTTTTTCTGTAATGATTCACTTAAGGTGGTTTAGTAATGGCCCAGGTACTGCGGTGATGGGGGCTGAAATGCTTCAACACTGGGATGGGAAGAGAAGCTTTTGAACCTAAAGGTGAGATTTGTGATTGGTATTACCATTTAAGCAACCATGTTTAATTTTTTCCTTTCTTTAGGAAAACCAGCCATTGCTCATAGGGATTTGAAATCAAAGAATATCTTGGTAAAGAAGAATGGAACTTGCTGTATTGCAGACTTGGGACTGGCAGTAAGACATGATTCGGCCACAGATACAATTGATATTGCTCCAAACCACAGAGTGGGAACAAAAAGGTATACTTATGGCTACACAGTGATTAATATGTTCTGAAATTGACTTCTTTTCCTTCTCATTTCTAGATACATATCTTTTCTGAAACTCGACCTTGTACTTTATTAGATTGCTCACAGGTAGAAGATCTCATGGTCTTGCCTGCTCTGAAACCAAGGTTACCTGACTTAAAAAGGTAACTGCTGATGAAAGGTGGCCTTTCCAGAAAATATTACCGTTATGTTAGTTATCATAATAGTAGCTAATGTTTATGGGGTACCTACTATGTGCCAATCATTTTAATGGGTCTTTTATGTATATCACTTATTGCTCTCTTCAAATGTTGTGCTGTAGTTAGCCCAACTGTTTTCATATTTTTATTTCCTGAAAACATGACTTTCTCTCTTCAAACTTTCCCATGTGCTGTATCCTAGAGCATACTTTCTGCTTTTATTTCCCTAACTTGTACTTAGTCTTCCTTTCTCATAGAAATCCTTTTCTGGACTGTTAGGTGTCCTTGGCAAGGGCCCTCACTGCATGCTAAACTTGGACCATTGAGGCACTTAGCACATTATAACTGTCCATTTATTTGTCTGTATATTCCATTGGATCATAAGCTGCTTGAGAGCAGCCTTGTATTCCCAGCATCCATCACAGTGCCTAATACATAGTAAGTCCTCAATAAATATTTGTTGAGTCTATGAGTACTCAAAGGACCTAATTAGGGTAGGTATCACTACCCTCAATTCAGAGATGAGGAAACCGCCTTGTGGAGGTTAAGTAATGTGGCCAACCAACCTCATGGATGGTAAGCTGAAGAGCTGAGATTTGAACCTGGGCCTTTCTGACCCAAAAGGCTTTGCTCTGTGTATCACAGCATTTGCCACCGCACATCTTCAAACTGCTACCTTGGACTTGAATAGAGCCAAACTTCATTCTATCTCAGTCGTATTTGTGATTTATGGATTCAACAGGGACTCTCAGATCTCTTGACTCAAGTGTTCCAGGCAGTGGTTGCTGCAGGTCTTTGTGAGTCCTAGGATTTTTGAAACCTCAGAACTGTGCAAGGTGGTATCAATAGGAGAACTGGCATTCATTTTTATCTATTATTTTGTTCCTTGGAGTATGTCTTTGTCTTTCCTTTTATCCTGTATTAGTGAGAAGACTTCTATATTAAAATATAGTACATAGTACATAGCCAAATAGGTGGGGTATATTAGGACACCTAGGATAGTCAGTTATTACGTGTGGGTCATTGGAAACTTAGATCATAAGGCAGATAGCATAAAATTGCTGTTTCAGCTTTTCATGGGATTTGGTTGACATCATTAATTTGCAAACCAGTTGGGATATTTAATATTTTTCTCGAGTCTAATATGATCTCAGTTATGTGTGGAAGCTTGAGCTTCAGAGATCAGACGCAGGGAGAGGACAGGGGTGGGCTGTGTAGAAACAGTCTGAAGGGGCTGGAGGCTGGTG
The DNA here is from genome assembly GCF_009873245.2 of Balaenoptera musculus. NCBI lineage: Eukaryota > Metazoa > Chordata > Mammalia > Artiodactyla > Balaenopteridae > Balaenoptera > Balaenoptera musculus. The sequence continues at coordinate 83,550,909 of NC_045790.1, forward strand.
CAACTGACTGCACCTGAGGTTATACACAGAGAAAGCCTGGGCTGCCTTAGAGGCCAGGTGCCATTGTGTGGGCAGTGCATGAGGGGAGGGTTGGGACCTGCCATTACAGCCTTTTTCCTGGCATGAGCTCTCAGGCAGCAGGACACAGCCTACACAAACTCCTGGAGCAGTCACGATACACGCCCACCCCCCACACCACCCCCCCAGGCTCCAGGAGCGATTGTGAGCTGCCTCTGCTCCCCTCATGTGCTCTGGGGGCACACGTGAGCTGCTACCACCACCAAGAACCCCAGGACCAGGCATCGGCCACTGCATCTGCACACCCTCTATCAAGGGGATAACTGCCAGCACATGCTGAGGAAAGAGGTGACAGGCATCCATACTAAAAACAGCCTTTGCACCAAAAGTATTAAACCCACACAAGGTACACAGGGACACCCCCACATATAAACAGTCTTCCAAGACCACCATAGATAACTTTCTCCTAAACTCACAGAATAAGAGAAATACAAGTAAAGTGAAGAAGCAGAGGAACCACTCCCAGTTAAAAGACCATTAGAATTCCCCTGAAAGAACAAACAATGAAACAGACCTCTCCAGTCTAGGGGACACTGATTTCAAAAAGGAAATAGTGAAAATACTGAAGGAATTAAGAAAGGCTATCAACAGAAATGCAGAGTACTATAAAAAGGAACTAGAAACCATAAAGAGGAACCAAGAAAAATTAGAAAACTCACTTGCTGAGACAAAAACTGAAGTAAAGGCAATGAATAGCAGAATAAATAATTGAGAAGAACGAGTAAGTGACCTGGAAGATAGAATACGGAAATCACCCAATCAGGATGGCAGACAAACGAAAAAAAGAGACCTATGGGATAATATAAAGCATGCCAATCTACGCATAATAGGGATTCCAGAAAGGGAAGAAAGAGAAAAGGGGATCGAAAATGTATTTGAAGAAATTATGACTGAAAACCTCCCAAACCTAAGGAAGGAAACAGATATCCAGGTACAGGAAGCACAGAGGGTCCCAAACAAGGTGAACCCAAACAGATCTACATAACAACCTATTATAATAAAAATGGCAAAAGTTAAAGAGAGGATTCTAAAGGCAGCAAGAGAAAAAGAGTTAATTACAAGGGATCCCCCGTAAAGTTATCAGCTGATTTCTCTACAGAAATGTTGCAGGCCAGAAGGGAGTGGCAAGATATATTCAAAGTCCTGAAAGGGAAAAATCTGCAACCTAGGATACTCTACCCAGCAAGATTATCATTGAGAGTAGAAGGAGAGAGAAAAAGTTTCTCAGACAAGCAAAAAACTAAAAGAATACAGCAATACTAAAGATATCCTAAAGGAAATATTGAAAGGTCTTCTCTAAATAGAAAAGGAGTAACAGTCTATAGGGAAGAGAAGATCACAATTGGAAAGCAAATTACCTAAATAAGCCAGTACACACACAGATTAAAAAAAAAAAAATTCTGTGAAAGTGAAGATAACCACAATGAACAGCAAAAGGATGAACATGAAGATGTAAAAGAGGACGAGCATGAAGATGTAAAAGAGGACATCAAAATCATAAACTGTGGGGAAGGAGGGTAAGAAAATGTAGATTTTTTTTTTTCATTTCCTAGATGTGTTTGAGCCTGTATGACTACCAGTCTAAGGCAAGTAGATATAGGACGGGGTTAACATATTTGAGAAACAGAGTAACCACAAATCAAAAACATAATCACAGTAGATTGACAAAAACAAAAAAGAAGAGAACATAAGTGTAATACAAGAGAAAATCATCAAACCACAAAAGGAAAAATAATAGAAAAGGACAAAGAAGAAATATAAAATCAATGGGAAAACAAGGTCAAAATGGCAATAAATAACATATCTATCAATAGCTACTTAAATGCCAATGGACTAAATGCTCCAATCAAAAGACACAGAGTGGTAAGCTTCTGCACAGCAAAGGAAACCATAAACAAAATGAAAAAACAACCACAGAATGGGAGAAAATATTTGCAAACTATGCAATGGACAAGGGCTTAGTCTCTAAAATTTACCAACAGCTCATATGGCTCACTATCAAAAAAAGAAGCAACCCGATCAAAAAATGGGCAGAAGACCTAAAGTGATATTTCTCCAGAGAAGACATACAGATGGCCAAGAGGCAAATGAAAATATGCTCAGCTAATTATTAGAGAAAAGCAAATCAAAACTACAATGAGGTATCACCTCACACCAGTCAGAATGGCCATCATCAAAAAAATCTACGAACCATAAATGCTGGAGAGGATGTGGAGAAAAGGGAACACCCTCCTACACTGTTGGTGGGAATGTAAATTGGTACAACCACCATGGAGAACAGTATGGAGGTTCCCTAAAAAACTAAAAATAGAACTACTATATGATCCAGCAATCTCACTCCTGGGCATATATCCGAGAAAACCATGATTCAAAAAGATACATGCATCCCAGTGTTCATTGCAGCACTATTTAAAATAGCCAAGACATGGAAGCAGTCTAAATGTCCACTGACAGAAGAATGGGTAAAGAAGATGTGGGGTGCGTGTGTGTATACACACACACACACACACACACACATATATGTATATATATATATATACACACACACACACACACACAATGGACCATTACTCAGCCATTAAAAAGAATGAAATAATGCCACTTGCAGCAACATGGATGGACCTAGAGATTATCATACTAAGTGAAGTAAGTCAGAAAAAGACAAATATCATATGATATCACTTACATGTGCAATTTAAAAAATGATACAAATGAACTTATTTACAAAGTAGAAACAGACTCACAGACTTAGAAAACAAATTTATGGTTACCAAAGGTGAAAGGTAGGGGGGTAGTGATAAATCAGGAGGTTGGGATTAACATATACACAATACTATATATAAAACAGATAATCAGTAAGAACCTACTGTCTAGCACAACGAACTCTAGTCAGTACTCTGTGATAACCTATATGGGTAAAGAATCTGAAAAAGAATGGATATATGTATATATATTAACTGAACCACTTTGCTGTACACCTGAAACTAACACAACATTGTAAATCAACTATACCCAAGTATAAAATAAAAAATTAAATTAAAAAATAAGAATAAAAATATACTCTCTCTCAAAAAAAGAGATCTCTCAATATCCTGTGGTAAACCATAATGGAAAAGAATATGAAAAGGAATATATATATATATATATATATATATATATATATATATATATATATATATGTATGTATATCTGAATCACTTTGCTGTACAGTAGAAATTACAACAATACTTGAATAAAATAAATTTTTTTAAATAGAAAAAAAGACAGAGTGGCAGATTTGATAGAAAAAAACAAGAGCCTACAATATGCTGCCTACAAGAGACCCACTTTAGGGCAAAGGACACACACAGATTGAAAGTGAGGGGATGGAAAAAGATTTCATGCAAATGGAAATGAAAAGAAAGGGGAGGTTGCAATACTCAGACAAAATAGACTTTCAAACAAAGGCCATAAAGAAAGAGAGAAGGACACTATATAATGATAAAAGGATCAATACAGGAAGAGGATTTTATACTCGTCAACATATATGCACCTAATAATATAGGAGTACCTAAATACATAAAACAAATACTAACAGACATAAAGGGAGAAATTGATGGGAATACAATAATAGTAGGAGACTTTAACACCCCATTCACATCAATGGACATATCTTCTAGACAGAAAATCAGTAAGGCAACAGAGTTCCTAAATGACACAATAGAACAGTTAGGCTTAATTGACATTTTCAGGACATTACATTAAAAAAAAAAAACCCAGAATAAACATTCTTTTCAAGTGCACATGGAACATTCTCTAGGATTGACCACATTACTAGGGCATAAAACAAGCCTCAACAAATTTAAGAGTATAGAAATTATCTCAAACATCTTTTCTGACCACAATGGCATGAAACTAGAAATCAACCACAGAAAAGAAATGAGAAAAAATAAAAGATTACATGGAGACTCAACAGCATGCTACTAAAAAACCAATGGGTCAGTGATGAAATCAGAGAGGAAATTAAAAAATACCTTGAGGGACTTACCTGGTGGTCCAATGGGTAAGGCGCCGCACTCCCAATGCAGGGGGTCTGGGTTCAATCCCTGGCCAGGAAACTAGATCCCACATGCATGCTGCAACTAAGAAGTCTGCATGCTGTAACTAAGAAGTCCGCAAGCCGCAACTAAGTCCGCATGCCACAACTAAGAAGTCCGCATGCCACAACTAAGAAGTCTGCATGCCACAACTAAAGATCCTGCGTGCCACAGCTAAGACCCAGCGCAGCCAAAATAAATAAATAAAATAAATATTTAAAAAAATACCTTGAGACAGATGACAATGAAAACACAACCATACAAAATCTATGGGATGCAGCAAAAGCAGTTCTTAGAGAGAAGTTCGTAGCAACACAGACCTTGCTCAAAAAACAAGAAAAATCTCAAACATCCTAACCTACTACTTAAAAGAATTAGAAAAAAGGAGAACAAACAAAACCTGAAAGTCAGCAGAAGGAAGGAAGGAATAAAGATCAGAGGAAAAAATAAAATAAGAGATTTTAAATAAAATAGAGATTTTTTAAAAAATAGAAAAAAATCAATACAGCCAAGAGCTGGTTCTTTGAAAGGATAATCAAAATTGACAAACCTCTGGCCAGGCTCACCAAGAAGAAAAGAGAGAGAATGCAAATAAAGTAAATGAAAAAGGAGACATAACAACTGATACTGCAGAAATAAAAAAAAAACCATAAGGGAATACTGTGAACAATTATATGCCAACAAATTTGACAACCTAGAAGAAATGGACAAGTTTCTAGAAACATACAGCCCACCAAAATTGAATCCAAAAGAAATAGATACATACAGCTGATTCACTTTGTTGTAGAGCAGAAACTAACAACATTGTAAAGCAGTTACATTCCAATAAAATAGATAATTTGAACAGACTGATCATTAGAGGTGAAACAATTTGTAATTTAAAAACTCCCTACAGGGCTTCCCTGGTGGCGCAGTGGTTGAGAATCTGCCTGCCAATGCAGGGGACACGGGTTCGAGCCCTGGTCTGGGAAGATCCCACATGCCACGGAGCAACTGGGCCCGTGAGCCACAATTACTGAGCCTGCGCGTCTGGAGCCTGTGCTCCGCAACAAGAGAGGCCGTGATGGTGAGAGGCCCATGCACCGCGATGAAGAGTGGTCTCCACTTGCCGCAGCTAGAGAAAGCCCTCGCACAGAAACAAAGACTCAACACAGTCATAAATAAATAAATAAATAAATAATAAATAAAAGAACGTGAATTTCTAAAAAAAATAAAAAATAAAAAATAAAAACTCCCTACAAACAAAAGTCCAGGACCAAATGGCTCCACAGGTGAATTCTACCATACAAAGAAGAACTTACATCGATCCTTCTGACTCTTCCAAAAATTGAAGAGGAGAGAACACTCCCAAAGACATTCTATGAAGCCACCATCACCCTGATACCAAAACCAGACAAATACACCAGCAAAAAAGAAAATTACAGGCCAATATCATTGATGAATATAGATGCAAAATTTCTCAACAAAATATTAGCAAACTGAATCCAAAAACACACAAAAAAGATCATACACCATGACCAAGTGGGATTCATTGCAAGTTCACAAGGATGGTTCAACATTCACAAATCAACGTGATACACCACATGAACAAAAGAAAAGACAAAACTGCATGATTGTCTCAATAGATGCAGAAAAAGCATTTGACAAAATTCCATTCATGATAAAAAAAAACTCTTACCAATGTAGGTACAGAGGGAACATATCTCAACATAACAAAAGCTATTTATGACAAACCCACAGCCAATATAATACTCAGTGGTGAAAAGCTGAAAGCCTTCCCACTAAAATCTGGAAGAAGACAAGGATGTCCACTCTCACCTCTTCTATTCAACATGGTATTGGTAGTCCTAGCCACAGCAATCAGACAAGAAAAAGAAATAAAAGGTATCCAAATTGGAAGGGAAGAGGTAAAGTTGTCATTATAAGCAGATGACATGATTCTATATATAGAAAACCCTAAAGACTCCACACAGAGATTACTAGAACTGATAAACGAATTCAGCAAGGTAGCAGGATACAAGATTAACGTACAGAAACTGGTTGCATTTCTTTACACTAACAATGAAACATCAGGAAGGGAATGTTAAAAAAAAACCAATACCTTTCAAAATTGCACCCTCAAAAATAAAATACTTAGGGATAAACCTGCCCAAGGAGGTGAAAGACTTGAGAACTCTAAAACATTAATAAAGGAAACTGAAGATGATTCAAAGAAATGGAAAGCTATCCCATGCACTTGGATTGGAAGAATATTGTTAAAATGGCCATACTACCCAAAGCAACCTACAGATTTAATGCAGTCCCTACCAAATTACTCATGACGTTTTTCACAGAACTAGAATAATCCTAAAATTTATATGGAACCATAAAAGACCCAGAATTGTCAAAGCAATCCTGAAGAAAAAGAACAAAGCAGGAAGCATAACCCTCCCAGACTTCAGACAATACTACAAAGCTACAGTAATCAAAACAGCATGGTAATGGCACAAAAACAGACATATGGATCAATGGAACAGAATAGAGAGCCCACAGATAAACCCACACCACTACAGTCAATTAATCTTCAACAAAGGAGACAATAATATACAATGGGAAAAAGACTCTCCTTCAGCAAGTGGTGTTGGAAAAGTTGGACAGCTGCATGTAAATCAATGAAGTTAGAACACACCCTCTCGCCATACACAAAAATAAACTCAAAGTGGCTTGAAGACTTAAACATAAGACATGACACCAAAAACTCCTGGAGGAGAACACAGGCAAAACACTCTCTGACATAAATCACACCAGTGTTTTTTAGGTCAGTCTCCCTAGGCAGTAGAAATAAAAACAAACAAATGGGACCTAGTCAAACTTCCAAGCTTTTGCACAGGAAAGGAACCATTAAAAAAATGAAAAGACAAGCTACAGAATGGGAGAAAATATTTGCAAACGATGCAACTGAGAAGGGCTTAATTTCCAAAATATACAAACAGCTCATACAACTCAACAACAACAACAAAACAACCCAATCAAAAAATGGGCAGAAGACCTAAATGGGCATTTCTCCAGGGAGGAAATACAAATGGCCAATAGGCACATGAAAAGATGCTCAATTTCCACTAATTATTAGAGAAATGCAAATCAAAACTACAGTGAGGTACTACCTCACACTGGTCAGAATGGCCATCATTAAAAACTCTACAAATAAAAAATGCTGGAGAGGATGTGGAGAAAACAGAACCCTCCACTGTTGGTGGGAATGATGTAAGTTGATACAGCCACTATGGAGAACAGTATGGAGAAAACTAAAAACAGAATTATCATATGACCCAGCAATCCCACTGCTGGGCATATGTCCAGAAAAAACTGTAATCCAAAAAGATACATGCACCCCTGTGTTCATACCAGCACTATTTACAATAGCCAAAACATGGAAACAACCTAAATGGCCATCGACAGATGAATGGATAATGAAGATGTGGTACATAGATACAATGGAATACTGCTCAGCCATGAAAAAGAACAAAATAATGCCATTTGCTGCAACATGGATGCAACTAGAGATTATCATACTAAGTGAAGCAAGTCAGAAAGAGAAAGACAAATACCATATGATATCACTTATATGTGGAATCTAAAATATGACACAAATAATCCTATCTACAAAACAGAAACAGATTCAGGGACAAAGAGAACAGACTTGTGGTTGCCAAGGGGGAGGGGGTTGGGAGAAGGATGGAGTGGGAGGTTGGGGTGAGCAGGTGTAAGCTATTGTATGTGGAATGGATAAACAACACCGTCCTACTGTATAGAACAGAGAACTATATGCAGTATCCTATGATAAGCCATAATGGGAAAGAATATCTAAATAAGAATGTATATATATATATATATATATATATGTATGCATAACTGAATTTCTGCTGTATAGCAAAGTGATTAACACAATATTGTAAATCAACTATACTTCAATTTAAAAAAATTTTTTTTTAATTTAAAAAACAGCAGAAGCATAGTGAAAGGGGGAAAAGGTCAAAATTAATATTGACCCTCCCCCCACGTCCCCGCCCAGGAGTAAAAAAAGTTTATGAAACAGTTTAAAAGTAATATCACTATTACATAAAATAAAATGCTGACTTCTTTTTTAGGTACATGGCCCCTGAAGTTCTAGATGATTCCATAAATATGAAACACTTTGAATCCTTCAAACGTGCTGACATCTATGCAATGGGACTAGTATTCTGGGAAATAGCTCGACGATGTTCCATTGGTGGTAAATCTCTCTCCCCTCCCCCAACATTTTGTTATGAACAAGTTGTTCAAGAATTGCCTTTTTTATTGAATGAAATTGTTTACCTGGTGATCACTGAGAGTGCCAGAAAAAATGAAAGAGATAAATGACATGACATGCTTTATCCTAGTGTATAGTTTTATCCTAATACACAGCTTTATTCCAGTGTAGTTTTTTTCTATTTCCACTTGAATTTTGGGAAGCAACAGAAACCAACCCCTTGTTATCTTGGAATATAGATATTTAGAATGGATGACTACTTGAGAGGCCACCCAGGAAGCTATTTCTAGCATGTACCTGAGTCAGACTGATTTTTTTCCCCCTGAGATTGTGGTTTTCTCAATATTGAGAGCTGGAAATTACATATACAGAATACATATACTGCGCTGCATTACTTTTTTAAAGTAAGTTTGTGTTAGACTGAGCACTTTCAATGTTTACTTGAGAAATAGTCTCTTATCCTTGAGGACCAGGCTCACCTGAGACTAGTGCCTCAGGTTTTTGAGGCAGTGAGGGGTGGAGTAGCAAATAGGACAGGTTATTGACAGACGCAAGTAGAGGAAGGGACTTGCACCTCAGGCTTGCCTTGTAAGATTCACACCTTAGTGATAGAGTGTGTATCCCCGTACCAACTGAGAGGCTGTGCACTTGTAGAATAAAAGGTTTCATTTCTTGCGCATTAGGGTTCTGGGAGAAAATGTCAATCTGGTCATCACAGCTCATAGTTAACCATCATTAAAATAGCCTTTGCTGATCCCATGGTGATACTTAGTTTCAAGGTGTGGGCTCAGTACTGACTCAGGGAGGTGGGTTGTTGATGCAGACGTGGATGAGAGACTGCAGTCTGTAAGCTGTGTTCCACTTACCTGATTTAGTAATGGGACACTGTAACAGGACTCTCGGCTGTTCCTTTTCTGTCTGGTCAAAGAATGCTCTGAGATTATCTGAGTAAATCCTTCAAAATAGATTTTTTTTCTCTACCAATGTAGGAATTCATGAAGATTACCAGCTGCCTTATTATGATCTTGTACCTTCTGATCCATCAGTTGAAGAAATGAGAAAAGTTGTTTGTGAACAGAAGTTAAGGCCAAATATTCCAAACAGATGGCAGAGCTGTGAAGTGAGTATTTATTTTGGATACTACACAGTTCTTTAAACTGCTTCTGGTTAGTAAGTGGAAATTTGCTACTTTTCTTTAAGGAAAACAGACATTAAGAATTCCCATTCCTCAGTGAGTAAAAACAGAATAATTTGTTTTTCATGTTCAATTTTAAGTATATTGAAAGGGCTGTGGAACATTTTCAGTGGCCATTAGTGTATCAGAACAGTGTTTAGATCTGCCAGTGAAACAAGGCTCCTACATTTTTAATTAAAGCTTCCCTTCAGTCAGGGCAGCCCAGAATGGTGGGATGAGTGCTGGATGGAATTAGGAGGCCTGTATTCTAGATCAGCCTGGCTACCATTTCAGAGTCTGACTTTGGGCAAACCACTTCTGTTCTCTGGACCTTAATATGCCTTTTTGTAAAATGAGGGATTTGGATGATTATGAAGATGGTTCAGATGATTTTACATTTTATTCATCTCACTGCCTATATGACTATTCACCAGGAATTTGGGGAAAGTGCTTTCTAGCAGTGTCTGAGCTTTTCAATCCCAGCTCTTACAAAAAGTTTTAGAAATATTTTTGTAGTTGTACCTTTAAAGAATTCATAAGAAAAATTTTATTTAATCTGTCCTAAATTGCTAGCTGTTACTATTATAATACTATTATAATATTGGTGAAACAAAGCATTTCCCTCCAGATTTGATGTTTTGTAGTTTAGGAAGAATAAAAAGCTGGTTACTTAAGTAGTTGATTTTACATCTTAAAATAATGTAGGCCTCAGTAGACACCTTTGACATCAAGAGAGTTCCTTGGTTACCTCCAACCAAATCAAGTATCCAGGCCCAGATAAAATATATTGTGTGCTCACAGAATCTGCATGTTTTAACGAATGGAATTGGGCTAGATCTCATCTTTTAAAAATTTGATCTTGATACTACAAAGCATTTACAAATTGGAATTACTCATGTACTCATTCAGTGATTAGAGCAGATTAGTATTAAACAGATGGCTTTTTAAGCATGAAGGAAAGTTAGCAGTTAACATTAAAAATGCACATGCAATTTGCACTTACTGTCACAGCATGCTGAATTAATGCCATCACTGGCATTTTTGTTTTTTTCTCCATTTGGCTAGTTTTCTATGTACTTATCACTAACTCAATCTTTCACTTTTCTAGGGTTTTACAAATCTCCTCTCAATAGCTGAAACACATCAAGAATTTGAAACTGATAGGATACCTACAGAAGCGTCTTCAGAACCCTCTGACTTTTTCCAGTCTGGACTGGGTGTTCTCTAGGCCAGCTTTCATCTTGGGATATCCCTCACCTTTCATCTGTGATTCCCTTTGCCTCTTTTATGATGAGTCCTCCTTCCTGGATCCCACATCTTCCTGTTTCTTGGTTTGCTCATTTTCCCCCTCTTTCAGCTCTCTGCTCAGATGTTACCTTGTCAGTGAGACATTACCCTCAACCTATTTAAAATAGCACCTTCCCTCCCTGGCATATTTTATCTCCTTCTCTAAACGATGTTTCTCCTTAGCACTTAACCACTGACAGTCCATGTATTTTGCTTATTTATTAATTATATGCTTTAGCCTTCTAGAATATCAGCTTTATGAGAGCAGAAATTTTGTCTGTTAGCTCACTGCTGTTAGTTCCCTAACACCTAGGATGGTTATCTAGTAGATTATAGGCACTCAGTTTGTTGGATGAATTTATGTATGGGCTGGGCCCTTGGTCATTTTTACCTGGAAACAAATGTTCATTTCTAGGGAATTTTCCTCAAGTATTTCCTTGATGTGTTCCTTTCCATTTTCCTCTGTTCTTCTTGTTCAACTCTGGTTATGAATGTAGATGTCCTGAACAGGCATTCTAATTTTCTTATCTTTTCCCTCCTATTATCCATCTCTTTGGGGGTTTTTTCTCAACTTTCTGGGAGATGTATCAGCTTTTGAGTTTATTATTATTATTATTATTCAGGTGTATCTTCTAGTTCTGTAAAGCTTTTCTAAACCCAAACAAAAACCAAAAAATTATCGATAAGTCCAATATCAATGTTTTCTTTTATCTCTTTGAGGATATTAATGATAGATTGTTGATACTGTCTTCTTTCTATACACCTTCTGTTTTCTCCAAGGTGCTTTTTTCTGTTTGTGTCAACTTCTGCATTTCATATTACTTTCCTCAAATGTTTGATCAAGCTCATACTCTTCACGTATAAAAGGGGCACTGAAAGCTGATGGGAAGCTTTGTGCACACGAATGGAGCTTATCATCATCAACTGTGATGTGAGTGTGATGTAACTGGGTTGCTTCCTTGGGGAACCACTGACGTCAGTCTCTTCAGGCTTTTCCTCTTGGGCGAAAGACTCTTCCAGTCTCTTACCTGGAGGAGTATGTAAAGTCAGTGGCTGTGTTTTCAGAAGAAAGTTTATGGTCTTAGCGTTCAGTGTGTTGTCAGTGTGGAACTTCGCCATGTTCCCCAAGACAGAAATCTCTGTTCTACTCTCTCAGGTGCGAACCTCTCGTCTTCTGCTGGGGTGGGAGTGGGGCAAGTCACCCAGCTGTGTGAGGCTGGGGGGGGCAGCTATCTGGGGTTCTGGCTCCTTTGGCTGATCCTATTTTTAGCCTGAACTTCACCCCAGGGGTACTTGATGCAGTTAATTCCTCAGTTCTGGGGGGCATTTCATGGTGAGTCAGGTTCCTTCTTTGCCTTGAACAACTCTGCTTTAGTATTCAGCCTTTTCAGTCTGCAAAGTAAATCACCCCTTGTCCATCTGGTTTCCAGCTGCTGGCACCAGTACCCTGTTGATGGGTATTTAGGTCATTTCTACTCATTTGCTATTACAAGTAATGCTGAAACAGAAATACTTGTATGTATGTTATTTAAAAAGAAAATGTACAGGTAAAGATTATTATCCAGATCAGTTAAAAGTGGTGCATGCATTAATGATCTTTCTTGTCTTTTCTTGTAGGCCTTGAGAGTGATGGCTAAAATTATGAGAGAATGTTGGTATGCCAATGGAGCAGCTAGGCTTACAGCTCTGCGGATTAAGAAAACATTGTCACAGCTCAGTCAGCAGGAAGGCATCAAAATGTAAATTCTGCGGCTTTGCCTGAACTCTACTTTTTCTTCAGATCTGCTCCTGGGTTTTAATTTGGGAGGTCAGTTGTTCTACCTCACTGAGAGGGAACAGAAGGATATTGCTTCCTTTTGCAACAATGTAATAAGGTCAATTAAAAACATCCCAGGATTTCTGTGGACCCAGGAAACAGCCATGTGGGGGTCCTTTCTGTGCACTATGAACGATTCTTTCCCAGGACAGTTACAAAATGTTGTGTGGTCTACCTTTATTTTATATTAACACAAAACTTGTTTTTTTAAATGATTGCTGGTCTTAACTTTAGGTAACTCTGCTGTGCTGAAGATCATCTTTAAGGGTAAAGGAGCTGAATTGCTGAGTTATATGAAACATTTCTTATTTTTAAAGAAAGTGATTTACTCCTGGTTAGTACATTCTCAGAGGATTCTGAACCACTAAAGAGTTTCCTTGATGCAGACTTTGAATGTACTGTTCTATAATTTTCAGGATCTTAAAACTGACACTTATAAAACTCTTATCTTGAGTCTAAAAAATGACCTCATATAGTAGTGAGGAACATAATTTATGCAATTGTATTTTGTATATTATTATTGTTCTTTCACATATTCAGAACATTACATGCCTTCAAAATGGGATTGTACTATACCAGTAAGTGCCACCTCTGTGTCTTTCTAATGGAAATGAGTAGAACTGCTTAAAGTCTGTCTCTGTGTGTTAAAACGTGTAGTGTTTTAATTCAAAGTTTATTTACCTGGATAACCCAGACTTTTTCTGTTTTGTTTTTTGGAAGAGTTTTTCTGGTATGTCATTTGGTATTCCATTTTGAAAATGCCTTTTTCCTACCAAAATGTGCTTAAACCACTAAAGAAATGAAGTGGCATTAATTGGTAAATTGTTATCATGGTCATGTTTGAATATTCTCACGTCAAGCTTTTGCATTTTAATTGTGTTATCTAAGTATACTTTAAAAAAATCAAGTGGCACTCTAGATGCTTATAGTACTTTAATAATTTAAAATCTGTAGCATACAGACTAATTTTTCTAAAAGGGAAAGTTTGTCTAGCTGCTTGTGAAAAGTTGTGTGGCATTCTGTAAGCCATTTTTTTTCTTTATCTGATCAAAGACAGTGTTATTTTTTTAAGAAATGAACTACGTTTAAAATTAGAATACGGTTAATGTTAAATAACAGGCCTTTTTCTTGGAAAGTAAAGGTAGTTAATAATTTGAATAGATAACAGTGTGTTAGAGAGTCACATTTGTTGTGTAGGAGTCAACGTTCTGTGGATTTTCTGTCTTTGTACCTAAGGTTAGAGTTAGTGTGGTTTTGAGGTCTCACTACACTTTGAGGAAGGCAGCTTTTAATTCAGTCTTTCCTTCTCTGTGCAGATACTGCAAATGCCTAATTCACATGGTTATGGAATGAATTCGGTGCACCCTTGATATTTGGGAAAGTGGTAGCTAAGGAATATTCTGAGGAGAGGTTCTCCATTTACAGATGTTTTCGGTCAAATTAAATGTTTAAAGCAAATTTGTCACAGTCTTCTCACATTAAGTTGAAACTAGCTTATAATAACTGGTTTTACTTCCAGTGCTAAAAAGTCTGCAAGATTTTTACAGTTTTCGAAGTCCTCTTTATCACTGTGATCTTAATCTGGGGGTGGGGGTGGGGAACCTATCATAGCTGTGAGGCAAGACATTCACCTTATAGTGCTATCAATTTCCTGATGAAAGGGTCAGAATAACCTGTACAGTATTTTGGTAAGAGATAGTGGCCATTTATGCTGACTGAGCTGCATTCTGTTAATGTCTTATCTCTTATACATAGAACAAATCTGAAAGACTATTTGGTCTTAAAGCCAAAGTAATTTCAGAATGAATGACATATTACATAGGAATTTAGTGTCAATTTCATGTGTTTAAAAACATCATGAGGAAAATATGTTTAGAGGTTAATATTTTGAGTCCAAATTTGAGGTTTTTTTGTAGTTACCATGATTTCATCAAAGCAAATGAGTGAGTTTGAGAGGTTTGTTTTTTATAATTGTGTTATATTTCCTGTTTAATAATCTCTAGCTCTATAATCAGGTACTTTGAAATTTTTTTTGGCCATTTACAAGCCTACCAGATCTGCTTTATGAAATCCAGGGGACCAATGCATGTTAATCACTAAAGCTATTTTTATATAATTTTAAGAACATACCAAAAGTTCTTCTCTGATTTAAAGTTGTGATACATGATTTCTCACTTTCATATAAGGTAATCAACTTTTGCTGAAGATATTCTTTATTAAGTCAAAAAATAAGTTACAATTTTACTGTTCTTGCCTAAATGTATAAAATGTACTTTTGATGAATCAGGGAATTTTTTAAAAGTTGGAATTTAGTTCTAAATTGGGTTTACATGTTACTCTAGCTAATTCCATTTTTTTGGCTAATGATGGTTTGATAACGCCAATTGGCTAGTATTGAAAATGAAAGTAACTTAAAAGATTTATAGATCATGATTACTGTGGCTATAACTGCAGAAAAATTTGAGAATTAATTTTATTATTTAAAAACACAAACCTTTGTTTATACTGCCTATCTTCAGATGCTCACTTTCCAAGTTTCAACTTGGCTAAAATATACCTTCAGGCAAATTATCTGTCCACGTCCACTTTGTTAGTATCCCCAGAGGAACGGGGATGGGGGTCAGGTATGACCTAGTGGGGTGTAGACATTCCTGGTCCTTTCTTCATATCTCAGCTCTCTCTCTCCCAAACTGCCTTCCTGCTGGTCCCTGACTCAGAGTGGGATGGCAGCAAGGTGGTAGCTGTGGCAATGAAGCAGTAGCCAGTTGTATCTTCCATAGGACAGGGTAAGGTCCAAAGAGCTGAGCCTCTAGTTATGCTGTAATGATAGTGCTCAGGAAGTGCCTTGAGTCAGGATACAGTGCCATGGTCATCAAGAATTCCAAATTTCAGTTCTTAAAAAATTTCACTGGTCACTTGGCCATTTTGCAGCTCATGCATGAGTTACCTTTTTTTCCCCCCTCTACATTAAAGAACTGTCACATACAGAATATTTTGTAAAACAAAATGGCAAAGTGCTAATTAAAATGCACAACAAAATTAGTATTCCATTAGACATGTCATATCAAGAGTTTATTTTTACCCCTGCACTGAAAGAGTGGTTTTAAGTAAACTGTTTCTTGACCATGGCAGTGTTCTGGCTCCAGATGGTAGAGAGTCCAAATACTGGTTCTGTCACAGCTTGGCAGAAAATGCCAATTCAGATGTTTTTGAGAGTCTAAAGAATAGCTCATGACATGTACTACAGCTTCTTGAGTGTTTTGCAATGCTGGGATACCCATGGGCCCTCTCTCTAGAAATGCTGGACTTCTAGGACATTCTGAGGATTGTCAGTACATTTAAACTTTTCAACCCTATTATGCAGTCTTATTTGTAATTGTAAACTTTAAAAAAATGTGGTTAATAACATTCAACCAGTTTCTTAAAGCTTAAAAAGAACTTCAGTGAATGTTTTTATTTTTAAATGAATTTTGTGAATTGAATATCATGAACCATGTTTTGATATCCCTTTTTCACATTGTGCCAATGGAATGGGGTGTTTGGTATTTCTTTATATGTCAAGGAGATGCTTCAAAATGTCAGTTGCTTTAAACTTAAATTACCTCTTGAGAGACCAAGGTACATTTACCTCATTGTATATATGATGTTTAATATTTGTCAGAGCATTCTCCAGGTTTGCAGTTTTATTTCTATAAAGTATGAGTATTATGTTGCTAAATTACTCAAATGGTACTGTATTGTTTATATTTGTACCCCAAATAACATCTATACTTTGATTTCTATATTTTATTGTATTTGTGCAAAATCCTTCTGGCTTTATCACTGTAATCTCTGGCCTATAAGATGTGTACAGAAAATGTCCATATAAATTTTCATTTAAGTTGGATGATTTTGAGAATCCTCTAAAGAGGAGAGAAAAACGAAAACTGCACTTCCCCATAGGTTTTTTTAAACTGTATATTGTATTTGTAGTAATATTCTGAATGAACTGTAAATAGGAAGTAGAAGAATAATGCTTATGTCAAGTCCTAACACTACAGTAGAAAAATGGAAGCAATGCAAATAAATTACTTTTTTTCCCAAGTGCTAGTGGCATAATTTAAAATAAAGTGTGTATATTGGAGTGAGCCATGCTGTTATGAAATGTAGTTGCTGTAAATAGAGACTAGAAGCTTTGGATGACTACCTGGTACAGGTTACAGTATCAGAACATGTTTGAGAAGTCCCCACAGGTGCACACAGGTGCATCTGTGTGTGTGGAGGCTTCTTTCCACATGCTTGGAGGTTATTGATCTGTCAGTGGACAGGATGGGACATGTCTACATGTGAACTGCTTTGCCTCTGGCTCAGCGAATTTGCTAAGTTCGTGTTAAAGCGGTGTGAAAGTTTTTCGATGATTTTCAAAGGAAATTTAGAGTATTTTCACCTTCTAAGTTTTACCTTATTTTTCCTTCTTTTCCTAATTTAAGGATTTGTGAGAAATAATTTGTAGAAGTAAGTTTTGTTTGTTTGTTTTGTTTTGTTTTTTGTTTTTTTAAGTAGATTTGAACAGTCAGTCTCCTGGGAGTGAGAACTTGGCTAATAAGAGAACTAAGGAAGGTAGTGGTAGAGAGGGGAGATGTTATCCCCAAGCCCTCGATGGACTCTGGGAGAGGTTTTGCAGATCAGATTGTTCTTGCATTAAAGACTAGTCACTTCAATTCAGAGACTGGATTTAGGGATTTTTTTTTTCCTTCATAATAAAGACATATCACTAGGATGTAGAGCTTTTGTTGGAAGTTAGAAGAAAGTGAGATTATTTTTAAAACATCATAGATTCAGAGAAAGCAGAACTAGCTTTATCTCTTTATCACCTCTTCTGCCCCTGGGGTTTCATAATTTGGAGAAAGTGATTTTACATATATGGCCTGCAACTCTGCTTTTTTTGTTTCATAATTGAGGATTTAGAAAACAGTGGGGCTATTCCGAAAAAGTGAGTAGAAAATCTGATGTTACAAAAGCTAGGGCTCAGCCATGTATGACTTTTACGAGTTAGAAAATATTCAGTTAAATAATATTAAATCATTGTGGAAATAAAGGATTCTTAGTGTGAGTTAAAGAGAAATGGAAAAAAGAAGAAACTTAAGATGACTATTTTCTTTCCTATTATGAAAGAATAGAATTATAAGAAAGAGATATTGGCAACTTAAGTATTTCAAAGAAGGGAAAGGGACCCTAGACTGTTGAGAATTACAGGATTTGGATACAACTAAACCAGCTTTCAAAAATGAAGACCAAAAAAAAAAAAGTGGCAAAATAAGACTAAAATGATTTGTTCCCTGTAGATCTACCTTACAGGAAATACTAAAAGAAATTCTTCAGAATGAAAATGATACCAGGTGGTAACTTGAATCCACAGAATGAAATAAAGAGTACTGGAAATGGGAAAGATAAAAGACTGTATAAATGTATTGCTGCTGTAACAAATTACTACAAATGTACTGACTTAAAATAACACCTACTTATGATGATGTCACATTTCTGAAGTCCAGGTATAAAGTGGCTCAGTTGGTTCTCTGCTGCATATTTCAGAAGTCCAAAAAAAAAAAAAATCAATGCATTGGGTGTGCTACATTCCTTTCTGGAGGCTCAGGATGAATTGACTTCCAAGCTTATTCAGGTCGTTGGCAGAATTCAGTTCCATGTGGTTGTAGGACTGACATCCCCATTTCCTTGGGGACTGTCAGGCAGAGGTTGTTCTTCGCTTCTAGAAAGCACTTACATTCCTTGGTCCCCACTGCCATCTTCAAAGACAGCAAAAGCAGTTCCAGTCCTTCTCACACTTCATCTCTCTAATCTCCCCTTCTCTCCATCTTTCCTCTGCTTCTCCTTTCCACCGCATCTCTCTCCAATGGAATCTTCTACTTTCTTCTTCAGCTTTTCAGGGATCATGTGGTTACATTAGCCTAGATTATCCAGAAAGGCCCAATCTCCCTATTTAGTAACCTCAATTTCATTTGTAAAATCCTTTCACAGCAGAACCTTGATTGAATAAACAAAGGATGGGAATCTTGAGGAGACATCTGCCTACCACAATACGTATTTTCTCTTTAAATGGCATGTTATTGTATGACACAAATAATAATACTGTATTGTTGGTTTTATTACACAGATGCAATGTACATTACAATAATAGCACAAAGGAGTGGGTAGGAAATGGAACTATACTGGAACAAAGGGCGATTCTGTATTTTATTGGAATTACATTAGTATTAATCTGAAGATTTTGGTTAATTAAAATACATACTGTAGTCCCTACAGCAACCACTAAAATACTCAAAATACAGTTTAAGAAAACAAATCTAAATGGCACACTAGGGACTTCCCTGGTGGTCCAGCAGTTAAGACTCCATGCTCCCAATGCAGGGGGCCCAGGTTCGATCCCTGGTTAGAGAACTAGATCCCGCATTCTGCAACCGAAAGATCCTGCATGCTGCAACCAAAAGATCCCACACGCCACAACGAAGATCCCGTGTACTGCAACTAAAAACCCGGCGCAGCCAAATAAATATTTTTTTAAAAAATGGCACACTAAATAATAACACAAAAGAAGGCAGCAATAGAAAGATGGAGATGCAAAAACATGAGACATTTAGAAAACATAGTAAAATGGTAGCCATAAATCTAACCATACCAATGATTTCATTAAATTTGATTCAAGTATTTAGTCCAATCATAAGGTAGAAACTGTCATAATGGATAAAAAAGCAAGACTGAACTATATGGTATCTACAAGAGACACTTTGGATTCAAAGACAAATAGTATAAAAGTATGGAAAAAAATATATACCATGCAAACAGAAACCATAGGGAAGCCAGAATGGATAATGTCAGACAAAGTGGGATTTGAAACAAATTACTAGAAATAGAGGACATTTCAAATGATAAAGGGTCAGTATATGAGGGAGATATGTTACCCAACCAAGCTTGGGTTCGCTCGCCTGCATGCGGTAAAGCCAATCTAGTGACACCAGGTTGTGGTGAAGGAAAGTACAGTGTTTATTGCAAGGCACCCAGTGTGGGGCCAAGCAAGAACGGGCAGCTCATGCCCAAAAGACTCGAACTCCCCAGTGGATTTTAAGGAAGGGTTTTTAAAGACAAAGTGAGGGGGAGGGCCATAGGGTCAGTGATCAGTTCATGCATAATTCTGACTGGTTGGTGGTGAGGCAACAGGGTGATGTTTTGGGACTCTCAATCATCAACTTTCTGGTTCCCAATGGTCTGGGGTCTACATGGTTGTGGTCAGAATGCAGTTAACTTCTTCCAGCTGGTAGGGGTTTTAGTATCTGCAAAACAATTCATGGATATGCCTCAGGATATTATCTATAGCCCCTGAGGAGGAAATAAAGGTCCTTGACTCTGTTTTATAGATATATTATTTTGCCTTGCTTGACTGTTTTCTTTTGTTTCTGCATTTTCTCACTTCTGATTAAATTTGCCCTTTGGTACTTGGGGAAGGCCTTGGAGGCTAAAGCTTTTCTACAAAGAAGGGGTGGGGAACATGGGGGTCTGTCCCTGGGAGGGGACTGCAGGGTCCTGCTTGGTTTCAGATATAACAGCTATTAATGTATATGCACCTAAAAACAAATACATGGAGAAAAAAGTGACACAATTGAAGGAGAAGTGGACAATTCAACAATGACATTTGGAGATTAATATCACATTCTCAATAATTGATAGAACAACTCGACAAAAAGCAAAAAAGAGAATGTCATCACCCAACTTGTCCTGACATGTGTAGTCCAACCACCACAGCAGAACACACATTCTTTTCAAGTCCACATGGAACAGTCTCCAGGAAAGAGCACATACTATGCCATAAAACCCATTCATGATAAAAACCCAAACTAGGAATGTAAGGCACTTTCCTCAACCTAAGTGAAGAATTTTTTCAATCATAAAACCCATTCATGATAAAAACCCAAACTAGGAATGTAAGGCACCTTCCTCAACCTAAGTGAAGAATTTTTTCAATCTATGAAAATCCCCCAGCTAATAAACTTAGTGATAAAAGAGAGCTTTTGTTCTGAAATCAGGAGCAAGCAAAAATATCTACTCATTTTTATGCAACACTGTAGTGGAGGTTCTATCCAGTTCCTGATCTCCCTTCCCCCAACCCCTGCCAAAGATTAAAGGCATTCAAATTTGAAAAAGTAAAACTATGCACAAATGACATGATCTTGTATGATCCTAAAGAATCCACAAAAAAGCTACTAGGATAAATTGCAAGGTTGTATGATACAAGATCAATATATAAAAATCAATTGAAATTCTCTATTAGCAATGAGCAATCCTCTTAAAATTAAAAAACTTCCACGCACAATAGCATTAAGAATACAAGAATAAATTTCATTGAAAAATTATAAAAGTTTCTGAGAGGGTTTTCCCTGGTGGCACAGTGGTTAAGAATCCGCCTGCCAATGCAGGGGACACGGGTTCGAACCCTGGTCCGGGAAGATCCCACATGCCGCAGAGCAACTAAGCCCATGCGCCACAACTACTGAGCCCGTGGGCCACAACTACTGAAGCCTGCGTGCCTAAAGCCTGTGCTCTGCAACAAGAGAAGCCACTGCAATGAGAAGCCTGTGCAAGGCAACAAAGAGTAGCCCCCACTCGCCACAACTAAAGAAAGCCCACGTGCAGCAATGAAGACCCAATGGAGCCAAAAATAAATAAATTTATTTATTTAAAAAAAAAAGTTGCTGAGAGAAAGATCTAAATAAATGGAAAAACGTCCCATATTTGTGGACTAAAAGATTCAATACTCTTATAATGGTAATTCTCCCCAAATTGTTCTCTAGCTTCAACTCAATCCCTATCAATATTCCAGCAGGCTTTTTTGTTTGTTTAGAAATTGACAAGCTGATCCTAAGACTTGAATGGAAATACAAAGTATCTAAAACGGCCAGAATGATTTAAAAAAAAAAAAAAACTGAGGAATTACCCTACCCAATTTCAAACTTAAAAAGCTGCAATAATCAAGACAGTGTTTGCTGGCATCAGGATAGGCAGATAAAGCAATGGAACAGGATTAACAGTCCAGAAATAAACCTTACATATATGAAAAATTGATTTGACATATGTGCCAAGACATTTCAATGTGAGAAAGATCAGTCTTCAATAAGTGGTGCTGGGACTACTGGATACCAATATGGAAAAAGAAATAAAAAGGACAGGAAGAGAGAGTTATTTAGACCCTTAGCTTATTATAGACCTAAAGATAAAAGCAAAGGCTGTACAACTTCTAGAAGAAAATGGGAGAAAATCTTCATGACCTTGGGTTAGGTAAAGACTTCAATGTGACACCAAAAGCAAAATTAAAACCATGTTGATAAATGACTTCAAAATTAAAATCTTTTGGGCTTAAAAATAATTACTGTTGGATGGGATCAAGGTGGTGGAGGGGTAGGACGTGAAGCTCACCTCCTCCCACAAAAACATTAAAAACACACCTACAAGTAGAATGATTCACACAGAACATCTGCTGAATGCTACCAGAAGACCTCTGACTTCCAGAAGGGCAAGAAAACCTCCACGTAGCTGGGTAGAACAAAATGAAAAAGAAAGGAATTGGGACGGGGCCTGCACCCCAGGGAAGGAGCTGTGAAGGAGGAAAGGTTCCTGCACCCTGGGAAGCCCCTCACCAGCGGGGAGACCAGTCTGGATGGAGGGGGAGCTTCAGAGCCTAGAAGGAGAGTGCAGCAACAAGTCTGAGAATGGCAAAATGGGGAGTAATCTGCACAGAAGGTCGGCACCACCACCCTGCACTCCCCAGCATGAGATGCTCATCTGTCGGTGTGGGTGGGGGCTGGGGGCTGAAGCTCAGGCTTCAGAGGTCAGACCCAGGGAGAGGAGCAGGGTTGATTGCGAGGAGACAGCCTGAAGAGGCTGGACTGTGGCAACTGAGGGTGTACTCAGAAGGAGCCTGGGCCCACCAGTGAGGCAAGGTGCCATTGTTGGGGCGCATACAAGGAGCGAGGTGGGACCACCATAAGGGCTTCTTTCCCTGTGAGTGCTCTCAGGCAATAGGACACCACCTACGGGAGCTCTGGGGGTGGGGGCAGGTCGCCACCACCATCGTGGGCTCCAGAGGCAGGCATGGGCCGCCGCTGCCATTATGAGACTCGAAAGCAGCTGCCAAGCCCTGCCCCACTCGGTCCCAGGAGTGTGTGGGCCGCAGCCACCCCTATGTGATGACAAGCAGGCGCCAAGCCCTGCCCCCGCCATCCCAGGAGCACACAAGTACCACTCCACCTGCACATGCCACATCAAGGGGATAATGGCCAGCACATGCTGAGGAAAGAGGCAGCAAGCATCCAAACTAAAAGCAGCCCCTCAATTCTGGACAAGACGGCAGAAGGACTTGAGCTCACCTTCTCTCACAAAAACACCAAAATCACAACTCAGTGCTGAACAACCAAAAAAGACTGGAACCTACCGAAAAAAGGTATTTTACATTCAAAGACAAAGAAGAAGCCACAATGAGATGGTAAGGGGGGGGCGCTTCTGCGACATAATCAAATTCCATACCCACCAGGTGGGTGACCCACAAATTGGAAAATAATTATATCACAGAGGTTCTCCCACAAGAGAGTTCTGAGCATCATGTCAGGTGCCCTAGCCTGAGGGTCTGGCATTGGGAGGAGGAACCCCCAGAGCATTTGGCTTTGAAGGCCAGCAGGGCTTGAGTGCAGGAGCTCCACAGGACTGGGGGAAACAGGGGCTCCAATCCTGGAGGGCACACACAAGGTTTCACATGCACTGGGACCAGCACAAAGCAGTAACTCCATAGAAGCCTGGGCTAGACCTACCTGCGAGTCTTGGAGGGTCTCCTGGGGAGGCAGGGGTTGGCTGTGGATCACTGGTGGGGGCAAGGACGCTGGTGGTAGAGGCCCCAGGAAATACTGATCAGTGTGTGCTCTCCAGGAGGTCGCCATTTTGGCACCAAGACCTGGCCCTACCCAACAGCCTGCAGGCTCCAGTGCTGGAACACCTCAGGCCAAACAAGCAGCAGGATAGGAACATAGCCCCACCCATCAGCAGACAGGCTGCCTAAAGCTGTACTGATCTCCAAGCCACCTCTAGACACACCCCTTTACACAGCTCCGTCCACCAGAGGGACAAGACCCAGCTCCACCCACAAGTGGGCAGGCACCAGTCCCTCCCAACAGGAAGCCTGCACAAGACCTAGGACCAACCTCACCCACCAGGGGGCAGACACCAAAAGCAAGAGGAGCTACGATCCTGCAGCCTGTGGAAAGGAGACCACAAACACAGAAAATTGGACAAAATTAGATGGCAGAGAAATATGCTCCAGATGAAGGAACGAGATACAAACCCGAAAGAACAACTAGGTGAAGTGGAGATAGGCAATCTACCGGAAAAAGAATTTAGAGTAATAATAGTAAAGATGATCCAGGATCTTGGGAAAAGAATGGAGACACAGACCGAGAAGATACAAGAAATGTTTAACAAAGAGCTAGAAGATTTAAAGAGTTTAACAAAGAGCCAGAAGATTTAAAGAACAAACAAACAGAAATGGACAATACTGAAATGAAAAATACACTACAAGGAATCAATACCAGAATAAATGAGGCAAAACAATGAATAAGTGAACTGGAAGACAGGCTGGTGGAAATCACTGCTGTGGAACAGAATAAAGAAAAAAGAATGAAAAGAAATGAGAACAGTCTCAGAGACCTCTGGGACAACATAAAACACACCAACATTCACATTATAGGGGTCCAGAAGGAGAAGAGAGAGAGAAAGGCCTGAGAAAATATTTGAAGAGATTATAGCCAAAAACTTCCCTAACATGAGAGAGGAAACACTCAAGTCCAGGAAGCGCAGAGAGTACCGTACAAGATAAACCCAAGGAGAAACACACCCAGACACATATCAAACTCACAAAAACTAAAGACACAGAAAAAATATTAAAAGCAACAAGGGAAAAATCGACAAATAACATACAAGGGAATCCCCATAAGGTTGTCAGCTGATTTTTCAGCAGAAGCTCTGGGGCCAGAAGGGAGTGGCACAATATATGTGAAGTGATGAAAGGTAAAAACCTACAACCAAGAGTACTCTACCCAGCAAGGCTCTCATTCAGATTCAACAGAAAAATCAAAAGCTTTACAGACGAGCAAAAGCTAAAGAATTCAGCACCACCAGACCAGCTTTACAACAAATCCTAAAGGAACTTCTCTAGGCAGAAAAGGAAAGGCCATAAGTAGAAACAAGAAAATTACAAATGGGAAAGCTCACCAGTAAAGGCAAACATAAAGTAAAGGTAGGAAATCATCCACACACAGATATGATATCAAAACCAGCAACTGTGAAGAGAGTACAAATGCAGGATATTGGAAATGCATTGGAAATTAAGAGACCAGCAACTTAAAACAGTCGTGTATATACAAAGACTGCTATATCAAGACCTCATAGGAACCACAAACTGAAAACCTACAATAGATACACAAAAAAGAAAAAGCAATCCAAACACAACACTAAAGATAGTCAACAAATCACAAGAGAAAAGAACAAAACAAGGGAAGAAAAAAGACCTACAAAAGCAAATTCAAAGCAATTAACAAAATGGTAATAAGAATATACATATCAATAATTACCTTAAATGTAAATAGATTAAATGCTCTAACGAAAAGACAGAGACTGGCTAAATGGATACAAAAACAAAACCTATATATATGCTGTCTACAAGAGACCCACTTCAGATCTAAGGACATATACAGACTGAAAGTGAGGGGATGGAAAAAGCTATTCCATGCAAATAGAAATCAAAAGAAAGCTGGAGTACCAATACTCAGCTGACAAAATAGACTTTAAAATAAAGACTGTTACTAGAGACAAAGAAGGACACTACATAATGATCAAAGGATCAATCCAAGAAAAAGATATAACAATTGTAAATATATATGCACCCAACATAGGAGCACCTCAATATCTAAGGCAAATTCTAACATCCATAAAAGGAGAAATCGACAGTAACATAATAATAGTGGGGGACTTTAACACCCCACTTTCACCAATAGACAGATCATCCAGACAGAAAATCAATAAGGAAACAAGGACTTAAATGACACATTAGGGCTTCCCTGGTGGCGCAGTGGTTGAGAATCTGCCTGCCCACGCAGGGGACATGGGTTCGAGCCCTGGTCTGGGAAGATCCCATATGCTGCGGAGCAACTAGGCCCGTGAGCCACAATTACTGAGCCTGTGCATCTGGAGCCTGTGCTCCGCAACAAGAGAGGCCACGATAGTGAGAGGCCCGCGCACCGTGATGAAGAGTGGCCCCCGCTTGCCACAACTAGAGAAAGCCCTCACACAGAAACGAAGACCCAACACAGCCAAAAATTAAAAATAAATAAATAAATAAATATTAAAAAAAAATGACACATTAGACCAGATGGACTTAATTTATATTTATAGAACGTTCCATCTGAAAGCAGCAGAATACACTTTCTTCTCAAGTGCACCTGGAACATTCTCCAGGATAGATTCCATCTTGGGCCAGAAATCAAGCCTCGGTAAATTTAAGAAAACTGAAGTCATATCAAGCACCGTTCTGACCACAGCGCTATGAGACTAGAAATCAACCACAAGAAAAAAAATGTAAAACACACAAACACGTGGAGTCTAAACAATATGTTGCTAAACAACCAATGGATCACTGAAGAAATCAAAAAGAAATAAAAAAAATACCTAGAGACAAATGACAACAAAAACATGACAATCCAAAACCCATGGGACGCAGCATAAGAGTTCTAAGAGGGAAGTTTATAGCTATACAATCTTACCTCAGGAAACAAGAAAAATCTCAAATAACCTAACTTTACACCTAAATCAACTACAGAAAGAAGAACAAACCAAACCCAAAATTAGAAGGAAATAAATCATAAAGATCAGAGCAGAAATAAATGAAATAGAAATGAAGAAAACAACAGAAAAGATCAATGAAACTAAAAGCTGGGTCTTTGAAAAGATAAAGTTCATAAACCTTTAGCCAGACTCATCAAGAAAAAAAGGGAGAGGGCTCAAATCAATAAAATTAGAAATGAAAAAGGAGAAGTTACAACTTACACCACAGAAATAAAAAGGATCGTAAGAGACTACTGCAAACAGCTATGGGCCAATAAAATGGACAACCTAGAAGAAATGGACAAATTCTCAGAAAGGTACAAACGTCCAAGACTGAACCAGGAAGAAATAGAAAATATGAACAGACCAATCACAAGTACTGAAATTGAAACAGTGATTTAAAAACTTCCAACAAACAAAACTCCAGGACCAGATGGCTTCACAGGTGAATTCTATCAAACATTTAGAGAAGGGTTACACCTATCCTTCTGAAACTCCTCCAAAAACTGCAGAGGAAGGAATACTCCCAAGCTCATTCTATGAGGCCACCATCACCTGGCTACCAAAACCGGACAAAGACACCACAAAAAAAGAAAATTACAGGCCAATATCGCTGATGAACATAGACACAAAAATCCTCAACAAAACAATAGCAAACCAAATCCAACAATACATTAAAAGGATCATACAGCATGATCAAATGGGATTTATCCCAGGGATGCAAGGATTTTTCAATATACACAAATCAATCGGTGTGATATTCCACATTAATAAACTGAAGAATAAAAACCATATGATCATCTCAATAGATGCAGAAAAAGCATTTGACAAAATTCAGCACCCATTTATCATAAAAACTCTCCAGAAAGTGGGCATAGAGGGAACTTACCTCAACATAATAAAGGCCACATATGACAAACCCACAGCTAACACCATTCTCAACAGTGAAAAGCTGAAAGCAGTCCCTCTAAGATCAGGAACAAGACAAGCATGTCCACTCTCGCCGCTTTTATTCAACATAGTTTTGGAAGTCCTAGCCATGGCAATCAGACATGAAAAAGAAATAAAAGGAATCCAAATTGGAAAAAAAGAAGTAAAACTGTCACTGTTCGTAGATGACATGATAATATACATAGAAAATCCTAAAGATGCTACCAGAAAACTACTAGAGCTCAATGAATTTGGTAAAGTTGGAGGATACAAAATTAATACACAGAAATCTCTAGCATTCTTACACACTAACAATGAAAGATCAGAAAGAGAAATTAAGGAAACAATCCTATTTACCATCACATCAAAAAGGATAAAATACCTAGGAGTAAACCTACCTAAGGAGGCAAAAGACCTGTACTCTGAAAACTATAAGATGCTGATGAAAGAAATCAAAGATGACACAAACAGATGGAAAGATATACCATTTTCTTGGACTGGAAGAATCAACATTATCAAAATGACCATACTACCTAAGACAATCTACAGATTCAATGCAATCCCTATCAAAGTACCAATGGCATTTTTCACAGAACTAGAACAAAAACTTTTAAAATTTGTATGGAGACACAAAAGACCCCGAATAGCCAAAGCAGTGCTGAGAAAGAGAAACGGAGCTGGAGGAATCAGGCTTACTGACTTCAATAATCAAAGCTACAGTAATCAAAACAGTATGGTACTGGCGCAAAAACAGAAATATAGATCAATGGAACAGGACAGAATGCCCAGAAATGAACCCACGCTCCTATGGTCAATTAATCTATGACAAAGGAGGCAAGAATATACAATGGAGAAAAGAAGCCTCCTCAATAAGTGGCGATGCGAAAACTGGACAGCTACATGTAAGAGAATGAAATTAGAACATTCTCTAACACCATACACAAAAATATACTCAAAATGGATTAAAGGCCTAAATGTAAGGCTGGATGCTATAAAACTCTTAGAAGAAAACATAGGCATAACACTCTTTGATATAAATCACAGCAATATCTTTTTTGATCCACCTCCTAGAGTAATGAAAATAAAAACAAAAATAAACAAATGGGACCTAATTAAACTTAAAAGCTTTTGCACAGCAAAGGAAACCATAAAACGAAAAGACAACCCACAGAATGGGAGAAAATATTTGCAAATGAAGTGACTGACAAGGTCTTAATTTCCAAAATATACAAACAGCTCATGCAGCTCTATACCAAAAAGCAAAAAAAGCAAAAAAACCCCAAACAACCCATTTGAAAATGGGCAGAAGATCCAAATAGACATTTCCCCAAAGAAGACATACAGATGGCCAAAATGCACACGAAAAGGTGCTCAACATCACTAATTATGAGAAAAGCAAATCTAAACTACAATGAGGTATCACCTCACATCAGTCAGAATGGCCATCAAAAAGTCAACAAACAATAAATGCTGGAGAGGGTGTGGAGAAAAGGGAACCCTCCTACACTTTTGGTGGGAATGTAAATTGATACAACCACTATGGAGAACAGTACGGAGGTTCCTTAAAAAACTAAAAGTAGAACTACCATATGATCCAGCAATCCCACTCCTGGGCATATATCTGGAGAAAACCATAATTCGAAAAGACACATGCACCCCAATGTTCATTACAGCACATTTACAATAGCCAAGACATGGAAGCAACCCAAATGTCCATCGACAGATGAATGGATAAAGAAGATGTGGTACATATGTACAATGGAATATTACTCAGGCATAAAAAAAGCAAAATAATACCATCTGCAGCAACATGGATGGACCTAGAGATTATCATACTAAGTGAAGTAAGTCAGACAAAGACAAATGTCATATGATATCACTCATATGTGTAATCTAATTTAAAAATATGATACAAATGAACTTATTTACAAAACAGATGCAGATTCACAGATTTCGAAAACAAACTTATGGTTACCAAAGGGGAAATTGGCGGGGGGGTGGGAGGAGGAGGGATAAATTAGGAGGTTGGGATTAACACATACACATTACTATATATAAAATAGATAACCAACAGGACCTACTGTATAGCACAGGGAACTCTACTCAGTATTATGTAATACCCTATATGGGAAAAGAATCTGAAAAAGAATGAATATATGTATAACTGAATTGCTTTGCTGTACACCTGAAACTAACACAAAATTGTAAATCAACTAAACTGAAATAAAAAATTTAAAAATTACTTTCAAGAGAAAAGATGAATCAAAGATTGACAGAAAAAGTTTACAAATCATGTAGCTGATAAAAGACTTGTATTTAGAATACACAGAGAATTCTTATAATTCAAGACAAATGATCTAATTAAAAATGGTCAGAAAGCTTTATAGACATTTTGCCAAGATATACGAATAGCTAATAAACAATTTCTTAAGACTATTGATAAAATTAAAACCATAATAAGCAACTACTCCATACTAGAATGACTATAGTAATAATTTTTTTAAAAAAAAATACTAAGTGTTGGTGAGGATGAGAAACTAAACTCTTCATACATTGATGGAATGTAAAATGGTACAGTCCCTTTGGAAAACAGTTTCTTTTCTGAAGGACAGTTTCTTCCAAAGTTAAATATAGACCGAAGGGGCAGGGATCAAGATGGAGTAAGAGGATGTAGAGCTCACCCTCCCCCATGAACACATCAAAAATACATCTACATGTGGAAAAATTTTCATGGAAAACTACCTGGAAACTGTAAGAAGAACTATACAAACAAGGCTTAAAGAAAGATTCCCATGTAACCAGGTAGGACAGGAAAAAAAGCACTGGGTTGGGACTTGTGCTTCCAAAAGGGGTCTAAGAGGAAAAGAAAGACTGTGCAGGTAGACTCTTGCTCTGGGGAGTGAGTGGGCTGAGCCACAGACTGGGTGTCCCAGTCCTGGGGTCCTACACGGAGGAGACAAGCATCCTTGGCTGCTGAGAGAACCACTGGGACAGAGATAAAGGTTGGAGAAGCCTAGACTCCACTTGCTAGGAGTGCATGGATGCTGGCTTGCCAACAGACAGGGCGGAGAGAGGCCCGCCCTAGTGGCTGCTCCTTCACTTCATTCCCCAGTCCAAGCTGGGCAAACACCCTGGCCCTACCCACTCCATATATGGCTTGGCACAGGATCTAGGGCAGCCAGGTCCTGGGAAAAGACTTTATCTAGTGACACAGAGGTGGGCTGGGCTGTAGTCCAGGTGGGGCCATTGTTGGCCATTGTTGGCACTTACTCAAACAGCGCCAGGAAAGCAGCGCTGACCTCCACAGCAGTGCAGCCACTTTAATTCTTGCAACCACATGCCCCAAGCCTCAGTCCCAGCCTAGTAAACGCTCTGGCCCTGCTCACTCCATGCCACAACCTTGCACTAGATCTGGGACAACCACAACAGGAAAAGACACAACCTTGGGCTGTGACTGAGCAGAGCCTAAGATGCCTACACAGGCAGCACATCAGACCTCTGTAAGCATGCAAGTCACTTAATTCATTGCTCCCCTCCTTTGGGCCAAAAACCCCAGTGTGGGGAGAAGGAAAAACACTTAAAAGGAACAGAGCCTGCTTGAGTCTGACCCTGAGGGCTTCTGCTCCAGCGACTTGGGAGCTGACCCCAATCCCTGGCAGGGCTGTGGCAGATACTGAGCAGAGAAGAAATCCCACCTCACACCCTGCACAGGATTTAGCTCCTCCAATACTAGCTATACTCTCTATCAAAGTGATAGTGGCCAGCAGACCCTGAAGAAAGATGTGGCTGGTGTCCACATTAAATACAGCCCTCACACCAAAGACATTAGACACATACCATCTATACAGGGATATTCCCACATAAAAACACCCCTTCAAGACGGCAATAGAGAACTGTTTCATCTAAATTCATAGAAAAAGTAAAATGAAAAGGCAGAGGAAGTACTCCCAGTTGAAAAAGCAAGAGAAAACCCATGACAAACAATGAAACAGAGGTAATCAGTCCACCAGACACTGAGTTTAAAAATTAGTAATAAAAATGCTAACTGAATTAAGAGTATTGATATAAACACTGGTCATTTTAACAAGGAACTAGAAACTATAAACACCTAATCAAAAATAGATTATTCAATTTTTGAGATAAAAGCACTCTAGAAGCAATGAATAGCTGACTCAGTGACACAGAAGAATGAACAAGTAAGCTGGAAGACAGAATAAAGGAAAATCGCCCAATAATAACAGTAGACAAACAAATGAAAAAAAACATGAAAGTAACATATGAGATCTATGGGATAATATAAAATGTGCCAACATATGCATAACAGGAGTTCCAGAAGGTGAAGAGAGAGAGAAGGAGATAGAAAATGTATCTGAAGAAATTACAGCTGAAAATTTCCCAAACCTCAAGAAGGAAACAGATATCTGGTACTGGAAGCACAGAAGGTCTCAAACAAGATGAACCCAAACAGGCCCACACCAAGACATCATAATTAAAATGACAGAAGTTAAAGATAAGGAGAGGATTCTAAAGACAGCAAGAGAAAAACAAAGTTAATTACAAGGGAACCCCTATAAGTCTAACAGCTGATTTCTCTGAAGAAATTTGCGGACCAGAGTCCTGAAAGGGAAAAACCTGCAACCTAGGATGTTCTATCTG
The DNA here is from genome assembly GCF_009873245.2 of Balaenoptera musculus. Taxonomy (NCBI): domain Eukaryota; kingdom Metazoa; phylum Chordata; class Mammalia; order Artiodactyla; family Balaenopteridae; genus Balaenoptera; species Balaenoptera musculus. The sequence goes on from NC_045790.1 coordinate 83,583,107, forward strand.
GAAGATCATCATTTAGAATAGAGGGGGAGATAAAGAATTTCTCAGATAAGCAAAAACTAAAAAGAATTCAGCAATACTAAACATACCCTAAAAGAAATGTTGAAGGGTCTTCTCCAAATGGAAAAGCAAAAATCTATAGGAAAGGGAAAATCCCAATAAGAAAGGCCAGTATATAGTAAGGATTGAAGATCACTTAAATAAGTTAGTACATTGATTAAAAAACAAACAAGAAACTGTAAAAGCAACTATAACTGCAATAAACAGTAAAGGGATAGGCATGAAGATGTAAGATATGGCATCAAAAACAATGTTGGGGAAGGGAATAGAAAATGTAGACCTTTTAGAATGTGTTTGAACTTAAGTGACGAACAGTTTAAAGCAAGTAGATATAATTATGGATCAAAATATATGAACCCCATGGTAACCACAAAATCAAAAACCTACAATAGATACAGAAAAACCAAAAAGAAAGGAACTCAAGCATATTACAGAAAAAAATCAAACCACAATAGGAAAAACAAAAAAGAAATGAACAAAAACAACTGGAAAATAAGAAGTAAAATGGCAGTAAGTACATACCTATAATTTAAGTGTCAATGGACTAAATGCTCAGTCAAAAGTCACAGGGTGGCTGACTGGATTAAAAAAGACCCTTCAGGGGCTTCCCTGGTGGCGCAGTGGTTGAGGGTCTGCCTGCCGATGCAGGGAACATGGGTTCGTGCCCCGGTCTGGGAAGATCCCACATGCCGCGGAGTGGCTGGGCCCGTGAGCCACAATTGCTGAGCCTGCGCGTCTGGAGCTTGTGCTCCGCAACGAGAGAGGCCGCGATAGTGAGAGGCCCGCGCACCGCGATGAAGAGTGGCCCCCACTTGCCGCAACTAGAGAAAGCCCTCGCACAGAAACGAAGACCCAACACAACCAAAATAAATAAAATAAATAAATTAATATTAAAAAAAAAAAAAAGACCCTTCAATATGCTGCCTATAAGAGATTTGATTCAGGGTGGAAGACAGACACAGACTAAAAGTGAGGGGATGGAAAAAGGTATTTCACGCAAATGGAAACAACAAGAAAGCTGGGATAGCAATACTCGTATCAGACCAAATAGACTTTAAAACAAAGGCTATAGAAAAGACAAAGAAGGGCATTATATAATGATAAAGGGATCAATACAAGAAGAGGCTATTACACTCATTAACATATATGCACCCAATACAGGAGCACCTAAATACGTAAAGCAAATACTAACAGGCTAAAGGAAGAAATGAATACAGTAATAGGCGACTTTAACACCCCACTGACATTAATGGACAGACCATCCAGACAAAAAGCAATAAGGCAACAGAGATCCTAAGTGACACAACAGACCAATTGGACTTAATTGATATCTACAGAAAACTATAAGCAAAAAAAGAATACACATTCTTTTCAAGAGTGCATGAAACATTCTCTAGGATAGATCACATACTAGGTCACAAAAGAAGCCTCAATAAATTTAAGAGGATAGTAATTATATCAAGCATCTTTTCCGACCACAATGGCATGAAACTAGAAATCAACTACAGAAAGAAAGACAAGGAAAGAACAAACATGTACAGACTAAACAACATACTGCTAAAAAAACCAATGGGTCAACAATGAAATCAACGAGGAAATCAGAACATACCTCGAGACAAATGAAAATGAAAACACAACTTTCCGAAAATCTATGGGATGCAGCAAAAGCAGTTCTAAGAGGGAGTTCATAGTGGTACAGTTCTTTCTCAAGAAACAAGAAAATTCTCAAACAATCTAAACCTAAAAGAACTAGAAAGGGAACAAAGCCCAAAGTCAGCAAAAGGAAAGATCACAGAGGAAATAAAATAGAGATAAGATGAAAACCAAGAAAAGATGAAACCAAGAACTAGTTTCAAGGGCTAAAGTGTTTTTTGAAAGATAAACAAAATTGATAAACCTTTAGCCAGGCTCACCAAGAAGAGAGAAGACCCAAATAAAATAAGAAATTAATGAGGAGGAATAACGAATACCACAGCAATTCAAAAACAATCATAAGTAAATATTATGAACAGTTATATGCCAACAAAATGGACAACCTAGAAGAAATGGACAAATTTCTAGAAACACACAGCCTGCCAAGACTGAGTCAAGAAGAAACAAACAATATGAACAGACCAATCACTGGAAGTGGAATAGAATCTGTGATAAAAACAAAACCAAAAAAAAACCCCAAAACAACAACAACAACAACAACAAAGCTCTCTGCAAACAAAAGTCCAAGACTGGACTGCTTCACTGGGGAATTCTACCAAACATATGGCGAACTTATACCTATCCTTCTCAAACTATTTCAAAAAAAATTGAGGAGGAGAGAATATTCCCAAATTCATTATATAAGGTCACCATTACCCTGATACCAAAACCAAAGACACTACAAAAAATATTACAGGCCAATATCCTTGATGAATATAGATGCAAAAGTCCTCAAAATATTAATATTAACATATTGACTCCAACAATACATAAAAAGATTCACATACCATCATTGAGTTGGATTTAGTTCAGGGTCATGAGGATCAATCAACACTCACACACACAGGGGAGCTTCAAGATGGCGAAAGAGTAAGACGTGGTGATCACCTTCCTCCCCACAAATAAATGAGAAATACATCTACATGTGGAACAACTCCTACAGAACACCTACTGAATGCTGGCAGAAGACCTCAGACCTCCGAAAAGGTAAGAAACTCCCCATGTACCTGGGTAGGGCAAAAGAAAAAAGAAAAAACAGAGACAAAAGAACAGGGAGAGGACCTGCACCAGTGGGAGGGAGCTGTGGAGGAGGAAAGGTTTCCACACACTAGGAAGCCCCTTCGTGGGCGGAGACTGCGGGTGGCGGAGGGGGGAAGCTTCGGAGCCATGGAGGAGAGCACAGCAACAGGGGTGCGGAGGGCAAAGCGGAGAGATTCCCGCACAGAGGAGCGGTGCCGACCAGCACTCACCAGCCCGAGAGGCTTGTCCGCTCACCCGCCGGGGCGGGCAGGGGCTGGGAGCTGAGGCTCGGGCTTCGGTTGGATTGCAGGGAGAGGACTGGGGTTAGCTGCGGGGAAAACAGCCTGAAGGGGGCTAGTGTGCCACAGCTACCCGGGAGGGAGTCTGGGAAAAAGTCTGGAGCTGCTGAAGAGGCAAGAGACTTTTTCTTGCCTCTTTGTTTCCTGGTGCACGAGGAGAGGGGATTAAGAGCGCCACTTAAAGGAACTCCAGAGACAGACGCGAGCCGCGGCTATCAGCAAGGACCCCAGAGACGGGCATGAGACGCTAAGGCTGCTGCTGCAGCCACCAAGAAGCCTGTGTGCAAGCACAGGTCACTCTCCACACCTCCCCTCCCGGGAGCCTGTGCAGCCCACCACTGCCAGGGTCCCGTGATCCGGGGACAACTTCCCCGGGAGAACGCACGGCGCACCTCGGGCTGGTGCAACGTCACGATGCCTCTGCTGCCACAGGCTCGCCCCACATCCGTACCCCTCCCTCCCCCCAGCCTGAGTGAGCCAGAGCCCCCGAATCAGCTGCTCCTTTAACCCCGTCCTGTCTGAGTGAAGAACAGACGCCCTCAGGTGACCTACACACAGAGGTGGGGCCAAATCCAAAGCTGAACCCCAGAAGCTGAGCTAACAAAGAAGAGAAAGGGAAATCTCTCCCAGCAGCCTCAGGAGCAGCGGATTAAATCTCCACAGTCAACTTGATGTACCCTGCAGCTGTGGAATAAATGAATAGACAATGAATCATCCCAAATTGAGGAGATGAACTTTGGGAGCAACGATATATATATTTTTTTCCCTTCTTTTTTTGTGAGTGTGCATGTGTACGCTTCTGTGTGTGATTTTGTCTGTATAGCTTTGCTTTTACCATTTGTCCTAGGGTTCTCTCTGTCCGGGTTTTTTTTGTTTTTTGTTTTAGTATACTTTTTAGTGCTTGTTATCATTGGTGGGTTTGTTTTTTCGTTTGGTTGCTCTCTTCTTTCTTTTTCTTTTTTTTATTAGTTAGAAAATTTTTTTTAATAATTATTTTTTATTTTAATAATCTTTATTTTATTTTATCTTCTTCTTTCTTTATTTCTTTTTTTCTTCCTCCCTTTTATTCCGAGCCGTATGGATGACAGGCTCTTGGTGCTCCAGCCAGGCGTCAGGGCTGTGCCTCTGAGGTGGGAGAGCCAAGTGCACGTCACTGGTCCACAAGAGACCTCCCAGCTCCATGTAATATCAAATGGTGAAAATCTCCCAGAGATCTCCACCTCAACGCCAAGACCCAGCTCCACTCAATGACCAGCAAGCTCCAGTGCTGGACACCCTATGCCAAACAACTAGCAAGACAGGAACACAACCCCACCCATTAGCAGAGAGGCTGCCTAAAATCATAATAAGGCCACAGACACCCCAAACACACCACCAGACGTGGATCTGCCCACCAGAAAGACAAGATCCAGCCTCATCCACCAGAACACAGGAACTAGTCCCCTCCACCAGGAAGCCTACACAACCCACTGAACCAAGCTTACCCACTGGGGGCAGACACCAAAAACAACGGGAAGTATGAACCTGCAGCTGGTGAAAAGGAGACCCCAAACACAGTAAGTTAAGCAAAATGAGAAGACAGAGAAACACACAGCAGATAAAGGAGCAAAGTAAAAACCCACCAGACGTAACAAATGAAGAGGAAATAAGCAGTCTACCTGAAAAAGAATTCAGAGTAATGATAGTAAATATGATCCAAAATCTTGGAAATAGAATGGAGAAAATACAAGAAAAGTTTAACAAGGACCTAGAAGAACTAAAGAGCAAACAAACAGTGATGAACAACACAATAAATGAAATTAAAAATTCTCTATAAGGTATCAATAGCAGAATAACTGAGGCAGAAAAACGGATAAGTGACCTGGAAGATAAAATAGTGGAAATAACTACTGCAGACCAGAATAAAGAAAAAAGAATGAAAAGAATTGAGGACAGTCTCAGAGACCTCTGGGACAACATTAAACGCACCAACATTCAAATTATAGGGGTCCCAGAAGAAGAAGAGAAAAAGAAAGGGACTGAGAAAATATGTGACGAGATTATAGTTGAAAACTTCCCTAATATGGGAAAGGAAGTAGTTAATCAAGTCCAGGAAGCACAGAGAGTGCCATACAGGATAAATCCAAGGAGAAACACATCAAGACACATATTAATCAAACTATCAAAAATTAAATACAAAGAAAAAATATTAAAAGCAGCAAGGGAAAAACAACAAATAACATACAAGGGAATCCCCATAAGGTTAACAGCTGATCTTTTAGCAGAAACTCTGCAAGCCAGAAGGGAGTCACAGGACATATTTAAAGTGATGAAAGGGAAAAACCTACAACCAAGATTACTCTATCCAGCAAGGATCTCATTCAGTTTTGATGGAGCAATTAAAACCTTTACAGACAAGCAAAAGCTGAGAAAATTCAGCAACACCAAACCAGCTTTACAGCAAATACTAAACGAACTTCTCTAGGCAGGAAACACAAGAGAAGGAAAAGACCTACAATAACAAACCCAAAACAATTAAGAAAATGGTAATAGGGACATACATATCAATAATTACCTTAAATGTAAATGGATTAAATTCTCCAGCCCAAAGAGATAGACTGGCTGAATGGATACAAAAACAAGACCTGTATGTATGCTGTCTACAAGAGACCCACTTCAGACCTAGGGACACATACAGACTGAAAGTGAGGGGATGGAAAAAGATATTCCATGCAAATGGAAATCAAAAGAAAGCTGCAGTAGCAATTCTCATATCACACAAAATAGACTTTAAAACAAAAACTATTACAAGAGGCAAAGAAGGACACTACATAATGATCAAGGGATCAATCCAAGAAGAAGATATAACAATTGTAAATATTTATGCACCCAACATAGGAACACCTCAGTACATAAGGCAAATACTAACAGCCATAAAAGGGGAAATCGTCAGTAACACAATCATAGTAAGGGACTTTAACACCTCACTTTCACCAATGGACAGATCATCCAAAATGAAAATAAATAAGGAAACACAAGCTTTAAATGATACATTAAACAAGATGGACTTAATTGACATTTATAGGACATTCCAGCCAAAAACAACAGAATACACTTTCTTCTCAAGTGCTCATGGAACATTCTGCAGGATAGATCATATCTTGGTTCACAAATCAAGCCTTGGTAAATTTAAGAAAATTTAAATCGTATCAAGTATCTGTTCTGACCACAACAATATGAGACTAGATATCAATTACAGGAAAAAATCTGTAAAAAATACAAACACATGGAGGCTAAACAATACACTACTTAATAACCAAGAGATCACTGAAGAAATCAAAGAGGATATCAAAAATTACCTAGAAACAAATGACAATGAAAACACGATGACCCAAAACCTATGGGATGCAGCAAAAGCAGTTCTAAGAGGGAAGTTTATAGCAATACAATCCTACCTTAAGAAACAAGAAACATCTCAAATAAACAACCTAACCTTACACCTAAAGCAATTAGAGAAAGAAGAACAAAAAACCCCCAAAGTTAGCAGAAGGAAAGAAATCATAAAGATCAGATCAGAAATAAATGAAAAAGAAATGAAGGAAATGATAGCAAAGATCAATAAAACTAAAAGCTGGTTCTTTGAGAAGATAAACAAAATTGATAAACCATTAGCCAGACTCATCAAGAAAAAAAGGGAGAAGACTCAAATCAATAGAATTAGAAATGAAAAAGGAGAACAACTGACACTGCAGAAATACAAAGGATCATGAGAGATTACTACAAGCAACTAAATGCCAATAAAATGGACAACCTGGAAGAAATGGACAAATTCTTACAAATGCACAACCTGCCGAGACTGAACCAGGAAGAAATAGAAAATATGAACAGACCAATCACAAGCACTGAAATTGAAACTGTGATTAAAAATCTTCCAGCAAACAAGAGCCCAGGACCAGATGGCTTCACAGGCGAATTCTATCAAACATTTAGAGAAAAGCTAACACCTATCCTTCTCAAACTCTTCCAAAATATATCAGAGGGAGGAACACTCCCAAACTCATTCTACGAGGCCACCATCACCTTGATACCAAAACGAGACAAAGATGTCACAAAGAAAGAAAACTACAGGCCAGTATCACTGATGAACATAGATGCAAAATTCCTCAACAAAATACTGGCAAACAGAATCCAACAGCACACTAAAAGGATTTACACCATGATCAAGTGGCGTTTATCACAGGAATGCAAGGATTCTTCAATATATGCAAATCAATCAATCTGATACACCACATTAACAAATTGAAGGAGAAAAACCATATGATCATCTCAATAGATGCAGAGAAAGCTTTCGACAAAATTCAACACCCATTTATGAAAAAACCCTCCAGAAAGTAGGCATAGAGCGAACTTACCTCAACATAATAAAGGCCATACATGACAAACCCACAGCCAACATCATCCTCAATGGTGAAAACCTGAAAACATTTCCACTAAGATAAGGAACAAGACAAGGTTGCCCACTCTCACCACTATAATTCAGCACAGTTTTGGAAGTTTTAGCCACAGCAATCAGAGAAGAAGAAGAAATAAAAGGAATCCAAATTGGAAAAGAAGACATAAAACTGTCACTATTTGCAGATGACATGATACTATACATAGAGAATCCTAAAGATGCTACCAGAAAACTACTAGAGCTAATCAATGAATTTGGTAAAGTAGCAGGATACAAAACTGATGCACAGAAATCTCTTGCATTTCTATACACTAACGATGAAAAACCTGAAAGTGAAATTAAGGAAACATTCCCATTTACGATTGCAACAAAAAGAATAAAATATCTGGGAATAAACTTATCTAAGGAGACAAAAGACCTGTATGCAGAAAATTATAAGACACGGATGAAAGAAACTAAAGATGATACAAATAGATGGAAAGATATACCATGTTCTTGGATTGGAACAATCAACATCTTGAAGATGACTGTACTACCCAAAGCAATCTACAGATTCAATGCAATCACTATCAAACTACCACTGGCATTTTTCACAGAAGTAGAACAAAAAATTCCACAATTTGTATGGAAACACAAAAGACTCCGAATAGCCAAAGCAATCTTGAGAAAGAAAAACGGAGCTGGAGGAATCAGGTTCCCTGACTTCAGACTATACTACAAAGCTACAGTAATCAAGACAGTATGGTACTGGCACAAAAACAGAAACATAGATCAATGGAACAGGATAGAAAGCCCAGAGATAAACCCACACACATATGGCCACCTTATCTTTGATAAAGGAGGCAAGAATATACAGTGGAGAAAATATAGCCTCTTCAATAAGTGGTGCTGGGAAAACTGGACAGTTACATGTAAAAGAATGAAATTAGAACACTCCCTAACACCATACACAAAAATAAACTCAAAATGGATTAAAGACCTAAATGTAAGGCCAGACAGTATTAAACTCTTAGAGGAAAACATAGGCAGAACACTCCATGACATAAATCACAGCAAGATCCTTTTTGACCCACCTCCTAGAGAAATGGAAATAAAAACAAAAATAAACAAATGGGACCTAATGAAACTTAAAATCTTTTGCACAGCAAAGGAAACCATAAACAAGACAAAAAGACAACCCTCAGAATGGGAGAAAATATTTGCAAACGAAGCAACTGACAAAGGATTAATCTCCAAAATTTACAAGCAGCTCATGCAGCTCAATATCAAAAAAACAAACAACCCAATCCAAAAATGGGCAGAAGACCTAAACAGACATTTCTCCAAAGAAGATATACAGATTGGCAACAAACGCGTGAAAGGATGCTCAACATCACTAATCATCAGAGAAATGCAAATCAAAACTACAATGAGATATCATCTCACACCAGTCAGAATAACCATCATCAAAAAATCTACAGACAATAAATGCTGGAGAGGGTGTAGAGAAAAGGGAACCCTCTTGCACTGTTAGTGGGAATGTAAATTGTTACAGCTACTATGGAGAACAGTATGGAGGTTCCTTAAAAAACTAAAAATAGAACTACCATAAAACCCAGCAATCCCACTACTGGGCATATACCCTGAGAAAACCATAATTCGAAAAGGGTCATGTACCACAATGTTCATGGCAGCTCTATTTACAGTAGCCAGGACATGGAAGCAACCTAAGTGTCCATCAACAGATGAATGGATAAAGAAGATGTGGCACATATATACAATGGAATATTATTCAGCCATAAAAAGAAACGAAATTGAATTATTTGTAGTGAGGTGGATGGACCTAGAGTCTGTCATACAGAGTGAAGTAAGTAAGAAAGAGAAAAACAAATACCATATAGTAACACATATATATGGAATCTGAAAAAAAAAAAAAGGTCATGAAGAACCTAGGGGCAAGATGGGAATAAAGACACAGACCTACTAGAGAATGGACTTGAGGATATGGGGAGGGGGAAGGGTAAGATGGGACAAAGTGAGAGAGTGGCATGGACATATATACACTACCAAATGTAAAATAGATAGCTAGTGGGAAGCAGCCGCATAGCATAGGGAGATCAGTTCGGTGCTTTGTGACTACCTAGAGGGGTGGGATAGGGGTGGGATAGGTTTCATCTTCAAGTAATTCATGGTGGGAGGGAGGGAGATGCAAGAGGGAAGAGATATAGGGATATATGTATATGTATAACTGATTTACTTTGTTATAAAGCAGAAACTAACACAGCATTGTAAAGCAATTATACTCCAATAAAGATGTTTAAAAAAACAAAAAAAAACAATCACACACACACAAGAAAAACAAACAAAAACTATGTGACACACCACATAAACAAAAGGATAAAAATCATATGATCATCTCAATAGATGCAGAGAAAGCATTTGACAAAATTCAATATCCATTCATGATAAAAACTCTCAAAGTTGGTATAGAGGGATCAACGTAATAAAGGCCGTTTACAACAAACCCACATCAACATAATACTCAATGGTGAAAAGCTAAAAGCCTTCCCACTAAATTCAGGAACAAGACAAGGATGCCCACTCTCATGACTTCTATTTAATGTAGTATGGGAAGTCCTAGCCACAGCAATCAGATGAGAAAAAAATAAAACACACCCAAACAGGAAGGAAGAGGTAAAACTGTCACTATTTGCAGATGCAATAATACTTTATATAGAGAACCTTAAAGTTTCCAACCCAAAAACTATTAGAATAAATGAATTCAGCAAGGTTGCAGGATACACAGTTAATATACAGAAATCTGTTGCATTTCTATACACTAATAATAAAATAAAAGAAAATGAAACAATGCCATTTAAAAATTGCTTAAAAAAACCCAGGAATAAACTTAACCAAGGAGGTGAAAGACCCATACTCTGAAAACTATAAAACACTGATAAAGGAAATTGAAGATGATTCAAAGAAATGGAAAGATATCCTGTGCTCTTGGGTTGGAAGAATATTAAAATGGCCACACTACACAAAGCAATATACAGATTTAATGGAATCCCTATCAAAATACCCAGGACATTTTTCACAGAACTAGAACAAATAATCCGAAAATTCGTATGGAACCACGAAAGACCCCAAATTTCCAAAGCAATCCTCAGAAACAAAGAATAAAGCTGGAAGCATAATCTCCCAGACTTCAGACTATACTACAAAGCTACAGTAATCAAAATGGCATGGTGTTGGTACAAAAACAGGCATACAGATCGATGGAACAGAAAAGAGAGCCCAGAAATACCACACACCTATGGTCAATCAATCTAAGACAAAGGAAGTAAGAATATACAATGGAGAAAAGACACTCTTCAAGCAGTGGTGCTGGGAAAACTGGACAGCTACATGTAAAACAATGAAATTAGAACACTCCCTCACACAACATACAAAAATAAACTCAAAACGGTTTAAAGGCCTAAACGTAAGACCTGAAAGCATAAAACTCCTAGAAGAGAACACAGGCGGAACACTCTTTGACATAAATCATAGCAATATTTTCTTGGATCAGTCTGAGGCAAAAGAAATAAAGGCAAAACCAAACAAATAGGACTAGATTAAAGCTTCTGCACAGCAAAGGAAACCATCAAAGTGAAAAGACAACCTACGGAATGGGAGTAAATATTTGCAAATGATGCAACTGACAAGGGGTTAATTTCCAAAATATACAAGTAGCTCATACAGCTCAATATCAAAAAACAATCCAATCAAAAATGCCCATCGACGCGGATCAACTAGACCCGTGAGCCACAACTACTGAGCCTGCGCGTCTGGAGCCTGTGCTCCGCAACAAGAGAGGCCGCGATAGTGAGAGGCCCGTGCACCGCGATGAAGAGTGGCCCCCGCTTGCCGCAACTAGAGAAAGCCCTCCCACAGAAACGAAGACCCAACACAGCCAAAAATAAATAATTATTTGAATTAATGTATAAGTTTAAAAAAAAATGCCCATCAACAGACGAATGGATAAAGAAGTTGTGGTACATATATACAATGGAATATTACTCAGCCATAAAAAGGAATGAAATTGAGTCATTTGTTGAGACGTGGATGGATCTAGAGACTCTCATACAGAGTGAAGTAAGTCAGAAAGAGAAAAACAAATATCGCATATTAACGCATGTATGTGGAACCTAGAAAAATGGTATAGGTGAATCAGTTTGCAGGGCAGAAGTTGAGACACAGATGTAGAGGACAAACGTATGGACACCAAGGGGGGAAAACCATGGTGGGGGGGGGATGGTGGTGTGCTGAATTGGGTGATTGGGATTGACATGTATACACTGATGTGTATAAAACTGATGACTAATAAGAACCTGCAGTATAAAAAAACAAACAAAAAAAAACAACTAATACTAAACTTTCTTTGGGTTATTTGTATGGAAATATGTTAATATAAATGTTTCAGACATTACACGAAATTTCTAAAAATCTTATATGTTCTGGTATAATGTTATAAGTCATAATTCTATTACTTTAAAATGTATATCTCAGAAATAACTAAATTTCCTTGTCAATTGCATTATTATGAACTTTCATCAAATCTTTAACCGTGGTCATTTTTAAGTCTTTTGTCATTTACAGACAGTTCTGGGTGTACTCTGATGCTTTTGCAAATATGTTCCTATAAAAGGGTTTCATCTTCAAGGAATTCATGGAAAAGACTCTGACAAGTACAGGTTTCTGGTAACTGACTATACTGCTGAACTGAATGAATAAGCATTTTCAGAACTCTAATGGAAAACTGACGAATTCATAAAAGTGCTAACAAAAGACCAAGATGAAAAAAAAATTACATGGGACTGAGTGAACTGATGAGGATAATTATAATTTTTGTGACCTTCTGTTTGAATAAAAAAATTTTTAAAAACAAAAACAAAACAATCCAATCAAAAAATGGGCAGAAGACTTGAATAGACATTTTTCCAAAGACATGCAGATAGCTAACAAGCACATGAAAAGATTCCCAACATTACTAATTAGAGAAATGCAAATTAAAACCACAATGAGGTATCACCTCGCATTTGTCAGCATGGCCATCATCAAAAAGTCTACAAATAACAAATGTTGGAGAGGATGTGTAGAAAAGATCCTGGTCCCTGCTGTTAAAAATTTTGGAGGCAATTTCAAAAGTTGAGACATAAGCATTCCTAAAGCCCCTTCCACCTTTTGCACTTTCCTCTGTCAGGGATGCTCTGACCAATAAAAGTCATAGTAACCATCTTTAAATTCTCTGGGGCCTTAGGGACTGTATCTGTATATGCCTATAGGCTTTAAAGATCCTCTCTAGAAATTCTGAAGGCTCCTCATTCCGTTTCTGTATTTCCTTCTGCGCTTTATTAAGGCTTCTTTGTTTTGGCTCCCTCTTCACAATCCTGCAAGAATGCAGTCTCGATAATGTCCAAGTTTGGGCCTATCCCCAGCATCACATCCCAGTTAGGATGCACTGTTGGTTCAGCTGTGCTGGCAGCATCCTGTTTCGGGCCGCCAGGGGTTTCTGAATGAAGCTCACCTGCCTCCTCCCCAGCTCTATCCAGCACCATTCTACATGCTTCTGAAATGAGGAGGGGGGTGAATAAATTTTGAACACCGGCCCAGGTTGGGTTGTGGGTTGCAAGAAATCGATGAAAGAAAGTTTTCCATTCTTTTTGGGTCATCTCTATAAGTTGGCATATTGTTCTTGCAATTAAATAAATCTGAAGTTGAAAAAGGAGAATGGACCCAGGTCAATCCCATCGGCTGCCCCATTTCAGCAATCACACCTCCAGTGGGGACCTGCCTTAAGGGATTTTGCCCCACCTGAGTTTGGGTAGCTCCCTGGCCAAATCGAGTACCCTGGCAGGTATGAGAGGGGAAGACGGGTCCTATTTCCTGTTTCTCTACCCTCAGAGACCAGCGGGGACAGGACGGGGGTGGGACGAGCCTGAAGCAGCAGCAGCACGAGCGTGTGGGGATGGGAGAGGAGCAGTCGAAGTGTTTGAATTAACAGCAAGTCCTCCTCCTTTGCTTTACAATCAAGTGAAACAAGTTTCTTTGCCTTCCCTTCCTGTTGGGCCATAATCTTACATTTTATCTTGCATTTTATGACACAATAACATAAAAGACTGTACAAAAGGTATTTCACAGCATTTTCCTTCCCATTTACAAAATAAATCTAGTTGCAAGATTTTATTGTAATTTAAGGATCCATTTTCAGGCCATTTTGCTCTGGAGTCTAAAGGATAGTGTGGCTATACAGTGTTACAAAAAATACCATCTTTTTCTTTCTCTTCTATGGATTCGTAACTCAAAGTCATCTACTTTTGGAGAATGCAGGCTAGAGGGCTGCAAGAGGGAACCGAATCAACATTGCCCATTTTGAAGGGGCTTTGCTTCCAGTTGCATCAACGAAACCTCTCTACAGGTTCTCCCTGCTTGGTGCTTCTTGGGCACCAAGAAGCTCAATCCCCAATAGCCAATTCCTAACAATTAAGACAATCAGACCTAGACAGACAAGGGCAAACAAAAGCAGAACAAAAAAGACCAAAAAAAAAAAAAAAAAAAAAAAAGTCCTGGGCCTTTAACCCAGGTACCTCAGCAGCTGTAACCTTTTATATTGTCTGCCCACATCCCACCAGCTGGGTCTCCAACCCACGACTCGGTCAGGATCGCACAAACAACCTGTGCACAGGTGCGTTTCTTTAACGAGGTTACCCAGAAGGCGTCTTCCAAACCCAAACCCCCCAAACCGTTTTTTCATTGCAAAACAAAACGTAAGTGCCGAAGGTCAGTGGCACCTCACCTGGGAAATCCAAGGGATGGTCCCTGGAACTAATGGACCAGGCAGCTGCTTGGACTCATGCACAGGCTCTCAGTACCGGCGAGGGGCCCACGAACCACGGGCAAAAGCTCCATTTGGACTTACCTCCTAGCTGGCTCGTCTTGCCGGACACACAGGAAGCCAAAACGCTGAGATACCCAGGCTTGCAGCAAAGAGAGGGCTTATTCACAAGGCAGCCAAGCGAGGAGATCAGAGGACAAATCTCAAATCTGCCTTTCTCAAGGCAAGGGCCTCGGGTGTTCGTGGGATAACTAAGAAAGCAGCAGGGTGGTCTGAGGCTAGGGAGCAGTTATGTCATTCTGCGCAGGCGTAACCAGGCTACAGGCCTCTGCGCAGTCAAAACGTCACACTCGCGCATGCCCAGTTGAAGGGTTGGTGGTCCTATCTAGTCTTAACTGGCTTAGCTTGAACTAGACGCAGCTGGCCGCAAGTTCCTAGAAAATAACTGAGGCAAGCATCCTATTGTTTGGACTGCCTGCCACTTGGAGAACATTCAAGTCTTTAAATGACCTTGATTAGAGAAGGCAGGTGAAATGGATTTAACCCGTGGTTTCAGGTATCTGCCTTTACTTGCTAAGCATGGCGACCCTAATTCAAGAAAATGGAAGACATCCACACGAAGAATTGCCGGTGAATGTTCACAGCAGCATTGTTCATCATAGCCAAAAATGGAAGCAATCAAAATGTCTACCAGCTGATAAATTGATTTTTTTTTAAAGTGCTATATTTATTCAATGGCTTACTATTCAGTGATCAAAAGGGATGAACTGCTCGTACACGATGCAACATGGATGGACCTCAACACCATCATGGCTAGTGAAATAAGCATGACCAAAAGACTGCAGGTGGAAACTAGGGGACTTTTTTGCAATGAGGGGAATATTCTAAAACTGAATTTTGGGAATCAATTCACTACTCTATAAATTCAATAAAAAATCATTAATTATACACATATAATGGGTGATTATATACTGTGTAAATTATACCTCAATAAATCTGTTAAAAAAAAACACACAAAACCTCTCTTCTGCCACTCTTCCTGGCCCCAGCATACTTTATGTGCCAGTCCTATGAAATCATCCTTATGTCTCCTAGCATACCCTGCTTCTTGCCTCTGTGCTCACACTCTGCTGGCTGCTGGGACCACATGTGCCCTTTCCTCTGCCTTGTTAACTGAATCATTCCCCAAGGCCCAGCTCAAATGTCATTTTCTCCACCTTCACTCATGCTGCCTGTTGGTAGATCACTGATTCCCGGCAGTATTTCCAAGTCACTTGCCTCAAATTCTAATTGTGCTTCAGTCCTGATTTAACCCCCTTGGGGATTTTTAGAACTCTTTTCCTCTTCACCTTGAAGGAAGCAGATGGTTTTCACACTTTTCCCTTTCCAAGCACCTAACATCAGGACTAACAAAATAGGTTCCAGGATTACTTGGATGCTAACTCTGCTGGACCTTTGGCTTTTCAGGGAGCCTGTTCTGAGTTTGACGTGCCCTGTCAATCACGGTACCGCTTCTGGGGCTGTCATCTCTGTGTCCCCACCACACTCTGTTTATGAAGCCATGTCATATGTACACACTCTGCCCTTTAAGCTCTTGTATAAATTTTGTGTCCTTAAGTGGTTCCGAGGTATATCTCTGTCAGCTAGATAGGAATACCTCAAGAACGGGGACGTGTCTCATCCATTTGAACCTCTTGCCTAGCCCAGAGCCGAGCAGGTCCCAAGAAGACTTTGGTGAATGAATGAACATCCAGTTAAAGGAATCCTAAAAGAATATAACTGATCTGACAGAATCCAGCTATGGAGCTGCATATTTACTTTACAAAAGCAAAGTCCTTCACTCTGGTGATCCCCAAATGGAGGGCCTGCCAGCTTTTTATAGACATTCCAGCCCCCAGGGCTTTTAAAATTTTTATTTATTTATTTATATTTGGCTGCATTGGGTCTTCGTTGCTGAGTGGGGGAGAGCGGGGCCCACTCTTCGATGCAGTGCATGGGCTTCTCATTGCGGTGGCTTCTCTTGTTGCAGAGCATGGGCTCTAGGCGCATGGGCTTCAGTAGTTGTGGCACACAGGTTCAGTAGCTGTGGCTCACAGGCTCTAGAGCACAGGCTCAGTAGCTGTGGCGCACAGGCTTAGTTGCTCTGCAGCATGTGGGATCTTCCCGGACCAGGGATCGAACCCCTGTCCCCTGCATTGGCAGGAGGATTCTTAACCACTGCGCCACCAGGGAAGTCCTAGAGAAGACCTTTCTTACTGTCCTTACTCACCACCCCGTCAGCCTCTGGATGGCCTCCCTCTTGCTATTCTGTTTACTTATTCCATCAACGACTTCCATCATCCTTTTCTTGTCGATACTATTTTTCTCATACTTGATATTAAAAAAAAAAAAAACAGTGGGCCCTCCTTAGAACACAGCACCTTGGAGTTTTTTGACTTAAATTATTTAAAGTGAAAGAATATTTTTACATGCTCAATAAATACTTATTGAGCATAGACTATATAAAACAAGTCCTGTACCTATTATTCACCTTCTATTTCTTTTCTTGTACTGCCCTACCAAATTAAAAAGCAACCGGAATTCTTATTTATAACATTCCCAACCTCAGTCCAGCTTATGAGTTTAGTGAACCAGATGATTTTGGAAGCCTTTCCAGCTCTAATATTTTGTGATTCTAATATAGGTTTTACTTTGTTTCTTTCTTAAACCAATAAGTGAATGAAGTCTGCTTTGATCTTATTGGGATGTTAATATTTTCAATCTTTACTTTAAAAAGGAACAGGAGTTCGGTTTATTAGACTGCAGAACCTGGGTTTCTAAGGAATGTGTCCTAGGTGTGGGTAAGTGTGATATGGAAATCCAGCGCTTGCTAAATACAGGTTGGATTTGGCAGGATGGCTCACCAGATATAGTTTGATTCCTCTTGGACCCTTTGGTTCCTTGGCTATGTCTGAGTTATTCCATAAGTCAGGCCGTGGATCTGTGACTCAGGGAGTAAGGGGACTTGCACAGTATGTGATATATAATAGACATTCGAAAAGTATTTGTTGGATGCCTGCCTGCCAAGGCCACGTGCTCTAACTTCTCTCAGACATGCAGACACTCTTTTGCTACTTTCCAGGATAGAGGCTTCGCCTGCCTTTCTGGGGTACCCATTTTCAGTGACCAGGGGTGCATCCCCTATTTCATGGGACAATATGTGATTTTTGGGAAGTAATACTTATTAAAAGGTCTTTCTGGTACACTACCACTCCTTTTCATTGGTCCCACACATCAAGCCTTTGCCCCGGGACAGCCGTGTCAGAAATCAACACCATGTCCCTCGTGTCAGCTCTTTGCTCCGGTGAACAAACTGCGCTTCTGAAACTGCTGTTCATGCTTTCCCAAGCGTCTCTCTGTATGATCCTGATTTCTTACTATATTGCTACTAATCCACGCTCCTGGAGAAGATAAACCAGATTTCAGGTCTGTGCGGGTCTCAAAAGGTAATGATATTTATAAAACAAAACAAAAAGCCTTCCAATGCAACCTATTCTCCAAACATACTCAGTAGATGGCAGTGTTGCTCTTTCACCGGTTTTTGGTCTTAGGGGTGTTTTTTTGTTGTTTTTGTTTTGCTTTGTTTCTATAAGATTTAGAACAGCTGAGGTTTCTGTCTAGCTTAGATTGTGGGTTCCACAAAATGTAGTTCTTTTTACTCAATCAGTCTTTTTTGTTCAGGGCCCTACCAAAAACCCTAAGTCCCTTGGGCAGACTAATAATTAAGTAAATCTTCAAACTAGTATTCTATTTAAAATGTTTTAATTACAAAAGTTAGACATGGTTGTAAAAATTCAAAAGACACAGAAATGTAGAAAGTAAAAGTGAATGAAAGTTTTTCAGGTGTTTTACTCTGCATATAAAATATATATATAACATTACATATATTCATGGGGTCATACTATTCATATTATTCTACAACTCACATTTGCTTATTTACATAGTGTGTGTTCCTCCACGTCAATACGTACGATCTTCACTCTTCCCACTTTCATGGTTTATGACATTTACATTCTGTTCTGGAACTATAGTCAAGTCTTCTAGGCTTGAACTTCTGAATACTTAAACCCAATAAAAATAGCATTTACCATATTGTGGTTATGTAAATATTAATCACTGCAGAACAAAATGTGATCAGATCTACAGAGAAGAAAAGAAAATCACATGTACTTAACCCATAGCATAAAATTGTCAAGATTCAAAGCTGTTTTTTAATTTCACTTTTATTTTCCTCACTTTTACTCAGCTGTCACTGTTTTTTATTAGTTTGTTGAATCTCATGTTTCTTGAAATCTCATTCTTTTTTCCCTTTTGCTTTGCTCAAGTACCTCCCTGAGTAATTTGTAAATTTTAGTACATCTGTTATAAGCTTTCTCTGCAGAGCTGAAAATATCTTTCCCCCACTGATTGTTGGCTTGGCCTGGAGTTTTTAGGCTTAAATTCATATTCCCTTGGAATTTTAAAGACATGGTTTAAAAGTGTTTGTGATGGAAAGTCTGATGTTAGTCAGATTCTTATTCCTTTGTAGCTGACTCTTTTTTTTTCCCCGTCTGGAAGCTTTTAAGACTTTATCACTGTCCTTGGGGTTCCGAAATTTCTACGAGTGTCTAGGTATGGGTCTTGTTTTTATTTATCCTGCTTGGTACCTGGTGGGCTCTTTCAATCTGAAGATTTGTGTTTTCCCCTAGCTCAGAAAAATTTTCTATTATGTCTATGGTTCTGCTTCCCAGCCCCCCCTTTTTTTTGGTTCTTTCTCAAACTCGTATTGAATGAATGACTGCTGACTTCCTAGATCTTTCCTTTGTCTCTGGACTTTTCTTTCATTTTTCACTGCTTTGTGTTTTTCCTGTGTTCTAGGAGATTCCATTGACTTTCAGATAACTGGTCAGGTTTTCAGTCTTGACCATTCTACTATTCCTCTGTTTGCTGGATTTTCTAAAATTTTGACAATAATTTTAAATTTCCACAAATGATTTCTCCTTCTCTGATGCCTCCCTTTTTAATGGCAGCTAGTTCTTGTTTTAGAGATTTAACATTCTGTCAAATCTCTCCAAAGATAGAATTTTCTTCTTGAACATTCCCTACTATGTCTTGTTTTTTTCCAAGATAACTTCTGTTTGTTCATCTTTGTTTAGCTCTTTCATGCTCTTGGTTTCCCTGAAATGTGTGGCAGCCCATGGCTGTTCATCCACTTTCACAAATGAAGGACTAGATTAATCTGTCTAGATAGCTGGTAAGGCCCGTTTCCCCAGGGGGCCTCTCCCTTGAAGGAAGGGCTGGTTGCAGGCTCATCAGTGGTTGGGTCACATCATCAGCAGGCTTTACCTGGGGCTCCCCACACTTGCCAGTGTACGGACAGGTTTAAAGAATGCGCTGGAGCACTTCACTATGGTTTCTTCTTGGGCAGAGAAACACCCTCCCCCCCTTGATGTACATGTCTATTGCGGATGTCTAGAGCGATGCTAAGCTCTCTTCTGCTCCTCTCTTGAGTTTTGACACCCATATTAAGATCCCTTTCTGGATAGATCACCCACATTTTTTTTGATAATAATTCTTGGATCCTAGGGACCCAAGAGACAGAATTTCTACTACTAGTTGCTTTTTATGGATTGAGAGTATGTTGGGGGGTAGGGGGAAGGAGAAATGTGGGAGCCCAAACTGGCCCAGGTACTGTGTATGCAGTTCTTCACTCAGTTATTCTGACGAGGCCCTGTGTTTCTGTTTTCTAGTTCTTGGCTCTGAGTTGGGAGTTTCTCTGGAACTCCCTTGAGAAGGGAAGTTCTTGGCCCTGGTGTTCGGGGCTATGGTTTACCTTTGCTCTTTGTCTGTCAGCCCGATCCCATCTGCTTTCCAGCTTCCTGCATTTTCTCAGACTTCCTGATCTGCTGGCACCCTCTCTTATTTTCTAGCACTGATATAATTCTTTAAAAAATACCTTATATGGGACCATGGTATGGTGGAGTGGTTAAGGCATGTACTCAATTTGTGACTTCTGATATAATAAGTTTTTCAAACTTAAGAGTCTTTCTTAATTTATGAGATTCAAAAGGTATAAGACAGATATATAAAGTGGAAACATCCCTTTCATCCTGTTCCAGATAAAGACTACTAACTGTCCCCTTATATCTTCTCTCCCCTTCTTCCTTTAGAAACAAAGCTCCAAATCTTAGCTGGGCTCGTGACTGCTCAGCTAAGGAGGACACTTCCTGGGTGTGGCCAAGTCATTGAGTTCTGGCCAATGGCAGGTGAGCAGAGCAGCTGCTCAGCCTCGCTCTGGCTCCTCTAAAGGGCATGGGTGTGCCTCTGCTTCTTTGATTTCCTCTTTGCTCTTGGCTGGAATGCAGACAAAGTGGGGAGCCACCCTCATCTATGCAGGGGAGGGCGACGCTGTAGGGCCGGTTAGAGTAGCAGATGCAAGGAGCCTGGGGAGTCCCTGACACTTCATCACTGTTATACCAGCCCTGGTTTGTGAGAGAGAAATGAAATGCTGTCTTGTTTAAGCCTTGTATTCTGGGGTCACTTTTTGTAGCAGCCTATCCTATCTCCTAACTGAGACAGTCCCTGGGCTATTCAGTTCTCCTCCCTGGAAGCAACCAGTGTGAACATATTGCTGGATCCTTCCAGGGATATTTCATGCATAGACTAATACATACATGCATGAGTGCACGCATACATACATAAACGTACATACACACATGTAGCCCCTCTCTATTTTTACGTAAATGGTGCTGTACCAAAAAGCTGTTCTTTAGAGAAGAGGCCAAGCTCTGTTTGAGAAGGAGTATTGCTGGTGACAGCCCTCAGCTCAACTTTTCCTCTTCGGTGCTGACAATTTGAGCTCTGTCTCCAAACGTGCGTACCATCCCCCACAAAACCAAAGCTCAGCTCACCCTGCTTTGTGATGGTTTCTTACAAGCATGTTCCTCAGAGGACTCGTTATTCCTTTCTCCCTAAAAAGAAAGATTTATTGAAATGTTGCAACCACACAGAATAATCTGTGTGGAGTTCCAGTAAATTCACTTTTTCTCCCATCTTGTATCTTTCTGGGGCCTTTGTATGATAGGGTTTGGTGCTCCAGTGGCTGCCCAGTGGTCTCATCCATTAGCCCAAACCTGGTGCTGTCTGTGGAAGCTCTGAATGCAGATGTCACAGCTGAAGAATGAAGCAGATTGTTGAATGCTCCTTGAATGGTCTGTCCACTCTCTGCCCATTTTCCCCTCCCCCACTGTCATGTCCCCATGCTGGATTCCAGTGCCCTGAATTGATCTTGTGAGGGAAAGCACTGGGGACTGGACAGCATCTCCTCTGAATTTTCTACACTTTCTAAAAAGAAGAGAGAAGCCAGGAATCCACCTGGGTTGGTGGGGAAAGGGAAAAGGTGTGTGTGTTGGGAAGGGGGAGGGGTGGATGAGATCACTCTCAGAGCAGAGAGGTGATCAATAGGGGGCTGCTTGTTTATTTCATTTATAGCAGTGTGTATCTGTTAACCCAGAGTCCTAATTTATCCCTCCCCATCCTTTCACCTTTGGTGACTGAAAGTTTGTTTTCTACCTCTGTGAGTCTACTTCTGTTTTGTAAATAGGTTCATTCGTATCCGTTGTTTAGATTCCACATGGGATATCATATAGTTGTCTTCCTCTGACTGACTTCACTTAGTATGATAATCTCTAGGTCCATCCCTGTTGCTGCAGATGGCCAGCACATATCCATGGATAGCTGACTCTCAGAACAGACCAGTGGGAAGAGAGCTGACTGGCTGGTCTCACAGGTGAGGCGCACACCACCGGCTTGTTCCTAAACCCAGGAAGACCCGCTGGGATTTTTCTCTGCCTTCATCTCGGTCATTGAGGGGTTAAGCCTCTGCAGACCCTCAGGGGTTTCAGCCTGGACTCCCAGGCCATTAATCATTGGGGACCAGGGCTGCAGGAACAACACTTACTAGCAATTAACCTACACTAAAGGGAGCACTGCTCACCCCCCCCAACCCCCCCCCACATGTCCCTCATCTGCACGCCCAATTACTCTACATTAACATTTACCAAGAAAACTGCCTGTTAATTGGAAGGGCAGTAGAAAGAAAGGCCACACACCTACCCAGTCTAACTTAATAACCTCAAAAGAAGCCATTAATTAATGGGAAACGTTGCACATTCAGATCTTATTTAGACGGTTCGCCGATAACCATGGGTTTGTGTTTCTGAACTCGGCTCTGCGCTCCCCCCTCCATCCCCTCCAGCACCTCAGGTTATAAAAAACACACTCGTAAGTGAAACTTCACTTTGAAGAATGTCCACACTGACCGGCGTCCTTACAGATTTCTGGGAACAATCTTCTTATTGTCTAGATGGGGAAACTGAGGTGGAGAAGAGAGGAGAGGACTGCCCGGAGTCGCAGGTTCCGACAGCAGCTGGCTGCCTCCCTGGCCGGGCTTCTCTTCGCCGCGCTGCGCACTGGCGGTGGTCTGAATCTAGAGGCAGCACCCTCTCTGGTCCCCAGGTGCCAGACGATCAGGTTTGTCAGCTTTCATGCTGACTGATGAAGGGTGAGAAGCAAGAGGCTTCTCGGAGGGCATGAGGAGGGTGGGCAGCAGGTGCAGTGTCTCCGGGCAGCCTGCTCTAAAACGCCCTTCCAGGCTCGCTCCCGGCCCCTCCCCAGGTGTGCCGTGGGTTGAATGGCACCTACACCCTGCAGCCCAGCAATCCGAGGGTCATGGCAGACACTTCTCCCTCACCCCCGCCTGCCATCAGTTCCCACGTCCTGCCCGTTTGAATCCTGGGCATCACTCAAACCCAGCTCTTCTCTTCCTGCACATGTTCCTGGTCTCCATCCCAGCTGGGCCTCCTCCTGGCCTGGCAGTGCCCGAGGTCACCTCTCTCTCTCTCTTCCATTCCCCCCAGCGACTGTTTCACAGTTTCCTGACATGCCTCAAGCCCTTCACCCATCCCTCCACGTCCGTATCAGATAACCTCACCTCCCTCCCCAAGAAAGTAGACACCATGGGGGAGGGGCTCTGCTTAGTTCCCTTCCTTCCTGCTGGGACTGGGCCTGCCCTGCCTACAGGGCTGCCCTTTAGTTGCAGAGGTGTCCTGGGTCCCCGACCTGGGCTCTGAGTCTGTGCCTCCTCAGGGACCTTGCTCCTCTCTGACTTGACCATCTCACTCTCTCCTGCATTCTTCCCACACAGTGGAAGACTCTCAAGTGACTCCCATCTTAAAAGGGCACTGCTTCCCCAGCCCCCCTCCTCCAGCTGTAGCCTCCCTCCCTCCCTCCCTCCCTCTTCCTCTTTTGTGTTGAGCC
Source organism: Balaenoptera musculus (assembly GCF_009873245.2). Lineage (NCBI taxonomy): Eukaryota > Metazoa > Chordata > Mammalia > Artiodactyla > Balaenopteridae > Balaenoptera > Balaenoptera musculus. Next base: position 83,606,799 of record NC_045790.1, read on the forward strand.
ATCTACACTCATTGTATACTCTCAACCTCCCACCCACTCTCAGTTGCCCCATAGAGACGGTCTTTCCTAAATTCAAAATAAGCTCCTTGTTACTAAATCCAGGAGACATGTTTTCGGTTTGGGTTTTTAAAAAAAATATGACCCTTTTTTTTAGAATTTTCTATGGTTGATGACTCCCTCCCTCCTTCCTGAAACTCACTGTCCCTTGGCTTCCATGGAACCACTCTTCATTTTCCAGCCATCCCTTTCTGTCTGTCTCCTCCTCAAGCACTCTCCACGGGCAGCCCCACCCACTCTAGGTGATGGCGTCCGTTACCAACTAGATGACGCTGCTGCTGGCGGTGGTGACGGGTGATAACGACGATGCCTCTTGAATTATACGGAGTCCAGATCGGCTCCTGAGCGTCAGGCTCATCTCCAGCCACCTGGCAGACATCTCACTCGGGAGTAAGCATCTCACACTCACCATGTTCAAAATGAGCTCATTATCTTCCCTTTGTCTGCTGCCCCCCTAGGGCTTCCCATGCACATGGGAGTCATCCCTCCCCCCATCTCTCCTTTCCAATCAGTCAATCAATTAATCCTCAAGCCCTATACATTCAGTCTCCAAGGGGCCTCTCTATTCCCACTGCCATGACTTGAGCTGTGACAAATTCCAGTCTTACCTCCCTACCGCTAGAGTGATCTTGCTAAACCCATATTTTGTCAAATGGCACACTTCAGTAGCTCAGCACTGCCCCCAGGTCAAGGGTCAAGCTCTTTAGAACACCCTACAAGCCAGATTACACATTGGAAAAACCCATGGATTAGGACAAGAGTTCGCATCTCGGCCTCAATTTTCTCATTTTTAAAAATCAAACGAACGTCCCTTCAGCAATGTTGGTTCTTAGAACTTTGATATCCATTTCTTGATTTAAGGCATGAAACACTTCCATGAGGTAGGCACTATTGCCCCCATTTAACAGATGAGAATAATTGAAACTCACAGAGTCTGAGGTCACAAAATAATTAAGGCAGGATGTGAACTCCTGCCTGAGACTTCTCACACTCTTCCCATGATCCCAGAGCTCAACAATCCAAGGGAGCAGAGAAGGGGTCTTCCAGTGACTCAGAGACCACTCTGACCATGTCACAGATCTAAGAGACCTTCTCACGTTGCAGACATCATTTCCTGTGTTCACTGTACCTGGGGCCTGAGCCCCTACCCTGAGTTCTGGGTCAGAGAGAACTGCTCCCACACCTAGTCTCAGATGGGGTAGGGATGATGGACGAGCAGAGCATCAATAGCCATCTGTCCAGCTCCACTGACAAGCTAATCTTTTCAGTAAACATTTCATTAGTTCCTGCCAGGCTGCTCGCACCTGCTGACAGAGAGGCAGAACAGGGTGGGTGAGGGGGTTTCTGCTTTATCATATGGCTCAGATGTCATGTTGGCTGGGGGTCTCCCGGCCCCTGAGATCCAGCTAAGCTCAGCTAGGACATTGGTGCCACGCATGAGCGGAATCTGAATCATTCCCAAGGTTTTTGTAAATTCCTGGAGACTAGTGTTCTTTTTGTCCCCTCTAGCTCTTCCCCAAAGAAGCATTCACGACCCACCATCTAAATGAGACCTCCCTCAGCCCCACCCCACAAATTTCGTCTTCCCTTCATTGTGCTCTTACTACTGCTGCTGCTGCTACTGTCAGTTGTACTACTAATAACAACAGCAAACATCTAGTGAGCGCCCACTCTATGCTGGGCATGGCGCTAAGCGTCTTGCATGCCTTAACAGCAGCCCTGCAAGGCAGGGCTGTTACACGTGTCCATTTGGCACACGAGCAACGACTCTGTGAGAGGCTACGCGGGCGACTGTGTCCACCTCCAAAGTCCAAGCTCTTGCCCACCATGTCACATTTGCAATTTGTGGAATTATTTTACTAACTTCTGGCTCCGCCACCAGACTGTGAGCTCTGCAAAGATGGGGAGCATGCTTGATTGCTTCGCCACCATGTCCCCAACACAATGATTTTTTTTTTTTAAACGATACAAAGTATTGCACATAAATTTGTTCAGCCTTTATTGCTCCCAAGCCAATGGAGATAAGAAGCTGGTTTTCATTTGTTTTTGTGGGGGAGCAGTGGGTTTTTTGTTTTGTTTTGTTTTGTTTTTTTGTTTTGTTTTTGCCATGCAAATTCCCTCTTCTCCTTGGTTGCTTGAGGAAGACTGCTTCCTGCAAATACAGCAAGTTTGGGTGATCTCTCGCTTAGATTCCTTCCCCCGCCCCCCACCCGCTTCTTAAAACCAAACCATGTCCAGAAAGCGTCCTCATGCTAGCTGATAACCCCTACCTTCCCACAGCAATAAACAAGCTACTCCAGTTTTGCATGTCATGGGGTGTGCATTTTCAGAATTATGTTCGCTGGCTTTCCTGGAGGTCTGCCGCCTCTCCACCTCCTCATACGTTTCCCCTGTTCATTCTCCTGCTCTATTTCCACTGCTTTGGGCAGCCCTTCCATAATTTTAAGTTTTATTTGTCTCCAGTTTCAATAAAAATTGTTGCCATTGGATGATTTCCAGGAAGAGAAAAGGGGTTAGCTGACATCGTGTCATGACGTGACTTTATGGGGATTGGGATGAAGCTCTCTGGGGGGCAGCCCCAGCTGCTTGTTGGCATGTGGGCTGTGGGCTCCTTGGTACCAGATCTTTCGGGTATTCATATTGCTGGGAAAGGACTGAGCCAGAATTCTTGGTGTCTGATCATAAAGTCCTTGCTCCTAAACATTATAAGGTCCCCATTAGCCATGCTATTGGAAGAAAAATAGAAAACACTGATAAGCTAAAATAAACAGTTAAAATCACCCATCATGTTTCCACCTAGAGAAAACCACTGTCAAATGTGTGACATGGTGGTTGAAAGCACTCAGACTTTTTCTATACATATACATGCATACAAAAATATTATCATATTAGGCATGTGATTCTGAAACCAGATATTTTTACTTAGCACTATATGAATGTATTTCTATATCAATCAACACAGATTTATTTAACTTTTAGTGGCTCTATGGTATTCTAGTGTATGCAGGGAGTATGATTTATTTAATTAGTCCTCTATTGATCACTGTTTCTAATTTTTAACTTTTTGTAAAATGCTACATTAAATATCCTTGTATATATATCCTGTGTACTTACTTGAGTTTTCCCCCCTAAGTCAGGGTTTCTCAACAATGACACTGTTGATGTTTTGGACCAATAATTCTTATCCCTGGGGGGCTGTTCATTGCAGAATGCTTTGTAGAATGTTGAGCAGCTTACCTGGCCTCTACCCACTAGATGTCAGTATCAGTAGCGCATCCCTCCCCCAGTGTCCTGACAATCAATATCTCCAGATGGCCAAATGTCCCCTGGGTGGGAAAATTGCCCTTGCTTCAGAACCACTGCCCTAAGGATAAATTTCTTAAATCAAAAGTTTAAATGATATGCATATTTTAAGACTTTTGTTATCTATTGCCAAATCACCTTCTAAAAGTTGCAGGATTTATCACTTTATACTCCCACTAACACTGTATGAGCGTGCCCAATTTACTACTCTATGGATATGAGCATTATATCCATAATTTAATAATTTATTAAGACAAAAAGTTCTTTCATTGTTTGATTTTGTTACTAGAGTAAAGTTGAACATTAAAAATACCACGTTGATTGTGTCGATTGGCTATTGTTTCCGTAGCGAACTATCTCTCCGAATAATTTAACATTTTTTCTTTAGGAAAATTTTTTTTTCTTATTTTTCCATGTGATCCTTTAATATATTAAATATAAAGTACATTCCTTTCGTAGCCTGCTGTTTGTCTTTCTGTGTTGATATTTGTGGTAGTATTTGTTTTAAAATCCTTAGGAATCTCATAACCAGGGCCAGGGAAAGCATTCTTGCACATCTGCCTTTGGGGGCTCTGTGTCCCTGCCCCTGAGCCTCCTACCCGGCTGGTCTCTGCCTGGTAGAGGATGCCTTTGGGTCATGCTCTTTTATATTAAAATCTGCTGAATGATCCTTTCGTGTTTGAGTGAAAAGTTCTTGCTCTGAAAGCCCACTTGTCAGGAGGAAGCCTTGATCTGGGAAGACTGACCTGGGGCTTGACCATAATTAGTTCAGGTTAATTATTGCCAATCTGTAGATTTGCAGCCCAGGGGCCTCTCTTCCCCTAAGCCAGGGCCTCTGGAGGTTTCTTTTATGAGCTCCGAACCCTGAGGGAGGACTTAAAGTAATGAATTTTCCTGTAATCAGATTTGAGGGTTTGTTCCCTGGGCTATCCAGTCAATTGGAGAATTGAGCACTGACTGGTTTATTTGGCCAAAGGATGCTGAAGATGAAGCACAAGGCATCTGATAAGCAACCCAGTGAGTATATTGAAAAAATGACTTGACATTTCAGAGACACCCACCTCTTCTATTTCATGAAGTTTTTAGAGGGAACAGATTAATTTACAAGGAGAGGATATCATCTGGGAGCTACTCAGGAAAGAACAGGGTAGTTTTTGTTTTGAGTATCAGGGAGAGAGAGTCTGATTATCCTCCAGTGAAACCTTTTGAGTTTCACCTTAAACTTCTTCCCTATGGGAGTAACACGGTTTGTACATGTTTATAAGTATTTAATTTGTTCAATATTTATTCAGCATTCATTTGTTTGTTCATTCATCCATTCGATCACCAGGAGGCGATGGGGATGTACAATGCATGATATGAGGCTCCTGCCCGTTTTAAGCAGCATGCCGTTTTAGCGTACATGCCGCCTGTATTACTGGGCGAAAATAGGTGCTTTGCAAGCGCTTGTGTTACGTACATCCGGATTTACAACGTGAATACCTGCAGATACCAGGTGGCAAAGTCAGTGAAGCCGGTTCAGGGATCAGGAAGAGGATGAGAGTGGGCTTAACTGAAGGCAAACAGTGATGAGTAGCTGCCGGTCAGCCCACAGGCATTCAGTGGACGCTAGTTCCTTCTCCCAGGAGAGCTCCCATTTGAAGCTCTCAGAAATGCAACAGCCTCACTAGCTCTGAACTTGGAAAAAAGCTCCTTGCAAGTGGGCTTCCCAGTCAAAGAACAGGAGAGAAGTTCAGACCTTTGCGTTGCTTTGAGGCCTTGTGGTCAGAAGCAGAAGGGAACTGCAACATCTCCTGTTGTCCTGTGGCAGGTACCTAAATGGCCAAATTCAGGCCCCAGGCTGGGTGGGACCTCTAACAGAGGGGAGCATCCCAGACCAGAGCTCCAAGGAGCCCTGGGGCTGGGAGGCAGCCAGGTGGGAGTGAGGGCAGTGGCTGCAGAGAGGACCCTTCTGCCCTCTGACGCATCACTGCAGTGAATCATGTGTATCCTTCTGACTCTTGATTACATTCATTTCTTGTTTTTCTTTATAATTACATGATTTTTCTTTCCTTTTTAGCAAGTCTCATGGGTGATATAAAGGGAATTCTTGAGGGGAAGTTTCCACTCAACCCACTTCTTCTTAGGAGTTGCTTACTGGTTTCAGACAGGAACGTAGGTTATAAAATTTTAGGAAAAAGACTGTTCTAAAGACATATTTCAAAAGAGAAGTTCATTATAGAGGGATGTGAAGCTCTCAAAACTGTCATTCTGAGTTAATTCCATTCCGTAGTTAATTCCAATAAAGGAGAAAAGAGAGAGGCAGCTAAAGGCCCAGGCATGGCTGTGCAGGAAATGGTGCCAGCCTCGAGAAACATAACCGCTCTATGCCAAAGATGCAGTAAGAACACACGTGCACACAGACACACAGGAGGTGCAGCAAGGGCACGTAGGGACATGGTCAGGATGGTAGCCCACTGTGGCTGAGATTTGTGGAAAAGAACCAAAATTTTGCTGGTTCTGCTCCATGTGAGTTCAAAATTGCATTTAACTGCTGATAGCAATGACCTGAGATACAGCAGCTTAAACGAAACAGGAGTGCGCTTTTTCCTCTTGGGCAGTGCAGGGTTGCTCTGGCGGCCTCACCATGTTATCACAACCTTCTATCTTTCTGCTCTGCCATCCTTCGTAAGTGGATTCCCTCTGCAAGTTCACCTCATGGCCCAAGGTAGCTGCCAGTGCTCCTGCTGGGAAGAAGAAGGATGTGGGGAAGAGCACAAAGGGTGCCTTCCAAATGTGTCGGCCCCCTTTAAAGTAATTCCCCAGAAACCACCCTCCCCCCAGTGACTTCTGTGTACTTTTGATGGACCACCTCATCTGCAAAGGAGGCTGAGACATGGGGTTTTGTAGCGTGGCATGTGGCCGCATTCAGCCATGAGGGGGATTCTGTTACCAAGGGAGAGGAGAGAATAGACCATGACCAGGCAAGTAGCAGTTTGTGACACAAGCTCAAGGAAGACAATGAACAAAGAAGGCAAAGCGCTCCCCCTCTCCTCCTCAACCTGCGATGCGTGGTGCACTGTTACTAGGCAAGAGAAAGCCCAAGACTGGAAGCTCTAACTAATTTGCTTCCATCTGTAACAGGGAAGAGGCAAATCTGACTACATGTTGGATCTGTTTCTTTTACTTTAACCTTTGCTTTCCGCTGCTTTTGTTCATTAAAAGGATACTGTCTATACATAATGGCCTGCCTCGGAGAACCCTGCCCCTCTGCCTGAATGTTAACCAAAGTGCCTTTGTTCAGGCAAACATCCGGACCCTGTCCACCTGTGGATGGCTACAAGAAAGAAGAAATTAACACATCCCCCCCCCACCAAGGCTGGCCATTCCAGGTGATATTTGCAAAACTTATGGCCTTTTTACTTTACTTCCTCATCTCCACCCCCTCTCTGTACTATAAAAGAAACTGGCATCCAAACCCCGATAAGATGGTTATTTTGAGACTTTAGTCTGCCATCTTCTCGGTCTGCCGGCTTTCTGAATAAAGTCGTCTTCCTTCCCTCAACACCTCGTCTCTCATTTATTGGCCTGTCGTGCGGCGAGCAGAGGGAGCTTGGACTCGGTAACACGTCTTCTAAAATGTAAGAGGAAAGTTCAGACCCAGGGAAGTTGAGGAGATACAGCAGAATCTAAAAGGATTTCAAGTTCCAGCCCCCTGGATAAGTTTTAACACAGGGCAGTGAAAGGACTGAGAAATCCTGGAGAGTCTGGTGGGGGAGGGGCTTGAAGGGCATCACATTTTCTGAAGTGTGCTCCACAAGATGCTGTTGGATGTTACATGAAGAAATGGCTCCCAGGTCACAAAGTTTGGGAAACTCTTGATTAAACCAAGTGAAGCTGTTTATTTTGCTGCAGAAAATGTTGGAGTCATTAATATGCTCATCTTGTGATTTTTTACTTTTCTTTCTAAAAGACAGCATCCCCAAGCTTGTAGAGATGGAAGTCACTTCTTTTAGAGTGTCCCACGGGATGTGTCCAGAGTAAATATTTGGGCAATAGTGGTGTGGGCAGAGGCTGCCTCCTTATCTGCTGGGCTCTAGCTTTCTCAAAGCGCTGCCCATGGAACGCCTGCGTCAGAACCAGCTTAGCCTCATTTCAGACCCACTGAATCATAATCTCAGGGCTGTGGCCTGGAAATCTGCATTCTCCCAAGGTTTCTGGGTAATTCTCATACTCACTGAAGTTTGAGATCCACTAGATGACAGAGCTGAGCCTTCACTTTACGAAGAGTACAACTTGATGAATTTACATCCAGGTGGCTCCTCCCGGCCCCCTCAAAACTCATTTCTCTCATCACCGTTCGGTATTTGGCTAATTTTCTCAGCTCTGTTCAGAGTGGCTTGCATTTATCTTTATTGCCAGTCTCTTTATTGATTTAGGTCCTTCTCTGCAATTCGTCAAGCTTGGATTGTATTTTAATCTTGTCCTCCAAAGTAGCTAAGATCCCTTCCAGCTTTGTATCATGCAGAGATCTGATTAGCTGGGTCTCGATTCCATCCTTCAAGTCATTAATGAAAATATTAAATGGTCCTGGGTTGGTACGAAGGTCTTCAGGGTTCTCAGTAGATGTATGGCTTCCATATCTGCCACTGGCCTCCGCTTGGTGCAGTTACAGGTTCGAGATCACACCCAATATTTCAGTTGTAGGTTACCATTTTCTCATTTACAAATCCACACATGTAGTGCAAATCTATGTAGAAAACCCCCCCATTAATTAATTCAATAAATATTAGACCAGCAAATGCCTTTAAGGCCTCCTTTACTTTCCCTCTCACATCAGTGGCATGTTGACCACAGGGTGAAGAAGCTTATACCAAATATGTGCATTAGAAAGATCAATTTTTATGTAAAAGGCAGCTCAGCTCCAACTTTGAGGTACACCATTCCAGGCTGAGCCAACCTCATGACAAGCGGCTTCTACATAATAATGCAGTAAGAGCTCACTTTTCTGAGCATTTCCTAAGTGCCAGGCACTGTTCTCATCTCTTTACGTGTATTCATGTATTTAATGCTCACAACACCCCTACGGTGTGAGTGCTGCTGCCATCACCCTTTTCTAGATGGGCCGTGTGAGTCACGTAACACACATACGGTGACCGAGCTGGGAAGCGTCAGAGCAAGATCTCAAACTCAGGCAGTCCGGCGCCAGTGCCCAGACTCTGGGTCACTATGCTGTACTGTTGCAGCAGTGACTGAATGAATCATTTGGGAGGAAATGCCTACCCAGCGCTCAGAGCCCAGAAATTTCCAGAAGACTGACCGTGATACTAACAGCTCTTCATCAGTTCTCATTTAATGTCTGAAACCTCCGTCAATCAATATTATTTGCTCTTATTGTCTAAATGAGAAAAAGAAGCACCAGGATAACTCCCCCAGAATCAACCCCAGGTCCCGCGGACTCGCTCCTCCCTGGGGGCTTGCCCAAAAGATGTGCCTTGGAGAAGCGGAGGCTGCAAAAACGGGTGAAGAAATAAGCGTTGCAGGTCAGATGTTCGGTCCACCCCATTCTCCCTAGAAACTCTTTCTGTGGCCTCATCTTCAAACCTGTAGCAAAGCACTGACAGGTACGACAGCTGCAAAGCCTGCCTTTCTCCAGAGTGGTCTCATTCCCCGAGTAGGCCTGGGAGATGATGGCTGGGCTGAATTTTCTCTCTTTCAACAAACTCACTCAGTGGCTCCAGGCCGGGCCTGGCCTTATTCCAGGAGCTGAACAAGACCAGCCCCCGCCTTCAGAAATGTAAGAGTTGAGCAGATATCTGCCACGGTCCTGCTGGCCCTGACATGTGGAGGTGTGGGCTGGTAGCCAGCGTGCAAGCTGTCCCTGCTTTGGGGGAGCAGGAGGGAGTGAGCGAGGTTTCCTGGAGGATCTGGGCCTTGAAGCTGGATCTCAGTGACAGCCGAGGGGTGGGCTGAGGGGGGTCCTAAGAGGGAACCGACATGCATGCGTTGCCCTCATGAGCACTGGAGCAACTCTGGTGGCTGATGACTTAGCCAAATGCCTGCCAAAGCAACCGACAGAAGTCACATTTTCACCTCAGTTCCTCGGCCCTTCAGCCTGGCACTCAACAGCTCTTTCCTGAGCTGATATGCATCTCATTAGTCAGTCAAGCTGAGGCAGCCAAGGCCAGGGCCCCCAGAATAAAAGAACTGCCACCACCACTTCTCGCTTGGCCAGTGAGAGGAGGCAGGTCTTTGTTCTCGGAGTTGCGACTATGGAGCTCTTTGTCCATCGGCCACCAGAGGGCGACGGTAGTTCACACATCGGATATTCCTGTGGCGAAGTGGGGGTGGGGGGCAGGGTGTCGCAACTGCCTGGGCGATCTGGGGAAGATGATAGGGACTTCCGCACCCTCAGAGCTTTAAAAAACCTTTAAGGGTGGGATGTATTCCAATCTTAGAGAGCAGTCTAGTTTAACAATGGCTCCTGAGGTACAAAAACACTTGATCTGGCAGAACACAAGAGAACTGGGTTCAGACCCCAGCTCTGATGCTCACAGACTGTGTTCACCCCCAGCCTTAGTTGCCTCATCTGTAAAATGGGGATAACACTGCTTGTCGTGCCTATCTTACCAATTGGTCATGAGGTTTAAATGAGACAAAGAAATTAAGGAGCTCTGAAGGATGGATTTGTGAAGGCAAGAGATTTTGATCAAAGCTGCTTTGTTCGTTGCCAGCATCCTTCCTGTCACGGGGAGGGAGGCGGAGCCCGAGGAGCCCATAGCGCAGGAGACCTAAAGGGCGAGGGAGGCGGGGCAGCTGGGAGAGGCTTGGTCATGGTTCACGGGTTCTGTCCGACCCTGCCTCGCTGCGTTACCTAAGGCAAGTCTCTCGATCTGTACAGTGGGCAGGAGATGGGATCTCTCTGTGCCCTTCCAGCTCTGCCTTTCCAGTAGCTCCCACCCTTCAGTGTCCCCTGAGCTGTTATGACATGGGAGGCAGTGGCAGGGAGAGAGAGATCGCTGATCCGGGGAGCTGGAGGGGAGGGGCTGAAGCGTAGCCCAGAAGCACAGGGAACCTTGGGACTCTTTTTCTCTGAGCCTTGATCTTCTCATCTATGGAATCGGCAGATTGGACTAGTTGATCTCTAACCATTGTCTCCCCCTAACCTGTCTCAATAAATACACGTAGAATCCATGTGGATACTAAAATTCCCCGATTCTGATTCCATTAGAAAAACAAACAAACAAGCAAACAAACACTTTGCCCTTGGACTGTTCCTGACATCTACAGCACCCCTAACGTGTCCCAGCTAAACGACAGTTGGAGAACATTACCATGTGCACATGTGGCCCTTCCCCCCACTATCATCAGAGGTAAAATGATAGAACACTTAGTCCAACCAGACGATGGGCTAACAGGATGGTGGTGAGAACCACGGTCTGGTTGCCCTCCTGATGCTCCAGGGCCTGGATGCTAAGCTCCACCTTCAAGCTGTGGCCGTAGTTGCCCTTTGTCCAGTCTCTCGTGTCCTCATCTCCAGCACACTGAGGCTCTGTCAGCCCCATGTTGGCACCTGGTCCTTTTGTGGCTCCAGTGGCCCGTGGAACATTGTTACGTTGTGTGGCCCATATTTCTTCAGTTTTATCTTCTAATGCTTTCCACTGATTTTTAAAAACTTTGTTACTTCATCTTTTTCTCTTTCATACTTTTTATTTTAATTGTGCATCTTGTAGTTTAAATGCACACAGTTTATTTTTCTAAATTTATTTAATTAATTAATTTATTTGTGGCTGCGTAGGGCCTTTGTTGCTGCGCGGGCTTTCTCTAGTTGTGGTGAGCAGGGACTACTCTTTGTTGAGGTGGACGGGCCTCTCATTGCGGTGGCTTCTCTTGTTGCAGAGCATGGGCTCTAGGCACGTGGGCTTCAGTAGTTGTGGCTCGTGGGCTCTAGAGCGCAGGCTCAGTAGTTGTTTCACACGGGCTTAGTTGCTCCGTGGCATGTGGGATCTTCCTGGACCAGGGCTCGAACCTGTGTCCCCTGCATTGGCAGGCAGATTCTTAACCACTGAGGAGGTCCCTCCATTGATTTTTAAATTCCAGTGCAAATTTAAAGCAAACTGAAGTTTACAGAGTGTAGGAAAGGAGAATCCATCTAAAAACTCCCCACTTGGAACTGGGATTACCTCCCCCCTCTCCTCCCAAGATCTGCATTTCTACCCTCTCCCTCCTCTTTGCTGCATACAGGTACAGTTCTTCCCAGTTTCAAACAAGCCTTCCTTTGCTGCTGTGCTTATATCAGGACACAATCTGGCTTCCCTCTTCCCTAGCTGTGAGACCAGCATTAACCTCCTCTAGGCTCCTTTCTAAAATGAAGACTGGATCCCATCACTCTCTTGCCTAAAGATAAGGGTGGCTCCTATTTGCCTTCAGCCAGCGTCACTGTCCTTAGGCTGTTACCACTTAGAATAATAGCAAAGACTAACATTCATTGCACTCTCACTCTGCATAAGGCTCTTCACTAAGTGCTGTATGTATGCTATTCTACTTCATCCTCATAACCATCTTAAGAGGTGGGTCATATTATTATCCACATTTTGCAGATGGGAGAATTGAGGCACTGAGAAGTGACCCAGGCCCAAGGTCACTTAGTTAGGAAGGGATGGTGCTGAGATTTGAATCCTGTTTTCAAAGACCGCCCCTTATCACAGTACAATCCACCTCATCATTTTGAGAAGCTTTCTGAGATTACTCCTAAGGGACAGAATTCAAAGTTCCTTCATCTTTGCCTCCAGGTTTTCTTATTATGGTCCTCCTTGAAAGACACTTTGCCGTGTGCCTCTCTGCTCCATTACTAGATTGGAAACAACTCAAGCATGAGATCAAGGCAAAGATACTCAGAAAACATTGGTTAAATTGAATCCTCCTCTGTTCCAGTAGTTTCCCGGTATCGCATACCTCTTTTTCTTACCCTCTTCCTCATCCTCTCTGCATTTGGACTCTGTGTATACCTCTGCCCATCACGGCCAAGTCTCCAGGGACAGACATCCTTGTGGCCATGTACAGCATCATGCCTGGACTCTGCTGTTGCCCCTTCTCCTTGCCAAAGCTCTCCCCCCTCGTGGTCTCCAGCATGCTGCCCACGACTGGTCATTTTGCCTCTGCCAGCTTCTCTTCTGTCTCCATCCACAGCCCTCCCACTCCAGTCAGGGAGCTGTCCCCAGCTTTGCCCCCATCCCCATTACATGACCCACCCACAGCCCATACTGGGGGACATAGAAGCCGTTCCATAAACAGGAGCTGGATGAATATTTAAAGGGAAGTAGTAAGTAGTATATTAACAACTTACATTGATGTTGTAATGATCCACAGTGAAATATTCCTTCACCTCTTTGTGAAATTATCATTCCAAACCACGGAATACATTAGGTTTTATGATCTACTTGCTTCTTTGGGGAAATATAAATCTTGAAACATCATCTTCATATGACAGGGCAAAGAGTCCCCTGGGATACAAGATGTTTAAGAATGTTAACTGAGAATCAGAAATAGTTTGTGACTAATATTGGGGTTTTGTTTATGGGCACAAATAAATCCCAGGTCTAGGGCCGACCTGTACAAATCTGCCCGCGATGAAAACTCTGATCGCAAATGATGGAATGAGGAAACAATTTGAATTTAAAGAGGTGACTGGGGGGCAGGGTTGCAGTGTTTAGGAGCTAATATTTTCTGACCATAAATTTGTATGCTGTTCAAACATTCATAGTCACCAACTAAAATAAATATGATAGAAACTAGGAATTTATATTGATGGTCTACAGCCACCCAGGTTTGTAAGTAGGTCATATGAAATGATGCAGTTCTTTTTTCTAGGATCGTCAAAAGAGGCCCCCTCACCCTTCTTTCACTGTTCAGGTGAGGAGCTATCGGTGATTCTCGACACGAGAGGGGCAGAGGAAGACATATTGGCATTTGGGGGTCTGCGTGACTGGAAGTAGGGTGGGGGCTCCTCATGGGGGGCACTGCTTGGGAATGAGAAGACTCATGTTTGCTTCCCACTTGTTAGCCTTGGTCAGGCCTCTTCCTTGTTTAAAACCCATCACATATGATACTATACATAGAAAACCCTAAAGACTCCACACAAAAACTACTAGAACTGATAAACGAATTCAGCAAGGCAGCAGGATACAAGATTAACATACAGAAATTGGTTGCATTTCTTCACACCAACAATGAAATATCAGAAAGGGAATGCTAAAAAAAAAATACCTTTTAAAATCAAACGCCCAAAATTAAAATACTTAGGAATAAGCCTGACCAAGGAAGTGAAAGACTTATACACTGAGAACTATAAAACATTAACAAAGGAAATTGAAGATGATTCAAAGAAATGGAAAGATATCCCATGCTCTTGGATTGGAAGAATCAATATTGTTAAAATGGCCACACTACCCAAAGCAATCTACAGATTTAATGCGATCCCTATCAAATTACTCATGACATTTTTCACAGAACTAGAATAAATAATCCTAAAATTCATATGGAACCATAAAAGACCCAGAATTGCCAAAGCAATCCTGAAGAAAAAGAACAAAGCAGGAGGCATAAACCTCCCAGACTTCAGACAATACTACAAAGCTACAGTAATCAAAACAGCAATGGTATTGGCACAAAAACAGACATATGGATCAATGGAACAGAATAGAGAGCCCAGAAATAAACACACACCATGGTCAATTAATCTTTGACAAAGGAAGCAAGACAGTCCTCTTCAGCAAGTGGTATTGGGAAAGTTGGACAGCCTCATGTAAATCAGTGAAGTTAGAACACACCCTCACACCACGCACAAAAATAAACTCAAAATGGCCTAAAGACTAAAATATAAGACATAACATCATAAAACTAGAAGAGATCATAGGCAAAACATTCTCTAACATAAATCGTATCAATATTTTCTTAGGTCAGTCTCCCAAGGCAGTAGAAATAAGAAAAATAAACAAACGGGACCTAATCAAACTTACAAGCTTTTGCTTAGCAAAGGAAACCATAAACAAAATGAAAAGACAACTTATGGGCTGGGAGAAAATATTTGCAAATGATGCGACTGACAAGGGCTTAATTTCCAAAATATACAAACAGCTCATACAACTCAACAACAAAAAAACAAACCAATCAAAAAATGGGTAGAAGACCTAAATAGAGATTTCTCCAAAGAAGAAATACAGACGGCCAACAGGCACATGAAAAGATGCTCAACATCACTAATTATTAGAGAGACGCAAATCAAAACTAAAATGAAGTACCACCTCACACTGGTCAGAATGGCCATCACTAAGAGGTCTACAAATAACAAATGCCGGAGAAGGTGTGGAGAAAAGGGAACTCTCCTACACTGTTGGTGGGAATGTAAGTTGGTGTAGCCACTGTGGAAAACAGTATGGAGGCTCTTCAGAAAACTAAAAATAGAATTACCATATGGTCCAGCAATCCCACTCCTGGGCATATATCCAGACAAAACTATAATTCAGAAAAACACATGCACGCCTATGTTCATAGCAGCAGTATTCACAATAGCCATGACATGGAAACAACCTAAATGTCCACTGACAGATGAATGGATAAAGAAAATGTGGTACATATATATATATATATACACTACACAATGGAATACTACTCAGCCATAAAAAAGAATGAAATAATGCCATTTGCAGCAACATGGATGCAACTAGAGATGATCATACTTAGTGAATTAAGTCAGAAAGAGAAAGACAAATACCATATGATATCACTTACATGTGGAATCTAAAATATGACACAAATGAACATATTTATGAAACAGAAACACACTTATGGACATAGAGAACAGACTGGTGGTTGCCAAGGGGGAGGGGGTTGGGGGAGGGATGGAGTGGGAGCTTGGGGTTAGCAGACGTAAGCTATTATATACAGAATGGATAAACAACAAGGTCCTACTGTATAGCACAGAGAACTATATTCAGTATCCTATGATAAATAATAATGGAAAAGAATATAAAAAAAGAATGTATATATGTATAACTGAACCACTTTGCTGTACAGCAGAAATTAACACAACATTGTAAATCAACTATACTTCAATTAAAAAAAATTGATTAAAAAAAACCTATCACAGACTCTCCATGGCTTCTAGAACAAAGTCCAACCCTCAGAATCCTTAGCCTGGCTTATAAAACCTCTGTGATTTGACTGCCCCTCTCTCCAGGCTCATTTCCCATCACACCAGGCTTTGTGAACTCAGTGCATACTCTCCACTTCTTGGTCCCTCAACCTGCAATGTCTGCCCAGATGTCTATCCTCTTGAGCCATTTGGTAAACAACTGCTGATTTTTAAAAACACCATGAAGGTCATCTTGTCCCTGAAGCCTTCTCAAGGATAGTTTCTCCTCCTCCAACTTTCTAGTAAACCCTGAACACCGCCCTCTCCCTCTGTCTGGTGACCTCCTGGTACACAGAATGATAGAATATATTTCCCTGCCTCACTGGTTTTGGACTTGGCCAAGGGACTTGTTTAGACCAGTGACATGTGAAAGGAAGAGCCAAGGCCTTAAGAGGCAATGTCTTTTTTATATTCTCTAGTGCTTCTTTGACTTTCCACATGAAGAATGTGTCTTTGGCAGCTGCTGTTCCAAGGAGACAATGGAATCATGTGGAGCAAATCTGAACACAGCTCCGAGTAAGGGCAGCAGGCGCGCAGCACTTGGTGAGGGTGTGCTGGGGGTGGGGAGCTGCCTTCTGGGGAACGGCGGGGCAGGCAGGGGCCTCTTGGGACAGAGGGCAGGTAGGTTTTTGCTTGATGCTAGGCTGGGAGGAAAAATCAGTGTTCAATTGTGATTTTAAACAGATTGTGTTTACTTAAGAAAGTAATTAGCTGTGGATATTTCCTTGCAAATGGCTTGAAACCGTGTCTTTACTTAGTTATGCAGATGTTTGCAGGTAAAGAGAATTTTATCTTTAATATGAATTCACCAAATATACTGAGTGTCCACCACGTGCCAGGCAGACTAGAGAATGGATTTGGGCACGGAGTAGTGAATGGATGAAGAGAAACACAAAAATGAATAAATCGAGGTCACCAATTTCAATGAGCTTATTATCTACTTTAATGTTTTCCCATATTTGCTTTATCTATTTCTTAAATTTTTTTTTCAAAACTATTAGAGAGTAATTCCAGGCATCATAACTCTTCATCCCTATGTATTGTAGCACAACTCTCCTAAGAATAACACACTCCTATATCACCATATACCATTATTACTAAGAAAATTAATAATAATCCTCTAATATCATCTAACATCAAGTCTATATTCAAATGTCTTTAAAATGGATTTTATAGCTGTTTTGTTTTAATCTACTCTGTTGTGGTGGTGGTGGTTTTTTCTGAATTACCTGGAGTAAAACCAACATTTGATTAGTGTAGTAATTGGCATTTCTGTTCATTACACAGCATTTGCTTGCACTGCAGGGTCCTTTGTGAAAGGAAGTCACCAGACTTTGCAGGGCTTGCCCTGCACGCTCTTGTTAAGTAACGTCAATTACTGAGGCTTATAAGGAGAGCTGGCCCCTTTCCAATTCCTCTTTCCAACTGTATCTAGGAAGACCTTAGGCTTCTATCTCCTGGAGCATGGAATATCCACTCAGGGAGGATGAATGGGCTGCAACAAAGTAGGTTCTTTGACCCCTTCTGCAGTTGCCAGTTTCAAACTGATACCATTCAATTTGGCAAACATTTATTAAGTGTCTGTCATGCACTGGCCCTTTCACATGTATTACACTGTTAAATGTTCACAGAAACTCTGCAGAGCAGTATAGTGGTTACGAGTCTCAGCTCAGAAACCCAAGTGTACAAGAAATATTATTATTCTTTATTTCCTTTAAATCAACTTTGGACTCTCTGAGTTCTTTTACCATGATTATTTTACCTTTCTGCTTCAGTTATCACTGGGGTCTTCCTTCGCTGCCCTCTTTCCTCCTTCCCTCTCTCCAACCTTTCTCTCTTCCTCCCCCTCTTTTTCCCCCTGGCTCTGCCTTTCTCCACCCCCCACCTCACCCCTTCTGCCCTCCTCTCCCCTGCTCTTCCCTCCCTCATCCCTTCCTCCTCCTTCTCCTTCCCGTCTGTCTTCTCAACCACACTGAGCTCCTGGGGATGGGGCCATGGTCCATAGTCATAACAGTAAATTCCCATTTATTGAGTGCTCACTGCATACCAGGCACACAGATGCTTCTAATTAGCCCTCACCTAATCCTGTGAAGCAAGATTATTGGTTATGATGCCTTAGGCTGTAAGTAAAAAGAAATTCAACCAACAGTGGCATGGACCATGAGGACATTTATCCTCTCCTTAACAGAATGTCTGTAGGAGGATGTCATCTTAGTTCAGATGGCGGCATCAGGAGTCCAGCCTGCTCTGCATTCCTTCCTTGGGCTTATTCCTTCATGATCTCAAGATGGCTATTGGGTTCCACTTCTATGTTCAAAGGCAGGAAGCAGGGCAGAGGCCATGGCTGTGAGAGCCTTTATTTTCTTGCGCTTATGTTTCACGAGACAATGGCTTTCCCAGGAGCTCACCTGAAAACTTGCCCCTCTCAACTCACTGCCCTAAAGCGAGTTATATGGACACTTCTACCACAAGTAAACTGAGTGGTTAGCACTTTTAGCCTCTGTGGTGGTGAGAAGAGAGAAAGGAGTTAGGAATGGCCTTCGGGCGGCCATTTAACAGCGTCTGCCTCATTACTGGCCTCACTTTTACAAAAGAAAAACTGGGCACAGTACTTGACTAAAGGTCCCACTGCTAATAAGTGACCAAGGATTTGAACCCACATTTCTTTTTTTTTGAACCCACATTTCTTTGATTCAAGTTCACAAAAGTTTTTCAGAAAGCAATTCTTATTGACAGAGGGTACTCTGCAAGGCACATAACTCTGTCACCGTCCTCCTGCATGCATCTATTCAAAATCTCTGACTTCTTACTGTGTGCCAACCCTGGGCTGAACACCAGGGGGCCAGAGATGAATGAGGAGGACACAGGCCAGTGAGTTCATTAACAGATGATTCCAGTACAGAGTGGTAAGTGCTCCAGAGAGCAGATGAACAGAAGCACGAACAGCTAAGGCTTAGAAATGCACCTTGACCGATATCACCAGTTAGAAGGTGGCAGAGCAGAGACTCAAAACCTAAGCCGACTAATCAATCACCAAGCCAGAACTCTGCTCCCCTCCCCCTGCGACTTCAGCCGTGCAGTGAGTAACTCTGACACTTAAGCAAGAAATGGTCCCCAGGGCAGGGCAGGTGGTTTCTCAATGGTGGTGATTCTTCTCGTAGCATTCCACAAAAACCATGACGAGAGCTTAAAGAAAACAAAAGCACTGAAAGAAAGTAAAAGCATCTCCAGAATAATTGCCCCTGAAAAACCTATTGTATTGGTCAGCTCTGGCTGCCATAACAAAATACCACGGACTGCGTGGCTTAAACAACAGACATTTTTTTCTCACAGTTCTGGAGGCTGGAAGTCCCTGATCAAGGTGCCAGCAGGGCTGGTTTATGGTGAGGCCTCTCTTCCTGGCTTGCAGACAGCCGCCCTATCACTGTGTCCTCACATGGCCTTTCCTGTGTGCACACTCAAGGTGGGGGGGGGGGGAAGGAAGGAAGGGAGGAAAGAGAGAGAGAGAGGGAGAGCTCTCTAGTGTCTCTTCCTCTTTTTATAAGGACACCAATCCTATTGGATTAGGTCCCCAGTGTTATGGCCTCATATAACCTTAATTACCTCCTTAAAGGCCCTACTTCCAAGTGCAGTCACAGTGGGGCTTAGGCTTCAGCATGTGGATTTTGGGAGAACACAATTCAGTCCATAAGACCTGTTCAGTGTTTTTACTAAAAAACAAAAGTTTTGGTCCCATCTAAATTGGCTCAGCACAGAGTAGACAGCCATTTGGATCATCCACATCCTACTTATTTTCTTCAATGCTGAGCATTTCTTCTCCCCTTAATTGAGTTTCCACTTGGCTATGTCTGCAGACCCAGTGAAAGAAAGTGCCAACTTATCACAACTTGGAGAAAAAAAACCCAGATCAGTCCTCAGTTTCTTCCTGAAGTCCCCTCCTTGAATCCTCCTACTGTAGAAGCTGAAAACACCAGATACTCACTGCCCCATATCCTTTGCACCAAGCTGGACCATGACCCCGGCTCAGCCAGGCTGACTCATCACTTTGAACTGCAAGCTAGTGAAGCAGAGAAGGAGGGACCCCACAGAAGCCATTCTGGCAAGGGGCTGGCCAATCTGGTGGCTACATCTGAATCTAACATCAGAAGGCTGACCATGTAAACTGTGGAGTGTGGGTTCATGACACCAGCAGTGGAGTCTCCACCAGGCCAGTTCTGCAGTTGCATGGCCTCCCTGGTGGGGTTTGGGCCCTTTCATAAACTCTGTGCGCTACCCAATGTCCTATAACAAATTCCTTGTCTGTGTAAATTAGAGTAAATTTCTGTCACTTGCAACTAAGAAGTCTGGCTGATGCCTGCCTGACATCAGGAGTAGTCTTACTACTAGCTTCCTCCTAAGCACAAAAGATGCTGCTAACTTCCTTTTTAAAAAAATAAACTTCTTATTTTAGAATGATTTTAGACATACAGAAAAACTGCAAAGATAGCAAAGAGAGTTCTTGTATATTTCATACCCAGTTGCCTCTATTATTAACACCTTATATTAGCATGGTACAGTTGTCACAGTTAATAAACCATTATTGATACATTATTATTAACTTAAGTCCATTAAGTTAAGTCCATTAATAATCTTAATTATTTCGATTTCCTTAGTTTTTACCCGTTTAAACCAGGGTCCATTTTCTGTTCCAGGATCCCATCCAGGATACATTATATTTGGTCACCATGTCTCCTTAGGCTCCTCTTGGCTGTGACAGTTTCTCAGACTTTCCTTGTTTTTTTTTTTTTTTTTTAATTTGTAGTTTAAAAAAATTGAGATGTTAACTGACATATTACATTAGAGTGTCCTTGTTTTTGATGATCAGTTTTGAGGAGTACTGGTCAGGTGTTTTGTAGAATGTCTTTCTATTGAAATTTGTCTGATATATTTTTTCTTGATTAGACTGAGGTTATGGGTTTTGGGGAGGAAGGCCGTAGAAGCGAATTGCCAATCTCATCACATCATATCAAGGGTACACCCTAGCAACATGACTTATCACTGTTGATGTTGACCTTGATCAGTCGGTTGAGGTAGTGTTTCTCAGATTTGTCCACTGTCAAGTTACTCTTCTTCTCCTTTTTCATACTGTACCCTTTGGAAGGAAGTAACTATGCGAGGCCCCAAAATTAGCAAGGAGGGAGTTAACACTCCACCTCTTGAGGGTGGGACGTCTACATAAATTATTCGGAATTCTTCTACATGGGTAATTTGTCTATTCTATTTTCCCCCATTTATTTATTTATTCAATCATTTATTTATATCAGTATGGACTCATGGGTATTTGTTTTATATTTTGGGTTATGATCCAATACTACTTTATTTATTTTGTTGCTCCTATGTCCCATTGACATACCCCCCATCGATGTGGGTTTTTAAATTTTTTTAGCAATTTCTTACTTTTGGGCATTACAAGAAGCTCTAGGCTCATCTTGTATATTTCCTGCACCATTCTAGGCTCAGCCATTTCCCTGTGAACGCTTTCTTTTACTGGAGTATGGTATTAGAAACCAAGAGTTGGTGCTAGGTTTGCTTTTTGCTACTGAGTCATTGTTGCCATTTTGTAGCCCCTTTCAGGTGAGAAGGCAAGGAAATACATGTGTGTACACTAACCTATGTATAGACACAAATCTATAAATATTTCTTTGTGTTAACCATCTGTGTCTATATTAAGTTAAACATGAATTCATACTGATATCTCCAACCCAACCACATCACCACATTGATCATTCTAAGCCATCTCCTTTTGCTTACGTGAAAACTCCCACTCCAACAAGGAGACACCTGGCTCCACCATCTGCCATCCATACTGACTTGTTCAGTTCCAGTGGTTTCAGAATTGTTAACCCGCCCACCCATGGTAACAACTTTGTCAACTAGAGTGAAGTGCTTGTGTGCCTTTAGTTTTGTAGACTCCACTGATTTCCAGAGTTACCTAGGGTGGCACCTTTTTCTCCCACCCCTTTCAGTGAGGTTGTTTCATAAATCTGTACAAAATTCCCTTTTCTCCCTGGTAGGCAGATTTCAGTCCATGTAGAGTCAGCCTCAGACAGTCTCTGAGACCCTTTCTTTCTACTGACTTCCCTTCCTCTCTTCCACCCTTCTGCCCTCTTCTTGGACCCTGGTTTCATCCTGCTCCCCTTTACCTGGTGTGGGCCAAGAAATAAACATTTGGTTTCTATCTTGAAGGAACAAAGGTGTGTTCTTACAATTGGTGTTGATGCTCCACAGACCTCTGGGGGATGAGATCCTGGTCCCAGGTCCTCCAGAGGAGAGAAACTAGAAAACAAGAAAAACTTTCTCTAATGTTCATACACACTCCGATCGCATTACTTCAGTATGCTCTTATGCTAACGTAACTGCCATCCACAGACATGAGGATGGAAAGGAAGACAGGGGGCGAACAGGGTCAGAGGACACCATCCTGCCACATGGAAGACTGTGAGGACAGGCTGCGAGGCTGGGTGGGAATCAGCCATGCCAGAGCCATGCCACAGTTCTACACGATATAGATTTCCAAAATCAAATCATTCATGGAAACATTCGCCTTTAAACATTTTGTACTTCAAATGTCTCTATTAGGTTTATTTTTTAAAAGTCATCAGAGTATTGGAATACTCTGAAAAATCACTCACTCCTCCTTAAAAGGTGATCTAACTAACATTCTCATAGTTATAATAGTCCTTGTGGCTCTGCGGTAGTGGTGGTGGGGAGGTGTGGGAGGCTAAAGTGTGAAGTGACATCCTTATCAGTTCTGTCCCTGGGGATGAGAAGAGAGCCTGACAACTGATCACTTCTTGCCTTTGATAAACACCTTTCTTATTCTAATTACACCTTTCCCTAAAGTAACTTTTCCAGCTTCCCCCCTCACCCCACTCCTTACATCCCTGTATAAAAGAAGCCTATTCAGACAGCTTGTGAACAATGCTGCTTCAGGATGGTTTAATCGGGGGAAAGGAAACCTGTAGAGGGTCTTATCTGGGGTGAGCGTCTCAAGCAACTAAGATTATCTCCCTGTCACCTTGTGACCCATCTTCTTCATGACACCTTTTAATTTTGGTAGCAATTACGGTGTATATGGATAATGCCCATTAGCATATTCATGGTCATCTCTTCATATTTATTGTCTGCACAACTCATTAATCTTCATCTACTTTGTGTGCTTGACAGCTCAATCTATTTTGCAATCTCTGGGAAGCAGCCATAGCCCCCCCAAAGCTTTTGTTTTCCTGTAAATAAACTGTGTAGGGGACCAGAGGACAATGGTGCATCCCGTGGTGATTGACACCAGCCACGGCTACTAATCAGGATGGGACTTCACTGCCAGCTGAGTCGAGTGCATCATGGGGCCATTGTTCCAATGCTGCCAGGGCAAGAACACACACAGCCAGTCACCTTCACAAGATGGGCTGATTGTTCTTCAAGATTAGACCGAGTTGCCTTATTATCTGTCCCAGACAACAAGGCATCTCACCCAAACAGACGCATTTGCAGGAATGGCCGGTACACTGGCCAGATTTGAATTGCTAATGTATAATCTGCCCGGCACAGATGTGCAATGAATATTTGGATGTTGTTTTGCCCGTCAGTCTAGCAGGCTGAATTGATGAGGTGATGAGTATTCAATGATGGGTCCTGGACGTTGGCCAACAGCAGAGTTTGAGCACTCGCGCCGAAGATAATCAGATTACCCCCCAAAGTGCCTTTGCAGTAATTCAGTGGCAAATTCTGTTACAGAGGCTGTTTGGTGGAAAGTTCTTTTTTCCTTTTTGGTGCAATTAGATATTGTGTTATGCTTTTCAGACTTGGGACAGTTATAGAAGTTGCCTTTATTGTGTCCTCACTTGCCAACTGTTAGGGCTGTGAGTAATGTGGAACTGACTGCCTGGGTTTGAATTGGCCATTTTTGAGCGTATTTTCTTAAGCTCGTTTTGCCTCAGTTTTCTCATCTATTAAAATGGGTTGAAAAATTCTATCAGCCATATAGAGCTGCCATGAGGACCCAGTGAATTGATATCCATAGAATAAGTCCTAGAACATTGCCTGGCTCATAGTAAGTGTTCAACAAATATTAACTATAAACATATTATTGGTCACTTGCTTTCTCTTGAGATTACTGCGGTCCAATAGGTTGGATACACTGGAAATAAAATTAAACCACCTTTGTTATCTCAGGATGTCTCCTGGCCTTTACCATGCTACTCTGACTAGTACATTTACAATTGTATGGAACATTTCCCACACTTATTTGACCATGAAAGCCTTTTCTCTGGAGCATCTTTCACACCTTATTTTGCCTAGAACATACTACAGGAAAATCTACCTAGAAGATGATAACACAACAGTTGCAAAGGTTTGAAAGAAAAAGGTGATCCAGGAATTTTATATACGACCAAGCTATACATATGTGAAGGCAATGGGAATTAATTATGCAAATACATGTATTCTTTCTGAGAAAATGGTACTCAACGTGTGTCCATAGGAAGAGGATGATGGCTCTGAAGGACGAACTCAAGAACAGCAGGCAACAACTTGCAGGAAGCAGTGAGACCAGTTGATTGTATTGAAATAAGTCTAAACAACTGCAGCAAGTATCTTGTCAAAACTGACATCAAAAGATTAAAATATTTGAAATAAATTATTATACTGAAATCATGGGCTATTGGCATACATCAATGCAGATCAAAAGAATGAAGAAGGGGAAAGGAAAAGCAAGTGTCTTTTTAAGAAAAAGAAAAGGAAGGTAGAAAGGATACACTTCTGTTTAATAAAGGTATAATAAGAACAACCACAGTCATCTTTAACAAAGACTTTAAAAAAATCTAATAAATCATTAAAGGCCAATACTCTTAGATATGAGGGAAAAACCCCTTAAATCCAAGGTTTCTCTGCTTATTAGACAAACAAAAATAAAATGAAATATTCAAAAATTAAAATAGGAGTAAAATGTAATTATTCAAATGTGAACATAAAGAAAGTCAGGTCTGGCAACATTAATATCAAGCAATGCAGAGCTATACAAGTCAAAGAGTATGAAACTGTTAACTTCATTCCTTTATCTCCAGGCCCTTGCACAAGGAAGCTTGTAAATAGATATTAGCAAGATGTATTGCGGAAGTGGAAGTAATGGGCAAAATGTACATGGGAAGGGATGGCTTGCCTGCCAGGGCCCCTTGAGTGTAAGATCATTTTTTAACTAGAGAGGACACCTATTTTATCTTCCCAACTCACCTTCTGGGATCTGCTTCCTGCTCCTTCCTCTGTACACCCTGGACTCCTTTCTTCCAGCTATACGATTCCTGCTGCTGTGTGATCCTGGATCCTACCCACAGTTGATGGGAGCCAACCTGAGCCCGGCAAACCACAGTACCTTGCCTCCTGACTTGCTTCCTTACTTTCAGGGAAGGCACCTGAACCAAGAAGGTGATGTCTTCAATGATGTCTTTTTTAACGCTGAAAAAGGCTGGTTCCTCTTTGATGATGGAAAAGTAAGATGGAGGTTCTCGGCTGCTATTGGTGGTCATGTTTCCTACCACGAGAAAGAAACTAGTCTATAATGAAAGACAGTGACGTCATATATTTTAAAAAATAGTTTCCTAGTGGCATGTGAATTCCTGGTTCCATTTGAACCTCAGGCCTAGCTATATACCTGCACTTCCCCTGTTTCAGTTATGTAACTTTTCCTTGAATCATCTATCCCTGTAGCTTCCAAAAAATTTCCCTTTTCTGCATTAGCTACAATTGGGTTTCTGTCACTTGCAACCAAAAGATTTCTGGCTAATACAGTTACCTTCTTAAAGTTTTAAAATAGTGGTATGTCCTGACATATGATATTGTGTTAGTCTACTGAATTGAAGTGTTCAAGTCAGGTTTCCAGGTCCCACAATAAAAGGGAGCATATAATTTGGCTGAAAGCAAGCTGGACAACATGGTAATTTGGTTTGAAAATAAACATCATCAGTTAGTGACTTTTTTTTGAAAATTACTATTTTTTTTGGTGTATTGCTAGGCAGTTTTGCAACCTTTTCATATGTCTACTTTTCTCTGATTTTTTCCTTGTCTTTACTTTTTAAATTTGCTTTTTAAAATTTTAAATATTTACTTTTAGAATTTAAAGTCAATTATTTTTCTGCTAGGTTGCTTGTAGTAGCAAACAGTTGGAGCAATCATAATATATAATAATAAGGGATTAATTAGAACAGACGATACTTCCCAAATAGGGCAATAGTTGGTAACACAAATGTCTAAAAATACACTGTAAGAATATAAGTGACCAATAAGATTATCTTATGCTTTCTTTTATGTTTGAATTTTTTTACCTTATGAGAAAAATCAGCTTATGGCGTATCAGAAAATACAAGCAAACAAAAGAAAATTTTAATGCCTATGGATTAATCTCACACCCACCTGGGGACAACCAATGTTACCTGGGGACAACCAATGTTATCACCTTGGCGTATATTCAATTAGAAACTTTTATAATTATATATATATATATTCTCACATTTATTCATTTAGAAAACCTTTTCTATAAAAATGGGACTACATCACTTGTGCTTTTCTTAAAAAAAACTTAATGAGGTATAATTTACATGCAATAACATGCACTCATTTTAAGCATACATTTGATTAGTTCTGACAAATTTATACACCCTTATAACCACCACCATGATAAAGATATAGGACATTTCTATCATGTCAAAAAGTTCCTTTGTGCCCTTTCCTAGGCAATCTCTCTCTCACCCTGGGCCACAGGCAAACAGTGATCAGCTTTCTGTCACTATAGATTAGCTTTGCTTTTTCTTTCCTTAAGGTTTCACATCCATGGAATCATACAATATGAACTATTTTGTGTCTGACTTCTTTCACTCAGCATGTTTTTGAGATTCATCTACATCGTTGTGCTTATCAGCATTTCATTCCTTTTTATTGCTGAGAAGTATCCCGTCGTATGAATGTACCACAATTTGTTTATCCATTCACCTGTTGATGGACACTTAGATTTTCAGTTTTTGACTATTAATGGAAAAAGCTGCTATGAATATTTGAATAAGTCTTTGTTTAGATATATGTTTCCACTTATTTTAGGCAAAATATCTAGAAGTGGAATTGCTGGGTCGTGTGGTAAGTGTCACATTTAATTTTGTAAGAAACTGTCAAACTGTTTTTCAAAGAGTTTATTCCATTTTCGATTCCTATCAGCAACGTGTGAGAATTCCAGGTGCTCTACAGTCTCACCAACATTTTTACTGAGTCTTTCATTTTATGGGTGTGGACAGATATCTCACTGTGGTTTTAATTTGCATTTCCTTAATGACCAGTGATGTTGAACATCTTATCATGTGCTTATTGGCCATTTGTATAGCTTCTGTGAAATGGCCATTCAAATCTCTGCCCATTAAAAAATGTGGGTTGCTTGTTCTTTAACTATTGAGTTGTAAGACTTCTTTACATATCCTGGATGCAGATCTTTACCAGATATATTAAATATTTTCTCCCAGGCTGTGACTTTTTCTTTAATTTTTAAAAAAAAAATCACTGTTCTTTGAAGAGCAGTGTTTAATTTTGATGAAATCAACCTACCAATTTTCCCCTTTATGCTTTGTGCTTTTTGTGTCCTATCAAAGAAATCTTTGCCTACCCCCAAGGTTGTGGAGATTTTCTTCCATTTTCTTTTCTAACTTCTGCAGTCTAGCTTTTACGTTTAGGCCTATGATACACTTCAAGTTCATTTTTGTATATACTGTGACGCAAAGGTTGAGGTTCTTTTTTTTTTTTTCATACAGATATCCAATTGTTCTAGCACCATTTCTTGAAAAGACTATCTTTTCCCCATTCAATTACCTCGGCACCTTTGGCAAAAATCAACTGCCCACATAGGTGCAGATTTATTTTAGAACTCTATTCTGTTGGATTGATCTATTTGTGCATCCTTACTTCAGTACCACACTGTCCTGACTGCTGGGAAACCTGATATTGAGTTATGCAATCCACAAATTGAGAGGGGAATACTACTTGTTGGGGTTGCTTAAACATTCTGCCCATCTCCCCATGGTGTGAGTTTCCCTGGCGAAGGTAGACTTCCAATACTACTCTTACCGGGATCCCAACAGACAGGGGCAATTCATCCTGACCTGTGAAAGACGGCCTTCATCCCTAAGAAGCTCATGGCACTCTACAGTTTACACATCAGCTTCACATCCTCTGTCTCACTCATATACTGATTCAGTCCCCTCACTCACTCTCTTCACAACCACCCTATGGGGTGGGCTACTTAGACCTGATTATACCCATTTTATAGATAAGGAAAACTAGACTTTAGAATTATCACCATCAGGACACCTTCTCAATAGTTGTGGAACCCTGAAATTCTAGTTTAAGTAACACAGAAAAGCAAAGGCCGATCTGACTTCATCAACTTAGCAGTCTGCTCTAATTCTGCCTGTAAATTTCTTGGGTGAGTGGCAGGTCACAAAGGTAAGTCACACCTGTGCTACACCTGTGCCCCCCCCAAAACCCCAACACACACAGACACACACACATACATATACACACACATACATACACACAACCCCTGAGAGACTTCAGGCTATATTTGTCTCAAATGACATCAGTGGCTAGCCTAGTGATAGTGCTTCCTACAAGACAGTTCAGCATTTGCTTGTGGTCCTGTTTCTGGGTCACAAGACCAGTTAACCCTTACTGTGAGCCCCACGCAATCCCCAGTCCACTGGACAAGGACACAGTGCTGGCTCTAGCAGCCCCTGGGCTCGGAGGCAGCGTGGTAAAATCTCTCCCTATCTCCCCTGCCAAGGGTTGCTGTTTAATCAGAGGACAGTTGTCACTGAGAAAGCTCCCCACCCCTCAGCTAGCAGGCAGGAGAGCACTGGTGTCTGGGTGGTGGCACCCTCACAGGCTGCTGGGGACAGAGCTGCAGGGGACTGAGGTTAGGAATGAAGGAGTAAGAAGTTCAAAGGAAGTCGCAGGATATAAGGGGTTTTGGACAAAGTGGAGGTGGAGTGAGGGGCTTCAGAATGAAGTTAGAGGAGGGCAGCAATTGTCCCTCTGTGTGACCTCAGGCAGGTCCCTTTCTCTTTTTGGGCCTGTTTTCCCATCTGTGTAAGAGCAAATTAGGTTGCGTGATCTCTGGGGTCCTAGTCAGCTCTGAGTCTACTTGATTCCGGGAGTTGGAAATGCAAAGAAAAGAGGTCACAGGACAGTGAGTGATGTTGGCAGAGGTGGACAGACAAGGGCTGATGGTCATGAACAGGGATGGGGGAGTGTCCAGGTGCCTCATTTTCTTTATGGAAGGAGAAGACAGTAAACGTGAAACTGGCATACTGGCCTGTTAGAAGGTGGTGAGGCATTTACTGATGAGGCATCTGTAGTACAACTGAAAGAACTGTTGACTTGGTCCAGGGCTTCCTGGCTGTAAGCCTCAGTTTTTCAACAGTAAGCATGGCTACAATAATTGCCTGGAATGATGCTGTGAAGGGCAAATGATACAACCTGGAAAGGGCTTTGCCAACTCTAAAGGCTGTCCAAATAGGGCTTCAGTATCATTAGTCATTAGATCCTTTCCAAACAGGAAGCACCACAATACTGCTCCCCATCAGCTGAGTGAGTGGATGTCTTTTCTAAGTACATGCCTCCAGCCCCACCTCCATCTCGTGTATGTGTGTGTGTGTGTGTGTGTGTGTGTGTGTGTTAAGGGTAAGGGGTTGCATCCATGTGCACAGGTGAGCGAGCCGTCACAGGTAAACAGTGACCCCTTTGAAAGAGAGTGCATGAGAAAGAAGCTTCCATCTCCAGCTCACCCATCCTTGGATGGGGCTGGGGACGTGACAGTATTTTCTGGTGTGGATTTTTTCAAACACCCAACTCTTAAAACCTTTTGAGTTACATCAGCTTGCATTTCTGCTTTGTGCAAGGAAATGACCCTGATAACTCCACTAGTACTTTGAATGACCCAATGTCTGCTACAGTGAGGGCAGGTGGCATGGCCTCCAAGCAGCGATTCTCACGGGGTTGGGATAGGGCAATGGGGTGGATGTGGGACATCAGCACCTCTTTTAGGGTCAGAGCACTAATTTGAAGACAGAAAAGTGTCCTGTCCCCCAGCTTTGATTTGACTCAAAGAATGCTATATTTATGTTGAATTTCATAAATATTGAAGGACATGTGATATTTATGATTGTCAAAGGGGAGCTGGCTGAGAAATTCTGGAATGTGCCATCCTGGATGGATCAGGTAACTGTGGGTTGAATCCTGGTTCACTCCCTTTTCAATTGTGCCCTTGAGCAAGTCTTTCATCTCTCTGAGCTTCTTTGTGTATAAAATGAGGGACAATCATACCCACCTCACAAGACTGCTCTGAAGATGAAAAGGGAAAATGAATAACAAAGTCTTTCTAAACCTGAGGACCTGAACAGGTGTGCCTGCAGTCGGGTAGAGGACTTCTGACTGAATACACACACAAGGAGCTTGGTCAGGGTGGAGGCAGACTGAAGAACGGTAAAGTGGTTGGACGTTGGAATCAGAAAGTCTTGAGATGCTGCCCATCCCTCCAGGCTGTGTGACACAGGCAACTGCTTAACCACACTCATCTCAAAAGGGAAGAGTACCGACACCTCACAGAACTGTTAGGATTAAATGAGTTGTCTGATATGTGTCTCATGGCCCACAGTTAAGTGCCAGAAGAGTTACTACTGTTAAGGTCCTGGACAGTTCACTTCAGTCTTCCATGCTTCTATTTCCCCTAACTTCTCCTTAGTTCTGGAAGCTGTGAATACCTCCTATGGGCAAAGCTCCATCCTAGGTCCAAGATGCACCAGAGGCTGGAAGCTCAGGCAGGGCTTTGCATCCTTTCCAGATCTGTGGTCTTACTGTCACCTGCTGGGACTTCAGACAATGAAGGGAAGTTAAACTTAAGGCCCATGAACCCAGGTAGCCCATTTTGGAAAGATCTGCATAAAAATGGTCAAATAGGCAAAAGTTTTAGTGCTTGGAATGGGTAAGCATCAGTTATGGCTCAGCGCATGACTAAGTCTGTCTGTCCTAAACCCAGTGGTCAGAGCCATCGGGCCTTTCTGGAAAGGCTGCAGTTCCCTGGGAAATACATGCACCAAGCCACAAAAGATGGGATGACGTACTTTACTGGATGGCAAGCTTTCACAACGCCAAAGGAAAGAGAACTCAACTGAACTTTTCATTCCATAAAAGACTCAATAAACCTGACACTCTCATTTTAGAGAACTCCTTACTGGTACAGTCATTTCATTTCATTAAAATGCTCCTGTGAGAATCCAGTCTTTTCAAATGTAATGAAATGTTAATGAATACTAAGTCTGACAACATTAAATTTGGTAGTGATTTAAACATTAATAAAATAAAATAAAATAAAATAAAATAAAATAAAATAAAATACTCCTGGGGTATAGACCGACGTGATAAATCACAACCTGAAACTTCATGCTCTGAAGAACCCCAAAGAACAATATAGTAATGCAGCACCAAACCACACGGAACTTCGACAGTAATTTCTGATATCCCTAAATTGCAAAATAGCTAGTATTTATATACCCCATACTATGTGCCAACTACTATTTTAAGTACTTTACATATATTATGGTAATCCATCACAACCACCCTACGAGGAAAGTACAAGAGTAGTTACTCCACTTTACAGATGAAGAAGCTGAGGCCCAGAGATTAAGCAATTTGCCCAAAGTCACACAGGCTGTTAGGCTCTCAAGTCTGTGCTCTTAGAGTTGATTAATGTGGAACCTTTGGCTAGTGATTTTTGCTATTTCTGAAAATGAATTTAGCTTTAAGGATATGTGGGAAAGTGCTTTATGTTTATTTGTACTTAGACCAATAGGTAAATAATGAACTCTAAGACTGGTCAGTGCCACCAGAAGGTCAGAGAACGTGGAAGGGGAAGGTCACTTCCAGTTCAGGAGCTGGGTAGAGGGTCAAGGAAAGCTTCATAGCAGTGGCATGAGGCAGGCCTTGAGGGATAAAAAGCACTTGTGTCTTACACTTAGCAGGCGCTTACTTAATAAAACACAAATATTAATGAAGCCGATGACTCAGATAACACTAGGAGATAAACCCTAACCAAGATGCACACTGCACACGTGACAATAGCCATTCATTCCAATATCCAGTTAACTCTAGTTTCTGATTCAGGCTTGGCTGTCTATAGTCCTAACACCACCACAATAGATCACAGAGGCCAAAATCTAGTATTTTGTCTTTTCCTATGATAAACATCATTTATTGTCATGTCTGTGTGCAAAAACACAACAAATCATCTTTGTTAAAAAAAAAAAAAAACAAAGCATTATTGCTATGGATTCAGGCAAAGGTATGACTAACAAAAATTTCCTAACAGAGTTCAATGAACACTGAGGTGGACTGATTCTGGAAACTACAGTAAGTGTCTTCTCATTACACTATGAAGCCAAATTAATCAACTTTGATGATGACACACTTAAAGTGTTAAAACCAAACAAGGCACAATATAACTCAAAATTTATAAGTAGAGCAACAATCTAGAGAACATATAATTAAAACATTCTGCTGAATGTGAAATTGTACCATATTTACATCTTAATCAACACTGGTAAGACTCAGAATTATTACAGTCTAAAAGATACTATTTTTTTCTAAAAAAGCAGACTGGGAGATATGGGGTACAGGAAGGTGATTCAGATTCAAGGTTCAAGTATGTTAAAAAAAAAAATCTCTTCTGCCCTAGATACTAGGCTTTTTTTCTTTGGTTTCAAAACTGGGTCAACAATCTACAAATGTGGTGTTAATGAATACAGCATAAAGACCTGAAAAAAATCTGATTATACCAGCAGTTTGGTGACATATTGGTAAAGCTGTTCTGTAAATGCTTCAGGGGAAAACTTCTCTTTCACCCTGGCTCTTCCGGCCAGTCCCATTGTGGCCTTTAAGGAAGGGTCATGGATGAACCTTTCTATTGCTTCTGAGAAGTCAACTGGGTCAGGCTCACACAGAAACCCTGTGACGCTGTGGACAATGGACTCCAAGGGCCCGCCTGAATTAACAGCAATGACTGGGCACTGCATGTACATGGCCTCCAAGGGAACGATGCCAAAGTGCTCATTGCTTGGTGTGTAAAGCACACATGTGCAGCCGTGGAGGAGTGAGATTTTCTGTTTGTCCGAGCAAGACCGAAGGAAAGTCACATACTGGCCTAGGTCAGACTGCTGGACCATTTTCTTCAATTCCTGGTAGTGTTGTACATTCTCCAGGACTCTCTCATCATAACCACCTGCAATGATCAGATGAACTTTGTCCCAATCTTGGGATGACAATCTTCCACGCAGCTTTACTAGGGCTTCTAGTGCCAAAGTCAGATTTTTCTTCCTTTCATATCTGTTGATGGAGAGGAGTATGAATTTTTTCTCCTTGGGGACTATGTCATCAAGCTTTTCAAGAACAGCTGAATCAAAGCTGGTGATATTCAGAGATGGGTAGAGGACATCGGGGTCTATGTGAGACAGGGACTTGAACGTTTCCTTAAAAATGGCAGCTGTGAACCGGCTGTTGACCAAGATGCAGTCTGCCATGCCTGTGGTGTACTCCTCTACCCAGTCAATTGGGGCCCTGTATAGGCGTTTAATAAAAGAATCTCTCCTGGTGAGAAGCAGATCTGGGAAGTGACAGTAAAACAGGATTTTCTTACGCCGTCTGGCCAGCTTGAACACTGGGATACAGGCAGACACCTAGCCAAAGCAAAAATCAACAGCAGATGAAGTGACTGGTCGACTAAACTTCAACCAAATCAAAGAAACAGATACCTACCCTGCCTGCTAGTCTGTGGGCCCTTCATGGGCAATGTCTGGTTCTTCTTTGTGTGCCCCCAGACTCTCACCTGGTACAATGCCCGGTGTACAGAAGGCTGGTAGACAGTTTCTGGATATGTGCTAAATATTTAAAGCTGCAAGTCCAGTGGTTTCCTCTAGAACAGCACTGTCCAATGGAAATAAAAATCTACTAACTACACTAACAACTTTTTAAAGGTTAAATTAATTTTAATGTATTTTATCTAAAATACTATCACTTCAAAATGTAATTAATACTTAAAAAGTTAATGAGATCTTCTATTCTTTTTTTCTTTTTCACATTAAATCTTTAAAATCAGATGTGTATTTTACACTTACAGCACATCTCAGTTCAGACTAGCCACATTTCAAGTGCTCAATAGCCACCTATGGCTAGTGGCTACCACACTGGACAGAGCCACTCCAGGACCTTCCTCATCCTAAGGAAGTGAATGAATGAACTACAGTAGTTTAGAGTGTAGGCTCTGGAATCAAGATTGGCAGGGTTTGAATTTCAGCTCTGCTAGCTAGCTGTGTGACCATGACCAAGTTATATACCTCTCTCTCTGGGCCTCAGTTTCTTTTGTAAATTGGTGACAATTCCAGTTTAAAAAAAAACCCATATAGTTTTTGTCATTATTAAATGCACTGGTGCATGTAAAACGTGTAAGAATTTAGCACACACTATGTGTTCAGTATTTATTGAAATGTTAACCATAATCATTACTAGAGACTTTCCTGTTGGGTAATCTTTACAAGTCAATCTCTGGCTCACTTAATACCTGAAAAAGGTGAGCTTTAGGGATATTGAGTGATTTATCCAAAGCTACTTAGAAAGTAGCTGATATGGAACTTGAATCCAGGTCTCCCACTTCCAAGCTCGGTTTTTTCTCTAGCCACTGCAGTCTCAGTTGCCTCATACTTACTGACTAGCTTTACACATGCAGGATATTTGGTAAATGCCCACGTTTCTCAAAAAGAAATAGCTTGTACACAAGCAAGGATGATCAAAAGTAACTCAGAAGTAATAATTAAAGAATACAAATACAAACATGATGCCATTTCCACCTATTAGTTTAGCAAAGATTAAAATGCTGATATCATCCAATGTGCACAAAAGCATGGAGTAACAGGCTCTATCACTGTGGGAGAGTAGAATGACAGAACCTCTTTGGAAGGCAAATTTGGCAAAAGCTATTGACATTTAAGATGTACAACTCTTTGACCTACCAATTTTGACCTACCAATTTTATTTCTATGAATTTCAAAGGCCATGCTTGCAGAAGTACAAAAAAAAAAAAAGCATAAAGATGTTCATTACAACACTGATCTATTCACAAAAAACTGGTCACACTGATACTGTCCTTTAGCAGAGAATGTATAAATTACGGTACAGTCAAACAAAAGCAAATTTTCCAGCCACTATGAAGAATGAAGTGAATCTCTAATATTGATATGTAAGAATGTCCCAAGTAAAAATTTTTGGTGAAAAAGAGCAAGCTGTCCAATAGTAGGTGTGTCATAATCCTAATTATTACAAATAAGATGTGTCTATGAACAGACATCATATGCTGGTATAGCCACAATTTCTGAAAGCATACAGAAGAAACTGTTAACAAGTGGCTGTCTTTACGGAGTGGAATTAGAATGGGGCTTTTACATTCTAGCCTTTCTTATTATTTGAATTTTTAGTCCTGAGTAGGTGTTACTTTTTAAAATAAATATTTTTTGGGGAAAAAAAAAAACCACAGAGAGTCTAGAATAGCTAGAGCCCAGATCCAGGTGGACATTACCTACCAAGGTAAAGAGCCTGGATTTTTCTCCAGAGACTAATGGGGAGCCATGTTAAAGTTTTAATAGGGACATGACATGTTTAGCTTAGGGCTTTATTAAACACATGACACTGCTGAGGAACGGAGTGGCCTGACAGCAAATGCTACAGTGGGATGCATGTGGCTTGGAACTAGTGTCAAGAAGAATAGTGCAAAACAGGGAAGACATACAAAACATGACTGAAGGCTGACTTCTAATGCTTGCGTTTCTTAGAGCGAGCACCAAGGCCCATATGCTTCAGAATCTCCCGATGATCCAGTGAAAATGCAGATTTCGGGGCCCCACCTCAGGGGCCCAGGATGAAAACACCTGAGGGTGGGGTCAAGCAATCTGCCACTTTAACGGGTCCACACTAAAGTTTGAGAACCACAGTCTCACTCCCACTTTGATCTCTCCAGATAAGTTCCGATCTTTCCGAACCACAGACAGGGAGAGATCAGCAGAGGTCATGCGGCGCGCCCTCCGTAGTGAGAAAAAGAGGAGCGGCGAGGGCCGGTCGTGGCCACCTCACCTGGTCGCACACTACCACGTCGAACTCCTCGTCGCCAAGGAACAGCACGTACAGAGCCAGGAAGATCATGCGCACGTAGGCGCAGATCGCGGCGCCGCGGCCGCCCCAGCCCAGGCTGCGAGGCAGCCAGTCCCCGGCGCAGCGCACTGGCAGCTCGCGGCTCTCCGCGAAACAGTGGCCGGGGTCGTAGTGCGCCGTCCAGATCTTCACGCTACATCTGCGCGCCCGCAGCGCCAGCGCTGCGTCCACAACCAGCCGCTCGGCGCCGCCCACACCCAGGTCCGGGTGCAGAAACAGCACGGACGGTTTAGGACCCAGGTCCTCATCTTGGCCCTGCTCCTCCGCCATAGCCCGGGAGCCGTACCTTCACCTCGCACGCTTAAGCGCTTCCGCGCATGCTCCTTCCTCCAGCTTCCCAGCTGGCCCTAGACGGGGACCGACCACGCCCCGCGGCGCGTGCGTCGGTTAGGTCACGTCAGCGCGAATCTGTGGGTGCCTAGTAACTGCCGGAGGAAATTTCTCGTCTCACCATGGCTAGATCCTCCCATTGGTTGAGACTGGACTCTAGGAAGGACGCTGTGATCCAAAGGAAAAAATACATGAGGTCTGTAATTCCCATAGAGCAGCTCACCAGGTCTCCTCTTGCAAAATTCCTACAGGCATATCATAGGACAGCCCAGGCGTCCCTGGAGTCAGCGAGGACCCTGCCAGCAGGTCTGGGGGCGGGACCTGAGTCACTCCCTCCGGCCGCCGGGCTCCACCGCTTCCCCGCCGTCCACTTCAGCTTCCTGCCACCTTCCTGTCTTCAGCATGGTTTGTGGCCCCAGCCGTCCCTCCTTGTCCCGACTTCTCCCAGGCACCGAGATTCCTGCCTTACGCTTTGTCCTGCTTCCGCGGCTCCCTTGTTTTCCCCAGCCCCCCGTGCATGTCCCGGTCTCGGCCGTCAGAGCCTGGGGTCTGGGGGCCGGCCGGCGGCGCTCACCAGTCTCTGTCCTTGTCTCCCTCTACAGCCTGGTCCGACCCCCAGTGGCACTAACGTGGGCTCCGCAGGGCGCTCTCCCAGCAAAGCAGTGGCCGCCCGGGCGGCGGGATCCACAGTCCGGCAGAGGTAAGGATCCTACGACCCTCTCGGCTGTGGGCTCCGAGGGATAGGGCCCAAGAATTCGTTGGTCCTGAGAAGGAGATCCTGGGATGTTAAGATTTATAAGGGCAAAACGAGCTGCCTGTGATGTGGCCGTAGGGGTAATTAAAGACTTCTTGGTCTTCTGGGTCTCGAGAGGGAGGCAATATTTTCTTCGCATTGCTCAGCTTTGAGTACCACTCTTGAAAAAGGAAAGTTAAAGTGGAGTAAGGTCATAGACAGCATTAAGAAAACCGATGTCATTAAACTGGTGTCTTTAGACCTGAGCTCTCCACTCACATTTCTATCTGGAAGTCCCATACACACTCGGTCTAACATGACTCGTCTAATGCGCAGCTCAGTCTTTCCTTTCACCTCAGCTCCCGCCCCCAATTATATCTCCCTATGTCCATAAAGCACTGCTGTAAACTCGTTCACCCAAAGCCAGAACTTCAGCGTCATCTTGGATTTTTTTTAATGCTGTCTTTATCCAGTACGTTTATATTGTACATGAAGAACTTCTCATCCGTTCTTTCCTTCTCCATTTCTACTGCCTCAGTTTAGCCCTCAGTTTCTCACATCTAGAGAATTTTCTACGTAACTCGCCTCCTCTCCAGATCATTTCCACTCTAATGCATCTTCTGCTCTGATTCTGGCACACTGCTGGTTAGTTTCTTGTTGCTGAACTTAAACATGGTGGGGAGGGGGAGAGGGTTACCAAGGCTCTTGGTGGTGGGTTCCCCCCCCCCCCCGCCCCCGCCTAATCGCTTCTCTTCTCTCTCCTGTGATCCAGCAACAGTGAGCTTATTACTGTTTTCTGAACTCACTAGACACCCCACCCCCACCCCTCTGGCCATTTGTGTATATTCTCCAAGACTAGGCTCAGGGGTTATTTCCTCTTGAGGCCTTCCCTGACTCCAAAGGTAGCAGTAGCTACTAGTCTTCTCTTTTACTCCCAAGCATTTTGTTCATACCCTTCTAATAGCATTTCTGTTTCCATGTTTATCTCCTTCATTAGACTTTGACAAAAACTGCCCATCAGCTCTATCCTACCATAAGGCTGACACAATAAATGATGAGTGAGGGAAGGAATCAAGCTACCCTGTAATCTTGGGATTTTTTTGAAGGAACCAGTGGGGGTTTTATCTAGAGAGGAAAAGACCTTGAAGAGATACACGAAAACTATTCTCAGGGATGTGAAGAGGGATGAGACTTCTCTTGTTGGCTACAGTAGGTAAATCTAAAACTGATGATTTGAACTTAGATGAGACAGATTTCATCTTAGAGCAAAAAAAATTCCAGTAGAACTATGAGAAATGCTAAGATGACCCTGAATGATTCTGAGTTCCCTGTCATCAAGATGTTCAAGGTAAGGCTGGGATGGACCAGCTGGAAAGTGTGTCAGGCTGTGGTGTAGGTTATTTGGGCTTGGGGTGCTGTCTTGTTCCCACCCTGGATTTCAAAGATTCTTTGTGCTGGAATGGAAAACCTGTCCTGTAGGTACAGTTCCTTGGGGAGTGGGTCTAGTTAAGGAGAATTGGTAACACTGTGGCAGAGAAGTTTAGCCATCTGAAAACTCTTAAAAGAAAGAGAGATCATGTGTTTATCAAATAAATGAAATAACTATTTACTTAATAAATAAAGTTGAAATAACTGCTGCACAAGTGAAATGGAGACACAAACATTTGAGGACAGATGCAGCTTATCAAGTTGGGGGTGTTGATGTCATCTTTTAGAATTCACTACTGCTGGGGCCAGTGTAACTCAACAGACCATGGTTGTATGTACTGAGAGACCCTACAGAGTTCCCTTCTAGAATCTTGGTACTCTTCTAAGTGTTACTTCATGAGTGTAATGTAATAGGTATTGACTGTTCAACAATATATTCCCTCTTTGTGAGTCTGTAAGAAAAAGTTGAAGCTAACAGTTAATAATAGTGCTGTGGATTATGTAGTCCACAGATTTGCATTCTGTCTCCATGTTCAATGAGGTAATAGAAGTAGAACCTTGAGAAGTAACTATGGGATTTAAGGTCAGGCCAGGGTTGGCGTCCTTGCTCTGTTACTACAGTATAAAAGGAAGTTGCTAGGATGAAAAGGAGCAATAACACATTGTAAACTGTAAAGCCTTAAAATGCTGCAGTGTTCAGGATTTTTTTTTTGAATTTTTTTTTAATACAGCGGGTTCTTATTAGTTATCTGTTTTATACATATCAGTGTATATAGGTCAATCCCAGTGTCCCAGTTCATCCCCCCCACCCCCCATGCTTTCCCCCTTTGGTGTCCGTACGTTTGTTTTCTACTTCTGTGTCTCTATTTCTGCCTTGCAGACCGGCTCATCTGCACCATTTTTCTAGATTCCACATATGTGCATTAATATACGATATTTGTTTTTCTCTTTCTGACTTCACTCTGTATGACAGTCTCTAGCGTTCGGGATTAATGGGAATCAGGCATAGTAAGGTGATGGACTAGCTGGGGTTTTAAGGAAGTCATCAAATAGTTATTGAGGGTACATGCCAGGCACTGTTCCAGTCATGAGGCTGTATCTGTGGACAAGCTAGTCAGGGTTTGACCTCATGAACCTTATATTCCAATGTAAGAGACCATAAACAAGGCAAATAAATAGATAATTTCAGGCAGTAAGGCCAAGAAGAAAAATAAAGTTGTATGGAGACTAGAGGGTGGGTGAGGATAGGGTGTTCAGAGTAGGTGACAGGTGAGTAGAGACCTAAAGGAGACAAGGGAGCAAATTATGCAATGGTCTGGGGAGGAATAGGCTTCCTAGACAAGAGGAATAGTTAAGTGTAAAGACTCTGAGATGGGAATGAGCTTGGCTTCTTTGAGGAACAGCCAGAAGACCACCATGTTAGAACAAAGTGTGTTAAAGGTTGGTTATGAAAACCATTGCGTTAGGGTATAGGAAGAGGGAGGCAGTTACACAGTGGCCAGAAAGAAAGGGTAAAATAGACCCCAAAAAGAAATTTAGGAGATTAAAATGGGCTCTGTTAACTTCTACCTAGCTTCCCAGTAGGGGGGGATGGGAGGTATTTTGAGTACATTTTTGGTATTTCTAGGTGCCCTGAATCCTCTGCTATGTCCCGTTTGCCAGCAGATGTAAGAAATCTTCAAAGAGCACAGACTGATTCCTTGGGGGCTCCTGAAGACTTTGAAGACAGGAACTGGAGTTGGGTGGGTGTGGGAATAGTAGAAAGTACCTGGGTCCTAGTCTTGGTTCAGCCGATGACTTATTATGTCCACACTGGGTTTATCATCTAGCTCAAGTTCCTTTTTATGAACGAGGAAAATTTCACGTACCTACTCCACCAATTAGATGATGTGTATCTGTGTGTGAAAGCTCTTGTAAGTGTATGAATTACTCTGTAAATCCCTGTACAGTTTACAATCAGTTTTCCTATAGAAACATACAGATGGAGTTAGAAGTTCCCAGGTGACCATGTAGCCCATAATTAATGTGTCTGAAATGTAATCTTTTTAGTACAGTACATCGAAATCATCGTTTGACACTAATTGTTTTTAGATTGCTAGCATGAACACAGCTCTTTTTGCTGGGGCCCACACTGGAACCAGGACTCCACTCTCCCACTCCATGCAGCAGGGCAAGCTCCCTGAGCTCTAGACCAGTGCTTCTTGCATTCAGAGTGTGGAATAAAGTCTGGTAGGGTGAGGTGGGGATTAGGAACCAGAGTTGGGCGGCAAGAAGAGATGGTGGGGATAGGGTATTCACTTTTGGTTTCTCCCTGTATGCCCGTCTTTTTTCAAAAATCCAGAACCAGCAGTCCACGGATAACTGGAATGGGATTTTGAGGGGGAGGGTGTGTTGGGATTTGGTTAATGGCGAGGGGTGGTGATGGGACAGGGCTTTCTCTCTCTCTTCCTTTCCCCTTCCCTAGAATTTCTCAGTTGGTGATAAATGGGCTGAAGAAGGTTTCTTCTGACCTGTCTCAAACTTACTACTTATTTTTACGTGGTACCAGTTTCGCACTGAGGGGCGATGAGAAGTGGGATTGGAGGAGTGCTGTGTGGGAGAATAGCTGTTGGGGAGGGATTCCCAGTGACTGAGGAGAGGAGGGAAAGGATTCCCTGCTTCCTTCCTGGTCAGCGGCATTAGTGCTGTTCGCTGCTTCTGTGTGCCAGGGCTGCCTGCACCACACAGCTCACTTCACAAGCCTTGATCCCCTTGTGAGGGACAAGTTCTGGTTGGGTGTTTCCTGCATTTTTTCACGTCCTACCTCTGTCCAAGATCTATAGTCAGTATATCAAAATAGTGAAAACAGAGTGTAAAATAATTTTTCATAAAATATATACTCTGTTTTGACACTTGGATTACAATTACAACTTATGTTTTTTGTCTTTTTTTGTAGAAAATACAGTAATTTTAAAACATTTTAAAGTAGTCATTTAAAAATCAGATAATATGGATTCAGGGTATTTTTAAGCAGGAGTTTTTTACTTGACTTCACAAAAATACATGTGAAGTGAAACTGAAGTGCATTGTCCAAATGCGGTGCCCATATGTGTGAGCAAGTGGATGGGCTCAAGTCAGAACTGGGTCCACAGCCGCGCGTGGCTGCCTGCTGGCTGTGTGGTCTTCGGCACTTTGCCTAACCTTTTATGAGCCTCATTTTCCTCATTTATAAAATGGAGATGGTAACTACTTCTCTGGGTTACTGTGTGCGTCAGTGTGTGGCGGGTACTCAGTTCTTAGTGCTTATGATCAGTGGAGTAAAAGCAAGCAAACAAGGAGGTATTAGCAAAGAAAAAGTTAATTTTTTGGTTCTTTACCAGTGTAATGGTAGCATATGTTATAATGCTCTGATAAGGGTTTCCAAGAAAAGGCCATTTGTAACATTTTTTCTCTCAACAGGAAAAATGCCAGCTGCGGAACGAGGAGCGCAGGCCGCACGACCTCAGCAGGCACTGGGGGGATGTGGCGATTCTACACAGAAGATTCACCGGGGCTCAAAGTGTAAGTCCTGGGAGCAGACCTTGTGCTTCTGTCCAGAATCACAGAGCCCTTTGGCAGCACTCTCTCTTTGCCACCAGTGGTGTTTGCTTTGATGAGATTTGTAATACACAGCAGCTTCCTTTGTGCCAGGTGGGCGGGGTTTGGTTTGTCCATATAGCAGCCAATTAGTTTAGGGCCTGGAGTGACATCTGTTCATGGTTTGAGTGAAAGCAAGGGAACATCTTCATGTAGCTCTGTCAGAATAAATGATGGGAATAGAGAGAACTGGAGGGAAAATGGTTTAATTAGGTGAAATTGCTCTTCATTTGGTGTTCTTGTCCGACACTGAGAAACAGGAGTAACCATTTGAATAGGAGCTAGGTGATTTTTCAAAGCTCTCCTGGAGGCATAAGCTGATATTATTGCAGTCTAATGGGAGTTTCTGCATTAGGCTGTGTTACCAAAAGTTCTTTGGCCTCCTTGCCGTTGGTGGGTGGTGACTGGACCCCTATCACTTCCCAAGTTCTAGGCCTGGGAATGCTCATTAGGTGATGGGATATGGGCATCTGGGGGAACCCCTGTCCCCATGCCTCACCTCGCTTTCTGGTACTGTGAAACCTAATCCCACAGGTTTCTGACCAGGTAGGCTCCAGGACACCACTGCTTACAGCTGTTTCTTGACTGAATCCAGTGGATGAGGAATTGGAAAAATGACAGCAGCTCTCATTCGTATAGCACCTCAGGTTCAGAAGTTCAGGTTCAGAGAGGCAAAGCTACTTGTCAAAGACAAACAGCCAGCAAGAGCTGGAACCAGATATTCTGGGACTGTTAGATTCCATGCTCTTTCCATTCTGCCTGTTTGGTAACAGAGACAAGATCAGATTTATTTGGATTAGTTTAATTAACTTTTGACCACTAGCTTGACTTAGATCACAAATTTAATTTAGAAAGACGTCCCTAGAATTCTTGAGGTTTTGTTTTATTTATTTATTTACGTGTTTATTTCCCTGTTATGACGAAGACTTACAAGGTGAGAATGTATTTCAGGAAGTAATTCTTGGGGTTGGGGATGTGTGAGTTGGCAGCGTTTTGGTCCTTGTTAGAGGTAATTCTTCTGAGTATTTCAGAGACAAATTTTGAAGCCCCTTGCTCTTCAGGGTATCCAGGGGACAACATTTTAAACCCTTATCGAGGTGGTGAAACAACTGTCCTCTTGTGGGTGAATCTGGCTTGTTCGCTTTGGGCTGTTGTGCAGCCAGGCTTGCTTGCTGCTGTTGTGAGTCCTAGGAATCGACAGAAGCTATTCCTTTGCAGTGTCATAAACCACAGTCTCATCATACCAGAGAGAGAGGTTTATGGTGAAAGGACACAGTTGGGAAATTGTATCCTCAAATCCACATCTTGGAGCAGTCAGGTACCATCTTGGAGCTTGCTGTTGGCTCTTCCTGGGAGTTAGAATTCTTTTTCAGGTTGATAATAGTAGCATTTCCTGAGAGCTTACTAGAAGCCTGCACCGTGTGTGTGTTAATATATTTACTACCTCAGCAACCCTATGAGAGAGGTGCTGTGATTATCCCCACTTTACAGATGAGGAAAATGATGTTTGGAGCAGGTGAGTCACAGGGCCACAGTCACAGCTTGTGAGGGACAGAGTTGGTTTCCAGACTCCAGCGCTTGGACTCTAAGCACGGCACTCTCAGCTTTATGGCTGATGTTACCTAACGGCGCTGTAAAGTAAGGCAGTGTGATCCAGTGCATCGTGATGACGATCTCTTCCTAGGTACTTTTAAGTGTGTTTACTCCCATAATTGTACACATTTGGAAGAACACACTAGTGCAGCAAGGACTTGGATCTCCGTGCACTGATTGTCGTCCACTAGTGGACTCTTGCTACCTGCT
Source organism: Balaenoptera musculus (assembly GCF_009873245.2). Lineage (NCBI taxonomy): Eukaryota > Metazoa > Chordata > Mammalia > Artiodactyla > Balaenopteridae > Balaenoptera > Balaenoptera musculus. Next base: position 83,650,556 of record NC_045790.1, read on the forward strand.
GCTCCGCTGGGTTACTCTACTGCCCTAATTATAAAGACTCCTGGGCTCTTTTCCTGTGTCCACCCCCAGGTGTATCTGGGAGGTGAAGGGACATCTTGAATTCTTCAAAACTGTTGTTGGCAAGAAGAGTCAAAAAGACGAGGCCTTTGACTGACCATCAGCATTGACAGGTTGTGTAAAATCAAGGAGTTCTACCTTTAAGAAACCCGTGTACTAATTCTCAACCTGGAAAGCATTTGATGTAGGGAAGGGCTGATGAGTAAAATCTACTTCCTTTCTACAGTAAACTAAATATAAATCAAACTTAATTAATGTTGCCTAGAATGTTTGCTCCCGTAAATATGGGAACCTTAAAGCAGTAAAATGAGCACTATGTGTGGAAGCAGAAAACCTGAGTTCAGATCCCTCCTTTCCATTCTGGCTCTGTGTTCTTAGGCTCTGTGTTCTTATTTCATAAGATTAATATTTGTTTCGCCTGTGTCTTCAGTTTGTTAATCATATGGGATCATATATTTGAAAATGCTTCATAACTTATAATGTGATATTCATCTTTGTTATGCCTAGTTTATTGTAGTTAGACGATGAAGGTTATCTTTAAATATTAATTTGAAATAATAGTTTGGTAATTGGATCATTTGTACTTAAAGAGTTTGGGGAATTTTTAAAATTACTTTTTATTATGGAGAATATCAAATGCACGAAATTAAAGAGACTAGTGTCTCTAAGACATTAGATCCTTTTTTTGTATATATTTTAGTATGTTTCATTAAAAGATAAGGATTCCTCCTTTCTAAATAACCGCAATGCTGTCACCACAACCTCAAACTATCCACAGTAATAATTTTTGGAATATTTTTAAATGATGTAAATAATATTCTTCTATGGCTCTTAGGTGCTTTCCCCTCCCTTTTCCCCTAGGCAGTCTTTAATATTACAAATATAATAATGTATTATTACTGAAACTAAGCCTGCCTTTTCTTATTTCCAGTGGCCCTGTTCCAGTATTGGTTATGAGTCTTCTGTTCATCGCTTCTGTATTTATGTTGCACATTTGGGGCAAGTACACTCGTTCATAGATTCGGCTACATCCATCTGTCTGTCATGTGAAGAAGAAAGGAAAAAAACCCAACATATCTTGGACCAAAAGCATAGTGATTTTCTGTTCATGAGAAAGAAATTTTCTGTAAGCTTACTGTTTTACAGGGAACTTAATGAAAACTGATTTTAAGGAATCATTTTTTTCCTATGGCTAATAAACTTTTTAATTCATATACCAAGTCTCATTGCTTATGCCTGGCTGCTAGGGCCCTTAGTCTCTCTGCCTTTAGATTTACAAGTAAATATGTAGAAAGCGTTTTGTGGAGATTGTTTTTTTGGTTGGATTGACAGTTTCTTATATGACCATGTAGTCATTCAAATGCACGATACTGTCAGTGGCCCTGGCTTGTTTTCTTCTAGGTATCTCTGTCTTGGTCCTTGTTATTTTGGGTGTTCTGTGGTTTTCAAGGAGTGTGCCTATGACTCCATCAGGCAGATCTGTGTTCAAAGGCAGCTGGTACCCAGCAGAATCGTCATAGAAATCATCCAGAAATCTTGGATGAAATGTTTGCTCATTCTGTTCTTTGTCTCTAAAACCATACATAATATTTTTGCCTCTTCTTTCTATCAGTTCTTAATTCTGTGGGTGTAGATGAGGGGTTTCAATCTATTTATCACTTGTTGCTAAACCCCTTTTGAAAGAATTCATTTGATAAATTGGATTTCTTATATAAAATTTTGTTTTCATTTTGAAAATTAAAGACCTTAATAATCAGTGTGAGATACCATTTCTAAACTGAGTTGATATAATTCCAACCAAAAATAAAAATTTTTGAAGTTTCACTTAGCTTATGCTGCCTTCTGGATATGAGCATTCACTTTCTGGTAGACCATAGGAAATACCAAGAATAGCTCAAAGGTGTGCACTCCAGGAGTCTAGGACTCTAAGCCACAATTTCTAAAGATTGAGATCCATGTAAAACGCTCTAGTTGTCCAGCAGAATCACAAAATGATGAAGAGGTGTATTAGTTTAAAAAATCGATAATTTGGAAAACATCTTTCTCTAAGCCTATTAAAAAAAATTCTAGAACAGTTTCATAAGTGTTTTTCTTAAATCCTGGCTGAAAAGTAATTTTAGGTCCAAAGTGCCAAATTTAAGTGGTGAAAGTATGTATCTTTAAAAATGATTTCCTAGGGCGATATATGGGTGAGTGTGCTCTTGTAAATCCTAACAGATGGCAAATTATTGGGGAAAAAAATGATGCAAAACTGGTTCCCTTTGATCTTGGGAATTGATTATTGCATGAAATAAGTATCTTCATTTTGAAAGTCAGAGGAAAAAGTCTCAATTTCATTTGGAAGAAATTAAAGATGATAGTATCTATAATGGAATTTTTTTTTTTCTGATATATATATTTTTTTCATGTTGACAATACTAATAACAGTTAAAAGTTACACATTTAATTTGGGAAAGAAATCTGCTCCTCTGCGGGAGGGGGTCTGTTTTTCTTTGGGGGAGAAGCTGAAGCCACCTGGGGGAGCTATTTGGTTGTAAGGGATGCACTCTCTTCACTGCACAGTGCTGCTGTTAGCCTCCTCTGCTTAGCAGTGGTCTCTAGTGGACTGACTGCTGAAAGTCACTGACTTTTCTGAGCTAGTGGTTTAGGAGAAAATGCTAGTTTTCAGTGGCAGAGCAAGATGCTTCATTCAGCAGAAGGAAAATTGGGGGTTGGGCATAAAAATGTACAACATTTATTATGTAGCTGTTTTTGGCTCTGATGAGACAATGCTAATACCATAGCTGAGAGTCTTAGTGTTCAAGCTGTTCCTTTTTCCTCTCTTTTTCTTTTTTTCCAATTTTTAAAAATTGTGGTAAAATACACATAACATAAAAAGTACCACATTGGCAGTTTTTAAACTGTGCAAGTCAGTGGTATTGAATACATTCAGATTTTTGTGCAGCCATCACCACTGTCCATCTCCAGAACTCTTTTTCATCTTGCAAAACTGAAACTCTAAGCCCAATAAATAATAACTCTACTCCCTCTCCCGCTTCCCCTCAGCCCCTGGCAACCACCATTCTACTTTCTGTCTCTATGAATTTGACTTTCTAAGTACCTCATATGAGTGGAATCATATAATATTTTTCCTTTTGTGACTGACTCATTCCACTTAGCATAATGTCCTCAAGATTCATCTACATTTTAGCATATGTCAGAATTTCCTTCCTTTTTAAGGCTGAATAATATTCCACTTATGTATATATCACATTTTATGTTCCTTTCTTTTTAAATAGGGTTCCTAGACTGTTGTTTCTTGAGTCCTAGGGGATCATGAGTCATTTATAGTAATTTCAAAAACTTAACAAATTAGACCTTGACCTGCATTGAGGCTACCTTGGCCCAAAGAATCCTCAAGCTCCCTTGACTATGGGCTAAAATCTAGCCATTACTGAATGGACACAGCCAGCACATGCTGAATAGAAGCTCTGAGTGATTAAAACTGGGAAAGTGAATTACATTATAACTGCAATTTGAGCTGAGCCTTTTAAGTCACCGGGGAACAACCATATTGGGGAAAGCGCCCAAGAGTCCCTGAGGCTAGTGAGGGATGGAAAGACTAAGATCTCTGGGCCCAACAGTGCCTTGAACACATTCCAGTAAAAGAGTAGATGAGAAAAGATCTATCCCTGGGAGAGGCGAAACACGTTATATACCTTCTGTTTTCACACCTGTCCTAGTCTAGACTCCACTTTTTTTTCCAGGTGCTTATGTCCTCATAGGAAGAATTGAAAAAAACCTTCTGAAATGCAAATGTTGGCATCAAGTTAAAATGGATAAAATGTCTACAAAGCTGGCTTCATTCAACAGGAAATACTGTACAGTATGTGGTGTTCCTATGCACAGGAACTCCAGAGCTGCACTGCCCCTCCCCTCAAGTGCTGCAGGAGGAGGGTTCTGGCCAGGACCAAGTTTGTTTGACTCTACTAGAAGGTCTAAACTTACTGCGCTTACGACCCCATCTTCCAGGCTTGGAAGTGTTTCTGACCTGGGTTCAGCTGCTGCCCTGCCATTTACCAGTTGTGGGATCATGGGTGTCTCACCTCTGTTTTTTGGGTCTCATTTTCCTTAGCTGTAAATGACTATAGATATGATAATTCCCACCAAACAGGAAGACTGAATGAGAAGAAAGATCCAAGAGTTGCTTTGTTAATTAGCTAACAGTTAACACATGCTTATTCTCAGTAATTTTGGAGATGTAGGTTTCTTATTAAATCAACAACCTAATGAGGAATTTACTATTTGCCCCATTTTACACAAGAGGAAACTGAAGTTTAAACCACTCAGCTTGTAAGTGGAAGGGCTGGGATTTAACTCCAGATCTCTGACTTACCCACTGCAGTCACATAGATAGGATTATTAAGTATTTGGGTTGAGGGCCAGGGAAGGGTATCACAACAATAGAGCTGGCACACAGAGCTTTAAATATAACACAATTCCAAGAAAGCGCCATCATTTGGTGTACTCCAGGCATTACATAGCTTCAGTTTGAGGTTTTGGCTCTGCAGAAGGAACTGGTTTCTCTATTTCAGTCCTGAGCTTTGTTCAGTCTATGGAACTCTTGTGTTTGTAGAGAAAGTGTAGTTGTTTATTCATTCAACAAACACTGATTACTGTGTGATACGCCTTTCTACTGGGGTTTTAGAAATGCCCTGGTGAGGTGACTCATGCTCAAAAGGCTAGGCATTTGGGCGTTCGGATCCTAGTCCCACTCGGGGCTGCCAGGGCTACAAGTCCTACGTAACTGTGATTGTGGAGACACCAGGCAGGGACACCCTCAAGGGCCCCTCAGCTACTGGCGAAATCAGTAGTTGGGACCACAGAGTAAGAACCAGTATGCTCATGGTGTGTGGGCAACGGTGCCAGGGATTGCAAAACTGGAGCTACCTTCCAGGAAGTCTATACTGCATGGCCACTTGTATAACAGAGGAAGACCGGGAAACCCTGGGATACTCTAGCTGGAAGGGCTGAGAGTTGACTGACTGTGTTCTCCCCATTGTACAACAGAGTTCTGGGGCCCCAGAGAGGAGGGGCTTGCCCAAGATTGTGCAGCAAGTCCGTAGTAGAGCAGAGGCCAGAACCAGGCTTCCTGTTTCCAGGCCAGGGCTCCACCTCCGAACTGCACTCTGAGCCCTATTTGGGGCCTCTGCATAAGCCAGCAGACATCTCTGGAGGCTAGACTCTGGAACGAGGTAAACCAAGTGGTGGGCTTTGCTCAGTGGGCAATGTTAATCAAAGGGAGAGGAGTAAAAGCAGCAAGGTTAGCTAGTAAAAATAATATGGATAATGTTAGTAAATTTAGGAGAAAGTCAACAAGTTCATAAGACTTGACGGAGAGACAAAATAGGGAGAAGCAGCCGGCAGAACTGCACTGTTTTGCACTCTTGTGACCACAGATGTTAGGTGAGCCAAGAACACAGCGAGACTGACCAGCCAGGGTTAAAGTAAAGGCTAAACTTTTAAATACTATTCCTGGCCGCTCTGGCAACTAGGTCTCCTTCCCATGCTAAAGGTGAAATACAACATGCAAATTAACTAAATAGAAGTCACAGGTGTAGTCATACACAGTCTAGATCACTCCATTTGGGTAAAGGGCTGGAAGTTTGTACCTCACAAAGCAAATGAAGACACGAGAAGAACTTGAATTACACGTAAGAGGGTTAAATTAGCCCTGCCAAGTACTTGTCTTTCTCCCTATCGACGCTGGTCATAGGCGATGCAGGTGGTAAATCCTGTTCTTGCCTGCCCCTATGGTCTCAAGCTGTTCTAATAGACAGTAGTTGCTGGGAAGAAAACGGAAGCTCATTCTCCCAGGGCCCTGTCTAAACTGGTTTGGGCTGTAGACTTAAAAGAGGGGCTCTCAAAGTTCAGCACGCGCTGAATTCCCTCGGGGGCGTCTGCTTCGGCTCCAGGGCAGATCTGGCTAGCCCCGGACTGGGCGTCCCGGCTCCCTAAAACACGAGGCGCACGGCGGGGTTTATTCCAGGCCCATCGCAGGTACAAGTGTGTTAATTTTGTCCCCCTTTCTCTTTGAATCTTTAACTGTGGTGCTATTTGTCCTGCAGTCTCTGCACTGCATCTGGGGAAATCCACCTGCCTTGGGTGGCTTTGCGTTTTGTGTATTTGTGACCTGGTGGTACGCACGGTCAGCTGGCAGTGGAGTGGAAGGCCCCGAGAGCCTGCAGAGTCCTGGTTCTCCCTTCAGTTCTCTTTGACTCAAGGCAGTACCTCTTTTCAGAGAGCATGTGCTGCCTGAATGAGCAAAACAAACTCTTGTCAGACTTCCTTTTGCGGTAGCCTTGCTGCACTGAAACCTTCAGTCAGCTCCAGGAGGCAATAAAAACATGAAAGGTGCTGCAAGTCTTTCATGACTGTGCTGGCAGGGATTCCCTTACTGGGTGGGCCATTAGATACTGGCTTGGCACTCCCCCACGTCTGTCCATCCGGATGGTGTAAAAGGCTCTAGCCGGCACATGTCCCACTGTGGGAGAGCTGTCGGGTCCACCACACTTGCGAACACTTCCATGAGACGTAAGCGATGGTGGGAGGGGCCAGCAAACATTTGTAGTGATGTGTGCGTATCCTCTGCACTTCTTGTTGGTGCGTTTAGTAAACCGAAATTAAAGCAAATTTAGGTGAGTGGTGAGCTGTCACTCTCACCGATCTCTGAAGCTGGTGCAGGCTTGGTGGTCTGACCTTGCTCACTGCTCTTCCTCTTTTCCTCCTTCCCATTCCCCTCCTCCTCCTTTTCTTTTCGTTTTCTTTTCTCCTCTTCCCTTGACCCTCCCCTTCCCTTCTACCCTCCCATTACTCTCTTCTGTTCCACACAGCTCGAATATTCCTGGGCTATTGTTTGTACAAATACAATAAAGTGTGCAAAGAAACACAGTCCTCCAATGAAAGTTATTTAAAAGTAATTCTGGTTTTCACTTACATTTTCCCAAGTTGCTATGGGTTGAATTGTGTGCTCCAAAATTTATATATTGAAGTCCTAACCCCTAATACCTCAGGATGTGACCTCATTTGGAGATGAGGTCTTTACAGAGGTAATTAAGTTAAACTGAGACATTAGCATGGTCCCTAATCTGATATGAACTGCATCCTTCTAAGAAGGAGAAGTTTGGACACAGGCAGCCATACAGGGAGAACACCTCGTGAACTTGAGGACATCCATCTACAAGCCAAGGAGAGAGGCCTGGAACAGGTTCTTTCCCTCACAGCCTTCAGACGGAACCAAACCTGTCAGCACCTCGACTTTGGACTTCTAGCCTCCAGAACTGTGAGACAATATGTTTCTATCATTTAAGCTACCCTGTTTGTGGTATTTGTTATGGCAGCCCTAGCAAACCAATACATACTAAAGGGGAAGCCAGTCTGTAATTCTCAGCGATGTTTTTAACCACCACCCGCCCTCCTGTCTTCCTAGTTCTCTCACATCTGCAGCAGCTGTGGAACCTCTTGATCTCTAAACTCCAGAAACCCTTCCCCACCACTAGCTTGAATGACTTCTATTTTTCTAACACCTCTCCTGCGGAGCAAGAAATCAGCAAACTTTGATTCATTGCTCTGGTAACCACCTTGAGAAAGGTGGTGCCCCAAATTGGAAACACAAGCATTTTGGGTCACTGGAAGTGGATAGCCTTAATGTAAATGTAAATATGGCCTATTTCATGCACAAGGTGAGCACGATTTCTATTTGGATTGTTTAGTCCAGAGACTTGTTTATGTCATGGTGAACTGAGAAAACCCCAGTGTTCTGACTCAAGACCAAGAAGACCTTGGTTGGTGGTAAATTCTTGGCAGGGAATTTGGTAGTGATCAGAGCTTGTTTAGCAGAGTGGATGGCATTCGTACAGTAAGCATAAGCCTGGACCAGTGAAGGCCTGGCACACCCAGCCAGGATTTGAGGGTATATACAGCAGCTTGGTGTCCAGATTCAAGTTTTCACTTATGTGTATTATCCTTGCATTCCTAGAATGAGCTCCACTCTGTCATTGTGATGAAAAGAGTTAACATAGCAGGCCGAACACTGCTATTTTTAGAGAGGTCAGTTTTCAAGGTTGGCCCCTGGCTGGTGGTCTGCAGACCTGGCATTTAAGGCTGATTGATGATGTGATTTCTCCTGTACCCGAGCTTTCCTTCTGAGAGTCTGGAATTTTGGTAGTTGTGCCTAGGCAACCACTGCCAATAAAATCTTTGGGCACTGTGTCTTTAACGGGCTTTCTGGGCAGAAACATCGCACACATGGTTGCATTCTTCACTGCTAGAGAAAGGATCATGCTTGATGTGTCCCTCACAGGAGGGAAAGAGTATAGGAAGCCTGCATGGATTTCTCCAGAACTCACCTGTGTCTTTTTCCTTCCATGATCCTATTTTGTATCCTTTCACTGTAATAAACCTTAGCCGTGCTGTGAGTACAACTATGTGCCGAGTCCTGTGAGTCATTCTAGAAAATCAACAAACATGTGGGTGGTCTTGGGGAATCCCTGAAAGAGTCACGGTGTTTTACTTTTTAATGTGTTGTTGGGTTGTGTTTGCTAATATTTTATGTTTTCTTTATTGATATTGTTCAGTTCAACTCCCATTTGTCAAGCTTTTCTTCATGCACATTGTTCTAGACGTTGACATATAGCAACTTCTTTAATCTTTTGAGGTGCCCAGGACAGCTCATTTTATAGGTGAGAAAGCTGAGGCCCACAGAGATGGAGTGACTCACCCAGCATCATGGAGCTCCTGACTGCACAGCCGAGCTGGGAACCAGGGCTATCTGCAGCTATGTTAGTGTGACCAGCAGTCCCAGTTTGCCCTCGACTGAGGGTTTCCTGGAGCATGGCACTCTGAGTATTAAAACTGCGACGGTCCTGGGCAAAATCAGGACACCTGGTCACCCTACTTCAAGTCCACGGCTTTTTTAATACTTTATCCAACTAGATACTTCTATTTTCCTGAGGGAGAGCTTGTCCCCATTAGGAGGTGGCCTATTTAGGCCCAAATTGGAAGAGCCAGACACCTGGTCTCTCAAGGAGACCAATTTCCAAAGACCTTGCCTTAGTGCCAAACACTCTGCACCTCCCAACCCGCCTTGCTCTGTCTGCTCTTTCCTCTTCTCCACCAAGTGCACCCCCCATCTCTGCCCACCACATTTTTCAGCATTACTGGTTTTAATTTCCTGCACCATCCCCTTTGCAAAAACTTCTTTCCCGATTTAATTACTATTTCTCTTAATTAAATTTCATTCTCTCGATTGTCGTTAAACTCCTGAAGTTGTTTCTCCAACGAATTTAACAGTGAGGCCCTATGCTTAGAGATTAATTGTCGTCATTTTGCCTTCAAACACAGGTACTTTCTTACTTCTCTTCAATTATCTGTGGGAAAAAGGAAAGTGACCATCCTTCTTCCCAGGGCTTCTCTGAGAACAAACACCGCTGGGGGCTGCCTTGAGAGAGAGAGAGAGAGAGAGAGGGTGGGGCAGTGGGGGGGATGCCAAGTCTCTTGAATTTTTCTCCCACCTTCTACTGAGTCTAATCTCAGGGTCTGTAAGTAGCCAGAGAGCCCCAGGTGACTCAGGCAGGTTCTTGAACAGGCTGGCGGAGGGGTGGGGGGGTGGGGAGGGGCTCCAGGGGCACAGCTCAGTTTTCAGAGGTGATGGTTCCCTGCCAGGAGGGGTTTGGGATGGTGTGGAGGGGAATAGGGGCTGGCTCTGGCCTCAAGCATCGCACCCAGCCAAGGTGTCTCAGAGGAACTAAGGCTGCGACTCAAAGGAACAGAAATACTTTCGGCTAGAACTTCCCTTCCCCGGAACGCCCCTCTTAGGAAACCAAAGCTTCAGTGCTGTACCCTCTGATGACCTTTCTCACGGTCTCAGTACAGCAGCCTTTTGACCTTTCAGCCTCAAACTCCTGTTTTCCCAGCTCCATCACCCCAGACTCTCCTCTGTCTTTGTGCACAGACCCTTGAAAAACGGTGGCTAGAGGAGGATACACGGTTCTGGGTGGGGCCCAGTCAGCTCCCTGTATGAGCTAGTTGCTGCATCCTATGCCCCTGTGTGGGTGAAGTACCCCGCAGAGGTACAAAGCACAGGCTCTGGGGCCCTCAGACCCAGCCTGGCACATACAGGCTGTGGCATCTTGTTTCTCCAATGCCCCAAGCCTCAGTTCCCTCGTCTGCAGATATTCAGATATAGTACCATGTGAAAGGGGTACAGGGCTGCCTTTTCTTATATGTCAGGATTAAATGAAAGAACTGAAGTAAAGTATTCAGCACAGTGCTTGGTGCGTAATAAGCCTTAAACAACAAGTAGTATTACTCACACTGAGTAGCATTTGCTCCTATATGTCACAGAATCCCCATCTCTTAGGACTGAAAAGAAAACTGAAGTCCTTTAAGCCCTCTTATCTCCCCACCCATTTGATTATGAAATTTCTATTTGGTCTCTGACTCTGCTTGGATACCTCCTGGGATGGGGAGCACTGCTCTTGGGGAATCCCTGCCTTCTTTGGGTTACTCTATAGACGTCAATTAGCTCTGTTTACAGGTGTGATGCATTTAAACTGCTTTCCAGTTGCAGGGAACAGAAAGCTGTCCCCTATTCAACTACAATAATGTAGGCTGCCAGAGAACAGGACACAAATGATCATTTGGAGGATAATTCGGCAAATAACTCAATGACATACTCACAGGTGAAGGATTCAGGCTCTAGACTCTCCACTTACCCAGTTCCTGGGGGGGTCCAGTCCAGCTGAAGATAAGGTCCTGAGGATGAGGTAGAACCCAGTTAATTCAGACACGTTTTATAGACAAGGCCTCAAAAATCCCAAAGGAACCTTTGAAGTCACTCTTTTCCTGGGTTCACGAGGACTCATAAACAATATCATCCATCCCTGGTTATTCATGCTCATTAAACGTCAGAATAAAGAGCTTAGAGCTCAGGAGGGGCTCCATCCCCATTACTCCAGGGCCGCTTAGCTGCATTTATGATGAGAAGGCCCTGGGGTGTTTAATAAACTACCCGATTTGCCTAATAAAGTCCTCCCACGGTCCTGCTGTTACCAGCTTCATGTCGCACATTCTTGTGCTATTGGGATGGTGCCAGAACGTATTTAAATATCCCATTGTGTCTATTTCATTTTTATTTAAAGGAAATGAATTTCAAGGTTTAAAGCAGATTTTCTAATGTAAATGTACCTATGCACCTAGGTGTGAGGAGCCAGAAGTAAGGGAAGGATTACAGTATAGGAACTGTATTAGGCATTCATAGCTCATCTAACTGGAGATCCTGTTCTCCTGTGAACTGTGGTTTGAGAGACGGTGGATTCTCATTGTTAGGAAGTACATATTTGTATAAAGCTGAATTAATTTTTATTTAGTGCTTAATAGATTTAATTTTACCTTAATGATATATTTTATTTCTTTTTTTTGGTATAAATTTATTTTACTTATTTATTTTTGGCTGCGGTGGGTCTTCGTTGCTCTGTGCGGGCTTTCTCTAGTTGCGGTGAGCGGGGGCTACTCTTCGTTGAGGTGCACGGACTTCTCATTGCGGTGGCTTCTCTTGTTGTGGAGCACGGGCTCTAGGCGTGCGGGCTTCAGTAGTTGTGGCTCGCAGGCTCAATAGTTGTGGCTCGCAGGCTCTAGAGCACAGGCTCAGTAGTTGTGGCGCACGGGCTTAGTTGCTCCGTGGCATGTGGGATCTTCCCGGACCAGGGCTCAAACCCGTGTCCCCTGCATTGGCAGGCGGATTCTTAACTACTACGCCACCAGGGAAGCCCCAATGATATGTTTTAAATGGACTCCTAGAAGGTTTGGATTGGACCTTAGAACTTAATTTGACCAATTCCTCCTGTTACAGATGAAAAAATTGAGGCCCAGAGAGGTTAAAGGTTTTTCCCCAAATCACACAGGTAGTAATAAGTGTAGGGCTGGGATTCAAATCTAGGTTTTAAAAATTCAGATGGTATTGGTTCAAAACTCACCCCACGTGCCGTGAGGTAAGCTTCTTTAGCAGTCTCTCTGGCATAAAAGGGAAGTGTGAATGTTTCCTCATCCTCTAGCTCCAAGATCCTGTTTATTTGGAATGAGCCTGGTGGATCAACTTGCCTGCTCACAGCTGCTGTCCCTTTGCATGCCACACTGAAGAGGAACCACAACCCCCTCTCCTTAACCTCCCCTCACATGCACACACGGCATCTACATATGTACAGCAGGCTTTATATGAGACTTGAGGAAAGAGGTTTGTGTCGAGAAAACCATGTTGCTCGTTTCCCCTTCTTTTTAGAGCACCCTTCTGTAGGATTCATCCCAGAAATTCCCCCACTTCAAAACACTGAATAACGCAGCTCATCAATTCCCTTTCACTCAGGACTGTGTTTTGTTGCAACAGAGACCTGTAAAACAATGCCTTAAATAAGGTTTATGATTTTTCTCTCATGTAAAAGAAGTCTGGAGGTAGGCATTCTAGGGCTGGTAAGGTAGTGCCACAATCTCATCAATGTCCTAACCTCCTCTCATCTTTCCATTTTGCCATCCTTAGCACAAGCCTACTGTCCTCAAGCAAGATCACCTCAGGACTGCAAAATGACTGCTGCAGCACAAGTCATTACATCCATGTTTCAGGTAGAGGAAGAGGGAAGGCCAATAAGGGGCCTGCCAACAGAGTCAGTGCCCCCTTTTCAGGGAGCATTCCCAGAAGTCTCATACTATAGTTATTCTTTCATTCAATTGGCCAGAAGTTACTCTCATGGGCACTCTTCTCTGGAGGGGAGCCTGAGAAATCTAATTTTTCAGTTGGCACATTGCTACCTCCAACAAAATCAGGGCCCTGTGTAAGTAAGAAGAGAAGAATAAATTTTGGGTAGGCAACCAGAATGTCTGCCACAACCCCCAACTCAGGTCTGGACCTATCTTTGCATCCCAGTGACTCATTATTCTATTAAACCTAAGAGGCCATCACAAGGCTGAAGGGAGGGAGCTGGAGTAAAAGAAATGGCTGAATCTTTCATCTGCTGTCTTCACTGACAGTCTCTGAAAGTGGATGGCAACAAAGAGATTTATTTGCCCACTGATACGAAATTTACCACCCTCCTTAGAAGGCAGAAGCGGTTACAGTTGCCTTTTATTTTCCTATTGCTACACCCAAGGATTGTTGTGAGAATCAAAAGACAGATATGAGACAGCATGTTATAAACTATAAAACACTATTCAGCAACAGAAATGATCGTTTATCATTATTATGAGTGTTGTCACGTCTTCTAAAGCCGTGTGCTCGGCTGAAGAAAAGGATTTTCTGAGAGAGAGCAAGAGTGAGAGCCAAAGAGGAAAGGAGAGAAAGAGTGAGGGGGAGGGGGGAAGGGAGAAGGGAAATGGGGAGAGAGAAGAGTGGAGGCCCCTTTTCTATCAAAGGCAGAACAAACATATATTGACATAATTGAATCCTATGTCTGACCCAAACACATATACAGCTACCTGGGAGACAGCATCAAAGTTCTTTGCTCAGGGTTCTCTGATTATTTAAAAAATATCTCCCTCATTTTTAAGCAATATATGTATACTGAAGACTATGTGAACCATATGAAAAGGCACAAGGAAGTTTTTCTTAAAAACCTGCTTTATTGATATATAATTGACATATCATAAACTGTGCACATTTCAAGTGTGTAATTTTATATATTTTGACATAAGTATACACCCATGAATCCATCACTACCATCAACATAATGAATACATCCATCACCCCCAAAAGTTTCCTCACACTCCCTCCCTCCTGCCCCTTCCTGGCCAACCCCCTTCCTGCCAGGAATCAACCGATCTGCTTTCTGCCACTCTAGATTCCTTTGCATTTTCTTGAATTTTATACAAATGGAATATAAAATTCCATAAAAACATGTACGATGTATGTACTCTTTTTTGTTTAGCTTCATTCACTTGGTATAATAATATAAAAACAAAAAAAAAAACAAAAAAATGCCAACAAACCTCACAACTTACAGAGAAGTATAATTAATGACATAACACAGATCCACCAGGATTGAGAAGTTAATTAGCCATATTCGCTTCAGCTCTCCTCGTTTTTTTTTTAAGGGTTTAATTAATTAATTAATTAATTAATTTTTGGGTGTGTTGGGTCTTCATTCCTGTGCAAGGGCCTTCTCCAGTTGTGGCGAGCAGGGGCCACCCTTCATCGCAGTGCGCGGGCCTCTCACTATCGCGGCCTCTCTTGTTGTGGAGCACAGGCTCCAGACGCGCAGGCAGATCCGCGGCATGTGGGATCTTCCCGGACCAGGGCTCGAACCCGTGTCCGCTGCATTGGCAGGCAGACTCCCAACCACTGCGCCACCAGGGAAGCCCTCTCCTCGTTTTTTTAATGTGATTTATACAAGAAAAAAATTGTAAAAATTTGCATAATTCAATGAATAATTATAAAGCAAACCCCTGTGGGCAACAAATGAACCCTGTAAGCACCTTGTTATCTTCTGTGTCCCCTCCCTGACAGCTATGTCTTCCCCCCCAATTCCAGGTCATCACTATCCCCACTTTTGGGAGACTCACTTTCTTGCTTGCTTTTCTGGTTTTATGACCTAGGTATCCGTCCCAGTATGGTAGAGTTGAGCCACCTGTTTGTGAACTTTATATGAATGAAATCATACTGTTTGTCTTCTTCTGTGACTTGTATTTTTTACCGTTACGTTTAGGAGATTAGCCATGTTGTGTCACGTGGCTGTGGTTTGTTCATTTTAATGGCTGTATTCAATTTTATGAATATACTGCAGCGTGGCATGGCCCACACTAGAAAGAAACGTTTTAAATGTGATCATCACTGTTTGGCCTGTGTTGGCACCCAAGCCTTGTACCCATCAGGCAGTCGTCACAGGACAGAAACAAGTGAAACACCCCAACTCCTGCTGCCACTCCCCTGACCCCACCCTGTGTCCATAGAAAGTTAACCCATTAATATTCACATATGCAAATCATACATATTTACAACAATATCTTCTGTCCTGACATAGTATTCTTTCCAAAGAAGCAAAGCACAAAGCAGCTTCTAAAAAAAAAATCATGAACTTTATGTAATTTCATTAGTCAGCCCAGGCTAATAAAAAAGTACCACAGACTGGGTGGCTTAAACAACAGAAATGTATATTTTCTCATAGACCTGGAGGTTGGAAGTCCAGGATCAAGGAGTCAGTAGGTTTGGTTTCCACTGAAGCTTCTCTCTGGCTTACAAAGGGCTGCCTTCTCCCTGTTTCCTCACGTTTCCTTCTCCTCTGTCTTCTCATTGTATTCCCTCTGTCCATCTCTGTTTCCTAATCTTCTCTTTAAAGACCCCAGTCAGATTAGATTAGGACCCATCCCAATGGCCACAGTTTACCTTAATCACCTGTTTCAAGGCCCTGTTTCCAAATATGGTCATGGTCTGAGGTACTAGGGGTTAGGACTTCAAAACATGAATTTTGGGGGGGGCACGATTCAGCCCATAGCAGTTGCGTTGATCTTAATACAGCTAGTTATATTCTCCGTGGGAGAAAGAAAAACAAGGATGAGGTCAGACACTCTCCTTCTACAGCCTGCTCTTCCCCTTTCACTCTTTTCCTCAGGCCTTCAATCCAGAACGTCCTAGCTCACTGCTCCTAAATGATGCTCTCATTATAAATTACATAGGAAACATAAGACATCAAAACCTAGTTTTACGTTCCTTTGTGTATAAGAAATAGTAAGAGTCACTGAAGTCGGTGCTTGCATCTGAGACTTTTCTAAAAAGGGTTCAGTGCATTATTCAAGTTGAAAAAATAATAATTTGGCCCTTAGCCTGTTTCCAGCAGATGGACGACGCTGCCCGTCCCCTGCCCTTTCTTAAGAAGTTCCCTTTATTCTGTGATACCCTAAGTGTCTGCTGGCATGGTGGTTTACAAGCACCTTCTCACGTGGTGAATAATTAGGTCCTAATCACCACCCAGTGAAGTAGAGAAATCATTTGAATCCCTGTTGTACAGATGAGATAACTGGAGCATAAAGAATGTGGGATTTTCAAGGTCACACAGCAAGAAAGGCACAAAGCCAGTTTCCATTTCTCAGTCTAGGTAATATGAATTCCACAGTTCCATGTTGCCTTCTCTCCCCAAAGTGGCGGTCCATCCACCAATTTTTTGTTTCAATTGGGGTGCAGTGGTGCTAGTCATTGGGAGGGGGAACAGCTGAAAACACTATGATGACTCAGGGCAGTCAATAAGAAAATGGACTTTCTCGGTGAGGCGGAGATGGGGAAGTAGTCATCTTCTTTCTTCTGACAGCAGGGTGTACGTTTTGTTTTTCAATCAGCATGCTCACTAGATCCTTCTTACTCTTTGCCTTTCATGCTTTTAAAGCTTACCCACAAGCATTTTTTTCATTCCATCTGTATTTAGTAGTGGTTGTTCTACTACAAAGAAGACTTTCCTCTCTTCTCCATCGATTTGTGTACTCTTTTACTAATTTATATCACTATAGTCTCATGGATTCTTATTTTATTCAATGAGTTTTTGTTTTATTCCATGGGTTTCGATGACCAGACTGTGCTTGTTCAGTGGGAACCCCTTCATTCTGGCTCCTGGGTCCTCTTGACATGTTCCCATAAGTCCATGAGCCTATCCTTACTTGGCACAAAAAGGTGTTCCACATTTTTCTCGTATTTTCACTGCCCCAGCCTTAAACTCACTGTATTTTGAGAATTGGTGGATACCACCCAATGTTAAAAGTTGAAGTCTTGAACCACTGTAGGAGCCAGTGGAAACAGTGATTTCTCCTCAAATTATGACCCTTCTTGACCTTCAGATGAAAGGATTAAGAGGATGATTGCCCCCATGTGCTTGTAATTCATCCCAAGGATAAACAAATCTACTGTCTTAAGATTCTCATGATTTCCATTTCATGGAAGAGAATTTCAAACTGAGCCTCAGACGACACTAGGTGGGAAACAGGAGTTCAAATCTGTGGGATGGGGTAACAGGAGATCAATACGGAACGGACTGCCGCCCTTACTAACGGTGACCCTGACCCACACAAGCCTGTCCTCCCAAGGAGTCTGCAAAGCCGGCGGCAGAGCAGTAAGCCTCAGGGTACAGAAGACCATGTCACTCTGAACTCCCAGATGGTGAAAGGTAAGCCTCTGTCCTGGGGACACGGGGGTGGGCGGGGTGTCCTCTCTACACTCACAGGTGCAGCCAGAGCCGACTCTAAGATAAGACAGGTTTGATCATGGCTCCTTTTCTTTTCCATTAAAAATAATTTCAATTAGGAAAGACGTTAAGCTTACAGAAAGTTATAGATAAAAATGTCATAAGCACCAATGTACCCATCACTAGATGGAAGAAATGTTAACATTAGCCTTAGATCCTTTTAGAAAGAAAGTAAAACTACAGATAAAGTTGAAACCCCATTGCCCTCCCTCTCTCTCCAGAGGTAACTCTCAAGTTAGTACGCAGCTTCTCGGTGCTCAATATTACTTTGTTTTCACGTGGGTAAACACCAATATATAGTATTGTCTTGTGTACTTAAAACATTTCATAAGCAGTATTGTTACCCACGCTATGCAGCCAAGGCTCCAGGCGCGGAAACTGTTTTTTTTTTCAATCATACAGGTTAGTTGTTTTTTATCAACAGGAAGCCACGAAGGCCAGAGACAAAACCAGACTGAACCAGCTAGGTCCAAGATGGCGGGCAAAGTAGGCTAAAGGTCACTGCTTTCCTTGCCTTGATTTATCTCTGTGTTTCCATACCAACCCCTGAGAGCTGAAAGGTACTTACCCTGATTTATCTCTGTGTTTGTTTCAGAAGTACCTGGTGTTTGGCAGAGATGCTTCGCGGGCTGTACTTTGAGAGATACACAGTGGTCAACCATCCCAAACCAGCTCTGACCACCACGGGGACACACCTGCGCAGATAAAACCAGGGGGGCTGTCCCAGCATTACCTTTGCTTCATTACCTTGCTAACATCTCCGCCCAAAGCGGGGATTTGTGCTCTGCTAGGCACAATTTGTTCCACGTGCAAAGGAGCGTGGAAGACTGCGCATGACCTGGCTGCCCCTGGAAATCTCCACCCCTTTTCTAGAGCCCTGATGACCCTCTGCCTCGTAACCCTAAAATTCCCTTACTCCCCTCTCTTTGGGGAGAAGGTGCTTTTAGAGCTTGAGCTTCCCTTCTCCATTCTCTGGCCTTTGAGTAAAAGCCTGTTTTGCTTGCACCAAACTCAATTTCATTATTGGGAGCTCGAAACTTGAGTGGGAAAGAACTCCCTGTCTGATAGGGGGTTGGGGGAAGGGAGAGCTTAGGTTCAGCTAGGGCACCAAGAGGGGGGGTCTCACGTCTAATTCAGTAACATCACCATACTGCTTGTATCCGTTTTCAACTGGCTTTTAATTTTCACCTAACAGCGAGATTTATTGATATTAATAATGTAGATTTAGTTCATTCATTTTATCTGTTAAGATAGTATTTTGTTGTATGACATTTCTATAATGATATATGATATTACTCTTAATAGTCCTAATGCTTTGTATATTGGATTTTCTTTGAAGATAATAAACTCACCTGGAATAATGACAGTTTTGTTTCTTACTTTATATCCCTAAATCTCTTATTTCTATTTTTAGTATAATGTTGGCTAGGAGTTCAAGTGGGGATTATTTTCTTGTTGTTTTTCTGATTTAAAAGAGATTTTAAGGTTTGCATTTAGGTATGATGCTTGTGGTAGGTTTTTGGTAGTTACCTTTTTACCAGGTTAAGGAACCTACCTCCTAGTACTATTTTGCCCAAGGTGTTTTTTCCCAAAGTCCATTCATGACTGACTTCATTATGTTTCTTTTTCTGAACCTATTGACATGATTATATAATTTTCTCCTTCTAATTTCCCAATTTAGTAAATTACATCAGTAGATTTCCTAATGTTAAAGTATTCTATATTTTTAAGGAAAAGATAAGATAGAGGACCGTCCTCTACTTGATCATGATGTATTTCTTTTTATACATTGCTCAATTAAGTTTGCTATCCTGTCTGTCTGCTATCTATGTATCTATTTAAAAAATTCTTGTATTTGGGTACATGTTTGAAGTGGGGGGCCTGTACATATTTCCCCCCTGTCTGGTTTGTTATCTAGACTATATTGGCTTCATAAAATAAGTTGAGGAGTTTCATCTTTATTTACTGTCTGGAAGAATTTATATATAATTGGAATTATCTGTTCTACGAAAGTTTAGAGGATCCACCTGGAGAGCCATCTGTAACCTATAATTTTTTTGTGGGAAAATTGAAAAACTATTAATTCAAGTTCTTATTTTGTTATAAAAACAATTGGGTTTTCCATTTCTTCTCAAGTTAGTAATGGCAAATATGGTACTTTACATTGGGGTAGACAAACTATGGCCTGTGAGCCAAATGCAGCAGCTTTTTGTTTTTGTAAATAAAGTTTTATTGGAACACAGCCATGCAATTCATTTATATATTGTCTATGGCTGATTAGGCTGTGCTCACCTAATCAATCCCCAGTACCTATCCTCTATCTCCTTGAATCTCAGAGCTTTTCTATTCTCAGTATAGATGAAGAGTTTAAGAATTGAATTTTCAACTCACTTCATCCAACCATTTACTCATCCATCCATCCTTCCATTCAGTGTCTATTTACTGGGTGTCTACATTCTCAACATTATTCTAAAGCACTGGGGATATAGCAATGAACAAACAAGTCCATGCCCTCATGAGGCTTACATTCAAAGATGGAGACTCAGACAATAGACAAATAAGATAGTACATATACAATATGCCTGGTGTATTTGGGAGAAAAGTAGAGAGAAAGTCTTTAGCTACCATTTCCATTTCTGTAACATTCTTTGGTCTATTCAAGTTCTTTTTGTATCAATATTGCATTTTCCATATTTTACAATTTATCAGTTTCATGTAGGTTTTCAAATTTATTACTGTGGAGAGTTTCATTCTTCTATTTTCAACTTTTTGTACCATTGTCTTTTGTAGATAACATATTGTTGGATTTTATTTTTTTAAAGCGCAGTCTGACTCTTTTTCTCTTCTAATTGGGACAGTTAGCCCATTTATATTTATTTTATATATTTAAACTTAGTTGCCATCTTTTTTCATATTTTCCTTTTATATGTCTTCTTTTATTTCTTTTTATTCTTGCTTCACTGGATGTATTGAATTTTCTTCTGCTGGTTTAAAAGTTATACTCTATTTTGTGCATCTGATGATTGCTTTAAACTTAAGACTAATATATATTTAAAAAATTTCCCCTATTAATCTGTTAAACTTGTCAGTATTTATGTCTTTCCCCTAAAAAGACAAATACTCTAGTCTGCTCTCATGTCCTTCAGTTTCTTCCCCACCCCCTTCCTATGCCATCATTATATGAAAATGATTTTTCTTTCTTTTTCAATCATGCTAGATTTTTTTTATTACCTTCCTAGATTTATGTCTCTAAAATTTTGAGTACTTTTTCCAAAATTATTTTCAATGTGTGGTAACCCTTTTGGTACCTTGTATGCCTGAGAATGTTTTTTACTACCCCTCATATGTTAATGCCAATTTTTGGATATAAAGTTCTACCTTCCAGATTATTTTCTTTCAATTAAAAAAAAATTACTTTCATCTTCTTGTATCCAACACTTCTTTTGCAAAGACTAATGCTTCTCTGTAGATAATCTACTCTTTCTTTAGGTATTTCTCTGCTTTGTCTAGGTAGGTATTCTCTATCCTTGGAAGTCTTTTCAAATTTTACCTTTGTCTTTGGGACAATTAAAAAAAATATTACTACAATCTAAGTATGGGTTTTCATTCTCTGTCTACTTTCAATGTGATGTCTTTCATCTTTCCTTGATTCTAGAAAATTAATGTCCATTTATTTGTTCAAATATTTTCACCTTTCTATTTTTGTTTTCCTCGCTCGTTAGAACTCCTATTATTTGGATGTTGAAAATTTTACATCTAATCTCTTTATTTCTTAGATTTTTTTTCTTTTGTGTTTCTTTAAAAAATTTTTTTTTCTGTTGCCATCTGGAAGAATTCCTCATTTTGATCTTTCAGTTCACTAATATATTCTTCAGCTAAATCTGTCCTATCATTTATCTGCATTTATCTCATCTAATGTGAATATTTCCACCTGGTTTTAAAATAATTTGTTGTCCTTGTCTCATTATCCAAATATTTATTATGTTTATTTTAAATTCTTGGTCTATTCTTCTGTTTCATATAGTCCACAGTGTTCCATTTGCCATTTTTATTGTAATTTTGTTCTGTAGTCTTTCTTTTCAGATGTCTATTTTTTTTTCCCAGTGAGCTCATGCTACTCTGGTAATGTATATTGGGGGATTTCCAACAGAGAGTTCTAGTCTCCATCTGTCCCTGTGAATATAAAGTGTGGGTTGTGGATAGGGTAACCACAGGGCCACTATTGATCACACCTGATTGCTAACTCCTCATAAGGCAACCCTTTGGTTCAGGGTTTCAACTTTAAACCTTTCAGGACAAGATGCAACATAGTATCTTGGATTGGATCTTGGAAAAGAATAAGGACAATAATGGAAAAAGCCTGGCAAAATCTGAATGTAGTTTTGTTAATAGTGATGTACCCATGTTAATTGTACTGCAGTTATGTAAGACATTAACATGAGTAGAAACTGGGTGAAGGGAGTACAAGAAACTTTTCTGCAAGTCTAACATTATTGTACTATTGCTGAAACTTTTCTGCAAATCTAACATTATTCCAAAATAAAAGGTTTTTATAAATATTTTTGATAATAAGTGAGCTGGACACTCATGATATGTGTAATTATCTATAGGTGTATTTCACTTTAAATGAAACATTTAAAAAGTGTAAAACACACACACACACACACACACACACACACACTCATACCCCTTAAAAACCCTTTCAGTCGAAGCACCAGTGGGCAGACAAAACCACCCTTGGTTGTAATCCTCCGGCTTTGAGGTTCTGAGAGGGGAGGGTTGGAAGAGTGAAAGCTCAAGGCAAGCTGGTCCATCTTCACGTGAAGTTGTCCCACAGTTCACTGATGCTCTTCTTATTTTCAAAAGTTCTATTTTCTCAAGTTCAGTAATCTTTTTTTCTGCACTGTCTAATCCACTGTTAATCCAATCGGTGTATTTTAAAATCTCAGACATAGTTTTCATCTCTAGAAGTCTTATTTGGGTCCCAGGAAAGTCACTGTGGAGAGGCTGCCTGCTTAGGGACTACATTCCCAGTCCCCTTTATAGGTGGACATGCGGCTTAGAGGCAGGCCACAGAATGTGAGTGCCAGTGATGTTCACCTCCCACACGGGCTAATGCACATGCTTCTCCCCTTCCAGTTGGTTGGAATGGAGACCCCTGGAGTCAGTAGGTGACAATGGCAGAGCCTGCAATATCTGGGAACTAGCCCACCTAACTAGGGCATGAACAATTTTTGCTATCATGGTGGTGAAACTACAACGTTATGTTAAGAACATTTTCAGTAATAAAGTGACTTGATCATTTGGTAAATTGACCTTTGACAATCCAATTTCCAGCAAATTCTTCCTTGAGGGTATATATATATATGAATAACTTTGGCTTGCTTCCTTTGGAAAGACCAAGTGGTGTTTTGAGTAGAATAACACACCAGTTTTAGCTAAGAGCTGATTTTACTCAAAGATTTGCATATTTTATAGATTTTTTTTTTACCCTGTGGTTAGATGAGGAAGGACTTGCCTCCATTCTTTTCCTTCCATTCACAGGATGCCAAGCCCCCTCTCATGCTCCCCCTACTGTTACAAGGAAGACAACTTAAGAGGAAGAAACCAAGGGAACTAGAGAGAGGGAGAGAGAGAGATGGAAATCACAGAGGAAACTCACTCAATGTTGTCAAACCTAGACTAACGTAGATGAGAAAGACTCAAGGGGAAAAGGAAAGAACATTTTGCCCCATCCGTGTGTGTGTGTGTGCATACTTGATTGCTGAATTACTAAAACATGTCCAGTAATGTCCTGTCCTTCTTAATGTTAGAGGCATAACAATGGACTTATAGGTCTAACTCCCTTATTTTATAGATGGACAAGCTGAGACCCATATAGACACAGGCCTGCTCGAGGTCACTGTTCATAAGTTGCAGACTTGGGATTTCCCAAATTCACTTGATTCAGGCTTCACAGAGGCCCCCTCCCACTCCTCATGCCCAAATGCACATTCGAGCTACGGAACTTGCCTCTCTGTGGGCTGGTGAAAACCACAGGGTGAGCCTTCAGGGAGATAAGCTCCCCATCATCACTATGCTGGCACCCAAACAGACTGCACAGCGCAGGGAGAATGACATGGCAGAGAGGAGCTTCCCACACAGGGCCCCCACCAGTGCCTCCTTGTTTCGTTTTTCAGGGGAATCCCTCCTGCCTTCAGCTGGTGGCCCTGGGAGGCAAAGGTCTTGAGTCACTCTGGCCGCAGCACTGGGCTGGTGACCACAGAGGGTGACCACAGGTCTGGGGAGCTGGGGCTGTCTGGAAGGCAGTTTCTCTTTTAGTGTCTCTCTAGAGGTAGTCCTGCCTGCCCTTCCCAGGCTCCTCCCAGTCTGATTGCTCTCAGCCATGCTGTGACCCTGTCTTCCCTGGAGCCCACGGAGTGGCATGCAAATGTTCCAGGACATTCAGGAACCTCTCCAGCCCACTGAGGCTACCTCTGTGTGTCTCACATGTTGGGGGCACTTTCGCTATTTCCAGAGAACACCAGTTGCTTTCGTACGTCTGTGCTTTAGTACAAGATGTTTCTTCTGTTTAGACTTTTCTCTCCAACCTGGACTGCTTAGAACACTCCCTTCTCATTCTTTTATTTTTTATAGTTATTTATCTTTAAAAATTGGGTAAAATATACATAACATAAAGTTTAACATTTTAACCACTTTTTTTTTTTTTAGTGACGGTTCAGTGGCATTAAGAACATTCACATGGTTGTGCAACCATCACCACCATCCATCTCCAGAACTGAAACTCTGCATCACTTAATAATTCCCCATTCCTTCCCCCAGCCCCTGGCAACCACTGTTCTACTTTCTGTCTCTATGAATTTGACTACTTTAGGTAACTCATAGGGGTGGAATCATACAGTGTTTGTCCTTTTGTGACTGACATTGCACCTAGCATAATGTCTTCAAGATTCATCCATGCTATTGCATGTGTCAGAATTTCCTTCTTTTTTAAGGCTGAATAGTATTCCATTGTATGTATACATCACATTTTGTTTATCCATTCATCTGTTGATGGACACTGGGTTGATTCCATCTTTTGGCTATTGAGACATGATCTGTGGCCTAACATATGGTCTGTCCTGGAGAATATCCCATGTGCACTCAAGAAGAATGTATATGCCGCTGTTGTTGGGCAGAGTGTTCTGAGTTATGTCTGTTAGATCTAGTTGGTTTATTCAGTTGTTCCAGTCCTCTAGTTCCTTACTTGTCTTCTGTCTGGTTATTCTATCCATTCCATCGAGAGCGGGGTATTGAAGTCTCCAACTTTTATTGTAGAATTGTCTATTTCTCCCTTCAATTCTTTGTCAGTTTTTGCCTCATACACCTTAATGGTCTGTTATTGGGTGTGTAAATGTTCCTCCTCATTCTTAAGCCTCTATCCAAACACTCCCTCCTTGGGTGCCCTCACCCCTGCTTCCCCCCGCCAGGGGCAGGGTCACTCTCCTCTGTGCTCTCACCATAACTTGGATACACCTCTGTGTCCCACATTCTGCTATCCTGAGTAATTTACATGTTTCTTGTCCCATTTAGTTTGTCTTGGAGGACATAGAGTTTTGTCTTCTTTATGTTTGCATCTTCAGAATCTGGCACAGTAGGTGCCCAGTGAATGTTTGTTGAACGGACATTTGTCATTGAATGCAATTGTTGTGTCATCCATGTTCTTCCTGGGATAAAAATAACTGTAGTCAGAAATTCTCAACACACCATTGCTTTTTGTATTAGTAACATATAGCCTCCAAGGTGCTTGTTCTTCTCCTTCGTTTGATCCTTACCCCAACCCTATAAGGGAGGTAGGGCGGGGTTTACAGCTCCACTTTACAGGTAAGAAAACTGAGACTCAGAGACTCAGGCTGAGTGTCTTGCTAGAGGTCAAGATGGTAAGAGGCAGAGCTAGGACTTGAGCCCAGGTTAGTGTGGCTTCTGACCAGGACTCCTTTCTCTGTGCCCACTGCCCTGGTGGGCTTGGCTCTTTGTGGCTGCCCTGGGTGGGATCACAGCCTCTGTGTGTGGAGGCTGAGCCTCTTTTCTCTTGGGGAATTTGAAGTTTGCCTTTGGATGTGTTACGAGGAGTTCTGAGCGTCTCTGAGAGACACCTCTTGAGATTATTTTAGAGATAGTGAATGCTGAGTATCTTGCTTGCTGAGGCACAGCGGGGAGCTGAGGCTCCAATCTGGGCTTCCTTGACTCCAAGTATGATGCGCTTGCCATACCCTGGGCCGTCTTAGGATAGTCAAGAAGCTTTTTCATGTTTTGAGCTAAAATAGGTCCTGTGTGTCCACCCTCCCACTCTGGCCTCTGGAGCCCTTCAGAGTGAATCTGTTCTCTCTGCTCCTAACACCCTTCCAGGGATGTGCATGTGTTTCCCTGAGCTTTTTTTCCTCAGGCTGTATGGCACCAGTGCCTTCAACTTCCTCCACTGCTTTTCTAGAGACCTCCTTCTCCAGGCCACCTCCCTCCCTCCAGTTTGTCTATTGGCTGGGTCTGAGTCACAGGGAGAGCACACCCATAACAGGGCATCGCTGGGCTGGCAGGGAGAAAGACTGCAGAGGCTCTAACTGCAGCTTCCTCAAATGGACAGGCAGCTGGCTGTCAGGCAGAGAGCGGGGGCGGGGGCAGGGGAGGAGAGGCAAAGAGAGCCCTGGCGTGTGTGATGGAACAAAAATAGAGGGGCTGGGGTTACTGTGGGCCAAGCTTCTTCCCAGCACATATTCGCAGGGAGACTCTGGTTCAGGTGAGCCCACCAGGTCCTGTGCTGGTTGTAGGGTGATCCCCCCGGGGGGGAGCGCTGGATGCTCCCAGGCTGCTCTGCTTTAGTGGTCGGAGCAGAGTTCCGAATGCTGTTTAGCAGAGAGTCCGTATTGTGGTCCTTGAGGCCTTGGGCACCTGGAATTCTGTTTACAGCTCCCTTCCCTTCTGTTCCCGGGGTGCTCTAGAGATGGCTGGCTTTACTGGTCCATTGACTGGACGTGACAGTGAGGGGATAACAAGGACAAGGGATGACTAGAGAGGGTCCAATGAAGGCCTCTTGGTTAATTTTCAAGTAAATGATGATAATAATTACACTTACCTTATAGGATTGCTGAACATATTAAAAAAGGCAATGCATATATATGCTTTGTGCAATCCCAACTCTGTACAGGGCAACTACACTTAGTACTCACCCCGTGAGGGCACCTGGTGGCTCTTAGCAATGTTTCCCTCATGACCCTTTGGGGGCCAGAGTGAGATCTGTCACCTCCACGCTCTGAAAGCATTTGTGGGTTGAGAACTGGACTGAACAGCAGGGCTGGATTTCAGTCCTGGTTGTAAGTTGCTGTGTGACCCAGGGAAAACTCCTTCCCCTCTCTGGGCCTCTGTTTTCTTTCCTGTTCCATGAAGGACTTGGGCTAGAAGATCTTTGAGGTCCTTTGGCCCACAGAAGCTGGGGGATCTGGGCCATGGGCCAGGGTGCTACTTTCTGATGCTCTGGACTCTTTCTTTAGGGAAAGGAACCTCTCTCCTCTCTACCCTTTGCCGAGCTGGTCTGCTGGTTTCCTAGACAGGCCTGGCAATGCTGGACACGGGTCCGGAAAGGGGGTTCTGAGGTCAAGACTGTTCCCCTTGCATGAGGGCAGGCGCCAGGACCAGTACCTCCTTGCTGCGTTGCCTGACAACACCCCCAGGAAAGGGGTGCTGCCTGGATTGCTTTCAGTGTCCTTGCCCCACCTGCCCCAGACCGCCCAAGCCATGTCCTCAAGTCACAGGGAGGGTTTAGCATGTCTTGCTGTGACACATGGCCAGAAGGCAGTAAAACCCAAGCCCTCCTGGTGGGCAGGTGATCTTCATAGAGCTAGCCAGGCCTGACTCAGAGCCTCAGCCTGCCACCCTCCAACCAGCTGTTCCCTGGGCCACCACACAGAAATCACGCCATGGGGGATGGCATCCGGCTGCAGGAAAGCGTGTCCCTGGCTCGGGGGCCAAGGAGAGGAATGCGATATCAGCCTGGCACCAACTGGCCCGAAAGAACAGCTGACTCTCTGTAGGGAAAGCTGAGATGAAGTCCCAAGTTCAAGACTGGCCGGTAGCCCCAGGACAGGGATGGCTGATAGTCTGACCAACTGCCAAGGGGAGAGCTGGACCAGACCCTCTGAGGCCAAGCTCCTAATTCCACCCTCCACTTGACGGTGTGTGACCTTCACTTGATTCCTGCCCCCTTCTTCGGACCTTGGCTTCCCCCTCTGGGCTGAATATGAAGGTCTTAAGAGAACAGATTTTGTGGTGTCTTTACTTAAAATTTGGGGACCCTGTTCCTCCAGCCTTTAGCGGAAATGCTACTACGAAGGGTGAGTGTCTGACATGTCATTATGTGCTGCCTGGGACATTCTCCCTCTGCACCCAGCCTCCCCTTTCCTTACCACGTCCTAATCTGAGCTGGTACCTATTCTCCTGTTTTCAAGAAGGAATACTACCTTAATTCTAGATTATAGGGAATGACAATCTAGACATTTCAGCGTCTAGTTGAAGAGGTTTGGGCTGACCAAGGAGGTTTTATTTCTAGTTCCAGCTCTCCCTGTGAGGTCTTGAGCAACTCTCTTCCCTGTCTGGGCCTCAGTTTCCTTCTTTGTAGTGGGAGGTGTTTGAGCCAGGTGATCCCAAGACTTCTTTCCAGTTTTGCCTCAGGGTCTCTAATTTCCCCTTGGAAATTTAACCTTTTTTTTTTTTTCCTGTTTGTCTCAAATGGATTAAATGACTGAGAAGCAAAACAACTTGGCTATAAACCGTCTCAGAAGGACAAGGAGACCTCTCACCCTATTGTGGAGAGCAGTTAGAGAAATGCAGCCCCACTCCGGTTGGTAAAAAGAAATGGGGTGCTTACCGTTCATATCTCACCCACGGTGGAGGGTTTGCAAAAGTGATCACACACAGACACATCAGGGGAGGCTGGAGAATGTTTGTCCCTGAAGGAAAGTCAGGCAGGAAAGTATGCTTGGCACCAGGCCTTGCTGGGATTATCTTCATCACAGAGCCATAACCTGTTTTCCACAGACCTCAGGACTGTATAAGGGGATTCCAGAAGCTTCGCGTGAGCAGTGAGTACCCAGTACCCTGGGGCTGCCTGCCAGTAAGGCGACCTCTCTCAGTGTCTGCTGCCACCACCTGCTGATCGGGAGCTGGCTGCTGCCTGGGGCCCTCGTGAGAGACTGGTCGGGAGGCTGGTGTTCACCTCTCGGGCATTTGCGAGCCTTCGCTGTGGAGCTGTCAGCATGCCTGTGTCAAATGGCTTCACCTGCTTGTGCCAGTGGAAGGGCCACTCTCCAGGTGGCCCTCCTGGCCCTCCTGTCACCCTGCTCTGTGGCCGACACAGCTACCCCAGCCATATCACTCATCCGCGCTGCCGACAGCCTGCGTGCAACTTTGCCCAGCTGGGTCTCTAGATTGCTGCTGGAGGGAAGCTTATGCTTCTGCTGCTAATGAGCTGGGCTTTGAACAATGAGCAGAATAGGAGGAAGAGCTTTCCCGATGCAAAATTGCATGGGAAGAGCCATAGCAAATTTGGGTAATACAAAGTAAACCAGTTTGCCTAGACTAGATCAAAGGTCCCATGTGACTGCCCACAGACCTGTGATGATTAGTGAAGAAGGGTCATCATTCATAGCAATGGGGAAAATTAAGTCCACAGAATGAATTTTGTAAAACTAATGTAGCTTGTGGAATTCTTCTTTATTTTTAGAGATATCCTTGCTGCTTTTTAATGTTAAAATGTTTTTTCCTTATAAAATGATGGTGATATTAGATGGTAGTTGGTTTTTAAAAATGTACCTATCTGATAATCCTATGTTAATCCTCTGTGATTAAAAAAATTGTTTTCATTGATCTGTGAATTCCAAAATCTAGGAACCGGTGTACTCTCAGAGGACTTGGATAGAGGGCGGTGGGAGACAGGGCAGAAGTGGTAGGCAAGGGCCTGGGGTGGGACACCCTCATCTATAAGCAGCAGGAGACCATGTGTATTTCATCCACTGTGGAATCCTCAGCATCTAGCACATGGGTCAGTAAACATTTTCTGTAAAGGGCCTGGTAGTGAATATTTGAGGTGTTTTGGGCCATACTCCCTCTGTTACAGCTACTTGACTCTGTCTTCTTAGCACAAAAGCTGCCATAGACAATATGTAAATGAGTGAGTGGGGCTGTGTTCCAATAAAATTTTATTTACAAAACCAGTTGGTGGGCCTGATTTGGTCCAGGGGTTTTAATTGGCTAACCCCAATCTCTGCTAGATTGATAAGAATACTTATCCTGTTCAGTAAGTATTTATTGAATTGATGTAAATTGTTTCTAGAGGGCAAAGAGGAGACATTGGAAGGGTCTGAGGTAGGATGTGTAAGGACCACTGCAGTAGACTGTGTAAGGTGGATGGGGGAGCATGGGGTAGAGCCATTGTGCTCGGTAAGGAGCAGTTACAATATCCCAGGCCTGGAGTTGGGAGGGCTCAGCTTGGAGCAGTGCAGTTGAGAGGGAGTGAAGATGTGAGAGTAGCTTAGCTGATATTTAAAGGGAGGAGGAAAAGCCATGAATGGCTGGAATTTAAAGTCCCAATTCCTTAAACTCTGCTTTTTATGCCCCAAATCATGCTTCTACAAGACAGAGCTCTAGTCTATCTGAAAAAGCCTGGCTCTTTCAAACCAGAATCTTGGCTTTTAAGACTCTTCTTGCTATGAATGTCAAAAGCCAAGAATTTGATTCTTTGCTTTCCCTTTACATTTCAGCTATGCCGGATTTGTTCTGAGGCAGTAAGTCCTGAATGTCTTAGCCTCCTGATTTTGTTTTAATGGGAGAAGCGCTGTGCATTAAAAAAAATGAGAATGCAACTGTACTTGCTAATGTAAGGAAATATTTTTCTGCTGTATTTGGTACTAATAAGAGGCAGGAAAACCTTGGGAGGGTACGTCTCTTGGCAAAGGTATGATGAATCAGTTTGGACATCTGCGGTGATGAGGGTCATTCTATGGGGATGTCTGGTGGCCACCCAAGTTCACCCAAGTGGTGAGTCTGGCTGAGCATCCTGGAGTGCGCTGAGAGAGTAGAGGAATTCTCTAACAGTGGGAAGAGCCAGAAAATCTGAAGTGTACCCTTTGAAAAATGCTATCATTCATGAGCAGAAGACAGGGTTGAAGGCAGTGGAGGGGCCCCAAAATGCATGGAGCATCAAGGTTGGGTCATGTCACTGAAACCAAGGAAAGAGAAACTCTGCAGGGGAAGGGCTTGGTTAGAGAGCATCAAACCCTATGGTTCCTCTTTTTGGTTCACTCATTCTTTCACCAAACATTCAGAACTGCCTTCTCTGTGCTGGCTCTATTTTGGGACATTGGGATATAAACTCAGACCCAGCCCCTGCCCTTAGAAACATCTGACCAAGTGAGGGAAAGAGATGCAAACACAATCGCAGTTCATTTTAAGGTCTCCCACAGAAGTCTGGCTAAAGTACACCCCTTAGACCTCCCTATACATGGAGTAAAGGGAGATGGAATTCTATTTACCACAAAGCTGTTCAAAGATGGAAAGAGGATATTTTGGAGGTACCAATTTCCCTGTCACCCAGGATGTTCAAAGGTTGCAGGATGACCAGCTGGTGAGAATATTACAAAGGGGATATCAACCTCATCTATGGCCTTTCTTCCAACCCTGAGTTAGGAAACAAATCTTATGATTCTGCTGCTCTTTCCCTGTTTCTCCAGGTAGACTGTCAGGCAGCCGTGGCTATGAATTCTGCTTGAGGGTTGCATTTCTAGGAGTGGAAAAGTAAGGAGAATAGCGCTGGGCATAGCAGGGACCCTGAGTCAGGCAGCAGAGCCGTGCGGTCTAGTTCCAGCTCTGTCACTGACTCACTGTGAGACCCTGGTTGAATCCTTCCCTTCTCTGGGCCTTAATGTCCCCTTCTGTACCATGGGGGGAGGTCGATTAGGTGTTTTCTGTGGTCTATCCCACTGATTCTCACGCTGACTCTGGGAAGGACCATTTGGTTTGCTTGCTTGTTATAGCTGTACTAAGATACAGTTCACATACCACACGATTCACCCATTTAAAGGGTACAATTCAATGGTTTTTAGTATATTCATGGAGTTGTGCAACCATCACCATAACCAATTTTAGAACATTTTCATCATCCCCAAAAGAAACCCCATGCCCTTTAGCCATCAACTCCTAACCGCCCCAGCCCTAGGCAATCACCAATCTTTCTATCTCTATAGATTTCCCTATTCTGGGTCTTTCATGTAAATGGAATCATATGACAGGTGTTTTTTTTGTGCCTGGCTTCTTTCATTTAGCACATTTCCAAGTTTCATCCATGCTGTAGCATGTATCACTATTTCATTCCTTTTTTCTTTTTGCTGAATGCTGAATAACATTGCATTGTGCAGATATACTACACTGTATTTGGGTTGTTTCCATTTTTCAGCTGTTATTGAGTAATACTGCTATGAGCATTAGTGTACATGTTTTTTACGTGGAGGCATGTTTTCAGTTCTCTTGGGTACACACCAGGGAGGTGAATTGCTGTATGATGCCTTCTCTGATCTTATATCCTGCACTACCCCTTACGCTCCCTAAACTCCAGCCACAGTGGGGCTCTATCCACCCCTAAGCCATGCTTTTAGGCCCCCCACGCTTTTGCCTACATTGCTGTCTCCTCTGAGAAGCTCTTCCCTCTCATCATTTTGGGTTCAAATCCTACGTGTTATTCAAGGCCTAGCGCAAATATCACTTCCTCCACTGCTGCCTCCTGTGAGAGTCATGTGACCCCACGGGCCTGTCTATTAACACTAGTCCTTTCCATTGTGGACTGAAATTATTCTGTGCCCAGGTCTTATTACCTTCCTAGACTGTACCCCTCCTGGCCTCATCTAGACTCTGGTTTTTGAATTCACTTTTATATTCCAAGTGCTTGCACGTAGCAGACCCTGCATAAATGTTTGAATAGTGAGCATTTGATGTGTTCTGTTATTTAATGATTTGAGGCAATACCTCTGCACCCTCTATGGCTGTCAGGATCATAAGAGCCCTTCCCATCTCCTCAGAATGAAGACACATTCTCCAGGCAGCACTTGGGGAATAAGGCTGAGCTGCCTTCAGTTTCTCTGGCCCATTCCCCCTGTCTCCAGGCTGACATGGGCATCTCAGCCTTTCCTCACATTTAGCTTAAATCTAATGAATTACTCTGAAAAACAGGGTTATACATTTTGGATCCTGACTTCTTTGAGCATTGCTCATGACTTTGAAATTTATAAACATAGACAGCTGTCTTCCCAGATGACCTACCAAATCATATTCCCCTAGAAAGCAGAGCTCAATTAGATGTTTAAGGCATCAGATAGTGAAATGGGCTAGATGACTTCCTGCCCCATGCAAGGTGGGGCGTGGTAGCGATCAATAGTCATCTGGTCTCAGATTGAACATTTCCAACAAGTAAATAACTTCCGCCCAGGGCCACTTGAAGGGTAGGAAAGTTCTTTACACTACACTAAAGTCTGCCTTCCTGAAGCTCTCAACCGCTGTGCCTGGCTTGGGCCCCCGGGGCCCCTCTGATGATTTCTACTCCTTTTGTTCTAGCACAACCCTTCGAGTTTTGAAAACAGGACTGTGGCTTCTGTGTTTACCCTTATTCACACAGAATAGCTCCAGTTCCTTCAGTAAGTTCTTAGTACATAATAAGAAACAGTAAAAATAATAAATAGTAAACAATCAATTAATAATAATAAATGCTTTCAAATAATAAAAATATCATAATACTGCAATAAAAAGTGACAATATTAAAATTGCAGACTTAGTATCTGATCCCCAATCATTCAGCATATACTAGGCATCGTGTCAAGCACTTAACATGGATTAACTCTTTCTAGTCTCACAACAACCATATGAGGTGAGGACTATGATGGTTCCCATCTGACAGATAAGAAAACTGAGACTTGAAAAGAATAAGTAACTTGAAAACCTCACCTAGCTAGGGGTAGAGGTAGGTTCTGAATGCAAGCAGTTCTTCTTGAGTTCAAGGTCAAATTTCCAGGTGCCCAGCCTTACTGCTGGGCCCTGCCAGGTGACCATGACTTCTCCAGAGAGCTGGTAGCAGGCCTTGATCTCCTGTGGCCAGGAGACATGGGTTCCAGTGTGGACACTCCTAACTTGGGTGTGAATCTGCATGAGGTCCCCTCCTTGCCTGAATCTTCGTAACTTCATCCATTAAACATGGAACTAGCTGGTCTGTAAGGTTGACAGTGGCTTGTGGTTTGAATGTTCCAACCTTTCCTGAATGCATTGAACTCTTTCACATCTCTGGGCCTTTGAACTTCTGGTCTCACTGCCTGGAAGTTCCTTCTATTGTCTACTGCTTGACAAATAATTCCTCATCTTTTGAGACCTGGTTTGAATATTGCTTCTTCTGTGTAGCCTTCCCTGAACCGCAGGGAAGGTCAGTCTCCTTAGCCTCTGTTCCCTAAACACTTGCATAGATCTCTGCTCTAGAACCTGCGATGGTCTCCTCAGATGAACAGTGACCTTCTCAAGGACAGAGGCTTGTTTATTCATCGTGGCAACCTCAGCACTTAGCACAGTGGGGTACAGTACTTGTCTTTCGAAGGACTTCAGAATGGCCGAGTGGTTCTGGTGCCATTTCACTGTCACATCTGCTAGATGGCGCTGCATCCCACAGCAGCGTCACCCCAAGGTCTCCTTCAAAACCACAGGTCCTGCCAGTGGGGGTGGTAGCCTCAGGCCAAGCTGGGAGATCACTTAGCCAGAAGCCCAGGAAATGTACAAGTTTCTATTTTCTCCTCATCTGTTCAGTTTTGAATGCTGCTGGGATTGAGCCCTTTATCTTTCCCATTCCTGAAGGTCTAGGAAGGCAGGGGCTGCTCCCTTCTTCCCTCCTCTGCTGCCTCATAGCAGGAGAATTTAGACCATTCCTTTCCTCTGTCTTTGGACTGTTCCAGGTTTATTGTCCCATGTGTGCAGGATCTGCAGGTTTCTGCCACGTGTCATTCTCACCTACTCCTCTGAATAAAGGAGGGCAAAGACACAGTTCAGAACCTCACAGTAATATTTCTGACCCAAGTGGACTTCCATTTCTGATCCTTTTACTGTTTATTTGAATCTACTTTGTTTTAATTTTTCTATTTTCGTTTATCTTCTTTCTACTCTTCAGTGTCTCAGCATGCCCTATACTCTGTCCTTCAATAGCGGGATAGCAGAGGTAAAGGCCACTGAATCGGGGTTGCCTGGGTCTGAATCTTGCCTTTGCTACTTGTTGTATGACCTTGGGCAAGTTACTTGACCTCTTGGTGATTCAGTTTCCT
Organism: Balaenoptera musculus; assembly: GCF_009873245.2. Taxonomy (NCBI): domain Eukaryota; kingdom Metazoa; phylum Chordata; class Mammalia; order Artiodactyla; family Balaenopteridae; genus Balaenoptera; species Balaenoptera musculus. Next base: position 83,685,231 of record NC_045790.1, read on the forward strand.
CATCTGTAAAATGGGGGTAATAATAGTACCTACCCAAAAGAATTGTTGTGAGGATCAAATGAGTTCTTAGTGCTTTACTTTAGAAGGGGCCGATGAACACTAAGTGCTTCTAAGTACTTATTATAGAGCTAACACCTGGAATTTGTTCATTACCTGTTGAATGTACCTCTATGTTAGGTTTGAGTCCCACGAAGGCAGGGGTAGGGTTTGTCCTGTTCACTGTCCCATCCTTAGCCCCCAGAAGAGTGCCTGGCATATGAGAGAGGTTTGATTAAAATTTTGAAAGAAACAAAATCCTGTTTTGTTTTTCCTTTATGATAAAAAACCTGAAATGATGATTTATAATTGCTTACCCATTTAAATTGGTTAGAATTTAAAATTAATAATACTTAGTGTTGGCTAGGGCATTAAATGGGTACTTTCATTTATTGCTGGTGGAGTGTAAAATGGTTGAAGTTTTCTGGAAGGCAATTTGACAATATGTAGAAAGAGCCTGAAAAAACGTTGACTCAGTAATTCCACTTATTTTTTTTTTTAATCTGAGCACTCAGATACGCACAAAGTTTTAAGTACAAGGTTGTTCCTAACAGCAGTATTATTCTTTATTTTATTTTACTTTTATTTTCTTCCAGTGTTATTGAGATATAACTGACATACAGCACTGCCCAAGTTTAAGGTGTACAGCATAAAGATTTGACTTACATACGTCCTGAAAGAATTACCACAACAAGTTTAGTGACCATCCATCATCTCTTAGAGATATAAAATTTTAAAAAAGGAAAAAAAAATTTTTTCCTCGTGATGAAAACTCTTAGGATTTACTTTCTTATCATTTTGCATATACAACATATGACATGCTAATTATATTAATCATGTTGTACATTATATCCATAGCACTTATTTATCTTATTACTGGAAGTTTGTACCTTTTGACCATCTTCATCCAATTTCTCCCCTCCCCACCCCAGCCTCCGATAACTACAAATCTGATCTCTTTTTCTGAGTTTGTTTGTTTGTTTGTTTTTGAAGTATAATTGACCTACAACACTATGTTAGTTCCTGGCACACAACATAGTGATTCAATATTTCTATACATTTCAAAATGAGCGCCACCAGCAGTATTTATTCTATTAAAAAATCACTAACGATTGAACAGAAATATTACGTAGCTATTAAGTGATCTCTTCTGTGGGATAGTTAATGGGGGAAAACATTCCTGATATAAGCGTAAGTGATAAAAAGTAATCTACAAAACTGGTTATACAGAACCAGGGTCCATTATTTAACCTCACTAGTCTCCATTTCCTTATCTATAAAATTAAAATAATAATAGTGTCTATCTCTTAGGATTGTCATGAGGTTTAGTAAAGCGTTTTTTATTAGTTCTGGCATGTAACAGCTCAATAAATGTTAGATATTGTTATAAAACATTTATCAGAAGAACCAGACTGGACGGAAATATAGCAGAGTGTTAATGGTGGTTAATCTCAAGTCGTGGGATTACAGGAGTTTTAATTTTCTTCTTTATGAAATAAAATATATGTAAAGCAGCTAATAACGTTCTGGACCCTAGTAGGTGCTCAAAAAAGCTAATCCTAACCCTAGCATTATTCTGTCCTCTATTTTCTCTCTCTCTCTCTTTAATAACGGACATGTATTGCTTTAAAGTTTAAATAGCTTTCAGCTTTAAAGTAAAGCTTTATATGTATTTTACACATAATGTAAATGTTACAGGACAACCTTCACATATATGTTAAATATATAGCCCCAATGCCAGTTCTTCATAGTTGTTAATTAATTAAGAGCCCTGACTTAACACGCACTCTATGCCAGGCTTAGTGAGAGCCACTTAGGTCATGTGGCAAGGGGAGCTGACTGACGACCTTTCCCTTCAGCTGGGAGCCCAGGACAGCCAACTCAGTTCTGCTTGCATCCTTCTCTTTGTGAGACGCTCACGAACATTCCTCCCCTGTGGCCATTGTTGTTTTGATAACACATTCCTTCTATGACTCAGTAGTTTTCTCTTTCCCCATTTTTTCCTCAGACTTTCCTTTTTCACAATAAATTCCATGACTATCTTAACTGCCTTCTCCTGATTTTATCCGCCACCACACTCTCCTTTCCCATGCAAAACAAATAATTCATCTCTCCCTTGTAAATGAAGTCAAGATTGCTGATAATAAAAATTTCTACCTCTTTCAGGTCCAAATAAAAAATATATGACTAAGTTGGGATTACAAACCAGAGAGGAAAGGATGACTAATTTGATGAAAGATATTGGGAAATTTGACCAACTATTTTGGAAGAAAAAAATGAGATTCCTATGGCATATCGCACAACAAAATCAATTCCAGATGGATTAAAGAATCACAGCTAGGAAAACATAAAGAAGATATTGGTGAATATCGCATCTCAGGGTGGAGAAAACCTTTCTAAAGACTTATGATATACAAAGTTATATGTGCCAAAACAAACATAAAACATCTCCTCCACTCAAGAAAGTCTAAAACAGAAAAGAAAACAAACATATTTGCAAGATTTACGACAAAGATGGATATTCTTAGGATAGAAAAAGTCTTTACAAATCAATGGGAAAATCTAAATAAGTCAACAGAAAAATGGGCAAAGATAAGCAAAATTAAAAGATAAGTGACAGACCAGGAGAAAATTTTTATAGCATATAAAACAGATAAAGTATTAAGAAAGCATTAATTGTTTAAAGAGCTCCTGTAAATCAATATTACAAAAGACAAAGAAAAACCAGCTAAGTCTCTGAACAGGCAAATCACTGAAGAAGAAGTAAAAATATCAACAAAGATATTAAAAAATGCTCAACCTCACCAATGACCAGGGAAATGCAATTCTTTTTTAAAAAAGTCACCTTTCTACCTAACAAATCAGCAAAATTTAAAAAGTTAAAAATAACCAGAGTTGTAGTGTATACGAGGGATGCAGACACTTTCATACTCTTACTGGTGAAAGTATATAAATTGGTAAGATCTTTAGGAGGGCGATTTGGCAGTAAATTTTAAAAATATTCATCCCCTCTGAATATTCGGAATTCTCCGATCCAAATTCTGCTTTGGAGGATATATTCTTAGAAATACTACACTTGTGCCCAGAGATGTATGTAAAAAGGTTCTAACTGTTTATTGTAGTAAAAAGTGAAGGAAAAGATATTCACATATTTTAGAGGATGCTAACAGAAGTGCACACAAATGTATGTATGCATAGAATTGTCACTGTAGTTTTGGAAGGACTTGGAAATATCTCAGATGTCCAATAAAAGCAGATTATGTAAATAAATTATGTGTATCCACTTAATAGACTACTACTCAGCCTGTAAAATGAATGAGATAGGCCTATATGTACAGATAAAGATGTTCATAATAATAAAAAATGAATAATATCCATAACCATTACTTAAAAAAGCAAGTTGCACGAACATATCTATGAAACAGAATCAGACTTACAGACATAGAGAACGGATTTGTGGTTGCCCAGGGGGAGGAGGGTAAGGGAGGGAAGGATTGGGAGTTTGGGATTAGCAGATGCAAACTATTATATATATAGGATGGATAAATAACAAGGTCTTACTATATAGCACAGGGAACTATATTTAATATGCTGTGATAAACCATAATGGAAAAGAATATGAAAAAGAATATATACATATGTATAACTGAATCACTTTGCTGTACAGCAGAAATTAACACAACATTGCAAATCAACTTTACTTCAATAAAATTAAAAAAAAAAAAGCAAGTTGCAGGACTTTAGGTGATGTCTGATCCATTTATATAAACAAAACCATGACCCCTGCAATCAAGCTGTGTGCCTCTGCTTGGATGGGTGGGGGCCCTGTTGATGGAGGCTAAGCCATGACTGCTGGCAGAGCTGAGAGGCAGCCCCGGTTACCAGCATCCTCTGCTTTTAACCCATCACTGTCAGGGGAGGGCTCTTGCCTAAGGATTCTTTCTCTCTTTAGTCTGCTGGGTGGATGTGGGACTCCCTTTTCTTGTTAATCTGGTTTAAAGTAAGACATGACCCCATTAGCAAATTCTGAAGGTTTCTTCTTATTAAAAGAACGGGATGGCCACTATTTCTCCATGAGCATAAAAAAGGACAAACCAGAAGAAGCTCCCTGAGGACTTGTGGCTCCATACCAGGAAGTCTTTCCCAACAAAAATAGTGGATTGTAGGTGGTTAGGCAGGAGGACCCTCTGTATCAGAAGGAAGGAGAGAGAACAACTGAGGATGAGACCATGAACTCAGTTTGGACAACTCTTTCTCTCAAGGTCTTCTGCCTCGTATGAAGTTGAAATCTGCTTTTTTTGAGGTTCTATCCTAGGTTCCTGGAGGTCAGGCCCCTCTTCCTAAGGAGAACCCTTTAGAAACTCAAAGAGAGTGTCCTATCTCTCTCTCTTTCTCTCTCTCTTTTTCACTTGATATAGGTCTTTTATTTTTTTATTTTTGTTTTTAAAATTTTATTGGAGTATAGCTGCTTTACAATGTTGTGTTAGTTATATTCTCTCTTGTATCCGCTTCACGGGGTAGAACCCCGTCACTTGAGGGGTTCAAATGGAGGCCACAGTGCCATTGTTAGAGAAGTTGAAAAGGGAACCCCCACAGGTGAGAGACTGGACTAGATGATCCCCACTAACCCATGGTTTCTTAGAATCTTCTTGGAATCTATGAATCTAAGACTTACTGGTGAAGGGCTGTGTTCATCTGCATTATCCACTTGCCCCTGTGGTCTTTTTCTCTATGAGTTGCATGAAGGGTCTCAGGAAATATGAATAGAGAAGGAATTTCTAAATGAACGGGCTGTGAAGAAATGTGTCGCAGTCCCCAGTAGGAAAGAAAGAGGTCCTCAGTGGCTTTGTGGTGCTTGACCTTGAAAGGTGAGTAATTCTTCTGAGTTGATGATTCCCATGGAGAGACTTTTTCCTCTTTTGAGTTGAGATGAGAATGGCTCTGAATCTATATGAGGGTCCATAAACTGCCTGTGTATGAGGGGTAAAAGACTACTAGTCAGGGGTTTTTGCAGGGAGTCAGACGGTTGGGGTGGCCACATGGGTGTTGACCATGGATCAGAGCAGTCTGGATCACTGTGTGGCCCAATGCTTCTTCTCTGAAGAAAAGATGGCTAAGTGATAATCACACAAATTATTGATGTCTTATTTTCCATTTAGATTTCCTTCAGTCAATTAGAAGATGAGATTGGAGAATATTCTCACAAAGTATACTGAAATACAGTTCTGTGAATTTTCTCTAAGATATTTGAATTTCATTTCTCTGAATAAATATAACATTTTTTTTAGCTATCATAACTTCTGCAGATGTTTATTTCATTTTAAACATGTTTCATAGGAATTGAATACTTTTTGAGATGTGAAGAGAGCAAAAAGAGGACAATCACATGTAAAATTGTAATTTATAAAAAAATTGACCTAAGTACTACAATAAAATGAAACCAAAGACCAGTTATTTACTTTACAGCCCTGGTTAGAAACCCGGCTGAAGAATTTGAAACACTGATGAAGCAACCCCTCCCCTCTGTTCTTGGATCCCATCCCCCTCCTGTCTTCTAAGGAACATCAGTAACCTTTTCTCTCCTGTGCAGTCAATCATTCTATTTCAACTGGATCATCCCATTGACATGGAACCATGATAAATCCTTTCCCATTTAAGAAAGCATCTAATGCTCCACATCCCACCCCAGTACTGCCCATTTCTCTCCTCTCCTTTCACAGCTAAATGCCTTCGCAGAATTGTCTACACTTGCTGCCTCATTTCCTCACCTCCCACTCAGTCCTCAACCCTCTACCCTAACTTCTGGCCCCATAAGTCTACCAAAATCGTTCTTAATAGAGTCATCAAGCATCACTACTTCATTGCATTCAATGGCTGTTTTTAGTCTTTATTTTACTTGACTTAGCAGTTCTTGACACTATTGACAACTTGGTCTTTCTTGAAACTCTCCTCTAGTGATTTCCAAAGTGCCACCTTCCTGGTTCTCCCCTCACCTCTCTGGTTGCCCATCAATTCCCCATGCATCCACACTTTCAACATTGGTATTCCTCAAGTTCTTATCTAAGGTCCCTTTTCTCCTTTTCATTCCATACTGTCTTCCTCAATAACTACCTCTATCAGTCTTTAGGAAAACGACTCTAATTTATTTGTCTTCAGTCTGGATGTCTCCTTTGAGCTCTGGATCTGAATATCCTACCGGTCACTTGCCTTTGCTTGGATGTCTCAATGGCTCCTCAAAGTCACATGTCAAAGACTGAATTCATGATCTTCTTCTACGTACCCTTAATCTGCTCCTATATAAGTGAATGCACTGCCCGTCCATGTACTTTCACAAGTCAGAAAACTAGGCTTCATCTCTGACACTTCCCTCCTGTTACTTTTATCCTGTGAATATCTCTTGAAAGTACCCACTTCTCTCCAACTCTACTGCGTTAAAAATGCAAAAGGAAAGGGGCTACTTTGCCAGGAAGTGAACTCATCATTGGTGGTGGTATACAAAGAGAGACTGGTTGGCCCCTTGGCGTGAATGATATGGCAGAGGCTAGATAACTAGGTGATAGAGAGTGTTCTCTCATCCTCTCTCACCTGTCTAAGCTGTGGGGTGAGGGGTCAGGCCTCCATTGTCTTGGACCACTCCTTTCTCCTGCTTGTGTAGGCACTACTCCACAAGACCTACAAAGCTCTTGGAGGCCATGAGGGCAATTTCTAACCAAAGTCTCTTTTAGAAGAGGGCTGCGCTCTTCTGAGCTGCTAGTCTCTCCAGACAGCATCCAGTTCAGATGGGAAATCTGAGGCTCAAGAGCAGGGCAGGGACTTGCCCCAGGTTAAACAATGAGCCAGAGGTAGAGCTGAGGTTATGATCCAGCCTCCCTCAACAGTCCGCTCTGTCTCATTTAGGGCTGGTGAGTAATAATTTGCACCAGACCCTGGCAGATGATAAATTACACCTGTCATGTAGGAAGGATGCTTCAGTGCTGCTCTGGGCTAGGGTGTCAAAAGACAAGAGCTATTTGTTTAAAATACAAACAAGGAGACTGGAGACAGAGTAACAATGTCCCAGTTGATGCCTTATTTTTCTACCCTCATACCTGAGGATCATAAGTCCAGTTCCATAACCATGATTTTTAATTTCAGAAGCAAAGAGAAACCAAAACAAAACCAAAGCAACCACCACCAACACCATCACTACCAACAAAACCTCAGTGTTTGACAGTGGGATTTTAATTTGCAGAGTTGTCGATTCCAATAGCTAATTGCTGGGTCTGGTTGAAGAGGAGTCAAAGGTATGATTCATAATATTTGGTTCTGGGGTAAAGAGAACAAGTACAAGCCAAATGAAGTGGGTCTGAAACAGCTATATAATAGGACTTTGCCTGATAGTCTGTAGGCTTAACCTGTAGCCCAATGTTCCAAAAATCCTTTTGATCTCTTCTATAGTGTTTGAAAAAAAAACCTTTCATGATAAGAGATCATCAGAAAAGGTATAGAGATAGATGGTTGAAAAATGGAGAAAATTCTCACAGACTAAACTGGATCCAGAAGCTCCTCCATCAACAAAAAAATTTGGATTTTGCACAACTGCTCATGAATCTATTTGTTGCTAAGTCTAAAATGACTTTCTACCAGTTATTAATGTGTATACACTGATGTCAAGTTATAGTATATAACAATGAAAGATACACATGGCATTTTTTGACTTATTCCGTACATATATCCAAAGTGAAATACTCATTATTTTCTTACCACTTACAATTTTTAAAATTACCTCTGCTTTTATTTCTCTCATAGCAATATGTAAACAGTCATGTCCTGATGTTAATACCCTCAGGGGCTGGGAAGAGTGGGTGTGGATTTGATCTGATGCATCCTTTTCCCCACATTCATAGAGTGTTATTATTTTTCCTGCCTAAAATCAGGAAGGTTTATGAAATCCTTTTGTTCTAGGGCATGTCATTCTGAGGAGTTTCTCTGTTGGTTACTCCAGGGTCCCTGTAACATATCACCTACAGATTCTGCATTATACAGATTTAAGTATAATAGTTGGAATAGTGATTCTCAGAAAATAAGGAGTGGGGAGAGTGAAGCATGTCTCCTGGGGGAGGATAATATTAGAATCTATGGGCTGAGGGGCATGTAGTTTGAGAACATATTCAATATTATCATATAATTTTATGTCTGGAAAACAAAAAATAGCTAATATATTCTTAGAGAAAACTATAAGAAGTAAAGCTCAATGAAATCTTTATGGTTGATAGGGTCATATAAAAGATATAAGAAACCTTTCTAACTTAGCCCTAGGGGTAGCTGAGATGATGGCCACAAAAACCTGAATCTCTCAAAAATAATAGAGAACAACAAGAAGGATAAATACAACCACAAAAATCCATGTCTTCAGCATAACCAGGAGAAAGAGAATGTACAAATTTCAGATTTATCCCCAAGTAGATAAAAACTCCTAATGCCAGGAAATTATTTTTCATGCTTTGCCCACTAGCATCCACGAAGACCAAGGGTGGTAGGGGAAATGCTACATGGAAGAGTGAAGAGGGTAGATAGTGACAGGCCCAGGCTTGATCTAAAATCACTCCTAGAAAGACAAAGTCTACTCTGAGTTGGGAAAATTCTGAAAAAGAGTCCTGGTATACCACAGTACCTGCTATAAGGAAGGAATATAAAAACATATGTTATTTGAGGTAGCAGTTTTAAAAAGGCACTGCTTCTGAGGGAAGAGAATGTGAAAAGGCCAGGAGAGATGGTTTTTACAGATATGGTGGTGATGGGGAAAAGAAGCAAAGGGAACATTTTAGAGTCTTGCAAATAAGAGAGAACCAAAAAACTGAAGGACACGCAATTCCTTCCTCAACCACAAAAAATAAAAGCCACCTTTTAAAGATATTCTGCACTGACACATGGACATAAAAAGGGCACCCTTGTATTAGGAATTAAAGAGAATTGGTTGAAAACAGAAAAGAAATGTAAACAAAGACAAAATCATATCAGAAATCAAGATTAAGTGTCCTGCATAGAGGGAACTTACCTCAACATAATAAAGGCCATATATGACAAACACACAGCAAACATCATTCTCAATGGTGAAAAACTGAAACCATTTCCACTAAGATCAGGAACAAGACAAAGTTGCCCACTCTCACCAATATTATTCAACATAGTTTTGGAAGTTTTAGCCACAGCAGAGAAGAAAAAAGAAATAAAAGGAATCCAAATTGGAAAAGAAGACATAAAACTGTCACTGTTTGCAGATGACATGATACTATACATAGAGAATCCAAAAGATGCTACCAGAAAACTACTAGAGCTAATCAATGAATTTGGTAAAGTAGCAGGATACAAAATTAATGCACAGAAATCTCTTGCATCCTATACACTAAGGATGAAAATCTGAAAGAGAATTAAGGAAACACTCTCATTTACCACTGCAACAAAAAGAATAAAATACTAGGAATAACCTACCTAAGGAGACAAAAGACCTGTATGCAGAAAACTATAAGACACTGACTACTGATAAAGAAATTAAAGATGATACAAACAGATGAGAGAGAGGTACCATGTTCTTGGATTGGAAGAATCAACATGTGAAAATGACTATACTACCCAAAGCAATCTACAGATTCAATGTAATCCCATACCAAACTACCAATGGCATTTTCACAGAACTAGAACAAAAAATTCCACAATTTGTATGGAAACACAAAAGACCCCAATAGCCAAAAGCAATCTGAGAAAGAAAAACGGAGCTGGAGGAATCAGGCTCCCAGACTTCAAACTATACTACAAAGCTTCAGTAATCAAGACAGTATGGTACTGGCAGAAAAACAGAAATATAGATCAATGGAACAGGATAGAAAGCCCAGAGATAAACCCACGCACATACGGTCACCTTACCTTTGATAAAGGAGGCAAGAATATACAATGGAGAAAGACAGCTCTTCAAATAAGTGGTGCTGGAAAAAAAACTGGACTAGCATGAAAAAGAATGAAATTAGAACTCCCTAACACCATACACAAAATAAACTCAAAATGGATTAAAGACCTAAGTGTAAGGCCAGACCTATCAAACTCTTAGAGGAAAACATAGGCAGAACACTCTATGACATAAATCACAGCAAAATCCTTTTAGACCCATCTCCTAGAGAAATGGAAATAAAACAAAAAAATAAACAAATGGGACCTAATGAAACTTAAAGCTTTGCACAGCAGAGGAAACCATACACAAGAGGAAAAGACAACCCTCAGAATGGGAGAAAATATTTGCAAACGAAGCAACTGATCAAGGGTTAATCTCCAAAATATACAAGCAGCTCATGCAGCTCAATATCAAAAAAACAAACAACCCAATCCAAAAATGGGCAGAAGACCTAAATAGACATTTCTCCAAAGAAGATATACAGATGGCCAACAAACGCGTGGGAGGATGCTCAACATCACTAATCATTAGAGAAATGCAAATCAAAACTACAATGAGGTATTACCTCACACTGGTCAGAATGGCCATCATCAAAAAATCTACAAACAATAAATGCTGGAGAGGGTGTGGAGAAACGGGAACCCTCTTGCACTGTTGGTGGGAATGTAAATTGATACAGCCACCATGGAGAACAGTATGGAGGTTCCTCAAAAAACTAAAAATAGAACTACCATATGACCCAGCAATCCCACTACTGGGCATATACCCTGAGGAAACCATAATTCAAAAAGCATCATGTACCACAATGTTCATTGCAGCACTATTTACAATAGCCAAGACATGGAAACAACCTAAGTGTCCATCAACAGATGAATGGATAAAGAAGATGTGGCACATATATACAATGGAATATTACTCAGCCATAAAAATAAATGAAATTGAGTTATTTATAGTGAGGTGGATGGAACTAGAGACTGTCATACAGAGTGAAGTAAGTCAGAAAGAGAAAAACAAATACCGTTTGCTAACACATATGTATGGAATCTAAAAAAAAAAATGGTTCTGAAGAACCTAGGGGCAGGACAGGAATAAAGACACAGATGTAGAGAATAGACTTGAGGACATGGGGAGGGGGAAGGGTAAGCCGGGACGAAGTGAGAGAGTTGCATGGACATATATACACTACCAAATGTAAAATAGATAGCTAGTGGGAAGCAGCCGCATGGCACAGGGAGATCAGCTCAGTGCTTTGTGTTCACCTAAAGGGGTGGGATAGGGAGAGTGGGAGGGAGATGCAAGAGGGAGGAAAAGTGGGGATATATGTATATGTATAGCTGATTCACTGTGTTATACAGCAGAAACTAACACACCATTGTAAAGCAATTATACTCCAATAAAGTTGTTTAAAAAAAAAAAAGGAAATTTACTATCTTCCTAGGAAAGCAAGAGATACATATGAGATAGATAACAAAACAAGTCAGCAAGTAAAAAAAATGTCTGAATGAGTTATAGAAATGAGAGGTCAAGGCATGCCTGGAAAGGTCTTCAATTAAATATCTAGCTTGATCTACTGTCACATCCAACAGTTGCCAGGAATTTACAAGAATGATTAATTATGCCTTTATAGATGCACTGAATAGAGAATATGGGATGATAAAAATAAATTCCCCTCGAGAACTTGGAGCCAAGATATGAAAGCAACCTGTGTCTATCAACAGATGAATGGATAAAGAAGTTGAGGAATATATATATTGGAATACTACTATACTACTATAATGGAATACTACTCAGCCACAAACAGAAGGAAATTTTGCCATTTGTAACAACATGGATGGACTTGGAGGGCATTATGTTAAGTGAAATAAGTCAGACAGAGAAGGACAAATACTGTATGATATTACTTACATGTGGAATCTTAAAAATACAACAAACTAGTGAATATAACAAAACAAGAAACAGACTCACAGTTATAGTGAACAAACTAGTGGTTACCAGTGTGGAGAGAGTAGTGGGGAGGCGCAACACAGGGGTAGGGGATTAAGAGGTACAAACTACTATGTATAAAATAACTACATGGATACATTGTACAACGCAGGGAATATAGCCAATATTCTTTAATAGCTATAAATGGAATGTAACTTTCAAAAATTGTGAATCACTATATTGTACACCTGTAACTTATATAACACTGTACATCAACTATACTTCAATTAAAAAAAAGAAATTGGAAAAGAAAAGATTAAGTGCCCTTTTACAAGGTGCCCAAGAAAGAATAGACTAAAATGAAATTTTAATTAGAGAAATTGAAGAAAGGCAGGAAAACATATAAGAGAATGAAAAGAAGATAAAGAAGCAAAAAGGGTTAGGGAGAAAGTAGTTGAAATGGTAGACTGAAAGGCAAAAAAGAAACAATATATATAATTGGAGTCACTGATGAGGATAATTCAAGGAGACTTTCTGGAAATGAAAGAAGATCAGGATCTACATATTGAAAGGGTCCACTAGGTACCTGGGAAAATTTACTCATAAGGATCAATTCTATGACATATTCTAGTGTAACTATTAAACTTTAAACATAAAGAAAAGTCCTTAAGGCCAATAAACAAAAAGACCAAAAGATGTACAAGTGCAAGAGAATTAGAATTGGTTTTTTTGTTTTGTTATGCAGCAATAGATAATTAATACATATGGATTCTTATATATTGAAAAAGAGAAGTCCAGCTTCCTTAGCATCAGTAGTGTAAAAATGAAGAGCAGGTATGCCTTGAGAATCTCTCAAACTGAATAACACTCAAGTAAAATCATACTGACATAATTTAAAAGGCAGTGGATTTTTCTACAAATTGGATTTCCCTGTAACATATAATATTGCATTAGGAATGCACAAAAGTGAAATTGTTGTATGAAATAGCTCATTTAATCACAAAGAATAACTTTAAAAACTATTCCTCTAATGAAGACACTCTCCTCAATTTTGCATTTGGGATACTGCCAAGAATTATTAGTAGATAAAATACTGGGATATTTTTTCTATTCTGTTCTATAGTCAAGAATCAAACTGATGTATTGTTGAAGATATCAAACTTCAAGCTTTGCAAAAGAGCTGATCTTAAATTATTTTGCTTTTAGTTGTGATGAATCCACAGAGGACAGGAATTGAGTATATTTCCTAATGCACGGTTAGAGATACATTTGAATAAGATGTGCTACTTTTTAAATTAAAGACTTGGAGACCATCATCGAAGTTGATGATGTCTTTCGAGCTGTGTCAAAATTATTTGAAGTTAATGAACTAAATTGGGAAAAAATGTTTTAGTGTGTCCTGATGGTGAACCAGCAATGCTGGGTCTGAAATTAGACTTTTTTTTTAATGGAAAAAACTTTAAAATTTTCATCTGCTTTTAGGATATATGTTGACTTTATTGATAAACAATTTATGAAAGGATTTTAATCTTGCTATCAAGATAGTAATTTTTTATTAACAAAATTGGGTAGTAATTTTTTATTAACAAAATTGGGTAGAAGCGTCAAGTTATTTGCTTTGCTTTATAAAAAATTAAATGTGGATAACAAAGTTCTCCTGTTTTACGTGAGGTTCATCATTGACTATCATTTGCCCTATTTTTGAAATGCCAGAGAAAAGACCAACTGTGTGAATTTAAAAGGTGATCAAACTTTTAGTAGAGTTTGGCATATTTACTTGAGATATATTTGGAACTTTAAATACATTGGAATTTAAAATTGAGGTATATAAACCAAATTATCATTCATTGTGTTATACTCCAGGCATTTATAGTGTCATTTCTCCTAAAGACACTGCAGTGGTTTCTGAGGTATACACTATTCCTCAGGGTAGAACCTCTCAGACTAAGAAATGAAATTTCCAAAAGAAGTCCACCAGGGCTTCCCCGGTGGCGCAGTGGTTAAGAATCTGCCTGCCAGTGAGTGCAGAGGACACAAGTTTGATCCCTGGTCCAGGAAGATCCCATATGCCGCGGAGCAACTAAGCCCGTTTGCCTCAACTACTGAGCCTGCGCTCTAGAGCCCGTGAGCCACAACTACTGAAGCCCGTGCGCCTAGAGCCCGTGCTCCGCAACAAGAGAAGCCACCGCAATGAGAAGCCCACGCACCGCAGTGAAGGGTAGCCCTGCTCGCCGCAGCTAGAGAAAGCCTGCGCGCAGCAACAAAGACCCAATGCAGCCAAAAATAAATAAATAAATTAAAAACTTAAAAAAAAAAAAAAAGAAGGCATCCAGGGCAGACCCCAGAATCTCCTTCCCTTCATCTAATTACAGTCTGACAATGACACAGTTACAGATGAAACGAGACTGGTGATGGGAAGTGTGATGCACTCCAAAAGGTGAGGATTTCCCAGATGTAAGTCCCAGGTCAGCGGTTCTCAGATTTTCTTGCATTCATGCCAAATGTTCGAATACTAGAATTTGAACTAGAACATGTTTCATGGTACCACACATGAAGCACTTCCCAAATATCTTTGACTGTCAGACTCTTTTTCTCAGAAACATTATGTAAAACCAGTGTTCCTTCAAAAATACTTGGGAAACACTTTCCTAGATGACAATGAACTAATTAATACATGTAGTGCTTGAAAGAAAAATATTGTGACCCAAGAATTAAACTCCGTCAAGATGTTCATGCATGAAGAAACTGGAAATATTAAGTTGTATAACAGGTCTCAGAAAGTATACCATACATACTTCCTCTGAAATAATTACTCAAAGATGTTCCTTCCAGTGCTATTTCTAATTGAAATAATAATAAATAAAATATTCTAAATAGGTGTAGCTGTAAAAATAAATATTTTCAGATATGGAGAAAATTGCAATTTTATACCTTCTTAAAATGATAAATATTAAACTAAATATAATAGCAGGAGGTAAATAATAGAGTTAAAAGTAGATATTAATGAATTAGGAAACAAAATCTACGAACGGATTTTTCTAAAATAAACAAATCTCTGATAAGCTTAATCCACTAAAAGAGCAAAATATATAAACACAAAAACACACAAAATCATACAGGTATATTCAACATCATTACATTGGCAGACTTTATTTTGCTACAGACTTTTTTTTCTTCCCCATCTCCTCTCTTCTCTCATGGCATCTTCTGAATTCCCTCTCCTCCCTAAGGCAGCCAATGGAAATGACCTGGTATATATCCTTTCATACATTTCTCTATTCTCATATAACCCTGTGCAAAGACATATATCCATATATAGGATTTTTTGTTGTTTCCTTTTTATAAAACTGGATCCTTATTAAAGACATCTCTCTATAAATTCTTTTTTTTTTAAATTTAATAATACCTCTTGGTCAACCCTTCAGGTCAATGGATACAGAAGTCATTCATTCTTTTTAATGACTGCCTATTTTTAGTTTTCCCCCACTACAAATAACGCTGCACAAAACATCCTTGTATGTACTATGTGTTTCTTTAGGAAAACTTTCTGCTGGGTCAATAAACAGACATGTTTTAAATATGAGTAAATATTGGCAGATTATTTTCTGAGAGGGATGTGGTAATTCATATTCTCACCATCAACGTATAAATATCCCTGATGTATGCAACTTACTGTGAAGAGTGTCAGAAAAAAATTGTGTGTGTGTAGGCGTGTGTGTGAGAGAGAGAGAATGATAAATCAAAAATGGTGATGATAGATGAACCTGGATAAAGGGTTTATGGATGTTCTTTTTCCTCTTTGTGAAACTCTTTTTTAAGTTTAAAATTATTTCAGAAAAGGTTTTTAAAGATATTTAAGGCTATATATTTCCATCAGGATACAGCTTCAACTGAGTCTTACAGGTTTTGGTGTGAAATACTGTAATTATTTACTACTTTCCAGATAATTCATACTTTCTTTGATGCAGTCATTGTTTAGAAGTACATTTTACAATGTCCAAGTAGTTAAGAAATTTTCATTATCTTTATATTTGTGTGCAGTCAGAGAGTGTGGCTTATAAAATTTCTACTTTTAGAATTTTATTAAGGTTTTCTTTTTGGTCAACTATATGGTTGATTTTTAGAAATACTTCAGTGTTCAAGAGATAATGTGTTGTTTCTATTTGTAGAAGTATGAGTTTTCTATCTATGGCATAATTTGAATTGCTGATGTATATTGTTGGTTGTAGTCATGTTTGCTAGGTCTTTTATTGTTGTATTTTGTTTCATTTACTCCCAGTATATCAGTTTCTGAAAATGGCATATTAAAATCTCTCACAAAAGTTACATTTTAAAAATCAAATTCTCTTTGTATTTCTATTAGTTTTTGCCTTATATTTAGCTGCAATATTTTGGAGGGCAGAAAGTTTCATTACTTTATCCTGTTTAATGTTTTGACTTTAAATGTACTTTTGTGATACAATATTGCTACTTTTGCTTTCATTTTATTTGAATTTGCCTGGTTTCCCTTCATTTTAACTCTTTCCCTATCTCTTTAACTGTGTTTCTTATTTTTTAATTGTACTTTAATGGAGGAATTCAGTCTATTTACATTTAGGGTAATAAGAAATACCCTTCCATGTAATCTTATGTTTTCTATGTGTTTTACTTTGCTACTGCTTTCTGTTTCTCTTTAACCAATTAATTAACTTGCTGGAGCAAGTTTTTATTCATTCCCTTTTTCCTTTTTGCTAATTTGGAAGCATTTCTCTGCTTTTCAATTCTGCAAGTGGTTACTTTTTCATCCCAAGAATCATCATTTCATATATTACCTCTTATATCTGACTATGATAGTAATTATCAACTTGCTTCCACCAAATTGCTTTATTTACCTATGCCTCTCTCCTCATAGCAAAATGAAAGGAAATATTTAGAAAGGTTTTGTTTCTTTACTTGCAACTTTCTCTTTATTTTTCATTTCTAGGTTTTGCTCAAGTGATTTTTAAACATTTGGTCAAGGCTATTATTAGGTTTAGCTTTACCTGTTCTAAAATTCTTCACTTAAAACTTTCGATAAAAACCTCCACTCACAGGGGGCTGCCCTGGTGGTGCACTGGTTGAGAATCCGCCGGCCAATGCAGGGGACACGGGTTCGAGCCCTGGTCTGGGAGGATCCCACATGCCGCGGAGCAACTGGGCCCGTGAGCCACAATTACTGAGCCTGCGCGTCTGGAGCCTGTGCTCCGCAACAAGAGAGGCCACGACAGTGAGAGGCCCGCGCACCGCGATGAAGAGTGGCTCCCACTCACCACAGCTGGAGAAAGCCCTCGCACAGAAACAAAGACCCAACACAGCCATAAATAAATAAATAAAATTTAAAAGGCTTTATGGTGCTGCTGTACGAAAAAAAAAACAAACAAACTCCACTCATGCTATTTATTTACCTATACATACATTCATACATATATACAGGTTGTATTAAAAATATTTAACAACCTAGCAGAATCGATAGCAGCCATGAACAAGCATGGTTACCAGTGTTGCCCACCACCATTTTCCCTCAATTTTTTATCTTTCTCCTGGAGCTGCCATTTGGTTAGCACAGTTTCTTAAGTATGTTCCTCAGACAGGTGACACCCTCAGAATTCTTGCATAGCTTCAAATACCTTTATTTACCATGTAGGTGTTATTCTTCTAGCTCGTTATTTGTGATTGAAAAATCTGATTCTAGTCTGGTTTTAGTTCTCCTTCCTTTTTTATCTAATTTCTCCTTTCTGTCAGTTGCACGGGAAAAGACAGTAGTTAACAGTGGAGAAACTGAAACTCAGGTTGTTTTAAACCAAGCTATGTCAAAGTCTATTTCTTTCTTTAGTCAATTGTGTCTGGGGGCTGCGGGTGGAGGAAATGGGAAGATGTTAGTCAAAGGGTACACAATTTCAGTTATGCAGGGTGAATACGTTCTAGAGATCTACTACACAGCAGGGTAACTATAGATAATAATACAGTATAGAATCCCTGAAATTTGCTAAGAGCATAGATCTTAAGTATTCTCACTACAAAAAAATTGTAACTATGTGAGGTGATGGATACATTAGGTTGATTGCGGCAGTCATTTCACAATGTATATGTAAATCAGAACATTGCACTGTACACCTTAGATATATATATATATATATAGTTTTTATTTGTCAATTATACTTTAATAAAACTGGAAAAAATTGTGTCTGAGACATGAAAACCTCTTTTAATTTTGAAATTTATCTTTCTTAAGATAAAAACACCTTTCTCTCCTTCTGGAACTTGCCTTACTTGCCAGTTAGGTCTCCTGTACCTGTCCTCCAAGAGTCTTATATCTTTTCCCTTCATGGTTTTCATTTTTTTGAATTTGTTGCTCTGTTGTGAGATACTTCTTGTACAGGCTACTAAATTTGTTTTCAGAAAAACTATCTTTTCTTTCAGTTTATGTATTAAAAGTTTCAATGAGAAAGCTATACTTTTAGACCCAGACAGTCTTTTTTTATTCTCTAACTGGATCTCCTTAAGAGTTCTTCTTACAGCTGTTTAATTGTCACACTTGATTCTGCTCCAGTGGGGCCCCTGCTCTTCAGGCTCTGCTTTGTCT
Organism: Balaenoptera musculus; assembly: GCF_009873245.2. Taxonomy (NCBI): domain Eukaryota; kingdom Metazoa; phylum Chordata; class Mammalia; order Artiodactyla; family Balaenopteridae; genus Balaenoptera; species Balaenoptera musculus. The sequence continues at coordinate 83,703,716 of NC_045790.1, forward strand.
ACTTTGTTCTGGTTACTGAATGCTGGTTAAAATAGTTACTCTTTTCTTTAGCCCGTTCATGATTTCGCTGGATCAACTGTTGGGTAAAATCACTGGAATCTGTCTCCTGCTGGCAAGGCCTAGGCGGTTCTGGTCTCATTAAGCAGTGGGGAACACAATGGCCAAGCTTTGTAGCTTATCCTGAGCAGAAGAAGGGAGCTTCTGAGCAAACCTCTCTCCAGGACCATGGAGCAGCCCCTCTGCCTCAGGGACCAGGAGTAGTCATCCTGCTTCCTGCTCCCCTGCAGGTCCTCTGAGGCCACGAGGATCGGCCCGGCCCTCCCAGGACCACACACGCTGGGCCCCTCCAGGTGCACAAGCCATCCTCTACGTGTGAGCTGGTGGCCTCAGGTGCCCTGTCCGGTCTCCTCCCGCCTCACTGCCCTGCTGTTGCCTTTCTCCAGAAAGGGAGCAAGAGGGAAAGGGAGTGAGAATCTTTTATCCAGAGGCTGCCTTGCTAGAATCTCAGTCTCAATATATATTATATTTTAGGGCTTAAAAATGTCATTAAAGTTTCCAGCATTGACTGGAGGGAAAAGGGAGGGAGGAATAAAAGAAAGCTCTGAAAGTACTGCTTGGCTAGGGAAGACTATACATGCTGCGTATTTATGCACGAGCACGTGCGTGTGCATCTATAGCAGTTATAGGGCCGTATCTAAGCCATACAAGGCCCTGCTGTGACCCCAGCTTGTCCAGCCCGCCCCACAACTGAAGCCACTTGTTCCTTGATGGGCTCAGTTTTCTTCAAGTCCTGAGATCTCTATGTCTACGAGGTAGCCAGTTGGCCCACATTCAGGAGCTCAGGGGCTTAACCATGCCCTGCTTCTGGGAACCTGACTTCTGCTCTGATCCTGGCATCAAGCCCGTCCCTCCCTCAGTCCCTCCAGGGCCCAGCCTTGTTTTCCTCTTACCTGTCCCCCTGCATATCATTTGGGGTTCAGTCAGAGAAGCAGAGCCACTAGCAAAATGTATGCAATAAGGGATTAAGTATAGGGATTTGACCTTACCTAATCATGGGAACTGGTCAGTCTAAGGGAGGCTGTCACTTCTGTGTCTGGTGCTGGAGCCTCAAGTCAGCAGCGCAGAGAGGTGGGAGGGAATGATGGGAAGGAAGTAGGGAATCAAGGACAAATTGGAACCTGCAGGAATGGGCTGGAATCCACTTGGTGTCTCACTTCCTTCAAGACTCCGACTTTGACGACAGGGGTGACTTACAGGAAAAGTTTTGCTTTTCCCTGTGGAACACAACCCTCAGCTGGCCCAGGGAATCAGGAATTAAAATGGGCAGGACGAGCAGGTGTGGAGGGCTGCACTGTGGGTCTGGATGCTGTCCCACGCCACCCCGGTGAGCCCGCAGGACAGCGACAAGGTGGGTGAGGCCTTGTGCCCTGCCCTTCTAAGCATAAGAAAGAATGTGGCTGCTACTTCCTTTCCACCTTCCAAATCTCAGGGAAAATGTTCCTGTGACCAAAGCTGACCAGGAACTACACAGAGGAGTGAATTCTAGGAAACACAGTTCCAGCTCAGCTAAACTGACATTGTAAACCTCTATTCCCTTTGAGGCTGCAGCTCAGTCACTGACCCAGGGCCACAGGCTGCCCGGTGGCCTCATAGCTCACCTGCGGCTCCTCACCTGGCCCAGTGCCTGCCTGCATTAGTGGGAACCTCTTCCCCACAGGCACCAGGCACTCTCAGCTTGGCCCTCCCTCCCAGGGCTTGTGAAGCTATCATTCCTGTTGTGACCTGGCTCCGGGAAACCAGACCTGATTCCAGTTGGAAGTCAGAGGAATTTATGGACAACTCCTGGTGGTATCTGACTCTCATGAAGCAAGGCTCTCTTCTCTGTTCTGGATTCATGGGCAGTTTTAGGAAGCTGAAGCCATGTGTGAGGAGCCTCTCTGAGCTACCATGGAGCTCAAGGCCCAGGAGTTCTTACCTAAGAGACTGGATGCAGCATTGACCTGGCCAAGGAAGCCCTTCTTCCCTCCCAGTCCCATCCTGGAAGGGGAATGTAGGTCATTCCTGGTGTTTCCAGGATACTGGGCATGACACAGGGCCTAGTGCAACCCTTCATTGTTCTTATAGGGACATTGAACCCTGGAGAATGATGGGAACTAGCCCAGGGAACAGAACAGCATTAAGAGCAACGTCTGGAAGCAGACACCTGGCTTCATGTTGGGGCCTGGCCTCTTCCTAGGATGTGTGACCTTGGGCACATCACTTAACCTCTCTACTCTTCATATCCTCATACATAAAATGGGGGAAAACAATAGTGCCTACTTCATTGGACTGTTATACAGATTAACTGGCATCTTGTTAAGTGCCCAGCACCAAATAAGTGCTCAATAAAATATATTATTATATGTGGACAGTTTCCCCACAGCCAGAGCCCTCCAGCCCAGGGAAGCAGGCTATGCGGAACTTTCTCCAATCCCAGGTGGTTCTTCATCTCAGCCACCTCTGCCGGCTGTTGGTCACCTCCCTTTAACACTTGGCATCACCTTGCCTTGCACTTGAGTTAGTTGCTGGCTTGTCTGTCTTCTTATAAATCTGGGATGTCACCCAGAGTTCCCAGGGGCTGGGTTTACTTCATCTCTCCCCAGGACACAGTCTGGCACAGACTAGGCCTTCAGAAGAGCTTTGAGTGAATGGACATCTTCGATTCCCGGAATTTCTGATTTGGAGGGACTTGAGAGTTGTCTAACCCAATTCCCCACCTGATTTCAAGAATTCCTTTTCAGATCATTCAGAAGATACTCTTTTAGTCTCTGCTTGCATACCTCCAGTGCTGGGAGACTCAACTCACTGTTGCTCAGGGCAGCTTATTCTATTTTTAAAGACAGCTCTATTTTTAGAACTTTCTAATTGTACGTAGTACAATTAATTCTACCATTTGCATCAAATTTTGGTTGGAGACTACAGAAACATGCAGGGAAAGAGCTGGTAAATAAGGATTGTTCTGGGTTTATGGCTGAGGTTACAAAACAATCAGAAGGGTGACAGAGCACACAGTATAACTTTTATAAGCTTTGCTCAACTAGGCAGAAACAGACTCTCGGAAATGTCTCTACATTTCTGCCTCCAGTGTTTACTGGAGAATCCTTATATGGTTGTTATTTACAAATCCAGACAGGAGTTTACAGAGGGCTAGAAGGCAGCAGTTTATAGATGGTTTGAAGACAGAAGTTCATAGAGAACTTGAGTATTTGTTTGCATGCTTATCTTCTAAAAGTTATTTTTCTGCTCCACAATTTTGGAAGTGGAGTTGTTCAAGTTCTGAGGGTATATTTGAAAGCCCCAGTAAGAAAGGGGTTAGACCTTCATCTCCTAGGATAGTGCTTCTGCTTCTGGAAGGGATGCTAGGATTTTTGGACAGATACCTCCCAGCCACCCAGAATGCTCGCTGGAGTTTAGCCAGAACATCAGCCCCCATTGATTAATTTGAAATTCACTCAAATAGCCATTCTTAAATGCCTACTCTATGGAAGGACTGCATTTCAGGCACTCACGACTGGATAGGGGGTGGACGAAGACAGGGTGGTGAGGGCTCAAGTCCCAGCCGGAAAGTTCTTAGAGCCTCCCTGTGGCCAAGCAGTCTGCAGCAGGTTAAGGCTTCCCAGAAAACTTCAGAGAATGCTTCCACTAAACCCTGCATCTAGAGCAAGCAGGAGGGACTTGGGGCCACAGTGTGGTGTAGCTGAAAGAACACCAGAAAGGGGAATCGGGTCCCTGGGGGTAGATGTCCGTTTGCTGATAACTCAATTTTTTTAGGGGAAATTGAAGACGCTAAGATGTTCCCAGCACTAACAAGTTGAAAATTTAAAACTAACAAAGCAGTTACAATCCTCCCCAGCTGCATAGAGTTTTGTGGTTCCCATCCTGCCCTCCTTTGAATCTAATCTTCTCAGTACCCCAAGAAGTAGACAGGATGAAGATTATGATTTCTGTTCTATAGATGAGGAAACTCAGATTTACTGACATGCCAAGGTCACACAGTTGGGGACGGGCAGATCCCTCCCCACCTTGACTGTTATTAGGCCTCTGACCCTAACAACCTGGAATTATGTGGTCAGCCTTGGGACAGCAAAACATCTACCGGGGGAGGTGACTATTTAGATGGCAAATGTGACTTTTATGTGGAAGATGTCTCAATACAGTAGCATTTTATAAAAGGAGACAAGGAATAGGGGCTCACACTGTCTCTGGGATAGTGACGTTTTGTCAGTTTATTAAATTCAGATTTATTGCTAACTCCCTGACCAAAAACAGAGCTGTTAGCAGTCCATAACATGGAGCAGAAATATGAGTTTTCAGTGAATCCAAGAAAAAAATAGAGAAGAAACCTTAATGACCTGTCACTTGAAATAAATCTTAGTGGTCACATAAACCAGGATGACAGGAATTTATATTGTTCCTCAGCACTTGAATGACTAATGTGGTCAGAGTGGGGAGACACAGAAATTATTTCTCTTAACAAGCCAGCACCTGTCTGCACACTCTTGGAACTGCTTTGGTGAAGTCCTGAATGTCGCCTTGACACCCCTCAGTCATGCTGTTTGTGGGCAGTAACCTTCCCACACAGCTTGAGACAAAGGTGGCATTTCAGCTTTGTCCCAGGGGCTCTGGAAGGTTCTTAATCAGAGGAGTAGTGCTGAGATGCTAGAGAAAATCACTGGGGAAACATTGACATAGGCAAGGCAGGGGCAGTGGAAAAGGGCCTCAGAGTGTCTCGGGGTGAATGTACATCTGAACCATTCCCAATCCCACCCCATGCTGGGATTCTGGATTCTGCAGCATCAGAAGTACTAAGTAGAGCTGGAAGGGTCCTCAGAGATCAGTTAGTTCCATTGTTCAGATGAGCAGACTTAGGTTTACAGGATGGAAACAACTAGTTCAAAGTCACAGAGCAAGAGAGTGTCAGATGCAGAATGAGAACTCAGATTTCCAGACTCCTGGGCGTCACATAGCCTCTGTTAGTGGACAATGGTCCTTTCTTATTTGACCCTGAATGAATATAAACCTGCATGCCACTGATATCTACTGGATGTCCCATGTTCAGTACTGGGAATGTAATCGCCCAACTAAACAATCCTACTGAGGATGTTCCCCATGAAAATCATTACTGACCCTAAAAATCCTGCTCACAGATACAGTGTGTTACCTTCGACACTGTGTTTTCACATTCTTCCTCTTATGTGATCCTTATGCACTGAAAAGGCTGACAGGATGATTGCTTTTGTTCTTATTGTATGGATAAGAAACTGAGCTTCCTAAATTAAGGCTAATAAGGCTGCACTTCCGTTATCTCAAAGGAGCAAGAGTCTGAGGAATCAATGAAATCCTGAATGGATTATAATGAAGTGCTGTTAATGGGTCAAGTTAACAACCTTGCCAGGTGTTGTGAAGAATACACAGACTCCCCAGCTCCGACCCTGTTCCTGGAGACACTGCAGTCCACTGCAGAACCAAGAGGCCATCAAACCCCGACCTCTTCTGGCCTGGGCTGTCCTATCCTTCTAGAGTTCACACAACCAGTTCCTGGAGGTTCTGGTTAATTACACTAAAGCAGGGTTTTTTTTTTTTTCTTTCCTAAAAACAGTTCATCTAAAGCTTAATCCTTTAAAAAGGATCTCTACATCTGATTTGATGCCCTATTCTTTTTGTCATTAAATTTTTTGAAACTATTTTGAAACCTGTTCATCTTAGAGCACTTCTGGCTAAATTTTATCCTTTGTTCATTTATCAAATTTGCAGTATTTTATGAAGATGGTATTTCTTATCTACGCAGGTGTCTTTTCTATTAAGAGGTATAAAACCAGCCTTTCCTCAAAATGATATGTATCTAGCAATAAATGCTTGCATTAAAAACCTGAATTCCAGTCAATTGTTATGCACAGACACACCTGATCCTGTCTTTGTAATTACAGATGATATGTACCAATGTTGGGTACTCTTTATCTTGTGCTTCATAATCAGCTATTAATTTATGAACTAAAATATGGAGCCTATATTCCAGGTAACCCAGAATGAGCTGCTGCAGATTTGATTTATTGTGATCTAAGAATGGGCATTAGAGGTTATCCAGGTAACACACAGAGAACACAGGGGGATGCTGTCAGAACCTGGAGGGGAGGAGGCCTTTGAACTCTGGCAAATATGGCATGTATAGAAGTGTTGACAGGAATCAACCTGGGGCTTGGCATTTGAGCCCATCTAGATCTTAAAAGGCTTTAGAAATGATGACTTCAGCAGTCATTTCTTTCAGTCATTCCACCAATTAGCACATATTTATGGAGCACTCACTGTGTGCCAGGCACTACACTTGATTCTGGGAACACAACTGTGGGCCTAGACACACAGGCTCCCTGACCTTGTGGAGCCTATCCTCTAGTGAGGAAGACACATCTTAAGTCACAATCACACATTTGTGTCATTTCCGTTTTTTCTGTGTTAATAGAATTCTGAAACTGTTTGGCATGGCAATATGTCCAACTAACCAATGACATTTCCCAGGCTCCCCTGCAGCTGAGGATAGTCATGTGACACATTCTGGCCACTGAAAGGTAACGAAGTCTGTTGGGTATTGCAGGAAAGTTTTGCTTTCCTGATGTTGGTGCTACCCCTTCCATCTTGTTGTTTCTTCCCCCCCCCCTTTCTTTCTAGAATGTGAATGTGAGACTAGAAGCACCGTCTTGTAGCAATGAGGTGGACATACAGACTTAAGTAAGAAAGAAATTAGCCCCTTCTCTTTGGTTAAACACACAGTAACTGTGTCTCTCTTACATGCAGTCCCTACTGATAAACTCACCTGTGCCTTGGACGTGAGATTATTAGCCAAAATTCTCTTAATGCGTGGTAGGAGCCTGGAAAGGGTGATCCCAGCAGTGGTCAACAGCCAGGACTCCAGAATTATGTCTGCAAGGGCTGGCAGATACGTAAGGTCTAGTCTCCTATGTTTCAAGGGCTCCCCCAAAGCAGACAGCATGTTGTAGTGGGTTGTAAATATTCTTTGCATCTACCATCTGATTGCATTGTGAGGTGGAGGGAAACGCACCCTCTTGCCTACTTCACAGGGCTGTCACAAAGAAGGAGGAGATGGGAGCGTGTGGGTGGAAATCTGTAAAAGCTATGGAGCTGCAGGAAGGTCAGTTAACTTTCTTTTAATACCAGGCAGTCTGAAATTAGAGGTAGCAAGGCAGGAAACACATATAATGAAAGCCTAAGGAAGAGGCAGATTTTGAACTGGCCCCTGAAGGATGGTGCTGACCATGATGGATAGACACAGAAGGCTGAGTACACAGGAGGGTACAGAGCTGGGGGGCCCGGACAGCAAAGGCTGAGAACCAGTGTAGAGAAGAGGTAGGCCAGGACCCAAGTACTTTCATGTGTTAAAGAATGGACTGGAAACCAGATCACCACTCAGGGTAAATGACCAGCAACAGGGTATGAGGGGTGTGTGTGTGTGTTCATGTCAAGGGTGATGAGCGGGGAGGTCAGCTAAGCTGAAGGGATGTGGAGCCGTGGTTGAATTTTTTGAAGCAGTATTTCCAAGGCCTGGGGGCCCAGTGCTAGAACTTGCTCTACGGCACACGCTTAGAAGAAATCCAGGCCCAGGCCAGCCTCCTCTTCCTTCCCAGGGCCACCCATCAACTCTGACACGCACACACTGGGAAGTTCTTTCCTCATGGCACGGCAGGGCCATGGAGAGATCACAACAGGGTGATGAGACAATTAGCTCCTCGCATTCTTCCTGCAGGAACAAATCTGGGCCCCCGTGGCATCTGTCCCCTCCTGTTCCTCCAGCTGGCCTCCTTGCCACGTGCACGCACGCCCTGCCCGCAACCAGGCCCAGCTGCTTGCAGCTCTCCTGCCCACTTCCGTTTCCAGGAGGGGTTCCGGAGGCTGGAAGAGCAGGGGGCGGAGTGATTGATGACAGTGCGCGCGTGCCCCTGGACTCCTCGTCAAAGTTCTCCTACAGGGTTGGCAGCTCTATGTTGAAAGCTGCTCCGTAGCTGAGGCGGCATATGGACTGTTGACAGAGCAGCTGCTGGGGAAGAAGACGCTGAAAGGAAGCCTCAAGGGATAAACAGAGAAACCCGTGTCACCACGTGGCACCCAAGGCGCACTGCTCAACGCCCAGCTCGCAGACTCTCATCTCCTTCCGGGTAAGGAAAGTGGTTTCAGGCAGCTGCGCTAGATCTTATGCTCTTAAAATAATGCTCATCATCATGTTAACATTTGTTGGGTGCTTACGATGTACCAGCCAGTTCTGTAAACTACTTTAGGTGCGTTATTCCAACTCCTCCTTCAAACAAACCTCAGCCAAAATAACTATTATTGATCCCATTTTCTTTTTTTTATAGATGAAAAAACCAATGCTAGAAAGTTTAAGGGTATTATGCTGGTCAGTTAGTTAGTAAGTGACTCACGTTTAACTCCAAAGCCCTTACTCCTAAACATGATTGTGGTTTTCTCCCGCAAGCATTTTGAGTGTCAGATCCCTGGATTAATATGGGTAACTAAGCTGCACCCTGGTGTAATTTACCATACCAGGTGTGGCACGGAGGCATACAGTGAATTAGATGAATAACATATCAATCAACCCTGGGGGGGGGGCGCTGCTTTCACATCCATTTTGCAGGTAGGAGACAGGCCCCTCAGGGAGTCTTGCCTAAGACCTCATACTAAACTTGGCAGACAGGAGACTTGAACTCTGATCTTCAGCATAGAGGTCTGGAGTTTTCTCTGCCCTACCTGGTGTGCATCAGGTTAAGCTGGGAGAGAGGTAGGCTGGGTGAAGGCGGGTGGAGAAGCATGAGTGAGAAAGAACATAAAGCTATGAATGTGATTTATTTCAGTCAGTTGCTGATATCTTAATAAATCCCTGGTCTGTCGAGCCTGGAGAATATTGTTTCTCCAGGAGAAAACAAGAGCATCTAGTTTTAGCAAAAAGATGTTAATTTTTTTTTCTTGTTGTCGAGCCCCAACTGCATCCCAATCCCCGGGGAGCTATGGGTCAGTCTCTGTCCCTCATGTCTGTCAAACGCCATTTTCCCCAGGTGGATCAGTTGCCCCAGCTGGGAACCTGGACCTTCCAGACATGTAGACAGAAACCAAGAGCCCATTCATCACACTGAAAGCTGTTACCCGACAGAGATCCAATCCCATCATGAGGCTAGAAACTTGGAGAGAAATGAAGTGGACTAATTTTTTCAGACTCCAGAGGGAAAAGTTCCCCAGTATCGAAGGCAGCACCATAAACCGCATGAACAGCGCTATTAGACAGCTCCACGTCGGTGTGTGGCAAGACATGGCTTGGCTGTTGGCATGAAGACAAGAACAGAAGCCTGCCACATCTGGATTGCAGACATTTTTAAGGGTCCACTGAGACCATAGGCACTTCTTTTCCAGCCTCTGGGAGGCACAGGGGTACCCTGAGTGGGTCCTCATAGATAGAGGCAGAGGAACCAGACTCCTGGGCCCTTCTTGACTGACGCCCTCCTTTCCTTTCCACCCTCCCCCCAGCTCCTCTCTCCTCAACCTCATCTGATGCTCTTTGACCTCTGGGTATTTGCTTATGCTCTGCCCAAGCAAGGATGTGCTTATTATGCACATCCTTCCTTCCTGCCCACGAAACTTTTATTTATACTTAGAAGCCCAGCTCAAGCCACACCCCTTGCACTCTCCCTGGCAGAACTGGATACTTTCTGCTCAAGATTCCCACAGCACTTTGCATATTCTTCAACTTCTCATATTCTATTGCCTTTGTTTGCTTTAAGGGTCTGTTTCCCACACTAGGCAGAGAAGGAAGTAGCCAGCCCTATTCCCTTCCAGAAGTCCAAGGACCTGGTAGATTCTGATGCTTGGTTGTTGCTCCCTTTTGAATGAACAATTAAGGCGTGATGTCTAACCTTTTGGCAACCTCAGGTTGATTTTCTTTTGTATTATTCATTTTGTACAAACTCCTGAGGGAGCTTTGAGAGACCAGTGGGGAGCAACTTGGAGGACGCGTGAGATGCTGAGACTCCTGGAATTTTGCCCATCCTGAGTTTCTATCCAAACAGAAATGTGTACGCAGAAGAAATATCTTCCCAGGCCAAACCTGGGTATGAGAGAGAGAAAGGGCTTGCTGGAGACAGATTTCAGTCCCAAAGACCTCCACAGGGCTTTTTGGCACCAAGAGTGCTCCCTCCTCAGCCCTTCCAAGCCTTGGTCATGTCGGTATCTTTCCCAGCATCCAAATCAGGCCAGAGGGATTCGTGCCAGTCAATTCCAGCTTCGCCGTCATCCCGCACACCAGCCCTCGATCTAGAGTGAGTCACCCACCCTCAGGTTCTTTCACTTGTGGATAACAAAGATGCTGACTGCATAGGATGGTTACAAGGATGAAATGAGATGTTATTTATTTATCCACTTATATGTTTAGAGTTTTTTATTGCCATAAAACTAACAGAATAAAGTGCCCTGAAACTTAACTGTAAGCTTGATAATTTTTCTTTCCATATATGTATATACTCAGGTAACTATCACCCAGATCAAGATTTAGAGCTAAATGAGATTTTAAAGGCTGACAGCTTATAAACTGTAAAGCGCTGAGGAAATGTTGGTTTTGAATTATTACCAGGAGGTGGAGCCTCTTTCCCATTGAATTCCTCTCCTTCTACAAGATCTAGGTTTCTAGAAATCATTAGCATCAGCTGCAACCACCCTAGCAAATTGTTGCAGGTGCCAGGGCTTCAAGGCCCCCGCTATGCAGAGTGGCCATGGAGACACAGCCCACACAGACCCCAGCTCTCTGAACCACTGCTCAGGGCATGTAACCCTTGCACCCACTCCCTCAGACACCAGGATGTCCTCACAGAAGGGGGCTTATGACAAAACAGCTGTTGTGTAGTTTCAATTCAATACAGCTTGACTCAAAAGATATGCCCTGTATGCTAGGCCCTGGGCAGAGAAGGGGAGAAGGAGCTTCCTAGGCTGGGCGCTCCAAGGGGGCTCACAGACTGTGGGGCTGTGGACATTAACATGTACTTACCTGTGAAGTGAGGCCCACAGTGTCCCCCTTCTCTCCCAAGGGACTCTCTTCCTGAGGATTCCCAGACCTCTCTCTCTAGCGCTGGCTGCTCCTCTGGGCTTTAGCCAGCGTCTCTGCTTTACCTGCTAGGTGTTTCCACCTGGCTGCTCCCTGGCCCCTCAAGCTCAGGCGTGTCCCTAAGAAAACTCATCTTCTTACCTCCTACACCTGGCTTCCTCCTCCTGGCTTTCCTTCTTCATTCTGGCATCACTAACCCCCAATCATCCAGTCAGAGCCATGTCCCAGGGACAATTTTGCCCTTGCCATGCTTCTTCTGGCCATTCTCTACTGCCACCTCTGCGTTACCTCTGGAAACCCTCATTCTGCTGGGAACCTTGGAGCTGGCTCTTTGCCAAAGCTGAAATCTGCTGCCCCATTCCCAGCCATTTCAGGACCTAGAAAGATGCCCCTGCTCTAGAAGTACTCCCTGAGTCCTTCAGTTGCATGTTATCAACCTCATCTGCCTATTGACCGCTGCCGCCCTTCATGTGAACCTCTTTCAGGGCCTCTGGACACTTTCTACCTCGTCTCACTCTGCTCTCCCTGTCTCCTGGTGCCTGGCGTGGTGTTGACCCTGTCGTTGGTGGATGAATGGATGAGTGCTGAGTTCATGACGAGACAGCATAAGCAAAGGCAAAGCTGCTGAGCCATTAATCATACTTTCAGAGACCCCAGCCTTTAAAAAAAAAAAGACCAGGATATGCTAATTCAAGTGGGGGCTTGAGAGTCTTCTTTCACTTTCTCCATCTCTGACCCTCGCGCTAACAGAAAAGGACAGGTGTCTGACACCTCACCGTCCTCAGTGTTTGAAAATGCTGAATCTGGAGAAACTTTGTCATAATTACCTACCCACTTGAAAGTACAAACTCTGTAATTTGCCTTTAAGTGATCTTAAGTTAATATAAATAATGAAGTATGCTCAGAATACTCAAGTACTGGTACATCCAACTGAACACAATTAAAATTAAGATGGATTTATTAGTATTGTGACTATTATTGATTAAAATGGTAATGATAAATAAGGAGAAATGTTAAGTACAACAGGGAATTGGTAATATTTCTTCAAAGTAATCATTTTGCTGTGACTACCCAATTATTAGTACATTTAATGTGTTATTCAGTGCAATTAATTACCCACTTTGCTTCTGGGAAGGCACTAGGAAAAAATTGCTTTCTGCCTGGAGTGGTGGTTGCTGCGGAGAGGGACTGGGAAAAGCTGCTGCTTGCTGGAGCCCCTGTGATGAAGACCACACGCTTTGGGGATGTGGCTCCCAGCAGCTCTGATAGAAGCAGCAAGTGCCCTTGGGGAAGAAGAAGGGACACAACAGAGACCAGGTTCTTGGTCTCACCGTCAGGTGCTTTTGTAGCCATGGGAGGTGATGGTGAACAGCCTGGAGAGTGAAATCAGAAAACCTGGCTTGCTTCATTCTGTATGACAGACTCTAGGTCCATCCACCTCACTACAAATAACTCAATTTCGTTTCTTTTTATGGCTGAGTAATATTCCATTGTGTATATGTGCCACATCTTCTTTATCCATTCATCTGTTGATGGACACTTAGGTTGCTTCCATGTCCTGGCTATTGTAAATAGAGCTGCAGTGAACATTGTGGTACATGACTCTTTTTGAATTATGTTTTTCTCAGGGTATATGCCCATTAGTGGGATTGCTGGCTCATATGGTAGTTCTATTTTTAGTTTTTCAAGGAACCTCCATACTGTTCTCCATAGTGGCTGTATCAATTTACATTCCCACCAACAGTGCAAGAGGGTTCCCTTTTCTCCACACCCTCGCCAGCATTTACTGTTTGTAGATTTTTTGATGATGGCCATTCTGACCAGTGTGAGGTGATACCTTGTAGTTTTGATTTGCATTTCTCTAATAATTAGTGATGTTGAGCATCCTTTCATGTGTTTGTTGGCCATCTGTATATCTTCTTTGGAGAAATGTCTATTTAGGTCTTCTGCTCATTTTTGGATTGGGTTGTTTGTTTTTTTGATATTGAGCTGCATGAGCTGCTTGTAAATTTTGGAGATTAATCCTTTGTCAGTTGCTTTGTTTGCAAATATTTTCTCCCATTCTGAGGGTTGTCTTTTCGTCTTGTTTATGGTTTCTGGACTGGGTCACCTAGTTGTGGGACCTGAGTTTAACCACAGCACCTCCCAGAGGTTCATTTTTCTCATCTGTAAAATGGGAATGATATAGCTTGCTGGCAAAGAACTGTATGTGAAGGGGATCTGTCAGAGGCACAGATGTGTGGGGCCTTGGTGACTGCTTATCAGGAGACAAGACATCCCCCAGGCTCAGTCTGACTTGTGGATTTGCTTCTGGTTCCTGTAAACCACCTCTGGGAGTTGCCCCCTCAGCCTGTCCTAGGTCCCTGACACCTTAAAGCAAGGTGAATGTGGAGGGTTACACACCTGCCTTCCAGCCCACTTCACCCATATCCCCTGACCCAGGTTATAACGTCCATGAACCTCCTTTCCCCTCCTCGCTGGGAAGAATGTAGATGGGTGAGATGATGAAATAACAATTGTTAAACACTTTTGCAGAGCTCTTGCCCATTCATTTTCTTATTTGTGTGTACAACCATCCTACTAGGTAAAGTAGGTTTCATTAACCCCATTTTAAAAATGAGGACACCAGGGTCTAAAGAGGGAAAGTGACTTGCTCAAGGATACAGAGCAAAGTGGTAATTTGGGGTCTTGAACTTGAATCATCCGACACTGAGAACCATGTACCCCTGTCTCTTTAGCTTTCCCATATTATTGTCACGTTTTCTTATCTCTGAAGTCTTCTGGCTCCCAACCCTCCCCAATGGCCAAAGATTCACTGTATTGTTTCATAAAGCTAATTGCTAGTTTTTATATAAAGGTTTTATTTTATGAGCTCCAAATTTCCCAAATTAGATTTTATTAAATTCACACGTATGATTTTCCTTGTTTTTATTAAAATTAAGTTCACTCATTTGCCATTTACAAGGGAGTTTGAAATTAGGATCGCTTTGTAGCCACGGAAACACAGGGAGAATCTTATATGTGATCAGACTTTTACCCACAGAATGGGAAAAAAAGGCAGCTGGTAATTAGGTGCATAATTCATAGGCAAGCTCCTGGAGCACATTGGGCCTGCTCTTCTGCTTTGTGGTTGATGGTTTATGAAATTCTTTCCAGCATGGCTATGTGCTGGGGAGGGGTGGGTAGGATAAAGTGTTGGAAGGAGCTGGTACCAGTCCCAGCTCTGCCCCTCCCTCATTCTGTGGCTTTGGGAAAGGAATGTCTCTTGTTTTGGGCCTCAGTTTCCCCATCTGTAAAATGGGGGATCAAAGAAGTTAGGCATAGAAAAAAGTTTTCATCCCTTGTCTCAATTCTGATTGCTGGCAGCGAATGGCCATAATGCTGCGATGGGAAGGATTTTAATGCCATACCTGGACTCAGCAGAAAAATGCATCTTGATTAACTAACTCATTCAGCAACTATTAATTGAGCAACTACTAAGTACCAAGGACTTTTCTAGGCACTGGGGATAGGTGAACACATCAGAAGAGGCTTCTGTTCTCAGGAAACCGCAACAATAATAACAAAAACAGACAACTAAATACATCACATTTAAAAGATGATGATAGGGACCTCCCTGGTGGTGTAGTGGTTAAGACTTCACTTTCCAGTGCAGGGGGTGTGGGTCCGATCCCTGGTCGGGGAGCTAAGATCCCACATGCCTCATGGCCAAAAAGCCAAAAAAACATGAAACAGAAGCAATATTTTAACAAGTTCAATAAAGACTTTAAAAACGGTCCACATCAAAAAAAAATCTTAAAAAAAAAAGATGATGATATTACAAAAGATAAATCAGAGAAAGTGATGCTACTTTAGATATGGGGGTCAGCCAAAACCTCTGTGAGGAGGTGGTATTTGAGCTGAGACCTGAATGACAAAATAGGTCTAGTCATGAGACGATCTGGTTGCAGCAAATGTGCAGATTGCAAGGTAGGATGGAAGTCAGCATGTCCAAGGAACAGAGGCAAGGCCAGTATATCAGGAGAGGTGGAGATGGGCTCAGAGTGGTAGACTGTGCCTAGATGGTGACTGATTAGTTATGTCTGCATTGACATAATGGGGAAGAGTGTTACTAATGTGTGCCTCCTACTTGCAATCCCTGGACTAAATAATCCCAGCAATGATATTTCAGTATCCCACTGGCAAGACCCCCTTCCTGGTATAGGGGTGGGACTCCACTTGGGTGGGTGGAGGGGAGAGTCAGGTGAGGAAGGGTGTGACATTTGAACTGGGCTTTGATGGATGCTCATTTCCATACCCAGGGGTGACATGCCCCTCTCCATGGCATCCAGTTTTGTCCTGCAATGTCTGGAATGTACTTCTTCAGCAATTTAGGCAAGACACCCTGGTCTGGGTAAGGAGGACTGTCTGTGGCGGCAGAGAAGCTGGGCCCAAGTCCATGCTCTGCTGTTCTTTAGCTACATGACTTAGCTGGTCACTTCAGTCTTTCTGAGCCATAGTTTCCTCATCTTTCAAATGGGACAGTAATAAAATTTACCTCTCAGAGTTCTGTAAGAATTAAATAATAAATTAGCTAATAGGGCCTTATAAAATGTGCTTTCAGCATTTTAATATTTATAACATATATTAGTTATAATACTTAAACAATAAAATATTATTACTAGGATTTAAAAATTGTTATTATTATTAGGACGACTCCTGACACGCATTCCTCAAAAGAATTTGATGTTTTTTCTTGAGTGTAAATTGTCACAGCTTTTATGGAAAGTAATTAGCAGAATGCAGCATGCCATGTCCTAAAAAATTGCTTGTTTCTTTTTGCCCAGAAATTCTACTTCTTAGAATTTAACAAAAAGAAATAAGTGGACTTCTCCTTCTGGCTAAGATGGAGTAGCTAGAAGCAGCCTAATTCTTCTGCTAAGAAATAGAAATGCTGAGCAAAATACAAAAGAAACGGAGATGAATGAACTATTGCGACAAGCAAAAACATGGATGAATGTCACAAACATAATGTTAGGCAAAAGGAACCAGATGCAAGATCTGTACAATTTTATATAAAATTCAATACAAATGATATGTCTACAGATAAGATATATGTAAATATATAAAATTCAATCTTGCGGTGTTGAAGGTTAGGGTAATGTTACCCTGGGAGGAGGTGTAGTGACTGCATGGGGGCACAACAGGAGCTGGGGTTCTGGTAATATTGTTTCTTGATCTGGGTGGTGATTCTATGGAGTGTTCACTTGGTAAAAAAGCATTAAACTGTACATTTTTGAATTGTGCACTTTTGTATATGTATGGTTTACTTTGACTTAAAAAAGTTTACCTAAATAAAAAAGGAAAGAATTTGGTTTATGGATAAAGATGTGTAAACAAAAAGTTTTATCACGGCGTCATGTATAATAATGAAAAATAGAAATAATCTAACAGTCCAAACATGGGAAATACTTAAATAAAAGTATTTCATTAAATACTTAAATAAAAGTGTTACTGATACTCTTTAAAATGATGTTTTCAAAGAATTTTTAACCAGGTGGGAGAATTTTAATATTACAATGATAATTGAGTAAAGTATATACCATGAACCTGTGTGAACAATCCGAGGCTGGGTTATAACTGGGCAACCTCCTTAGCCTTGAAGGATGCAGGGGGTGGGAGAGGCCGCGTGTGGGATGAACCCCCTTCTGCTCAGCATCTGCTTTTCCCATCTTCAGGGGAAGATTAGGATAAGGTTAGGATCCCATTTCCTGACTTTGCTCCTCTTTGTTCCCCTCTCTAAAATCACCCGCATCCTTTCACCACTCTCTTCAAATCTCCACCGTCTTGGGAACCCCACCTAGGGGCCCTGTCCTCTCCTCCAGAGTCCCTTGCCCTCCTCGGTCTGAGCTCTCTGGTCTGGATTGCTCCCCAAAGTCTCCTGCCCAGCACTCCTCTCCAGTTCCCACAGTCAGTCCAGATGTGAGTCTTGGGGAAGAAGAGAAATGTTTTCCTACCTGCCCCATAGTTTACAAAACTGCTCCTGCCTGCAAAGTTGTTAAGTGCTGCATGTTATTAGTCAGAGTTGTGTTTGAAATTCTCTCCATGGTCCCTCTCATCACTTGGCCGCCCACCCTACCCCAGGCCAGTCATATTGGATTTAGGATGGCTGCTGCCTAATTACATGAAGATCTGGGAGAAGCTTTGCCTTCACCACGTGCAAGAGCCTGACGACGTTCCTGTTCAGGCCACCTTCCTCCCCACTCCTCCTTCCTAGAGCCTAGAGAGTGGGGTGGGGGAACAATTTCCACATTTTCTACCATGAATTTTCATTACTTTTATAATCAGAAAAATATTAAATAATGTTCTTTTTCTCTACGAGTACTCTAAATTAGTGCTTCTCAAATGTTAATGTGCTGTGCCTGCAAGTCATTTGGGGAGCTTGTTAAAATACAGCCTGTGATTCAGTAAGTCTGGGGTTTGCCCTGGCATCCTGCACCTGCTCCCAGAGGATGCCAACGCTGCTGGTCCATACCATGCTTTGAAGAGCAAAGTGACAGAGAACAGCTGGAGAGTAGGTGCCAGCTGTGACCCGTCTCCTTGCTCTTCACTGCCCCCAAGCCCCCATGGTTCACAGGTCTTCACATTTTGCTGAGTATCTAGTGTAACGACGATTAAGTAAGAAGTCTTCCAAGAAGGCTGGAGTCTACATATGTATCTGGGCTAACCAGAGCACTTTGGAGGTTAGTTCTTTAGAGAATAGGTTCTCAGATTTGAGCCCCCTTACTCCTCAAGCAGATATAACAAGTTGAACTCATGGAAAGGGACTTAGGTAAGAGGCAAGAGGCCAGTACTTTAGCCCCAGCTATGCCTATGACTCAGTTTCCGAAATTGTAATTGATGGAGTTTAGTATAAGTTGTTGGTAAAGATAATGATTTTCATGATCCTGTGAGAGGGTTGTCATGAAGTTAGGGAGCACTCAGTTACTGAGTCCTCACTGGAGGCTGGAGGGCAGCCTCCTGGGTGTCCTAAAGGGGATTTGAGCATCAGAGGGGAAGGCAGCAAAGAGACCTAGAGGATCCTGATTATAACAAGTCTCAACTAGCCTTCATTTTCCAGTGCCATTACAAATAAAAAGTTCTTAGAAAGACGAATAGGAAAATATTGAAGCTACATTGTGAACTATTTGTTTTATTATTCGAAATTTCTGAATCAAGCAGTGTTAGAGTGGAAAGGACACGTAAAGGCCTCTAGTTCCATCTACTCAGGTGTTTTGTAGAGCCTTGGAGCTGTGGTGAGAGAAAGCGCCCCAAGTTCAGAGGGGACCAGACCTTTTGTGATGCACCCTGGAGTCTCCCAGAGAGATGGCTGTGGTTATCTGGCCTCCAAACAAACACTTCCAGGGACAGGGGGTGATTCCCTGGCAGTCTTTTCACCACTAGGTGGGTCTGAATGTTCAGGAATTCTCCCAGGTGAGTGAAAATCTGCCTCCCTGTGGTCTTCACCCACTGACCCAAGCTCTAAAGTAGGTGTTTTCAAACTTCCCTGGTGACGAGTATCTCCTGGGAGGCTTATTTAAAATTCAACCCAACTCTAATCCATATAAAACAGATTCGTAGGTCATTCCTGGAGATTTTGATTCAATGGGGTTTGGGAATTTTTTTTTTTTTTTAATAGCCATGCTTACTCCCTTCAGGCACATGAAATCAGTGAAGGGGGCATTTGGATACAAAGATTAATTCCTACATGAAAAGATGCTCATCGTTGCTAATTATTAGAGAAATAAAAATCAAAACTGTAATGAGGTACCATCTCACACTGGTCAGAATGGCCATCATTAAAAAGTCTACAAATAATAAATGCTGGAAAGGGTGTGGAGAAAAGGGAACCTTCCTACAGGTAGGAATGTAAGTTGGTGCAGCCACTGTGGAAAACAGTGTGGAGGTTCCTCAAAAAACTAAAAATAGAGTTGTCATAGATCCAGCAATCCCACTCCTGGGTATATATCCAGACAAAACTATAGTTTGAAAAGATACATGTACTCCAATGTTCATTGCAGCACTATTCACAATAGCCAAGACATGGAAGCAACCTAAATGTCCATCAACAGATGAATGGATAAAGAAGATGTAGTGTATACACACACACACACACACACACGCACGCACGCACACAATAGAACATTACTCAGCCATAAAAAAGAATGAAATAATGCCATTCGCAGCAACACGGATGGACCTAGAGATTATCATACTAAGCAAAGTAAGTCAGAAAGAGAAAGACAAATACCATATGATATCACTTATATGTGGAATCTAAAATATGACACAAATGAACATATCTACAAAACAGAAACAGACCCACAGACATAGAGAACAGACTTGTGGTTGCTGGAGTCAGGGGAAGGAAGGATTGAGAGTTTGGGATTAGCAGACACAAACTATTATATATATGATGGATAAACAACAAGGTCCTACTGTATAGCACAGGGAACTATATTCAATTTCCTGTGATAAACCATAATGGAAAAGAATATGAAAAAGAATATATATATATATATATATGTTCTGAATAACGTTGCTGTATAGCAGAAATTAACACAACATTGTAAATCAACTATACTTCAATTTAAAAAAAAGATTAACTCCTTTGACGCAAGAGGAACATCCACTATTGAAAGTGGCAGATATAGGCTGACTTCTTTATTTAATATTTACCAGATGAACTGGTAGGTAATATTTATTTTTTCATCTGAACTTAAAATATGAGGTGTGTATCTATACATTTCTTCTAAATGTTTTAAAATGCCCCTATCTCTGTGATTGTGAGAAAGATCAGTAAGGCTGTTTTAAGACAGATAAAACTGAACAAGGGATTGAGAAAGAAGATATTAAAATATAAAAAATAGCCCACTAATACAGTTGTGATTAATAGTAGCAAAACTGAAGTTAATGTCCAATATTCAGGTTAGTGGATTAACTTTAATTTTAAATATGTTTGTCAAAACCTAGGAAGGACTATAAAGGTATTCATGTCCTTCAATCCAATACTTTCCCTGGAATTTTTCTGGAATTTTAGAGTAAGTAAATCGTGCAATAGAAGATAAAGGAGCCTTATGCACAAAGATGCTCAAAGAGCCATTATTTATAGTTTCAATAAAATTATGAACAAATTCAGTGCTAACAATAGGGTATTAAGTAAATTGAGATATAACCATGAATGAAATATTATACAGCTATTAAAATGATGAGAAAATCTACACATCAACATGCACAAATGCTTATGACAGACAATGTAAGTTAGTAGAATCAAAATTTGGTCAATTTATACTTTATTTTTGGTATATGGCTGAGTATTAGAAGAGAACATGGAAAAAGCACACTTTAATTAAATAATTATTTGCTTAATAAATATATACATATTTAAAATAGTCTCAGTAATACAATAGTGTGACTGTAAAGCCAATGGAAAAATCCTTTTGGAAGAAGTAGAAGGTCAAGCCTTTGATAAATCCCTATTGAAACCAAGGACCCAAAGATCTTTGAGGTCTTGAGGGAGGGCCCTCAGGGTCAGCTGGTTCAACTTCCTAAGCATTGTAAGGATGTTTATTTTAGTACCCTTGACATATAACACCCTGTTCTCTCTCTGACTTCTGTAACTGGTAAGCTACCCAAGAAGTTTTCCTCAAAGTTCGTGCCTACCTTTGGGAGAGGCCCAATGTGTGTGTGGGGGGGTGTTGGGTAGAGGCAGATGCTCAAAAGCGCAACTAGGAAAGCCAGACTTCCCATCTCAAATTTTGTTTTTTCAGACCAAAATTCTTTTGTTCAGAGCAGATTGGCATCAACTTCTCAAAATTTGCATCGTAGAACAAAGATTCATGTTTGAGTAAAAACAAAGAGAACAGCACAGCTTGCGACTCAAAGGTTCCTCCTGCCCCCACTACCACCCGCTCAATTCTCTATTTCTAGTCTGCTGGGCAGAGAAGCCCATTGAGTCGGACTGGGAATGATTTACTGAGGCGAGAGCTTCTATCAATAGAATAAAGGATGGGCCCAGGGCAGAGACTCTAGGAGAGCTGGTTTGGGGGCTGGCCCAGGGCATTAGGTTTCCTTATTTCTGGGTTAGGGACGATGCTGATGAGCATTAAATTTACCAGGTTAGAGCCTGCATAAACGTGATATTACTGATTATTTTGCAATGAGCTAGATTTATGTAGAAAGAGCACATGTTTTAGCATCAGAAAGCCTGTATTCAGTCTTGGCTCTGCTTCTTATTAGTGATGGGATTTTGGCAATCACATCCCCTTTCCAGGCCTCGATTTCCTTACTTATGGAATGGGCAAATAATTTCTGTCTTGTACAAATCACAGGGTTATTGTAAAGGTCATTTAAATAATCAATTGAAAGTGCTTGATAACTGCAAAATATTATGCACACTAATTATTTTAATAATTAATAATGGTAATAGTGACATCACAATTCATAATTTTATTCGGGAGTCCTAAATATTGATTCTCGCAGGCTTGTAATTATTTAAGGGATGAGTTATTGGCTGCCATGTACTGAGGTTGTAGTATAAGTTAAATTTTTTTTCCAGCTGTGCTGATTGGGGAAAGGGTGGTGTGCAGGTGGGGTGGTAAACCAGGAAATCAAAGTAACTGAGGAAGACACCTGTCCGGAGAAAGCCTGACTAGATACCTTAGTCCAAATCCTTGAGTTATATATAATGAGGAGCATGCAAGCCAATGTCATAAATGATAGGAAGGCATCTTGAAGTATCTTGTGAGAATGATGAATTGGAGGTGTCTGAGATAGGTCAGATGTGGAGCTGGTCATTGGAGGGACTGCTCATTGACCAGTGACACTGAAGCAGATCCACTCAGGAACAAGGGGGAATACAGGTGACCAAGAAGGTGGGTCACCTTCCATCTGAGCCTTCTTTAGATGATTTGTACCCCTTCCTCCCTTTCTTCCTGAATCTCAAGGCCAGGGACCTGAAACCCTGAGATGTGAATCTACAGTTCACTGCTCCCTCTTTCCATGTTATCCCATCCTCCAGCTACACAGATGGAGTGATGATACGTAATGCATGCTTTAAAACGTTCTTTATTACTCAAATGATACAATAATTCAATTCTTTTTGTAAAAGAGCTAAAGGAGACAGATGTGGTATATAAAAGGAGGTGAGCTCCCTTTCCCCCACTCCTCCCCACCCCTAGAGGAAGTGTGGTGGATGCTCATCTCCCCTCTTGATGCATTTACACACATACATATATTAATCACATATCATTTTTGCTGCTTGCTTTTTTCACTAAGTAATATATTGTGGAGATCTTCCTACTGCCATATCTCTAATGTATTCTGCTTTCTGAGGAATGGGTAGACCGTAATTTACTTAACTATTCCCCTCCCTATTAATAGTAAGTTAGGCTTTTATTTTTTTGCTACCGCACACAATACCATGATGAACATTCTTGGATCCATGTACAAAAACTTGTACAATGAGTTGTGTGGGGCACACAAACAACTATTTCTTGTGGGAAGAGTCCTAGGAATGGAATAGCTGGGTCAATTGATATGTGCATTTGAGATTTGATGAATGTTTTCAAATGGCCTTCATCAATTGGCTTCATCAGTTTACACACTTGGTGTGTATGAGAATGTCTGTTTCTCCACATTTTTGCCAATACTTGGTATCTATCTTTTTTTACTTTTTGTAAAATAATTCTTTTTTCCCTGACTAACGCAGTTTTGTGTGATTATGAATTGTGTGTGAATTATTAATTTTCTGTGAATTGTCTGTTTATTTCCTTTACAAAATTTTACAATTGAGTAGTCTTTTTCTTTCTGCTTTGTTAGAAACTCTGTATGTTCTGGATATTAATCCTTTACCAGTTAAGTGTGTTGTAAATATTTTCCCCTAGTCTTTTAACCTTGGCTTATCTTTTAACTTGGTTTATGGTATATTCTGACAAAATTTTATAAATTTTATGAGCTTAAATCTATGAAATTTTTATAGTTTCTAGATTTTGTCTTTTTGTTAAGAAGGCCCTAACATTCTAAATTCATAAAAAACATTCACCTATATTTTTTCTAATATTTTTATAGTTTTGCTCTTTAACTCATCTGAGGGTTATTTTCTCTGGATGGATAGTGTGAGTTAGGAATCTAATTTAATTTTTTCCCCAAATGAATAGATAATTGGTCCAGTCTCACTTCTGGATTAGTCCATTGTTTCTCTACTAATTTGAACTACCACCTTTATTGTATACTTAATTTTCATACATAATCGGGTTTATTTCTTGGTTTATTAATCTGTTCCATTGATCTATTTGTCAATACCTGCACCAATACTAGACCATTTTAATTACTATAGCTTACAGTGTGTTTTGACATCTGGAAGGATAAGACCTGAATAAAAAATGCTGTTAATTTAGGCTGGAATTGCATTGATGGACAAATGTGGGGTAAATCAGTGTATTTTCAAAACTAAGTCTTCCCAATCAGCTTTATCACTTCAGATATTTAAAAGGTTTTCATGTTATTTGATCTTCAAATAGATCTTACACATTTAAAAATTATATTTGTTTTCTAGGAATTTTATGCTTTTTGTTATAAATTGAATCCTTCTAAAATTACTATTTAATTAATACTAGTATACAGGAAAGTTACTGATTTAAGTATATTGATGTGTATATCCATAGTTTTGAACTTTCTTATTAGTTCTAATAGTTTTCAATTGATTCCCTTGGATTTTTTTAGGTGGGAAATCATGTTATCTTCAAAAAGTGAAAGTTTTTTTTCCTTTCCAAGCTTTATGTCTCTCTTTTCCTTGTCTTTTGATCTCTGGGGCAATAATGCCTCGTATCAGTGATAGCAACCAATTTTGTCTTGCCCTTATCTTTAGTGGGAATGCTTCTGAGATTTCACCATTAAGTATTTCATTGTTGATGATTTCTGACAGGTATCCTTTTTTATGTTGAGAACTTACATTCCATTCCTGACTTACTGAGATTTAAAAAAATTAATTGTGAATGTTGAATTTTATTGAATCCTTTTTGTATTTAATGAGATAATTAATATTACTTCATCTCTGTGATAAATTACAAGATGAATTTCTCTAACATTGAATTGCCCTATGCCCTTTGGATAAGCTCTTTTTGGACAAAATATATTTTTAAAATATACTCTTGTATTTGATTTGTTAATATTTATAATTTAGGATATTTGCATCTCCATTCCTGAGTGACAGCTGGCCACACTTTCCTATGATTCTTACTCTCCTTGTTCTTGTCTCTGATGTTATTCTATTTCTAGCTATAATCTATGGCCACTCCAGTTTTCTTACTCTTCTCCGAACACCTCAAAGACAGCACACTCACTGCTTCCTTGGGCTGGGATGCCTTCCCCAAGAGGTCTGCATGGCTGGATGCTGGATACACCTGGCTAAATATCACCACCTTATCTAAACTCGCTGGCCCCCATCATCCTCTACCCCTTTAACCTGTTCTACGGCCTCCATAGCATTATTTCTATCAGAAAGTATATTATTAACCAAATTGTTTCCTTGTTTATTATCTGTCTTTTCCTACTAAGCTATCACCCCACTGTAGCAGGGCCATTTTCTCCCTGGGTGCTGCCACGTATCACACAGTAGATGCTCAGGAAATACTTACTGAATGGATGAGTGGTTTTGTTTTGTTATTCCAGGCAAGGGACTTGGGAGACAGAATTCTCAGTTTATTTAGGTTTGAAACATGTTTTAATTTTGTCTTTTCCATTGCATGCTAGTTGGTTGGCACAGGATTCTAATATTAAGTGCCAGTCCCTGCATTTGCAAAGTGGGGATAATAAAGGCACTCATCTCTTGGAGCTTTAAGGGCACTCAGTGAGAAATGGATACAAAGTACTTCTCACTATGCCAGGCATGTAGGTAGCTAGTGTTCAGGAAATGCTTGCTATTATTGTTACCGACTCCCTCACACAACACAGAGAGTCCTCCCCGAGTCTCAGTTTCTCCTCACTGTCCAAGGTAATCCCTGCCTTGCTTATTTCACAGGGTGATATGAGAATCATGAGCATGGAATTTGAAAACAGTGAGGTGTCATGTGAATAATGTGATTCTTTCCTGCCATGTTCAAGAAAGAGTCCCATTAAAGGAACCAGGGAAGTAGTGTGACCCTTGGGCAGAGAATAGACCTGGAGCTGGACAGACCTGGGCTCAAATCCTGACTCTATTTACCAGCTGTGTGACTGTGGGCAAATTACAAGCCCCTCTGATCTTCATCTTTGTTGTTATTGCTGTTCATTCTGTAAAATAGGTGATAATAACACCTACTTCATGAGGTTACTGTGGGAATTAGATCAAAGTGAATATATAAAAAACCCAGTTTAGCATTTTTCACAGAAGTGGGTATTTAATAAATGATATCTATTAATATTATATTTGTCTATGAAAAGGATTGGCAAGCCATAATTTAGAACATTCTCTTTCCAATTTCCCATCATCGAAATAATCACACTTCGCACATCCTCACTGGCAGATTTCACAGCTAGTGCATTCAGGAAAAGTTATTTATTTGAATAACAAATTCTCTGCCCAATTCCCTGAACTGCACATTCAAGCAGGGGTTGTTATAAGTCGACGGTGTGGGGTGGACTGAGGTAGGTGTGGTGATGATGGTCGTAGTGCTAATATGTGCGGACCCCTCACTGTGTTCCAGGCACTGTGCTAAGAGCTTTATAGGCACTCCCTCATTCATCCTCATCTGACAGATAAGAAAGCAGGAGCCCAGAGAGGCTAGACAACATGCCCAAGGCCACACAGCTGTCGAAGGCAGAGGTTGTATCTGAGCCAGCTGCCTGACTTGGGAATCCTTGTTCAGTATTAGAATGGGACAGAGGTGTCTGGGCATAACAGCTCTTCTTTCTAAGCTTACGGAACAAAGGGAGAGCACAGGCCTCCAATGTGCCACTTTTCATGGGCATAGGTTACTTGCTCATAGTATGTGCTTGACTAATACTTTTTTGAATGAATGAAAAATCAACGAATAAGTGCATCAACAAAGGTAGTCTTCCTCTGACAACCCTTGTAAACAAGACCATAAGTGTATGCTGTAAAGTTTACAAATAAGTGCTGGAGAGGATGTGGAGAAAAGGGAACCCTCCTACACTGTTGGTGGAAGGTAAATTGGTGCAGCCACTACGGAAAACAGTATGGAAGTTCCTCAAAAAGCTAAAAACAGAGCAGACATAAGATCCAGCAAACCCACTCCTGGGTATATATCTGGAAAAAATGAAAACTCTAATTTGAAATGATACATGCATCCCAGTGTTCATAGCAGCACTGTTTACAATAGCCAAGACATGGAAGCAACCCACATGCCCGTCAACAGATAATTGGCTTAAGAAGATGTGGTATATATACCATGGAATATTACTCAGCCATAAGAAGAATAAAATATTGCCATTTGGAGCAGCATGGATGGACCTAGAGAATATTATACTTAGTGAAGTAAGTCAGGCAGAGGAAGACAAATATTCTACAAAAATATATATGGAATCTAAAAAATAATACAAATGGATCTATATACAAATCAGAAACAGACTCACACACATAGAAAACAAACTTATGGTTACCAAAGGGGAGGGGGGAGGGACAAATTAGGAGTATGGGATTAACAAACTACTATGCATAAAACAGATAAGCAACAGGGATTTACTATATAGCCCAGGGACTTCTATTCAATATCTTGTAATAACCTATAATGTAATATAATCAGAAAAAATAACTGAATTACTATGCTGTACACCTGAAACTAACACAATATTGTAAACCAACTATACTTCAATATAAAAAAAGAGTATGCTATAAGACTATATGCTATAAAAGAGTGTGTTGTAAACAAGACTATGAGATCACAAAGAAAACAATATCATTCACTTTTAGCCCAGAACTATAGGCAGTGCTCCATCTTAGCACCTATTCTTGGCATTTGTTTCCTTCTATTAATTATATTAATCTATGTGGCAGGCTAGATAGCTGCTCACCAAACCCAGGCTGTGTTTCTCAGCTTCTTGTGCTGTGAAACGGATTCTTGCCAATGGAATGTGAGTGGAATTGATGGGTGTCACTTCCTGGCTGTGGCGGTTAAGAAGTAGATGTGTGCCTTCCTTTATTTTCCTCATCTGCTGGCTGCATGCAGGGGATGAGGACAGAGCCACAATATGGAAGGAACCTGGGTCCCTGGAAGACTGCCCACCAAACAGCACACCCTGTGTTGGATGTTCCCATGAGCGACAGAACTTTTGTTCCAGGCCACTGGAATTTGGGTATTTGTTACAGCTCTTAGCATAGCTTTTCTCAAAGCTTCAATTCCTTCTGAATTATCTAATCTCCTTCATAGAGTTTCAAATATATATATATATACACACCACACACACACACACACACACACACATACACACACACACATATATGTTGGTTCATTTTGTTGCTGATAATTTGTGAAAGTATAACGAATAAAAAATAGAGGCAGAAGAATGCCCTAGAAGTTCCTTCTCCCTCTCTTCTCAAGGTATAGAAATGGTCATTATAATTTACAAAGCAGTTTTCCATAAACATTTAACCCTTATAATTTAGAGGTGTATTTATTTTTATACAGAGGAGGAGATTAAAATTCATTTAAGGGATTTTCCCCAGGTCACCCAGCTGGCAATTAAAGGGCAGTGTGGGGACTCAAACCAAATTTGTCTGGCCTTGCCTCCTCTGCTTTTTTTTTTTGTCACAGCACACTAATAAATGTGAAGTGGATAAGTTCCCTTTCTGTAAACAGGGTGTCTAAGATGGTTCTGATAAGTGCCTTGTCTCTTCCTTCTTTACATCTTTTTCCTCTGCCAGGGTTTCCTTGGGATGTAGTGCCCAAAGCTTGTGATTAAAAACAACAGCAGAAACAAGAGGAAAACATCTCCTAAAAATAAGTAGTGCCTTGGAACACAATGTGCATGGACTTTTAGGAGGTGGACGGGGGTGTGTGACATAGAGGAGCCACAAGGAGAGCTCTGATTCTCCGTAAGAGGCGTTTTTCTATTGTCAGCTGCTCCTGGGAGGCTCCACGAACTTGATCTCAGAACCAGGGTCAGAAAAATTGGACTCATCCTTCCACTAAAGCATGAGAAGACTTCCTTCAGGAGTTCAAACTGCTTCTAAGGTAGAGCCCAACTAGCCCATGTAGATTATGTTATTCAATTATACAGTTGGTTCAAAAGTATTTAATGAAATGGGAAAATGCTCATCCAAAAATACTGAGTGATAAAATAGTATGATGCAAAATAGTATAATCAAAAATTTATTGAGGGAATCCTCTTGTACTGTTGGTGGGAATGTAAATTGATACAGCCACTATGGAGAACAGTATGGAGGTTCCTTAAAAAAATAAAAATAGAACTACCATATGACCCAGCAATCCCACTACTGGGCATATACCCTGAGAAAACCATAATTCAAAAAGAGTCATGTACCACAATATTCATTGCAGCTCTATTTACAATAGCCAGGACATGGAAGCAACCTAAGTGTCCATCGACAGATGAATGGATAAAGAAGATGTGGCACACATATACAATGGAATATTACTCAGCCATAAAAAGAAACGAAATGGAGTTATTTGTAGTGAGGTGGATGGACCTAGAGACTGCCATACGGAGTGAAGTAAGTCAGAAAGAGAAAAACAAATACCGTATGCTAACACATATATATGGAATCTAAAAAAAAAACATGGTCATGAAGAACCTAGGGGCAAGACGGGAATAAAGACACAGACCTACTAGAGAATGGACTTGAGGATACGGGGAGGGGGAAGGGTAAGCTGGGACAAAGTGAGAGAGTGGCATGGACATATATACACTACCAAACGTAAAATAGATAGCTAGTGGGAAGCAGCCGCATAGCACAGGGAGATCAGCTCCGTGCTTTGTGACCACCTAGGGGGGTGGGATAGGGAGGGTCGGAGGGAGGGAGACGCAAGAGGGAAGAGATATGGGGACATATGTATATGTAAACTGATTCACTTTGTTATAAAGCAGAAACTAACACACCATTGTAAAGCAATTATACTCTAATAAAGAGGTTTAAAAAAAAATTTGTTGAAATTTTTATGTAGTTACATACACACTTGGCAGAAAGACTGAAAGAGAATATACCTCGGTGTAGCTGGAATTATTTCTGGGTGATGAGATCTGAGTTGAAATTTATTTATTTTTAAATTCTTTTCTGTCATTTTTAATTTTCATAAAATAAACTATTTTTATAATCATAAAAAATGTTAAGAAATAAATAGAGGTTGGTTTTCCTTGAATTGATTTGATTTTAAGGTTTTTGCTTATTTTCAAATTATAACTTTGTCAGGAGATAAAGGATAATTAAATGAGTTATAGAAAATTTGCCACAAATAAAAAATTGCTATTAATGTTATAAATTATATA
This sequence comes from Balaenoptera musculus, assembly GCF_009873245.2. Lineage (NCBI taxonomy): Eukaryota > Metazoa > Chordata > Mammalia > Artiodactyla > Balaenopteridae > Balaenoptera > Balaenoptera musculus. Next base: position 83,733,309 of record NC_045790.1, read on the forward strand.
ATCAGTTATCAGATTAAAATTAAAGCCACCGTAACAGGTTATTCATACAACACTCCAAACTTTTTTATTCTGAGTTGCCTTGTCTACTACGTAGAGTTTAGATAACATATAAGTTGTTTCATTTTGTTGTTGATGTTTTGGTCTGGTTGAGTTTTTTCCCCAAATTATACAAACAAACAGATTCAAAACTCCATAGCTAAAATTAAAAAGCAGACTAGATGACAAAACATATGTATATAAATTTGACAGAAAGTTCAGAATTGCATTTTCTTAAGAGTGTTTTGTTTTTTTGTTTTTTTTTTAAAGATTGATTGATTGATTGATTGATTGATTGCTATGTTGGGTTTTCGTTTCTGTGCGAGGGCTTTCTCTAGTTGCGGCAAGCAGGGGCCACTCTTCATCGCGGTGCGCGGGCCTCTCACTATCGCGGCCTCTCTTGTTGCGGAGCACAGGCTCCAGACGCGCAGGCTCAGTAGTTGTGGCTCACAGGCCCAGTTGCTCCATGGCATGTGGGATCCTCCCAGACCAGGGCTCGAACCCGTGTCCCCTGCATTAGCAGGCAGATTCTCAACCACTGCGCCACCAGGAAAGCCCTGAAGAGTGGAACACTTCCTTAAAAAAATAAATTTTTTTTTAAATTTTATTTTTTTAAGGAACACTTATAAAGTGTTCTTTATAAGAAAACAATCAAGTCCCTAGTAGGTAAATGAACAAACGCTGTAAGCATATTTTGCTCAATAATAATATAACTAATGAAATATAACAAATGGATAAATGTTAATTTTGACTAGGAATCAAAGCAGTGCAATATAAACAACTATGAGAAACCCCAAATGCTGACAAAGATAGTTGTGGAACTGGTGAGCTTCTCTGCAGCCTTCTTCGAATCACCCTAGTGATAGCTATCAAGAGCCATTAACTACCACTCTGACCCTTTCTCTCAGTTATCTCAATTATGGAAATCTGCTGTGCAGATAACTCAACAGAAACAAAAGCCTAAATGAAGATAAGAATTAATTCTAGTATTTTCTCTAAGTGTAAGGAAATATACTTGAAACAACCCAATAATCCACCAAATAGGAATGGAAGTAAATTCTAGTATCCCAACTTAATAAAATATAAGGCAATGGTTATAATGACAATTGTGAGGATCACACAGAACTATGAAAAACATTTATTATACAATATTAAATGTAAAAGAATATACAGTTATATTTCTGCTATGATTGCTATTACTTCAGTGTAAAATTGTATGTGCCTATGATCACGGATGGAAAAGAAGAAAAAAATGAAAGCAGTTGCATCTCAGTGAGGTTATAAATGATCTTTCCCCTTTCTCAAATATTTAAAAAAATATAATTTTGAATGTGTGTTTTAATGAAAAGAAAGATTTTTATTCCTACTCATCTCCATAAATAAAGAAAAATCTTCTAAATGTGAGATTCTGTGAAATTTGAGTTGACTTAATTCTTGTTTAGAAATAAAAAATGATTAAAAATCACTACTATTGGCTAATTAAACAAATATTTATTGCACTTCATATTTGTTTTCTATAGTGGTTGTAACAAATTGCCACAAACCATGGCTTAAAACAACACAAATTTATTATCTTATGGTTCTGTAGGTCAGAAATCAGACAGGGTCTCACTGGGTTAAGATCAAGGTATTGGCAGGGCTGTATTCGTTCTGGACTCTCAAGGGAAGAAGAATCTGTTTCCTTGCCTTTTCCAGTTTCTACAGGCTGCCTGTATTTCTTGGCTCATAGCCCCTTCCCCCATTTTCAAAGCCAGCCTTGGCAGGCTGAGTCCTTTCCACATTGTATTACTCTGACCATCTCTTCTGGCTTTTCTTCCACTTTTAAGGACTCATGTGATTAAACTGGGCCCACCTGGATGATGTTCCTATCTCAAGGTCAGCTGATTAGCAACCTTAATTGCATCTGAAGCCTCAATTCCCTTTTGCCAAGTAAGGTACCCTATGAATCATTACTCTGCCTGCCATAAGCCCCTACTCTGCGCTACATGTGGTGCTAGTTGATGTTGGGGAAAAGGGGAGGTGGGCTCAAAGATGAAGTTAATGGTTAGAAGTTGAGATCAGCCATCAGACTCGGGAGGGCAGCGTGGTTCCTTTTAGCTGGAAGACTCAAGGCGGGGTGGGGGGAGGGTTCATGGTGAATTGGCATTTGGACTGGGCCCTAAAGGGTAGGTAGGATTTGGACACAAAAATTGGCAGAGGAAGCCAATGGCATTTCAAATAATAGATATTAAATGAAAGCTAGTGAAATAGCCATTTTTGTAAGGGAAAAATGTTCAAATATTGACTTTTTAATTCAACCTCATGCATCAAAGCAAAAGGCATGGGGGCAAAAGACAGCACTAAGTGTCACAGGAAAAATCCAGAAAGTCTCTTCTACCTCCTTTCCGACTCAGCCAGAACTTCTAGTTTGTTTGTTTATCAGCTGTTCATACTCTTTTTTCCTTACACAGCCTCCAAGGTGCCAGTTATGCAGTTCCCTTCCAAGTAAAGTAGCCTCTTAGCAACCTTTTTTTCATGGTTTATGAAAGCTTCATGCTTTGAGCAGAACAAATTCTGCTGTTTGGATTGGACCAGCTGGAGCTAGAGGCTGCTTAACAGAGAAACTCCTACTGAATGCCAATTGTCTGGCCCTGTCAGATTGTCTCTGCCTAGGACAGTAGAGCGGGAGAGTCCAAGAGAAGGCAGAAACCCCAGGAAAGTGGGAGAGAGAGAGAGAGAGAGAGAGAGAGAGAGACAGACAGACAGACAAGGTGAGCATTGGCTCAGAGTTGCTACTACATCCTCCCAATAAGGCCCCCATTATTGAAGAGTGTATATCTGTTTCTTGAAGTCAATGAAAATAGTGTTTGGCATGTTTTAAGGAGGAATCATGAGGCCCCACCAAACCTCTGAGTCTGTTGTGTTTGCAGGTTATTTTGGTTATTAATATTTTCCTATTGATTTGATTATTCATGAGCTGGAAACACTCCATCTGGTAGCCAAGTGCTTCTCTTTTGCACCTTATCACACAGAGCTCCTAATTTACTGATTTTCAGATGACTACCCATAGAATTTTTTTCTCCCATTCCTGGATAGACTCTGTATCATATCACATCATATCACTTTATCAGTCTGGGTTCACAAAGGTGAGGCCGCTCCTGAACCTCCATGTCTAAAATTCAGAGGAGACAGCACGTGGTGGATGGTGTTGCCACAGACTCTGCCTTAATAACCAACTCTAAATGGCAAAAGCAGAAAGATAGGGTTAGAGTGAATTACAAGCCTTTGCATTCAAATTTGTGGGGTTCCCCCTATAAAAATAGAACTCTATTAAAACTCAAAGCAGAGGAGGACTTATGACAGCTGCTGAGTTGCAAGGCAGGCAAACCCTTAAAGAAAAAAAATAGTAGACTAGTTAATAAATTAACTCAGGAAAGAAAAAAAGGCAACTAAATAAAAGAAGACAACTTCGAATGGTATTATTAGTTATTACTATTATAAGATGGAATAAAATGGAAGCTGACAGGAAGGAGAGAGAAAAGAAATGGTTCACAAAGCATTTCTCAGAAATTTAGAATCAGGAAGATTTTGAATTAACCCCTCTTCATAATCACATGCTTCAAAGAATTACAAAAAGGACATTAGAAACAATAAACAGCAAACTGGAACTCATTACCAGGCACCGGGAAGAAAGAAAATAAGCTTGTGGATGAGAGGGTAAAGCCAGCCAGACCCAAGAAATTCCATAAATTGTGCTTTAAGACAAGAGAGGGCTTTGAAGATTGGCAGAAGAGGAATGTTCTCCGAGGTACAGATAAATCTGAAGGAAGTGAAAAACAAGTAGGAGGAAAAGAGGAAGAAAACAAAGAAAAATTCTCACAACAATACGGTTTGTAGAAACAACTCAACAAACCCGCAAAGAGAAACCCTTTTATGGCCCCCATTTATGGTCCCTTTTAATACACCAACCAAAATAAGAGCCCAGCCCCAGGTTTTGTTTCCAGCCAAAATGTGTCTTTGCATTTAAGAAGAAAAGATGTTTGCACACCTAGAAAGTCCACAAAAATTAATCAATCTTGGTGCTGAAAGAAAACATTCAGAGGTCAGAGAAATTTGTTACTCTCTTATCCCAGGTGGGGTTAAGAGAAGGACTGTGCTAGGTTGGGCAACCTCCCACCCTGGTTGTGCTGGGATGGAAAGGTTCCCCAACATGAGGGACTTGCTGTGCTACAGACAAGACAGCCCTGAGCAAACTGGGATGGCTGGTCACCCTAGCACTGGCTTCCTCCACGTGACAACCTAGGCAAGCTAATTAGGCTTGACAGTCAGTAAAATTAAGATAGAGAATTCTCTAAACTCTTCAGGTACTGAATTTTCAAGTTTGTTGTTTTCTTCTGTCTCCTAGGAAAATGTTCCTAGAATATTCAACATTTGCTCATTCATTCACTCATCCAGTTAAATAGTGATTGTGGGCTTTTTAATGTCTTGGGCTGGGTGTGCGGTTCCAGTGGCAAACAAGCCTCTGCCTTCATGGGGCTTCGTGGGGGAAAATGTTCCTAGAATATTCAACATTTGCTCATTCATTCACTCATCCAGTTAAATAGTGATTGTGGGCTTTTTAATGCCTTGGGCTGGGTGTGCGGTTCCAATGGCAAAGAAGCCTCTGCCTTCATGGGGCTTAGAGGAAAAGTGGGAGAGCTGGGTATGAAATACACAAACATGAAGATGTGTATAATTGGAAATGTGATAGAAGGTATGAAGGAAAAGGACAGTGTGATATGATTGAGAGTGATATGTCATTTAGACTGAAGGAGGGGAGTTCTGGCTGGAAATGACCCACTGGAGAAGGGACAGGAAAGCAGAGACCTGAAGGATGAGAGGAGAGGGGAGGCAGATGAAGGATGGGGCTACAGTGGGGAAATGTGTGTCAGGGTAGAGACGGAGGACAGAGAGTGTTCCAGACAGAGGGGCAGCACATGCAAAGGCCCTGAGGCAGGAAGGAGCTTGGTGAGTTAAAGGAGGTGAGAGAAGGCTAGTATCTCTCCGAAATTAAGCTGGAAGAGCCAGAAGTACCAGGAGTGACCATGGCAGACCACGGTCCAAGCAGAGTTGGTGAGAGAGAGAGAGAAGTGGACCCAAGAAGCAAAGGCTAAAGGTCACTGGTGGATAGTGATTCTTTTTGCCTACACTATTCTTATAGAAATTTAAAGAAATGAGTATAGCTACCCCTGTGGTCTCTCTGATGAACACGTGTTATAAAAGACTCTGAAACAAAGCTGAAAATAAGAGATTTAGAAGAATGTGTCGTGGCAGATAAAACCCTCCTCAATCTGAGAATTGCAAAAATGAAGGGAAAAAATAAAACGCTGTTTCTAGCTATGCTAAATGCCAGAATAAGGGAGGTATTAAAATGTGGGCAAAATTTTGGTGCTAGTGGATGGTCTCATGTCCAGAAGACCCAGAAATGCCTGAACATTGCTTAACAGTCACCTTAAAAGAGTCCCCAAGAGTTATACCAAAGGGACTCTGGTATAGGAAAGCAACATATTCTTGCTGAGTTTTTTTTAAGCACAAATGTATCCATAACCTGTTAATTATTCAGATTAAACCAGCAGGGAGGATTTTTCTATGCTTCTAAACTCCATCTTTGGACCTATTGAATATTGTAAGTAAAATCTATGTGAAGATGTTGAAAACGCGTTTTACAGTTTTGAAGATGAAACAAAAGCAAGAATACTGGATTACAGAAACTCGTAATCACGTTGACAGAGTGGAATGATTGACCTACCAAGAGGATGAAATTTAGCAATGATAGGAGCCCAGTGGTCAGCCAGGAGGAGCTCAGTGCTAAGGAAGGGAAAAGGCTAGGACGAGGATTTTCTGTTCAAGAGTCTAGGCTCAGGCTGGCCCCAGGCTGCACGGGACCCAGGGGGCAGCCACAGCGTGCACACAGACACGGTATGACCTCTGCCTGAGAGGCTAAGGCCCAGGTGGGCGGGGTGGCCATTTCCATGTAGTCCTCCAGCAACTGTCTTTCACCCAGTAGTCTGTCTGGTGGCGCAAGTCTGGGGATTGGGGCACATGTGCTACTCAAGGTTCTTGTCATCTTCTCCTTTGCTTCCAGAAGGTGGAACACAGGCTATAAAACAATGACAGGTAACTGTCTCTCTGGTTAACTAAACCTCCAGGCACCTACATGCCAAACAGCACAGGGGAACATTTAAAGGAAAGACAAGTACATATATGGAAAAATTTCAGAAATGATTTTAAACCCAAGGAAGTCAATACATTGTGTGGATTTTGAAATATAGTTCAAATTATGGTGTGACTCGACACTCTGAATTTTTATTTCAATTCTTGCCATAAAATTCCCACTAGATCTTTTGTTTTATATGCTTGAAATAAATGTTAGAAGGTTTTATATGGCAAAACGAAATAAACAGAAAAGTTATGCATGAAGTCAAGACCAGCGAGGATGAGCTTAGCCAACTGTCAGTGTTACTGAAAGGCAGCCGGGTCGTGTGGTGCTAGTGTTAAATAGAGCAGAGCACAGACTCTGGAGTCAGAAGGACCTGGGTTTGAATCACACTCTGCCACTTAGTGTCTGTGTTGGTGTGGTCATATGATAAATGGGTTAGTGATACTGACTTTGGGAGGGTTAAATGAGATGATGTATGCAGGGCATTTAGCACAGGGCCAGGCATGTAATAAACATTCAAATTTATTGTTATTGCTATTATAGTTAGTATTATTATTGTAGGATGCATGAAATCATGTTGTGAATCCTCACTATCAACTGATTTTTAAAAATCAATTTAATAATAGACCCAAGAGACAACTAATCCATTAAATTAGCAGACCTGGTAAATATCCCAAGAAGCCAACAAATTAAGTAGCATATAGTGAAATCATCACTGTTAGTCAAGAGAGGATTTCAACATCAAACCTAAGTGTTATGGACTGAATGCTTGTGCCCCCTTCCCACTTCCCATTTCATTTGTTGAAATCTTAACCCCCAATGTGATGGTAGTTTGAGAGGTTCCACCTTCATGAATGGGATTAGTGCCTTTAGACAAAGAGATGGGACACAGCTTGCTTTCTGTCTCTCTGCTCTCCACCAAGTGAGGATACAACAAGAAGACAACCATCTGCAAACCAGGAAGCTGGCTCTCACCAGATGCCAGATCTGCTGGCACCTTGATCTTGGACTTCCCAGCCTCCAGAACTGTGAGAAATAAATGTTTGTTGTTTAAGCCACCCAGTCTATGGCAATTTGTTATAATAGCCTGAACTGACTAAGACACCAAGACAATAGGAGTTGAAAAAATAAGACAACAATATTGGCCCAGTTGCTTAGAGGTGATAAATTTATGCAGTATTCAGTATGTAAGAAATAATGCTAGATAATATCACACCTACTTAGAATATGCAAAGCTAAAATGTCTCTGCCAAAAGGCAGACAACGATGAGGTTTTAATGAAAAGAACAAATGGGATAAGATGACAACAAGGAAAGAGAAAAAGCTAATAATAGATTAAGAATTAATCACAAAAAGATAATGTTAATATGAAAATAAGCTTAAAAATGCACCCTATTTTCACAACCAGAGAAATTAAAATAATTTATTAAAAATATCTATAGCATCTAAATCCTCCATGCCAGCAGAAGACATGCACAGAAATATTGACAAGATTATGCTATTGAGAGATTATTTTTAGCAATTAAAAAGTAATAATAATAAACATGAAAAAAATACATCTAGTAAGAGTAGCAATCTCAAACATGGAGAAATAGGCCAGAAAGGAACCCAAATATGTATAGGAGACATGATACATCATGTGTATCCATTTCTCAAGAAGTAGTTTTGTTTGGTGGGAATTATGAATCTAGCAATTCAAGACAGAAATACAAAACCAAGAAAATGGATAACATTTGCAACAAGTTGGGCAGTGGTCTCTTTAGATACATGACTTAATAAATTGCAGGAGTTTTATTTTTTGTTTGTTTTATTTAGTTTAAACAATACAGGTCACTAGCATAGAAATCTAGATATAAAAACTATGCTGAGAGATTTATTTATCCTTCAAGCATGACCAGAGTGATCCTCCTAAATCATATATATCATTTCAGCCTTAAAGACATCTGAAAGTAGAAGTTTTCATAGTCCACTGCTGAAATCTTCAATTAGGAGCAGATGCTCTGAATCGGGCTGCATGAATTGAAATCCAGGCTCCATCACTGATTGGTGCTAGCTAGGAGACCAGGGACTAATTACTGTTTAATCCTTAGTTTATTCATCTGCGACATGAGGATAATAGTGTCTGATAGCACATTCCTGGTGCATGGTGAACACTGAGTAACTGCCGATGTTGTATGGACTTCCCTCTGCATTTTTAGTCTTCTCTTCCATAGTCTTCTAGAAGAAAAGCTGTTCCATGAATACACCCCATCATCTCCAACCTTTGTGTCTATAATCTGATGTTTTTAAAGGGAATTGAGGCTTGCTATAATCACAAATAGAGTAAGTAGCAAAACCTAGATTTGAAATCATTCGTTGGCTACCAGACTCCTGCCTTACCCCACTTCTACTTTCTTACACTCACTTCCATTTTGATGGAAAAACTTGTATCAGAACAATCTCCTTCCAGGTAAAACTAGGGAAAAATATTTGTTTGAAGGTGCTGGTGAGCTACCAAGTAACCAGGACTTGAAGTTTCAAGATCCATGAAAGAAGGAGAACTCGTTGAACTGAGCTAACCATTCTGCATTGCTTTTTCTCTCAAAGCATTTGCTGTTTCATAAGAGGAACTAAGCAAACGGAAGCCTATTCTACATTCATGGATTAGAAGACCCAATATTATCTCTTCTCCCCAAATTAGTTTATAGACTATTATAAGCCTAATCAAAATGTCAGTGTATGTGTGCGTGTGTGTGTGTGTGTGCTTCCAGAATTTATATGAAGACACAGAGGGCCAAGAATACCTAAGGCAATCTTGAATTATAAAATTGGAAGGCTACACTACCAAACAAAGCTATAGTAATTACAAGTGTGTAGTAGTGGTAAGAGAGAGATAAACCAGTGGTATAGAATAGAAAGTCCAGACATGGACTAACACTTGTCCAGTCACCTGATTTATGACAAAGGGGACATTGCAGTACAATAAGAAAAGATTCTCCTCTTTAACAAATGGTTCTGGGTCAACAGGATATTCATATGGAAAAATAATGAACCTTGTCACCTACTTCACACCTTATGCAAAAATTAATTCCAAGTGGATTATAGTTATAAATGTGACAGTTAAAATATAAGGCTTCTAGAGGATAACACAGGAGAATACATTAATGACTTTGGAGTAGACAAAGAGTTCTTAAACATTAGGGTGGAAGTAGCACTAAACAAAAAGGAAAATATTAGAAAATTGGATGATATTAAAACTAAAAACTTTTGTTCATCAGATATACTATTGAGAGAATGAAAAGCAAACTACTAAGTGGGAGAAGATATTTGCAATAAATGTATTTGACAATGAAGTCGTGTCCAGAATGTAAAAGGAATGTGTACAATCAATCAGAAAAAGATAAACAATCCAGTGTTTAAAAATGCAAAACACCTTGAATAGAACTTCAGAAAAGAGGATATCCAAATGGCCAATGAGAATATGAAAAAGGGCTCAGGATCATTAGCCATTATGAAGATGGAAATTAAAATTAGAAAGCAGTAACACTACATTCACTAGAATGGCTAAATCTAAAACACTGACAATATCACATGTTGACAAGGATGTGGAGCAACTGGATCTCTCATACATTACTGGTAGAAGTGTAAATTGGAGGTTAAGCCATTGAAATTACTAATATCCAACTACTTTGACCTGCAAAAACTATAATTTCCTAAGGGTCAAATGAATACAACTATTTTGGAAAACTTTGTCAGCAATTATTAGAACTTAATATATAAATAGCTTATGATCCAGTAGCAATTTCACTCTTAGGTATAAATCCAACAGAAATGAGGACATATGGGCACCATAAAACATGATTAGGAATATTCACAGCAGCATTATTTGCAATAGCTAAAAAACTATAAACTGCTCAAATATCCATCAACAGCTGAATGGAAAAATAAAGAAATTGTGACATATTTATTCAATAGGATACACTTCAACAATGAAAATGAATAGACTAATATCTACAGGTGACAACATAGATGAAAAACACACACATAATATTGAGTGGAAGAAACTGGATACAAAAGAATACAATACAAAAATATTGTATAAAGTTCCAAAAGAGGTAAAACTAATCTATGGTGATAGAAGACAGAATGGTGGTTACCTTTGGGAAGCGGGTATTAATGATTGGGAGGGGCACAAGATGGGGGTTCTGGGGTGCAAATGTTCTGTTTCCTGATCTGTCTGCATGTGAAAATCCATCCAACTGTACACTTATGCTTTGTGTACTTTAAAAATGTATACATTTGTAAAATATATACATACTTAAATTAGTTAATTAACATAATTTAAAAATCAGGGGTGATAGAGAACCCCAGATAGGTTTGTAACCCCAGAATGTTGGGGTGGGAGGGAGAGGTGCCCCAGTTATCATCAGGAAGTGACCTAGTAGGTATTTTGAGATATATCTGTAGATGTGAAGGCATGACCTGTTAAGGCAGAGAGGACTTAAGGACAGCACTTCACCACCTCTCCAAGCTCTCCATGCCTGCATATACTTTGGAGGAAATTGAGATGTTTCCTGAGCTGCAGTAGAGGACTCACAGCTGCTGAAAAGGCCATGTTATTTCCTACTCTTATTCATATCCTGCATGCTACCTGCTCACTGGTTTATGGAAAACACTGAAAACTAAGCCTTCTAAATTTGGCTCTTTGGAGCCCATACATCTTTTCTTCTCCCCCCAAAACTTCGCTTTTGAAAATGAAATTCTTGATTCTCACAATTTTCAGATCCTAATTTGGAAGTTAAAAGTTGAACTGACATCTTTCTTTTTGCAGTCAGCTTTAACAATCCTTACTCTCTTCAAGGCAATGACCCTCTGGCTGAAAAGGACAAATGTGATGTACAAAGATGTGGGAAAAAGAAAAGCACATTAAAATACTTTAAAATGTTATCTTGACACTTTATATTTATATTAACTTTCATATTCATTCAATAATAAGCAACAATAAAGTACAATATAAAATAAATCTTTAATATAGCTGTTTAGGGATGCCAAAAAGGCAACAAAAATAGATGGCATTGTATGCCAGTAATATGGCGCCCAGAACAAGGAGGGTGACCTGCCAGTTTTCCGTTGTTCTGTGGCCAAGTTTTGGTTTCACACACTGTAAGTGGGTCATTTATAAACCAGAGCATGTTTAGGTATTGACAAAGAATGGAGGGGTACTATATTAATCCTTTTGAGTTACCATAACAAAAGACCATAGACTGGGTGGTTTAAACAACAAATATTTATTTCTCACAGTTCTGGAGGCTGGGAAGTCCAAGATCAAGATGCTGACAGATTTGGTGTCTGTTAAGAACTGGCTCCCTGCTTCACAGACAGCCATCTTCTCATCATGTCCTCATGTGGTGGAAGGGACAAGGTGGCTCTCTGGGATCCCTTTTAGTAAAGCACTAATCCCATTCGTAAGGGCTCTGTTCTCATGACCTAATCACCTCCCAAAGGCCCCACCTCCAAATACTATCACCTTGGAGGTTAGGATTTCAACATATGAATTTGGGGGGACACGTTTAGTCTACAACAGGTGCTGACACTTCAACAATGGTTGAAGAAGCTATATGTTTTAGCCCCACCCCACAAAACCTAAAGAGAACATATCTGTTGACTTCAAATATATAAAAGGTTGTCCCCTGTTAGTATTTTAAAATTTCCTTGCACATGTGTTTTGGGTTATATTACCTTATGTACATTTTTGGATAAGGATGGATAGGTAAAACATTTCCAAACAAAGACAATACAGTTCAATTCCTTACATTGATCAGATCGACCTGTTCAACATACTTCTTTAAGTTTAAAATTTGTTTTTCATTTTCAAATAAAGTTTCAGATCAAATGAAAACAGAGGCTCATTTTATTAAGGCAACTATATGTGTATTGCTGAAGAACTTATTGATGCAGAAGAGATTACAAAAGCTTGTTTGCTTTTTTAAGTGATTTTATATAATAGCTGTTTTCTGCCCAGTACAGCACAGAAAATACATCCTTAAAATTTAATATACAGTATTAGAGACCATTCATTGTCCCTATTTGCTTCAATAAACTTTGGGAAATAAAATATCCACATTGAGTTTTTTTGAAGAAGCTTCAGAGTGAATTGGGATAAGCAAAACAACAACAAAAATCTATTAAAACATGCATTTACGTGATAAAAATAAACCTTTATCTGAATCATAGAAAATAGGGATTATGTTTCTTTTATATGGAAAGAATTCCCCTTTTATGGAAAGAAATATGGATTAGTTACTTGCATTTTTCTAGCTAGTGTTTTATCTCATGAAATTGATCAGATATAAATAAAATTCAAGGATCAAAGAATGGTAGGAGAGGGAACAAGTTTGGTGCACGCTCAGCTGAAGTGATCAAAACATAAAACATCTTTGGTTTCACAGGCTTTGCACAAGAATATTAAATAAATCTCCATTTAATAGTAGTTAAATAACATCCACCCTAATGCCCAATTACTTAGAGCAAACTTTCTGGTCAGTACTTTAACAGACATCTCAAAAATACTTGTAACATTCTATTGCAAAAATTCTCCTGTTAAAGAGACACAGTGCCTTTAAGGTGTCATCAGTTTAGGTGTTTCAGTTCCCTTCCTTCTGTCTGTCCCATCCCATCCCATCCCATCCCATCCCATCCCATCCATCCCATCCCATCCCATCCCATCCCATCCCATCCCATCCCATCCCATCCCATCCCATCCCATCCCCCTCCACTTTGTTACGTTCGTTCCATTCAGGTTCGCTGATTCCTGGCCTTCTACTGTGCACTTTAACATTTCAACATGGGGTGTCCTCTTTAATAGGAAATTTATGGGGCAGGGTTGGGGTATTGGTAGTGTCCAATGTTTTTGAGACTATTTCATCATGAATGCCTCTACTGGAAACTGCTAAGTGGTTTCTCATTCAAACTTCAGCCTGTTTTATCTATTTTATCTCAGGTAAGAAGCAGAGTCCCATTTAAGGAAGAGAAATTTGTTTCTTGTCAAAACTCATTCACTCACATAGCCACATGTTTTAAAGCCTAATTAGTTTCTTATCTTTTTGGAGCTTAACACAACACTGAGATGTGAAAGGCCCCTAGATACCTTGTAGCAATGGCTTGGGAAAGAGGCTTTAGAATGAGTTATTCATTCATTTATTCATCTACACATTATTTTACAGTGTTTATTGTGTTTTGGACACAGTGCTAGATGCAGGGGAAAACAACAGTAAGGCACAAGGTCCCTGACCTCTTCACAATTCCTCAGGTGCATATCATTTCCTTCCCCCCACCTTTTTTTTTTTTTTTCTTTTTTTTGGTTTTGAGCTCATATGTAGTTTTTCCTAATTATCAGCTCTTAAGAAATGAGTGGAGGCCCAGATTCCAATTCTGTACAAGGCACATACATTGGGTGAGACTAGCCATATGCCTCAACTGGCACATATTTCTTTTGTCAAGAAAGGATTTGTTATGTCTTTCATAGAGATTTAAAAAATAGATGCAGTTTTTATTCTATTCCATGATGGAGATATCACTAAAGTTCACTAAGGAAAATTAACATAGGGCAGTTGACACTGAATGTGGATACAGTGATGCCATATGAAATACAGTCTTCAGGACATAACTAAAAAATTGTTGTTTACCTGAAATTTATCTTTAACTGGGCATTATTTATTTTTTTCTAAATTTGGCAATCTTATTTGGGCATCACAAATTTTATGAAGTGGGTTAGGTCCATAGTTTATCTTTCAGTAGAATCCAGTCCAAACACTGCCAACCAGAATTGCATATAAAAGAGGCCCAGAGATCCTTTAGGACTGAATAGCATATGAATAATACCTGGCATATACCAGGTACTCTGTAAATGCCTAATTTAAAAAACCCAAACCTACTAAATAAAACTGTTTCACCTGGGTTAGACTTTGTTTTTCTGAGGTCTGGGCCTTCTCTGATGAACTCATAAACACATCTGTGGGAGGGATTTCCCTGACGGTCCAGCGGTTAAGACTCCGCGCTCCCAATGCAGGGGTCTGAGTCAGGGAACTAGATCCTGCATGCTGCAACTAAAAGAACCAAGAGCCTTTCTATATTTGAGGCTAGAATGAAATTCATAAAAATTAAACTGCTCTGTAGAGGGCACGATGGTGCTTCAGGTGAATATCTGGGTTCATGGCACAAACATTCTTTTACATAATGTTTATCTCAGAGACTAGAACAGTTCCAAAAGAGCTTCTCTCATTTGCCAAGAAAGATCTATTTTAAAAACCCTTATTAAAAAAAAAACAAACCTATTTAAATATCATGGCAATGATCCCCCCAGGAAAGGTGTAGTATTACAAAGAAAATTGTAAGATAAAAACAGGAAGGGACTCTGAGGGAAAATTCTCTTCCCAGCTGAGACTTTCTGAACTCACGTACCCAATTAACTCCAAAGAGATTCACTACTCAGTATTTTTTAAGTTACTTGTACATGAATATTTTACAGTGATTTTAAAGAACAGATGTTCTCATATTTTTCCCTCTTGCAAATTTTGCAAATAATCTTTTAAACTGTCTTCAATATTCCAAAGTACTTAACCTTTGCTCTGAGGTAATTACAGGTAAACATCTCGTTACCCACCAGGCGGGGTTTTCAAGGATGTTCCTAAATCACCTATGAGTCGTGTTTGAAAGTTTCTGGCACCTGGTAGAGTCTCCCAAAGAATAGGATGAGGATTTACTCAACACAAATGCCCAGTAATGTCACTGACAATAGTTGAGACTTCTTTCAAAACTCCCTCAGGACCCAGCTTCACACCAGAAATAAAAGGCAGAAGGTTGAAATCAGCCATGAATGAAAAAACAGAAGAAATTGGGGATGACTAGGTTGCAAAAGAGTAATGGAAAGAAGACAGGAGAGCTTTCATTCAAACTCTGAAATGCTATCAAGAGGAAGAAGTAAGGCCAGAACCAGCATATCTAGGAGAAACTGAAGGAAGGTAGATTTCAGTCTGTGCCATAGGAGACCCTCCAAGGATGAGAGGTCCCACTTCTCTGCTGAACACAGCGAGGGGATTGAAATACCGGCAGGGGAAATGGTCTAGATGAAGCCTGCCTTTGCAGCTCTATGATTCTGTGGTTCACAACAGTAAAGCCGGAATGTGCCATTTCACACCCCAGACACTGAGGATTCCCATTTGAATCTGAGTCTCAGCTCTAGCTGAGTGACCTTGGGTAAGTTGCTGAAGCTTCTCTATCTACAGCAAAGCATTGTTGTAAGGATTGAATAGCATATGAATAATACCTGCCATGTACCAGGCACTCTGTAAATACCTAATTAAAAAAACCCAAACCTACTAAATAAAACTGTTTCACCTGGGTTAGGCTTTATTTTTCTGAGGTCCAGGCCTTCTCTGATGAACTCATAAACACATCTGTGGCAGGGATTTCCCTGGTTGCCCAGCGGTTAAGACTCCATGCTCCCAATACAGGGGGCCTGGGTTCGATCTCTGGTCAGGGAACTAAGATCCCACATGCTGCAATGAAGATCCCGCGTGCCACAACTAAGACCCGGTGCAGCCAAATAAATATTAAAAAAAACAAATAAAATAAACACATCTGAGGGAGAAAACTGTGGAATGTCCCTGTAGTTTAGTGGGGTTGAAGAGGTGAGCAGCCTGAGCCCTGGTGGGTTCGTGGGAAGATGGTTGCAGATTTCATAGTGGGTACACGCCTGAACCAGCTCTGGCATTGCACCTCTGGAGCTATGGGGTATTGGAAGGTAAGTGAAAAAGGATTGGGTACTGAAAGTCATGACCTCCCTTTCAAGGCCCATTTTGGCCTGCAAGACTTTTCTGCAGGAAATAGTAGCAGCACTAGATAGGGATGCATGGAATGGATGGTAGGGGGCACAGGATAGATTGTGGGGGACACTGGATAGATGGTGGGGGATACTGGATAGATGGTGGAGCATATTGGATAGATGGTGGGGGACACTGGATAGATGGTGGGGGACACTGGATAGATGGTGGAGCATATTGGATAGATGGTGGGGCACTGGATAGATGGTGGGGGACACGGATAGGCGGTGGGGGATATTGAATGGATGGTTATTTCCAGTGTCCATGTAAGAGAGCCACAGGGGGTCTTTCCTACCCAAGAAGAGTTTCAAAATGTGTAATCTTTTGCAGTTTTCATACAATATAGGGGAGGGGAGGGAGCTATTAGGGTAAGATACTGGACCTCTTGCTTTTGGTGGATGTGACCATGAAAACAGTTTTACCTTAATTTGCAGAATATATAAATGTGTCCTTCCTTGCATCCCTAGACTGTGCAGCACTTCTGCTTTTCCCTGCACTTTCCCACATCAACACTCTGTCCTCAGTGCCTCTTCCACTCAGCCTCAGCTTTCTCAGAACAATCCCTCTTTCTCCTCACTCCCTTCAGACTGCAGGTATCTGTCCTGGGGCTGCATTTATGTACTATTTACACTTTTTTTCAGTATTAGAGGGAGTTATGAAAACATCAGGGAGGAAATATTTTTTGTCATAATAATAACTTTTTGTCTTTACCTAGTTCAAAAAAGGAAACTGAGTTAAGGACGTTGCCTGCTTAGGCTTCAGTTGTCAACTCCTTGAAATGCAGGGATCAGAATCTCTACGATTCCTCTGGTTCAAAAGTCTTGTGATCTTTGAGATAGTTGGAAAGTGCTATTTAATCATATTTATAGTCGCAGTGTCAAAAATGGAACTGCCATGGTGTGTTTGGATATCGTGACTTGTGTAGTGGACCTTTCATGTCAATGGCTGACCTTGGGACGAGGGCATGTTGGCCTGGGAGAGATACAGGCTTTATTCTTACTTAAAAGCACTTCAGGAGAGATCGATCTCTAACCTCAAATTGCTTGAAGATATAGGCTCAGGGTCAGCCCTCACCTCTCAATCTGCAGCTTCCTGGAAGACTTATTCAAAGCCAAATGTGAAAACATTTTTGATTTAACAAGTAATCATCAACAGTGTAATCACTCTTAAAAAATACTCCTATGGTCCCTTCCATTCTCTACCAGAATCCTCAATATCTTTATGCATAAAATGGAGGTAATTGTTGGAAGGATTATTGGGAGGACTGGATGAGATAAGGTTTTAAAAGGTTCCTCTCACAATTGCTGTGAATAGGAGGTTCTTAGTAAATGGCAGCCTCAGCAGAAGTTATTGCCATTGTACCTAGGCTCTCACACATGCTGTTCTGTTCACACCAGTGAGAGGTTATGGCTTTATCCTCCCTCCTATTATTCTGGATCCTGAAAGTGTCTTTTTTGAGGAACCAGATTTCCCAGCTGTGAACACAGTGAATCCAGGGGGAATTTTCTATCCAGTGATCCATTTCTTTGGAGCTCTATTTGCATGATTTTCCATATTTAATGACATTCCACCAGCAGGATAAACATACATGCAAGGTTGAACCATCTTTTCTTTCCCCTTGGATCAGGAACCCAGGAAAACAGGTGCAGGAAGCAGGTGGGAACTCTGGTGAGCAGAACGTTGCTATGCCATACTTCTCTTGCTCAATGGCCCCACAGGGATGTGGGAGAAAGAAATGAGGGGCCCTTCAGCTAACGAGGGGCTCATCTCTGTAATATATAGCGGGTCTACAGAGAGGGGGCATGGTGTGGAGTGCCTACATGCAGTTCTCCCAGAAGCCCTTTCAATCAAGAACAGAAAAAGGCAGTTTCCATGGCAGTGGTTGAGAGTTGTGAGGGGAGCCACATTACTGGTGGTTTGTGTAGAGATTCAGGACGCATGAACAATGAGGGAACCATTCTTTAGAGATTTAGGGCATACAGTTTGGCCGTGAAGGCCAAAATTAATTACGTCTCTGACAAGTGCAGTTTGCTCTTCTGGCTAGAGGAGAAGAGGAGAGGGCCCAAATAATATCTCTTTGAGCTCTTTTAGAGAATAGGAGAGTTTCCAGATTGGATGAGAGAAATGACAGAAAAGAAAGAATGAAAAGACTTCCAAAGAGATAAACAGAAATCAAGGTTTAGAGAGGGGCAAATGGATGAACGTGGCATTTTAAAATGCATGTACATGTACCCTCACCTTATTCCATAGCATGCTTTGAAAGACTTTGCCGAAGTACACACAATACAAAAGGATAAGAAATAAGTGAAGGTGTTGGGTTTTAAAAGGCATGTAGGTCTCTGGCTTAAGGTTGTAGCCTAAGGGCATTTTTAGTTCTTGCTCTCCTTAAAAACCCACTGAAAACAACAACAAATTTTTTTAAAAGAGGGAAAAAAGCCCTTCATCTTCAATAAAACAAGGAAAAGGCCACAAACTATGAAGCATGCTTACCAAATACTGTGAAATCTGGAGGAAAATGAGAGAGGAATGGAGACTGCCTCAGGGCTTGAGCAAGATAGAAATTTCCTAAATGTGAGGATTCCCATCCTGAAAGGATCTTTTGGTTAGAATGACCTGGTCCAAGGCTGGGTGGGTCACAGATGGGTAAGAGTATCCCTGGAGAGGACCAATGCATCCCTGGGAACAATTGGGAAGTTGGTGCTGAAGGCAAATCTCATGGGTCTACCATTTCCACAACCTGAGACTGACTTCTGATCACGCCCAAGGTGGGATGGGTGGAAGGAGGCTGAGGAGGCAGCATTTGCTATTTGCCAGAGAGCCTGTGACTTAAAAGGCTTTCCGTGAACAGTACTGGCTAAAAATCTGAAGGGAACTACGCATCCAAGTGAAAGGGAAATAGCGAATTTGATGAAAGGGGTTTTGAGACAAGAAACATGAATCAAAGTTTCACCCCCCTCCCCAGCACACCTCTCCTGCCCCTCCCCAAACAAAACTTCAATAAATAGCTAATCTCATTAAAAGCCAGTAAGAAATACAAAAGAATCCACATAAGACTTAGGTTAGATCCTGCAAAGAAAGAAGGCGTATGACTTATAAAAGAGGCAAAAGCCTAAGAGACATCTTGATTATGTTTGAAATATCCAAGATGCTTCACTCTGGTGTGTCTGGTGATGCCAAATTAAAGCATTATTTCTGTTGTGAAAAAAATAGACTTGGTCATGGACTTGAGTTAGCCAAGTAAATATTTTCTTGGCAGTGCACAACATCAGTGCAAAATGCCTATTATGCACTGACTGTAATTATAGCATTCAATTAACATTCTTAAGTGATTATCATTTCTGGCCTGGTGGTGGTTGGGACTTGGGAGATATGAGCTCTGCCTGATATCTTTGCCAGGAAACCACTATCTGATATTTGAGTTTGGAGATTTGATGTGGACACACTGGTACAGAGGATGGAGGGGACGAGTAAGTCGTGGCAACTTTACATCACAACTCATTATGACTTGTTATCCAATCTTTTCAGTGAAACTGATTTTACTAAGGTTAAAAAGAAAAGTCCAGTTTCCAATCCAATAGGCACTTTTCAGTATTAGTTGACTTATTTCTGGGATATGTGGGGTTTTGACCATTCTTCTCCAGAGGATTAGAAAGATAGTATAGAAGGAAAGGTCTATGTAGAGAACACATTAAACCTCTCCTCAACACAGTAGGGCAGTGATTTATCGAGTGCCTGTTATGAGCAATTTGTAATTATTTCTCAAGTTTACAACCATGCTGCAGAAAAGGTGTCATCACTCCCATCTTACAGATGAGAAAACTGACTTAGGTTAAGTCATTGGTTCAAAATCAAACAGATAGTAGTAATTGGAGGAGCTGAGATTCAAACCCAATGATGAGAGAATGAGCCAATTAGCACTGAAAGGGTCATAGTATTGAGCATTCTTCAGTCAGAAATGCTTCTTGAAAGAAATCTACCTATTTAAAAGCTTCGGTGGGGTTCAAGACGGAAATATGAATACACACGTCTTACTCCACTCTCGGGCAAAATATCATTAAACGGGCCAAAGGAATATAATTAGAGGGGAGAAAATAAATATGCAGGAAATAGGGAGTGGTGCTTTCCGCTTCCTAGAAATGACAAGTGCTTTCTGCAGGATGCACTGGGGACATACATGCATGGACTGAGCAGGTTAGTGCGGCTGATCAAGAACACTGGTCACATTCCATCAACGTCTCCCGGCTCAATGCTGGGCTGGAGGTGAGAATGAGCCAGGGAACCTCTAGACGTTTATCAGAGCAAGACGCCTACCCAGGTGCACCTGCCTGCCTCATTCAACCTGCATGGTGACCGGGTGAGGCAAGGACCCTATTTCACCAGCTTCTAACACAGCCTGGCCCCAAGAAGGGACAGAGTCAGGGCTTGACTCTCCTCTGGGATTCATCCCATTTATGCCTGGGAGGCCAACTGCTTACTCAATTGGTGCAAAAGTGTCCAAAGAGTCCTTGTCTTCTAGGATTCTCAATCTTTTGTGGAATGCAGAATAAACTGAGCTCTGACAAATGGCAGGGAAGCCCCCAAGGGCAGGGCACGCCCAGAGGGAGTGACTCTGTGTGTGAGGGAAAGGGGCCTCCTGGGAAAAGATGCCACTGTGCTAGGCTGTAAGTTTGATGCAGTAACTGTGACTCCGAGTGGGGGGAAGCTCTGAATGAATGGGAGTATACGAAGAGGACACGAGTTGCTGGGACAAGGGGAGCAAGTACCTGAGAAAAGGGGAGCGACTGGGCAATACCCCACACCCACGCATACCCTGAGGGGGCACACTTCCAGGCCTGTGAGGGAAGTTTGCTGAGAGGCGCGTGAGCAGAAGTGTGGTCAGAGCAGCGTTTTCCCATGCTTTGGAAGGTTCTGGGATATTCCTGAGTGCTCTGGCAGGAGTCATCATGCGGGTAGTTCAGGGGAGAAGTAGGGATTGCAGCTCTTTATGGCAGAAGGAAACTTCCTATCAAGACAGGGATAATGTAACCTTGCACTGTATCTGAGGTGGTGGATTATGGTACACCCCAGGGTCTCAACAAACAGGACCGAAAAGGAAAACAGTCCTGCTAGTACTCACTGAGCATCAGTTTCCCCGGTTGTAAATGGGGAGGTGTAATATATCCTCCATCATGTGCTAACTGTGTAATTGAGCCTGGCATGTACAATATAAACTCAGCAACTATAAATGGACTCATTATTTTTTTGAGCTATTCGTGTTCCAAATCCAATGCTTCTTCCTCTATTCAACAATGACCTCTTCTGGGAAAGCAAACAAGCAGAGAAACAAATTTAAATTTCTTTTGTATAACATCTTAAAATTTGCCAATTTCCTTCTTCCTACATCTTTGGCCATGCTTTCTCATGCCATCTCATCCCACGGTTTTGTACATGTTGTTCCTTCCGTCTGAAACACCCTTCCTTGTCATCTCCCCAATTGACTTATCCTTTAACACTCAGCTCAGTTGTCACTTCTGCCCCTGCCTCGGGTCTGCACGTCCCTCCATGATTCACCCTCTCATGGTGTACCTTCATCCCGGATCACAACCGTCTAGACATCGGTCTCCCTCACTAGACTGTGAGCCCCTGAAGATGGGGGCTGTGTTTACTTTCTTTTTCTACCTAGCACCCAGAATGTAGTAAATCTGACCAAAGGTTTATTGAAGATTTGTCTTGAAGGAGAATCCATGGCATATTGGAAGAAAATGCATTTTTAACCAATCTTGGCATTGAGTCACTGTGCACTCAAGAAAAAAAAAAAAGAGAGAAGTTCTGAAATTAGATAAACTCTCATGATTCATTCATTTAAACAATTTTTACCCCTGAGGACTTCTTTATTGGGCATTGGTCCAGGCTCTGGGATGCAAAGGTGAGAAAGAGAGTCAGTCAGCGTCTGCACCCACACCAAAAGAGTGTGACGTCAGGGCTCCACATCAGGTATTCAGAGGGAGGAGCCACGGACCTTTCACCCACAGTGAGGTGCTGGGATTGTCTTCGGATACCTGAGGCTTGTAGCTGTCCTCTGACACTGTGTCGTAGAGGTGGTCTAGTGATTGGATAGGGGCGTAAAGAGCTGTTGGATTCGGGCCCCTGTAATATGTGTAGAAATAGATGTAGAAAGAGCAGCAGCAGTCCAGGGGTCAGGAGACCTAGGTTCTTGTGTGAGGCTTGCTATCAAAAGTTGTGAAACTTTGGGCAACCTGCTCCCTCTCCTTTGAGAGAAGTTTCAAACTTTTGTTAAGTTTCTGCTTATACAAAAAGGGGTGGGATGAGATCATCTAAGGTTCCTTCCAGAAAGCTTCGGTCTACGACAGCTTGAAGCAGGTCCTGAAATCCATCGATTGCACTTTGATTGCGAAGAAACCCCATGGACTGTAAATTGGGCCTTCCCTGTTCCCAGCTGTGGGACTGGCATCTCACCAATATGGTCACAGCATCTCATTTAGAGCACCAGTGCACAGCCTTGGAAATGTCAAACCATTACTGCTGACCAGTTAAAGCCATCTTAATGTCTAAATGAAAGTCCATGAACTAGACCAACCAATTGGCCTCAGAAAGGAAGGGGAGGAAATCTGAGCACAGGGAGGTGAGTCTGTTGTTTCTTAATTCTAATTAGAGAAAAGAAAAGAGTGTCAGGAGTCTAGTGATTCACATCTTAATAGCCTGGTTATAATTTATTAATCCCTTTCATCAAATTTTCAACATCCCTTTCCCCAGGAGTCTGAGTGACTCAGATGTATTTATTGTTTGTAGGTGGGGTATCATTAAATATTTGGCATCTCCTAAAGCTGGTTGGGAAACTGGATTACATACCACGTGAAGGCAAACTATTTCTGAAGGGAGAGGCAGGAGTAGGTAAAACATTAGGCAGAATGAGTGATACATGCAGATTACACATAGGTTTATTCTTGAAAACATTAATGACCTCATATTTATCTCTGATACTGACAATGCAAGTCTGCTATTTTACTTTCTCCTGTAATTTTCCCTTACTGGCCAATCCAGTGGTTCTCCTTAAAGTGGAATACCAGCACTAGTAGTAAATGTATCATGCTTTTAAAAAATTATATATATTATATGTAGTGTGATGATTACCACAATAAAGTTACTTAACACAACCATCACCTCAGATAGCTTCCATTTTTTTTTTTTTGGTGTTGAGAACATTTAAGATCTACTCAGAAAATTTCAAGTATGCAAAACACAGTATTGTTACCTACAGTCACCATACTGTATATTAGATCCTCCGAACTTTTTTATTTTATAACTGAAAGTTTATACCCTTTGACCAACATCTCTCCATTTCTCCCATTGCCCCAGCCCTGGGAACCACCATTCTACTCTGATTCTATGAGTTCAACTTTTTTAGATTCCACATATAAGTGAGACCATACAGTATTTTTTGTTTTTTGCCTGACTTATTTCACTTAGCATAATCTCCTCCGGGTTCATCCATGTTGTCTCAAATGGTAGGATTTCCTTCTTTTTTTTTTTAAGACTGAATAATATTCCATTGTATATGCATACAACACATCTACTTTATCCATTCATCTCCTGATTTCCATATCTTGGTTCATGTGAATAATGCTGCAATGAACTTGAGAGTACAGACATCTCTTCAAGATAGTGATTTTGTTTCCTACAGCTATTTACCCAGAAGTGGGATTGCTGGATCACATGGTAGTTCTATTTTTAATTTCTTGAAGAACTTCCATACTGTTTTCCTTAATTGCTGTACCAGTTTACATAACCACCAACAGCATGCAAGGGTTTCCTTTTTGCCACATCCTTGCCAACACTTGTTATCTCTTTCTGTTAATGGCCATTCTAACAGGTGTGAGGAGATATCTTGTGGTTTTGATGTTCATTTCCTGATGATTAGTGATGTTGAGCACATTTTCATGTACCTATTGGGCATTAAGAAATCTTCTTGGGGCTTCCCTGGTGGCGCAGTGGTTGAGAGTCTGCCTGCTAATGCAGGGGACACGGGTTCGAGCCCTGGTCTGGGGGGGATCCCACATGCCGTGGAGCAACTAGGCCCGTGAGCCACAACTACTGAGCCTGCACGTCTGGAGCCTGTGCTCCGCAACAAGAGAGGCCACGATAGTGAGAGGCCCGCGCATTACCATGAAGAGTGGTCCCCGCTTGTCGCAACTGGAGAAAGCCCTCGCACAGAAACGAAGATCCAACACAGCCAAAAGTAAATAAATAAATAAATTAAATTTAAAAAAAAAAAAAAAGAAATCTTCTTGGACAAATGTCTATTCAGGTCTTTTGCCTATTTTTAAAATTGGATTTGTTTTTTATTTATTGAGTTGTATGAGTTCCTTACATATATATATATATTTTATATATATATATATATATAATATATATATATATACACTTTTTTTTTTGGCTGTGCTGGGTCTTCGTTGCTGTGCGTGGGCTTTCTCTAGTTGTGGAGAGCAGGGGCTACTCTTTGTTGCAGTGCGTGGGCTTCTCATTGCAGTGGCTTCTCATTGCGGAGCACGGGCTTTAGGTGCGTGGGCTTCAGTAGTGGTGGCATGACGGCTCAGTAGTTGTGGCGCATGGGCTTAGTTGCTCCAGGGCATGTGGGATCTTCTCAGACCAGGGATCAAACCTGTGCCCCCTGCATTGGCAGGTGTACTCTTAACCACTGCGCCACCAGGGAAGTCCTATATTTTGGATATAAATCCTTTATCAGGTATATGTTTTGCAAATATTTTTCCCATTCTTTAGGTTGCCTTCTCATTTCATTAATTTTTCCTTTGCTGTACAGAAGCTTTATTTTTTCATGTAGTCCCACTGTTTACTTTTGCTTGTGTTGCTTCTGCTTTTGATGTCATATCCAAAAAACTATTGCTAAGACCAATGTCAAGGAGCTTTTCTTCTATGTTTTCTTCCAGGAGTATTTTTTTTTTAAGATTTATATTTATTTATTTATTTAGGCTGTGCCAGGTCTTAGTTGCGGCATGCAGGATCTTCATTGCAGCATGCGGGATCTTTTAGTTGCAGCATGCGACTTCTTAGTTGCAGCAATGTGGACTTCTTAGTTGCAGCATGTGAACTCTTAGTTGTGGCATGCATGTGGGATCCAGCTCCCTGACCAGGGATTGAACCAGGCCTCCTGAATTGGGAGCGTGGAGTCTTACCCACTGGACCACCAGGGAAGTCCCTCTTCCAGGAGTCTTATGGTCTCTTACATTTAAGTCTTTAATCCATCTGAGGTCTGTAACTTAGGGATTCAGTTTTATTCTTTTGCATGTGAATATCCCGTTTTCCAAGCACTATTTATAGAAGAGGCTATCCCTCCTGCATTGTATATTTTTGGTGTCTTGTCAAACATTAGTTGACCACATACATGTGGATGTTTTTCTGGGCTCTCAATTATGTTCCATTGGTCTGTGTCTGTTTTTACACCAGTATGATATTTTGATTACCGTAGCTTTGAAATATAGTTTGAAATCAGGAAGTGTAATACCAACAGTTTCATTCTTTCTCCTCAAGATTGCTTTGGCTATCTGGGCCTTCTGTGGTTCCATATGAATTTTAGGATTGTTTTTTCTATTCCTCTGAAAAATGTCACTGGAATATTGATAGGGATTGCATTGAATCTAGATTGCTTTGGGTAGTATGGGCATTTTAATAATGTTAATTCTTCCAGTCCATGAACATAGGATAACTTTCCATTTGTGTCTTCTTTAATTTTTTCATCAGATCTTTCACCTTCTTGATTAAGATTATTCATAAGTATTTTACTTTAAATGAGATTTTTTTCTCTATTTGCTTTTCAGATAGTTTGTTGTTAGTGTATAGAAGTGCAACTGATTTTTGCATGTTGATTTTTTATCCTGAAACTTTACTGAATTTGTTTATAAGTCTAATACTTTTTTTAAAAATTATTATTTATTTATTTATTTATTTATTTTTGGCTGTGTTGGGTCTTTGTTTCTGTGCGAGGGCTTCCTCTAGTTGCGGCAAGCGGGGGCCACTCTTCATCACGGTGCGTGGGCCTCTCACTATCGTGGCCTCTCTCTTGTTGCGGAACACAGGCTCCAGACGCGCAGGCTCAGTAGTTGTGGCTCACAGGCCTAGTTGCTCCGCGGCACGTGGGATCTTCCCAGACCAGGGCTCGAACCTGTGTCCCCTGCATTAGCAGGCAGATTCTCAACCACTGTGCCACCAGGGAAGCCCAAGTCTAATACTTTTTTGGTGGAGTCTTTAGAGTTTTCTACATATGAGATCATGTCATCTGCAAACAGAAAATTTTACGTCTTCTTTTCCAATTTGGATATCTTTTACTTCTTTTTCTTGCGTAATTGATCTGGCTAGGACTTCCAGTACCAAGTTGAATAGAAGTGGTGAGAGTGGGCACCCTTGTCCAGTTCCTGATCTTAGAGAAAGCGCTTTCAGCTTTTCATTGTTGAGTGTGATATTAGCTGTGGGCTTGTCATATATGGCCTTTATTATGTGGAAGTATATTACTTCTATATCTAATTTGTTGAGAGTTTTTATCATGAAAGAATGTTGAATTTTGTCAAATGCTTTTTCTGCATCTATTGAGATGATCATATGATTTTTATCCTTCATTTTGTTGATATGATGTATCATATATATTAATTTGTATATGCGGAAATGTTCTTACATCCTAGGGATAAGTTCCATTTGATCATAATCCTTTTAATGTGCTGTTGAATTCAGTTTGCTAGAGTTCAGCTGAGAATTTTTACATCATGTTCATCAGGTTTATTAGCCTGTAATTTTCTTTTCTTATAGAGTCCTTATCTGGCTTTGGTATCAGAATGATACTAGCCTCATAAAATGAGTTTGGAAATGTTTCCTCCTCTTCAATTTTGGAAGAGTTTGAGAAAAACTGGCATTAATTCTTGTTTAAATGTTTGAATTCTTTAGAATTCACCAGTGAGGCTATCTGGTTTCTGCTGGGAGGTTGGGAGGTTTCTGATTACTAATTCAATCTCCTTACTTTTATTGGCCTGTTCAGATTTTCTATTTCTTCATAATTCAATCTTAGTACATGGTATGTTTCTAGGAATTTAAGCATCATCTCTTCTAGATTATCTGATTTGTTGGTGTATAGTTATTTATAGTAGTTTCTTATGATCCTTTGTACATCTGTGGTATCAGTTGTAAGTCTTCTCTTTAATTTATAATTTTATTTATTTGGATCACTTCTCTTTTTTTTCTTATTCTAGGTAAAGGTTTGGTAGTTTTTATTATCTTTTAAAAACAAACTCTTAAATTTCATGGATCTTTTCTACTGTTCTTCTGCTCTCCATTTCACTTATTTCTGCTCTTATCTTTATTATTTCCTTCCTTCTATTAACTTTGGGCTTAATTTGGTCTTCTTTTTCTAGTTCCTTGAGGTGTAAATTTAGGTTATTTATTTGAGATTTTTTTTTTCTTAATGTAGGTATTTATAAGTTTTCCTTTTAGAAGTGTGTTTGCTGCATCCCATAAACTTTGGTATGCTGTGTTTCCATTTTTGTCTCAAGATATTTTTTGATTTCCGTTTGATTTCTTTTTTAACCCATTGGTTGTTTAGGAGTATGTTGTTTAATTTCCATGTATTGTGAATTTTCCAATTTTCCTCCTGTTATTGATTCATACCATTGTGATTAGAAAAGATACATGATATGATTTCAACCTTCTTGAATTTGTAAAGACTTATTTTGTAGCCTAATATGTGCTCTATCCTGGAGAATATTCAGTGTGCCCTTAAAAATCATGTGTATTCTATCTATATATGTCTGTTAGGCTCACATGGTCTATAGCATTGTTTAAATCTGCTGTTTTCTTATTAGTTTTCTTCTGGATTATCTATCTATTGTTGCAAGTGGGATAATAAAGTCCCCTATTATTATTGTATTGTTTTTTTATTTCTCCTTTCGGTTCTGTTAATATTTGCCTTACATATTTAGGTGATCTGATGTTGGGTGACATAAATATTTACAGTTGTTATATCCTTTTCATGAATTGGACCCTTTGTTATTATACAACTGACCCTTGAACAATGCAGGTGTTAGGGGCACCAACCCTCTTGCCATTGAGAATCCACATATAACTTTACAGTAAGCCCTCCATATCTGCATTTCTGCATCCACAGATTCAACCAACTGTAGATCATGTAGTACTGTAGTGTATTTAGTGAAAGAAATTCACATATAAGTGGACCCATTCAGTCCAAACCCACGTTGTTCAAAGGTCAACTGTATAATGACTTTTTTTGGTCTCATGACCATTTTTGACTATTTTGACTATACTATATCAGACTATTTTGTCTGATATAAGTATATCTATTTCTGATCTATTTTGGTTCCCACTTGCTTGGAATATCTCTTCCATCCCTTCACCTGTATGTGTCCCTAAAGCTACAGTGAGTTTATTATAGGCAACATACCATTGGCTCTTGTTTTTTATCCATTTGGCCATTCTGTGTCTTTTGACTGGAGAATTCAGACCATTTATGTTTAAAATAATTATTGATAGGTAGGACCTACTATTACAATTTTGTTCATTGTTTTCTGACTGTTTTGTAGTTTCTTTGTTTCTTTCTTCCTCTTTTGCTGTTTTCCTTTGTAATTTGATGACTTTTTGTAGTGGTATGTTTTGATTCCTTTCTCTTAATCTTTTATGTATCTACTACAGGCTTTTCCTTTATGGTTACCATGAGAATTACATAAAATATCTTATGGTTATCCTGCTTTAAGCTGAGAACAACTTAACTTTGCATACAGAAACTCTATATTTTTATTTCTCTGCCCCCTCAAATTTTAGATTATTGATGTTAAAATTTATGTCTTTTTATATTGTGTATGCAATAACAAATTATTGTAGTTATAGTTATTTTAATACTTTTTAAACTTTTATACTAGAGTTGAAAGTGATTTATGGACCATCATTACAATATTAGAGAATTCTGACTTTGATTATATATTTACCTTTACCAGTGAGTTTTACACATTCATATGTTTGTTTGTTTTAAAAGATTTTTTGAGGTGGACCATTTTTAAAGCCTTTATTGAATTTGTTACAATATTGCTTCTGTTTTATGTTTTGGTTTTTTGGCCACGAAACCTGTGGGATCTTATCTCCCTGACCAGGGATCGAACCTGCACTCTCTGCGTTGGAAGGCAAAGTCTTTATCACTGGACTGCCAGGGAAGTCCCTACATTCATGTTTTTTTTAAATTAGTTAATTAATTTATTTTATTTTTGGCTGTGTTGGGTCTTCATTTCTGTGCGAGGGCTTTCTCTAGTTGCGGCAAGCAGGGGCCACTCCTCAACACGGTGGGCGGGCCTCTCACTATCGCGGCCTCTCTTGTTGCGGAGCACAGGCTCCAGACGCGCAGGCTCGGTAGTTGTGGCTCACGGGCCTAGTTGCTCCGCGGCATGTGGGATCCTCCCAGACCAGGGCTCGAACCCGTGTCCCCTGCATTGGCAGGCAGATTCTCAACCACTGCGCCACCAGGGAAGCCCCGTTCATATGTTTTTATGTTGTTAATTAGTGTTCTTTCATTTCAGCTTGAAGAACTCCCTTTAGTATTTCTTGTAAGACAGGTCTAGTGGTGGTGAATTCCCTAAGCTTTTGTTTGTCATGCTTTTATTTATTCTGTTCTCTTCACCTACAAAGAACCAAAATATGTGGCAACATTAAGGCTCTATCATTATTACAGAGCAGGAATGGACCTCAGGAGTTATTTTAAAGATGAGGCCTGGAATGAAGTGATGCAGAATCATAATTCTAAAGATGGAAAGGGACCTAGTGGGTCTATCCTCTTTTGAGACTATAAACTCTTCTACAGCATTTCCAATAAAAGTTGATCTATCTTGGGTGGTCTCCCTCCAGAGACAGAGAACTTACCATCTTCTGAGGCAGTCTTTCCACCATGAGAGCTTGACTATTAGAAAGTTCTTCCTAAACCAGCTAAAATCTTTCTCCCTTTAGCTTCTTCTCTGTGTTTTTCAGTTTTCCCCCTGGTGAGCAGTAGCAGACCCAGATGCTGGATGGACCCAGAGTGGGAAGAATCCTGAGAGAGGGACAGCCAAGTTTGACACAAATACCAGCAATCCCAGGTATGTCTGCTTCAGATGGGATAATTCCCTAGATACAGTGGATATTAACTAATCATATGGCTTGTTCTGATTAGAAAAAGGGATCCCTTTGTCTAGCCTAGTTTACTGGAATTCTATAATTGATTTTAGTGCTAACGTCTTGGCCAATAATGTCATATTTTGGTGCTCTTGAGCAGGTCTGTCTTCCTTGGACTCAAGGAAGAAAGTAATTGGGCCAAGGCAAAATTTGGGGGTATATCTGGTTCCCCTGGCCAAATCCCATTTTCATATCACCTTCCAAACTTATAACTTCTGATATAGCAGACATTGACACTCTATACCCTTCAGCTCACATAAATTAACCTTAAACTTACATAGTGCATCCTTGGGCTCACATTGCACCTTCTCAGCCTCCTTTCCTAGCTACCAGATGCTTTGCTGGCCTCATATCATGACATCATCCATGTTTTGGGGCCCTCCATTTCTGAGTTCCTCCCCTCCTTGTAAAGCACAAGCCATTTGACATCTTTGGCCCAACATTTATTTACATGGCTCAGGGCCTAGCCAGCACCCCCAGCTTTCTTATCTACTGAAGTTTTCCTTGGAAAACAGGGTCTTCAGCATCTTTATTGGCATATCTTGAAAATGTACACACTCACAACACAGAGTTTTTTTCCCCTTTCCTACCAATAGCCAATGTATAAACCTAATTACCAAAATCTGCAAATCCTATATTTTTAGTTGTTTTTAATGATGTGAACCAGTCACTTCCCAAGAGCTATCTCATCCATACTGTTCCACTGTAATGGTAAGGTGGCCATTTTCATGGGAGGAGCTAGGAAGCATACCCATTGCCTAATTTCTAACCATCCTGAAGATAGCTTGCCAAAAAGCCTCAAGATTTCCTAATGGTTGGATACACCACATCTGCAGTCTGTGTACATCTTAAACCCAGCCAACTGATGAGCAAGCATTATCTGGAGAAGCTCACCCAGGACCTCCTGAATATTTGTAAAGAAAGAAATAATGAAAACCTCACAAAGTACAAATCCTAGGAGGCAAAGTGGCGAACATCAAACTTTCCATTTATGTTTCAAAGCACTCACTTGAACAATGGGGTTTAGGATGGAATTTGTATTGAATTTCTTACTAACGGATCTTTAGAGGACATATGCACTGCCTGCTGTTGTCCAGATATTTTCTCAAGAAAGTTACCTTCCTGTCTGGTACTTTCTAGTACTTATTACTTTGGCCAAAAATCAAATCAGGTAAGGAAAGATTTGGCCTTCAAGTGACATTTGTCATTATTATAATGATAATAGTAATAGTTAACTACATGGCAGTTACCTGAGTCCCAGGCATTTTATACGCATTGTCTTTAATCCCTCCATCTCTAGGAAAATATGTATTATTGGTGATAGTAATAAGATGGCAAGATATTTTGCTGAGATCTCAAACCTATGGGTCCTTGATCAACTGCCCACCTCAGTCTGACACCAGTCCTACTAGCTCCATGAGCAAGGTAAAAATGGACAAAGCTAGTCAGAGGAAATATGTTTATAACTACAAAGGGAGCTTTGGTACCAACTCTTCCCACCCTGGTGAGATAGGCTAGA
The DNA here is from genome assembly GCF_009873245.2 of Balaenoptera musculus. NCBI lineage: Eukaryota > Metazoa > Chordata > Mammalia > Artiodactyla > Balaenopteridae > Balaenoptera > Balaenoptera musculus. Next base: position 83,765,110 of record NC_045790.1, read on the forward strand.
CTATGTCTAAGGACCAATTTTCTGCTCCTGGATGGACTAGGTCCTACGTGAAAAACCATCCTAGCTCATTCTAAGAGCTATCATTCTCACGAGCAGAAAGAATAAAGAACACACCCAAGGGAAAGAGCATAAAGGGAAAGAGTGTCTTCCTAAGATCTAGTGCAATAGGCTTATATCTCCCACCCTACCCACCCTTACAAAATTAATGGTAGGAGACAGCAGTCTCATAAGCTAGAACAGCTTCCAGACCTTCTTGGCCAACCAAAGTTATAGACATAATCAATCCAAAAAGGAAAAGGATCCAATAGGGCATGCCATGTGGAAGGAATAATGTTTTAAGTTCTTTGTTCCTCCTTTTGAAAGCTTTTCTTGTTAGTACAGAAATGGCAAATTACTGAGATGTGTGCAGATGCTCCCTGCTCCTGAATCATGGCCAACATCCCAATCAGTGACGGCTCTCATTCTTGCCAAACCTAGAATCTTTCTCAACATGATGCCTTAAGCAGTTATATTAGATGACAGGAAATGGTGAGTGTTTAAAATCCTTTCACCATCATTATCTTAGCACCTCAGTAGAGCAGCGCCTGTTCCCCATGTCAGAAAACTCCTGCTGTGGGTAGGGTGTGTAAGAAGGTGCTTTCTTTCCTCCCCAGAAGTTGGGGCTTTCAGCCAACATACCCCCATATTTTGGGTGTCTCTTTAACTTAGGGATGTGGCTCTAGGCCAGAAAAAACAAGAGTATCAGAAAAGTCCTGCCTGACTCTTTACGAGGCCTCTTCTCCAACCCTTGCCTCTTCTCTTATGTCTAGACCTGGGAGCAATGAATGGGCAGCTCAGCCTGTTTTCCTCATGGTTACCTGCTAAGTTAGGCAACATAATCTCACCTATTCCATCTTCCTTATAGAAAGTCATTTTGTACAGTCAAGCTCACCAGACAGGTTCATACAGCATGCATGGAAGAATGAAGTAACACTCCCCTGCCCGCCCCCCCCAATATTAATAACATCCTGAATAAATGCCACACCAGACAGGAAGTCAGGACAATAGGCATAAACTTGGACTTTCCTAAGCCAACCTGGATGTCAGGTCACTTATTCAAAAGTACCTCTAAGAAGAGCGTAAGATCAGTCCCACACCCAGAGACTGTAGAAATCACAAGCATATCTCAGGATTAATGTGACTTCACAGTTACCCTCCAGCCTAATATCTAGACTAGAAGCAAACCAAATACAATAGCTCTCTGGTCCCATTTCCCTACTTCCCAAATGAAGAATACCCTGGGATCCATTTAAAAAATAATAATACAGCACGTGACCTCCCAATATGTAAAACAGGAGAGCCCCAGAAATGGAGATAAGATGAAGCTGATCTCTGCCAGTTGGATGTTCCTCAGTCCCCAGAGGTGGACTCTAAGGAGGGTTCTTTTAATCTCATTTAGTCCCAGGTCTTTATCTCCTGGAAGCGAGCATATGTTGTTGGCATTTGGCTTTGAGATAAGTTTGTGTTTTGCAGATGCTGCAAGTGAGTCCTGGCACAGCAATTAGTCTTGTTGAAGAAGTGGGACACGTGAGAGAGCTAGTTATGGATGGACCCAACTCAGGATGAATGAAAGTTTTACTGCAGCAGAAGATGCCTGCCTGCAGCTACCGAAGAAGAAACCCGGTTTCCATCCCAGCTCCTGCAGTTCCCGTGGCTCCCACAGCTAGAATCAAGGTACAAAAGGAGCTTTTGATATAATTGGAGAATGTTTCTCTCTGTGGCAATGGGGTACTGATTAAAATATGAGGGGATGCAATGATGACTTATAGTGTGGTGGCAAATGTGGGCTTGTCTGTTGTGATCATGGTTTGTTGCTTTTGGATGTCCATATGTAGCCTTCAGCTTGTTAATCAGGTGGTTAAAGTGAGAGAACATGACTTTTCAGCTTAGTGTGGAGAGTGTGGGGCAGCATGAGAGAGGCATTTGTAAAGACCTTGGGAGTATGAACCTCTCATCTCAGTGGTCCCATGTAGGACCAAGTGGGACGTAAGAGCAGTGGAAAGGATTAGAGAAACAGCATTGCCAAGATACTACTAGGACTGTTGTGGTAATTCATGATTATCTCTCTTGCGGGGGACATCTGTGTGTCTGATAGGTCTGGTCCTTGAGCCCATTGCACTAATTGGAGCTAAACAAAAAGGTTGGCCTCTAGAGGGCACACTAGGTCTCGAGTCTGGTGGAGATCAAATTAAGGACATGCTTGGATTATAGTTTTCCAGGATGGCAGGCAAATTGAAAAATTCTGTTGTCTGAGTAGCAGGCTCTGCTTAGACCCTCCTCTCTTTGCACCGTATTTTTTAAGGATCCTACTTCGAGGGTTTGTCTCCATCTCCTAAGTGAGGAGTGTCTAAGAAGCCACTGCTTGTCCTCCACAGACTAGTGGAAACCACAGTGTGGCAAGCAATTGGAGAGAGTGTGGGTGGGCGGCTTAGTCAGCCTGCCTTAAGCTTTAGGGAGTGGCTAGCTTTCCCTGCTCCAGAGTTGGGGCACAGCCTGAGGAAAGGGTACCCTACAGGCCAGTTAGCCTGTTTCTGGCCAAGGATTCAAGCCAGCGGCTGAATGGAATTCTAGGCTCACACATTAGCCAGTCCAAATTGCCAGGATGTTCTATTAGGGCTTGAGGCCATGATTAGTAATGAAAAGAGTGGATATCTACCTGCCTTGGCTCACCCTTCAAGGACTCCATAGGTGACAGCACAAGATCCAGAGGTTCCAGTCCTGGCTCCTTACAGACAAAACCAACCAATATCGTCTGTAGTGTATAGATAAGGTTATAGGGCTTAGAAGTAGTGGAACCAGGATTGATCCTTTCCTCCAACTCTTCATCCCAATGCATTACTGGTCTGGGAGTCGGGACACATGCATTTCAGCCCTGTCTCTGCCGCACTCCATGGAATATCAGGAAAGCTCTCTCTTTAGTCTCAGTTTCCTCATATGACAAATGCACGGCTCACACTAGGCCTTCTACAATTCTGACATTTAATGATTCACTACATTATCATCCACTCCTAATGTTCTGATCGAGGGACTTCTTATTTTTATCTTTTTTTTTTTTTTAAAATGTCATCAAATCAGGAATTCAAGCCTGTAGCCAATGAACTTTCCGCCCCCTTATGAGAAACAATCCTCAGAATCCCAAGGAAACCAGGTCCAGGACTTCCCCCAGGGGAGGATTCTGCATGCGCATAACTTATTCTGTCTTAAAAAAACAAAACTCTTGTGACGTCCTTCCCCCCAGTGAAGTCAACGACTTGCAACTTCCCTTCCCTTCCCAAGTCCTTGCAGAATTTTACGCAAATTAAAGTAGGAGCATTTGATCTTCTCCCCAGATGTTTTGGTCACAGAAGGGCCACATGTGTGCACACATTCCTGGATATTTTTAGATTTTTTTACAGGCTCCAAAGTTCTAACTGCTTCTTCACTCTGCGCTTTGTGGCCGCTGCCGGGAGACGCTCTGTCAAAGCAGCCAAGGCAGAGCCTGATGGAAGAGGGCCTGGCACGGGGAGGCTCCCAGAAGTTGCTCTGAACGACCCCGGAAAGCTGCCAGGCTTCAGTCCCTGAGGCCTCTCTGGCCACGAAGAGGAAACAAACCGCTGCCATTTAAGACTTATGGGTTACACAGACTCTCCCTGGAAGAATTCTGGCTGCCTAGAAATCATACCAAGGCCCCAGTAAAGAGGTAACAAGATATAGTGGAGAAAATATTGGGCAGAAGGTCAAGAGATGTGACTCTGGCTCCTTTATAACCAGTTACTTTTTCTCTACTGGGTCTTAGTTTCTCTGTCTGCAAAATGGGATACTTCATACACGTAGAAAAGAGGTCTGCAAACTATGGCCTGCAGGTTGGTTGCCTGTTTTGTTAAATGATGTTTTATTGGGACAAAGCCCCAATCCCATTTGTTTACATATTATCTGTGGCTGAGCTACAACAGCAGAGTGGACTAGTTGTGACAGAAACAACATGGCCCGTAAATCTCATATATTTACTCTCTGGCTCTTTAAGAAATAGTTTGCTGACCCCTGATGTAGCAGATACTGCCTTCACTGTTCCAGGACATGCCAAAGGCATCCTACTGTCAGCAGCTGGGACTCTCCTCCTTTCTCTTGGGGGGAGGGGTCATGGAAGTTAATGTCCCCGGGAGCAGCCCTCAGCCAATGACAGCCAATGATAAATGGTTGGAGGTAGCTATCTCAGCTTCCTCACCTCGCATGGGACAAACCTGAAATGAGTTTCGTATTGTCTCCTAGATGTCACCACTAGGATTGAGCCCCAGATGCCTACAACAGTAGCCTCCCCATCGCCACACCATGTATTGGCTTCCTCCCCTGTCTCCCCTCTCTACTCTTCTACCCCTGCTTCCTGGATTCCATTCCCCCCCAAACCTCTTGTACTCAAATCTTAGACTCAGGGTCTGCTTCTGCAGGTGCCCAGCCTAAGAGGACATGAGTCTTACACACCTTCTTTTTCTTCCCTGGTTGGCATTCCATCTGCACTAAGCTGCCGATTCAGTTCTGGGCTTGGATGAAAGACCACAAGGCAGGATGTGGGATGTTTTCCTGAATAACCACCATGGTGCTGGATGACACGCGCTGGAAGTGCAGGGGAGTTTGTTTGCCATGGGGTGAGTCTTGACCACAGGAGGGAAAATGACAGATACATGTGCCCTACTTTCCCCCTCTTTGGACTTCTGTGAAGTGTGGTTTCTCTTTGGAAGCCTTCCAGGGAATTTCCATGTGCTGAGAAAGCATGCCTGCCGAGAGACCTACTGTGTTTCTTTGGCGCCTCTTTGAGTAGTTGGATAGTGGTTACCTGCGTGAGAGCCCCTGCATCTTCCTTTGTCTCACTTCTGAATCTTTTCTCCACCCTAACCACCCTGAGTTTGCACCTCCCAAGTAAAGTCACAGTACTACATCCTTGCCTCAGGCTCTGCTTTCCAGAGGACCTGAGCTAAGGCATAGAGTTTGTTTAAATATCTCTAAGGACTCTTTCAGTTCTGACATACTAGACTTCTATTAAATTCCATTTTTCACATACCTAGCAATAAAAAAGATATTGTATATCTACTGTGTTGGACATGAAACACCATTTAATTCCCACAGAGATTAGTTTTTCAGGTATGCCAGGGGTATTGCTTGTCACAATTCAAATCAGACCAACAGAGGATGCTATAATAATAATTATTAATAATATTTATTAAGTTCTATATGTTAGACCTTGAGTTATACTTTAAAGGCATTAACTATTTGATCCTCATTTAAACCTTATCAGGTTCTATTATTACCTTCATTTTACACAAGAGGAAAATGGAGTTCAGAGAAGGTAAGCCGTTTATCCTAAGTTGCATGGTAAGTGGCCAAGCCAGAATGTGATACCAGGTCTGACAGTTTCCAAAGGCCATGTTCAAAATTATGTACCTTATTACATCTGATATAAGCAAATATAATACTCTTCCAAAACTTTTTCTTCGAATAGACACTTCACTAATTGAAAATATATGGATGGCAAATAAGCACATGAAAAGATGCTCAACATCATTAGTCATTAGGAAAATGCAAATTAAAATCATAGTAAGATACCACCATACCTACTAGAATGGTTAGAATTAAAAGACTGGCTATACCTTATGCTGGTGAGCATGTGGAGGAAGTGGACTCTTATACACTGCTGATGGAATGTAAAATGGTATAATTAACTTGGAAAACAGTTTGGCAATTTCATAAAAAGTTAAACATAAATTGAACACATGACCCAGCCAATCTACTCTTAGGTATTTACCAAGAAAAATGAAAACATACGTCCTTACGAGACTTGTATATAATTGTTCATGGCAACTTTGTTTGTAACAGCCCAAAACTGAAAACAACCTAGCAGGTGAATGGACAAATTGTGGTATATGCATATAATGGAATACCACTCAATAATAAAAATGAATAAATTTTTGATACATGCAGCAACATGCATGAATTTCAAAACAATTATGCTGACTGAAAGAAGCCAGATAAAAACAAGTACATACTGTATGATCCCATTTGTATAAGTGCTAGAAAATGCAATAAGAGGAACAGAAAGCGGTGGTTGCCTGTGTGTATGTGTGTGTGTGTGTGTGTGTGGGTGTGGGTGTGTGAAGAGGGATGAGAAGGATAATAAAGGAGTCCAAGGAAACTTTTAAGGGTGGTGGATATATGTTCATTGTCTCCATTGTGGTGATGGTTTCATGGGAGTATATATATGTCAGCTCTCATCAAATCGTACGCTTTAAATATATGCAGTTTATTGTAGGACAGTTGTATCTCAATATAGCTGTAAAACACAAAACTAAATTCTGTGGGTAACTGCATACCACAAGAGATGACACTGGAGAATTGTTCTTTTGCATTGTCGTTTGGGATTGCCCATGGAAATTAAACCAATGGTGAAGGAATGAGCTGATTGATCTTGTCTTGGCTGACTCAGAATGGTGTAGCCAAAGAGAAAAAGAAATAGGGATGCAGTATTGGCAATTTGGAGACAGTCTCTTTACCTCCTAGAGCTTCAGCTTCCTCATCTATTAAATGGGATTGTCTCTTGTGCCCTGCCTTCCCCATGAAGCTAATTTAAGGAAAAGTAAGCAACCTGGCTCTCAAGTGTGAATGACCAAATTTCCCTGTTGATATAACATGCATTTGCCAAGCATCTGGTGGCAATCCCAGTCCTGGATGCTGTAGGCCCACCATGGGGGGAACTGGGAGCTTAGAACTCTGCCTCTAGAACTGGCACAGACCATCTTTCTTCTGGTCTCTGCTCTTCTGTTGTTTTGTTACGAGACCCTGTTTGTCTGGTCCCTCAGACTCATTCGTCTCTGATTCCCACCTGCTTTGCCTGGCCCAGTTGGCCTGACATCACTCTCTGCATTTTCTCCAGCTCCCCATGGATCCTCTGCCATTGAGGGACAATAGGCTAGACCTGCTCACCCACCCCAAGATCAAGGAGAGACTGGTTCCCCTTGTTCAAGATCACCCCAGGCACTGGGGAGACAGACCTGGACGTCAAAGGGAACCCACAGTCTGGTGGGAGAGACAGCTGTGCCAGCACCTGTCCTGTGTGATGATCTATGGTACAGGTGCCATCTGCCACCGCAGGGACATGAGGGTGCAGGGGGCTTCTCGGATGAGGAAATGGCACAGATGGACCCAGAAGGATGGGTGAATCCTGGCCAGATAGAAGTAGGAGAACATTCTAAAGAGAGGACATGAAATCCCCTGCCTCAAGGGCAAAGGCCTAGGGGTATTGGGACACTGTGAATGGCTTGATGTGACCACAACCACACAGGAGGTGAGGCTGAAGCGTAGGCCAGATTATGGAAGTAAGGCTTGGTGCGCCACATGCCGAGGGGTTTGGGTTCAAATCTGAAGGCACTGGGTAGGTACTGAATGGTTCCAAGCCTGGGTGTGACACTCCCAGTTCACTCATTTGTGGGGTCCTTCTCAAATTTAACCCAGAAGGGTTGCTTTCTCTCTAGAGCAGGGCTTTTTCTTTCTTTTTTTTTTTTAAGTATCTTTACTGGAGTATAACTGCTTTACAATGGGGTGTTAGTTTCTGCTGTATACCAAAGTGAATCAGCTATACATACAAATATATCCTTATATCTCCTCCCTCTTGCATCTCCTGCCTACCCTCCATATCCCACCCCTCTAGGTGGACACAAAGCATCCAGCTGATCTCCAGCTGATCTCCCTGTGCTATGTGGCTGCTTCCCACTAGCTATCTATTTTACATTTGGTAGTGTATATATGTCCATGCCACTCTCTCACTTCGTCCCAGCTTACCCTTCCCCCTCCCCGTGTCCTCAAGTCCATTCTGCGTCTTTATTCCTGTCCTGCTGTCCTGCCCCTGGTTCTTCAGAACCTTTTTTTTTTTTTTTTTTTTTTTAGATTCCATATATATGTGTTAGCATATGGTATTTGTTTTTCTCTTTCTGACTTACTTCACTCTGTATGACAGTCTCTAGGTCCATCCACCTCACTATAAATAACTCAATTTTGTTTCTTTTTATGGCTGAATAATATTCCATTGTACACATGTGCCACATCTTCTTTATCCATTCATCTGTCAATAGACACTTAGGTTGCTTCCATGTCCTGGCTATTGCAAATAGAGCTGCAGTGAACATTGTGGTACATGACTCTTTTTGAATGATGGTTTTCTCAGGGTATATGCCCAGTAGTGGGATTGCTGGGTCATATGGTAGTTCTATTTTTAGTTTTTTAAGGAACCTCCATACTGTTCTCCATAGTAGCTGTATCAGTTTACATTCCCACCAACAGTGCAAGAGGGTTCCCTTTTCTCCACAAGCTCTCCAGCATTTATTGTTTGTAGATGTTTGATGCTGGCCGTTCTGATCAGTGTGAGGTGATACCTCATTGTAGTTTTGATTTGCATTTCTCTAATGATTAGTGATGTTGAGCATTCTTTCATGTGTTTGTTGGCAATCTGCATATCTTCTTTGGAGAAATGTCTGTTTGGTCTTCTGCCCATTTTTGGATTGGGTTGTTTGTTTTTTTGATATTGAGCTGCATGACTTGCTTGTATATTTTGGAGATTAATCCTTTGTCAGTTGCTTCATTTGCAAATATCTTCTCCCATTCTGAGGGTTGTCTTTTCGTCTTATTTATGGTTTCCTTTGCTGTGCAAAATCTTTTAAGTTTCATTAGGTCCCATTTGTTTATTTTTGTTCTTATTTCTATTTCTCTAGGAGGTGGGTCAAAAAAGGATCTTGCTGTGATTTATGTCATAGAGTGTTCTGCCTATGTTTTCCTCTAAGAGGTTTATAGTGTCTGGCCTTATATGTAGGTCTTTAATCTATCTTGAATTTATTTTTGTGTATGGTGTTAGGGAGTGTTCTAATTTCATTCTTTTTCATGTAGCTGTCCAGTTTTTCCAGCACCACTTATTGAAGAGGCTGTCTTTTCTCCATTGTATATTCTTGCCTCCTTTATCAAAGATAAGGTGACCGTATGTGTGTGGGTTTATCTCTGGGCTTTCTATCCTGTTCCATTGATCTATATTTCTGTTTTTCTGCCAGTACCATATTGTCTTGATTACTGCAGCTTTGTAGTATAGTCTGAAGTCAGGGAGCCTGATTCCTCCAGCTCCGTTTTTCTTTCTCAAGATTGCTTTGGCTATTTGGGGTCTTTTGTGTTTCCATACAAATTGTGAAATTTTTTGTTCTAGTTCTGTGAAAAATGTCATTGGTAGTTTGGTAGGGATTGCACTGAATCTGTAGAGTGCTCTGGGTCATTTTCAGAATGCTGATTCTTCCAATCCAAGAACATGGTATATCTCTCCATCTGTTTATATCATCTTTAATTTCTTTCATCAGTGTCTTATAGTTTTCTGCATACAGGTCTTTTGTCTCCTTAGGTAGCTTTATTCCTAGGTATTTTATTCTTTTTGTCACAATGGTAAATGGGAATGTTTCCTTAATTTCTCTTTCAGAATTTTCATCATTCGTATATGGGAATGCAAGAGATTTCTGTGCATTAATTTTGTATCCTGCTACTTTACCAAATTCATTGATTAGCTCTAGTAGTTTTCTGGTAGCATCTTTAGGATTCTCCATGTATAGTATCATGTCATCTGCAAACAGTGACAGTTTTATGTCTTCTTTTCTGATTTGGATTGCTTTTATTTCTTTTTCTTCTCTGATTGCTGTGGCTAAAACTTCCAAAACTATGTTGAATAATATTGGTGAGAGTGGGCAACCTTGTCTTGTTCCTGATCTTAGTGGAAATGGTTTCAGTTTTTCACCATTGAGAACGATGTTGGCTGTGTGTTTGTCATATATGGCCTTTATTATGTTGAGGTAAGTTCCCTCTATGCCTACTTTCTGGAGGGTTTTTACTGTAAATGGGTGTTGAATTTTGTCGAAAGCTTTTTCTGCATCAGTTGAGATGATCATATGGTTTTTCTCCTTCAATTTGTTAATATGGTGTACCACATTGATTGATTTGTGTATATTGAATAATCCTTGCATTCCTGGGATAAACCCCACTGGATCATGGTGTATGATCCTTTTAATGTGCTGTTGGATTCTGTTTGCTAGTATTTTGTTGAGGATTTTTGCATCTATGTTCATCAGTGATATTGGCCTGTAGTTTTCTTTCTTTGTGACATCTTTGTCTGGTTTTGGTGTCAGGGTGATGGTGGCCTCGTAGAATGAGTTGGGGAGTGTTCCTCCATCTGCAATATTTTGGAAGAGTTTGAGAAATATAGGTGTTAGCTCTTCTCTAAATGTTTGATAGAATTCGCCCGTGAAGCCATCTGGTCCTGGACTTTTGTTTGTTGGAAGATTTTTAATCACAGTCTCAATTTCAGTGCTTGTGATTGGTCTGTTTATATTTTCTATTTCTTCCTGGTTCAGTCTTGGAAGGTTGTGCTTTTCTAAGAATTTGTCCATTTCTTCCAGGTTGTCCATTTTATTGGCATATAGTTGCTTGTAGTAATCTCTCATGATCCTTTGTATTTCTGCAGTGTCAATTGTTACTTCTCCTTTTTCATTTCTAATTCTATTGATTTGAGTCTTTCCCCTTTTTTTCTTGATGAATCTGGGTAATGGTTTATCAATTTTGTTTACCCTCTCAAAGAACCAGCTTTTATTTTTATTGATCTTTGCTATCGTTTCCTTCATTTCTTTTTCATTTATTTCTGATCTGATCTTTATGATTTCTTTCCTTCTGCTAACTTTGGGTTTTTTTTGTTCTTCTTTCTCTAATTGCTTTAGGTGTAAGGTTAGGTTGTTTATTTGAGATGTTTCTTGTTTCTTGAGGTAGGATTGTATTGCTATAAACTTCCCTCTTAAAACTGCTTTTGCTGCATCCCATAGGTTTTGGGTTGTCGTGTTTTCACTGTCATTTGTTTCTAGGTATTTTTTGATTTCCTCTTTGATTTCTTCAGTGATCTCTTGGTTATTTAGTAGTGTATTGTTTAGCCTCCATGTGTTTGTATTTTTTACAGATTTTTTCCCTGTAATTGATATCTAGTCTCATAGTGTTGTGGTCGAAAAAGATTCTTGATACAATTTCAATCTTCTTAAATTTACCAAGGCTTGATTTGTGACCCAAGATATGATTTATCCTAGAGGATGTTCCATGAGCACTTGAGAAGAAAGTGTATTCTGTTTTTGGCTGGAATGTCCTATAAATATCAATTAAGTCCATCTTCTTTAATGTATCATTTAAAGCTTGTGTTTCCTTATTTATTTTCATTTTGGATGATCTGTCCATTGGTGAAAGTGGGGTGTTAAAGTCCCCTACTATGATTGTGTTACTGTCGATTTCCCCTTTTATGGCTGTTAGCATTTGCCTTATGTATTGAGGTGCTCCTATGTTGGGTGCATAAATATTTACAATTGTTATATCTTCTTCTTGTATTGATCCCTTGATCATTATGTAGTGTCCTTCTTTGTCTCTTGTAACATGGGACACTCTGCACTTCCTGGACTTGATTAACTATTTCCTTTCCCATATTAGGGAAGTTTTCAACTATAATCTCTTCAAATATTTTCTCAGTCCCTTTCTTTTTCTCTTCTTCTCCTGGGACCCCTATAATTTGAATGTTGGTGTGTTTAATGTTGTCCCAGAGGTGTCTGAGACTGTCCTCAATTCTTTTCATTCTTTTTTCTTTATTCTGCTCTGTGGTAGTTTTTTCCACTATTTTATCTTCCAGGTCACTTATCCATTCTTCTGCCTCAGTTATTCTTCTATTGATTCCTTCTAGAGAATTTTTAATTTCATTTATTGTGTTGTTCATCATTGTTTGCTCTTTGGTTCTTCTAGGTCCTTGTTAAACGTGTCTTGTATTTTCTCCATTCTATTTCCAAGATTTTGGATCATCTTTACTATCATTACTCTGAATTCTTTTTCAGGTAGACTGTCTATTTCCTCTTCATTTGTTTGGTCTGGTGGGTTTTTACCTTTCTCCTTCATCTGCTGTGTATTTCTCTGTCTTCTCACTTTGCTTAATTTACTGTGTTTGGGGTCTCCTTTTCTAAGGCTGCAGGTTCGTAGTTCCCATTGTTTTTGGTGTTTGCACCCAGTGGGTAAGGTTGGTTCAGTGGTTTGTGTAGGCTTCCTGGTGTAGGGGACTGGTGTCTGTGTTCTGGTAGATGAGGCTGGATCTTGTCTTTCTGGTGGGCAGGATCACGTCTGGTGGTGTGTTTTCGGGTGTCTGTGAAATTATTATGATTTTAGGCATCCTCTCTTAGAGCAGGGTTTCTTAACTGTGGCACTACTGACACTGGGGTGGATAAGCCTTTGTTATGGGCAGCTGTCCCGTGCCTGTATGAGGTTCAGCAACATCATCCTGGCCTCTGCCCACTGGATGCCTGTAGCAGTCCCCCAGTTTTGACAACCAAAACTGTTTCCAGATGTTGTCCCTTGGGTGGAAAATCTGCTCTTGGTTGAGGACCACTCCTCTAGAGTTTTTTTCTTTTCCTTTTTTTTTTTTTTTTTTGAGTATAATATATACACAGATGGCCCCTCCTGTATTTGCTCTCTTCTCTCCTTCTAAAGCTGGGCAACGTCTGGCTTCCAGCCTTTCCACAAGGTACACAGATGTATGGTGTCCTTGGCTCCCCACACAGCCTCATCTTAGCACCTATGGCTGCAGCTCCCTGCTCATGGGGGCTCTGGCTGGGGCTGGCTTCACGGAGCCAGCTGCCAACAGCTCTGTCTACCTCTGCACCAGGCTAGCAGGGTACCTAATCCCCTGTGGGGCACACCATGTGGTGCTGAGGAGACTCCTGGATGGGGTCCCACTGAGGTCGGCTGAGACCAGAACTGTCCAAGACTGTTGGCCCTGTACCCTCTGTCCCTCAGTCCCACTGTCTGCCAAGCTTAGAGCCTGGAGGGGTGAGTCAGCTCAGGAAGCCTGCCAGGGAGAGGGCACCAGGCTGGTGACAGAGGGCAGGTGGTGGCAGCTGGAGGCCATGTGACTGCTGGAGGCTGTGTGTGTCACAGGGCAGAGCTGGGCCGCTGGCTCATTCCTGGGCTCAATCTGAGAAGGCCTCACATGACTTCTCTGTGGGAGTATGTGTGTCAGGGGCGGGAGAGGAGACTGGAGGGAGGGGAAAGTGATTTTAGGATCCAGGCTGGAAATACAAAATACATTTATGAATCACAAGCAGATATTCATCACATGACCCCAGTGACTTTGCCAGTGCAGAAATCAGGCTTCGGGCACAAAAAACTGTATCTCACCCCCTGCTCTGTGCAGGCTATGGTAGCCGAGAGGGACACTAGGAATGGAGGGGAAGGTGGGGGAGCCAGCCATGCGACCAGCCTCTGTCTCCCAAAGTGTCAGAAAAACCAGAGCACAAGGGATTCCCTGGTGGTGCAGTGGTTAAGAATCCGCCTGCCAATGCAGGGGACACAGGTCCAATCCCTGGTCCAGGAAGATCCCATAAGCCATGGAGCAACTAAGCCCATGCGCCACAACTACTGAGACTGAGCTCTAGAGTCTGCGAGCCACAACTGCTGAAGTCTGCACACCTACAGCCCATGCTCCTAGAGCCCATGCTCCGCAACAAAGAGAAGCCACTGCAGTGAGAAGCCTGCACACCGCAACGAAGAGTAGCCCCTGCTCACCGCAATTAGAGAAAAGCCTGCACACAGCAACGAAGACCCAATGCAGCCAAAGATAAATTTAAAAAACAAAAAACAAAAAAAACCCAGAGTACAAAACCAGCCCTCAATTCCAGTGCTTTCCATATGCTCATTTGTATGTTAATCTCACAACAGTCCATTTCCCAGTGAGAAAACAAAGGCCTGAAGAGGTTCCTCCATCTTCCCTTTTCTTCCTTCCTTAGGGTTTTCAGAGTTTAATCTAGTTTTTGCTTTAATACTCCCACTGTCAGCTCCCTCTACCTCACCATGGCCCCAAACAGCACAAGCTGGCAGGTCCTTCTTGCTGATGGGATGAGGTGAGGGGTCCTGAAATCACTCTTAAGTCCAGGGGAGAGGCCTCCATACCCTGGGGCACAGAATCCCCAGCTGAAAGGGTCAGAAATGCAGGAGACCAGAGTCAGGCAAGTTCTAAGGCAGACAGGCTAGGAATGGGCCCAGTGAGGTTTCAGAATGCTCCGGAGGCTCCTTCCCTCAGGAATGAGAGGAAAGCCCCAGGGTTCCTCCAGCAGCCCCACCTCCCAGCCTCCAGTGGTCCAGAAGCTTTATTTAGTTGCACTGAAATCCCACAGACCTGGGTCAGGACTCCTAAGCCCATGTCCTCACTGTCCAAGAGGACAAAAGCTCATGAGTGGGATCTGTCCCCTCTGGGAAGAGAGCCACCTACCTCGTGCTTGCTGAATGTTTCACCTCTAGGGTTATTACTTTCAAAATAACATTTAATATATTTAATGTCATTACATAAGCAAGGTATGTTCAGTACAGAATATCTAGCAAGTCCAGTAAAGTATAAAGAGAGGAGATTAAAAATTCACCATCATCTCACCAATCAGAGTCAACCACTGCTCAAATTTTGGTATGTAGCTTTCTCATATATAAATTATAAAAAGTAAAACCAGAGTAATACTTTATATATATATATTTAAAAATGATTGAGGCATAATATATATAGTAAAAGGCATAAATCTTAAGTTTATAGCTCAGTACATTTTTACATATGTAAAAATGTCTCATTTTTACACCCATGAGACCATCATTCAGATCAAGATATAGAACATCTCAGATCCCAGAAAACTCCCTTCTACCCTTTCTCGGTCAATAACTACGTTCACCTCCAAGATGTAGCTGGTATTCTGACTTTCATATTTCCAGATTAGATTTGCCTATTCTTGAGTATCACATAACTGGATTCCCACAGTATTTATTCTTTTGTGTTTGGCTTCACTCAACCAATCTGTGGCATCTACTACACGGCCTGGCCTAGAAAGGGTACTTTGCGTTGGCACAGGAAAGTTCTGTTGGATGCATGTTGAGTGAATGAATGAGTGAGTGAGTGAATGAATGGATAGGCTTTGGGGATAGGATGGTCTCCTGGTTTTCTGGTCACCATTTGGTGGTCCCTGTGGAGAAGGGAGAGCAGTCGGGTGGCTCGTGTCATAATCCAGGTGACAGCAGATGAACCTGAGCTAGGGAGGAGGCACTGGGGAGAGGGAGGAGGTGCCTGTCTGCCTGGCACTCACAAGGGTTGGGTTGGTGCCCGTGAGCAGCAGAGCCCAGAGTATTTTTAGAAAGCCCATCAGAGCAGCCGCTTGACACGGTGGCAGCCTCGCTGTCAGTGTCCCATGGCTCGATGTGGAGCCCCCACCTGGATCCACCCGTGCTAGGAGCCCACTGCCCCGCTCTAAGCAGGTGGGACTCATGCTCAGCAGTGTCTTGGCGTGATGAACAAGCACAGAGTGAGGGGTCTGGAGTGTCTCTGGAGAGCACTCCACTGGGCCACAAAAGCCCTTGGAGAAATGGGTGCTGTCATCCGGTACCCCAAGAAAGAGATGCATACTCTCTAGGATCAGAGTCATGGCAGAGCTTCCAGCCAATGTACCCCCTTTATTATTTAAAGTTCTCAAGGTTGAAAGGGACCCCTTTTCTGGCCCTTACCTCAGTTGGGGCTTGAGCCCCCTTTGACATTCTTTCTTACACAGGCTCAGTTCTCATACCTCCCTTTTTGCTTTTTCTGCAATCAACACCCTAGGCCCAGCCAGCATCATCTCTCACCTGCCCTGCTCTAGCCACCTCCTTTCTCCCTCTGTTCTTGCTTCCTGTTATTCATTCTACTCTACAGCCAGGGGTCAGGTGCTCTCCACTGTTGTAGCCTTGACAAAGTGTCAGGACACAGTTGGAGGTAGAGCAATATTACTGGAGAGGGATGGAGCCATGGTCAGCAGGAGAGAGCTGCTGGGCCATGCCAGTGGAGGAGGAACCATGGAGAGAAGAGTGGGGAGATGCCCTGAGACCCTGCTTGGGCTAAGAGGTCTCAGGGGGTGGGACGGGGAGGCAGTGCTGGGATGACGTAGGTGGGCCTGAGACCAGGCAGGGTTTTATTATTTTATGAAGGTCCATTGCCCTTTATTCCTTTCCTTGGGCTTGTAATGGATGGGTTGTGGGAGATGAAGAGCAGGGGGAAGTGCTGGGGTTTTTTTTTTTTTTTTTTCTGTATGACTGGAGAAATGGCTTTGGGAATGTAGGAAGTCAGTTCTCCATGAGTTCATGAGCTACTGGGGTAGAAGGCTGTCATGCTATTATATAAACTTCTAAATCAGACAAACAGGCCTTGGACAAGCTGTTAGAATGAGTGTTGATTATTGAGTGTTTGTGCAGCGTGTGACCTGGCGTGGGTTGTTAATGCTGTCCTGGAGATGGCGAAATTTCAGATCAGCAGCATTTTGGGGTTCCACTTGGAAAAAGTCCACCCTTCAGCTGACTGGCGCTGTCCTCCACTGGGTGATTTAGTGGTCAGACTTGCTCAGTCAAGAGGGAGCAGCATCACGATAAGGCACCTGTGCCCATCTGCCAGTTTGGATGAAGAGCCAAATCACAGGGTCAGTAATGCCTCCTGGCCAGAGTACACGAGCCGAGCAGCTGTCCCTGACATGCTGGCCAGGAGGGGTCCTCTTACCAAGGCAGCCAGCTCACCACGGGGAGTGCGAGGTATCCTACGGTCAGAAGGGTATGTGAGTGTCACGGCTATGGTCAGAGGGAGGCAGGAAGCCTGCTCTTGGCCCCTCACACAGATATGAATCCAGGAAGCTGGAAAGGAGGCCATTAAGGTCAGGATGGAGGATACTCCCAGCATCCCCTGCTGCCAGAGGGATGGGTCCGTGGTGCACTCAGGGACCGGTTGGGAGAAGAGGTAGAAGCTGAGCGTGTTGCAGTTAAATAATTCCTAGACTGCAGAGCATCTCTGAGCTTCATTTTCCTCTTTTGTAGAATAAGTAAAATAAGATGAGGGATGAAAAGTGCCCCATAAGTGGAATGATGTTACATGCATCTAAGGCATTATTTTCCCTAGGAAATTTTGTGTTTACTGTTTTTGTCAGCAAGTTGGAGGAAGCTAGTGTATGCAGGCCTATCACATGTGTACAGAAAAATTCAGCTGGGAGGGATGGCTGAGACACAGGTAAGGGGGACCTCAGGTTGCAGGATCTGAAAAGCCTACACTACCCTGGTTTCTCTCCCCTGGGTGCCCTCTCTGCATGACCCTGGGAAAACGCAGTGGCCCTGAAGGAGCTGCATCCTTATGATGTGGCTGCTGCCTCTCTCTGAGGCAGGGTTTCTCCGTCTCAGCACTGTTGACACTGTGGACCAGATACGCTGGTCTATCTGGTTGAGGGGCCGCCCAGAGCATGAAGGATGGTTAGCAGTGTCCTTCGTCTCTACTCACTAGAGGCCAGTAGTGCTGCCCCTCCTCTCCTTGAGACAACCAAATGTCCCTGGGAGACAAAACTGCCCCTGGGTTGAAACCACCTTTCTAGCTTCATCCTTTGAACATCTCTGCCTGCATCATATGTGGCTTTGGTCGCATCGAAGTACAGGTGGCTCCTTTAAATAAACAAAGCTTTTTCACACCCTTCCTACACCTTTGCATACACAGATCCCTCCCTCCATCGTCCTTCCCCACTCCTGCCTTTGAAGCTTCATAAAATCTTGCTCATCTTTGAAAACTCATCACAAGATATCCCTTCCTCGAGGACACCGTCCCTGAGGCTCGTGGCCAGCTAGTGTATTCACAGGGCTCTTCTGGAGCCCTGGCTGCACGGATTTTAATTTTTTGCTTGCGATTTTATCTCACTGGACTATAAGCTTCTTGAGGGCAAATCCTGTATCTTGTTTATCTTTGCTCCCCAGTGCCTGGTACACAGCCTAGCGTAGAGGTGGGCTCAGTAAATCCTAGTTGAGTAATATCATTTAATGAGTCACTACCAGCTGGTCACGGGATGTAAAATGCTCTAGTCCAAATGAGACCACTTTTCAGATCTTGATAAAGCAGAGTCTAGTACTCCATCCTCAGGCAGTACAGCAAATCTCATCTCTTATGCAGAGGAAAACCAACTTATTATTATTTTAACCTCCAGGATGCCAGAGAGGTGTAGGGGAGTTTCCTCCCGTGAAGAAATCTCTTTCAGACTCCGCCCTTGAGAAAACACTGGTGTGGCTGTAGTAGGTAGCGCTTCCTCTCTGAAAGACGATGAGTGAAGTCAGACGCTGACCCCAGCCAAACTTTCTGCTTGTGTTCCTTCCACGCAAGGGGCTCCAACCACATCTTTCTTCAATGCAAATATCATCCCTCCTGTCCCAGAGCAAAGCCCCACCCTGCAGCTTCCAGAACCCTTGGCTATGGGACTTTCTCCAGCTCTCCCCTATGCATTGTCAAAACAGAACAGACTGCGCAGAAGGAACACGTTTGGTGCTGAGACTGGAGCCAGGGCACTACGTGCAGATCCAGACAATCTGCTCCACTCCTCCCAAGGAGAGAGGAAAGGCTTTTATTACTTTCTGACAACCAAGTCAGCGATGTGAAAATCTCTGGGTGACCAAGGCTAAGCAAAGCAAGAGACACGCAACCTACACTGATGCACTTTGAAAAATAAAGAGCCTCTGGCTTTAAATACCCCAACTTCTTTGTGTGTGTGTGTGTGTGTGTGTTTGTGTGTGTGTATGTGTGTGTTAGGGTGGTGGTGGTGATGCCAAAGCCGTCAAGTCCAACCTCCACCCAGAGCTTGAATTGCATCGATGGCCCCCTTCTCCACCTCCCTTGGACACCTTCAGTGACGTGGACCTCTCACTGTTAGATAGCTCTGTCTAGTAGGAAGCTTTTGGTCACTTTGATGGTTTACCCTTTTGTCCTAAGTCTAATTCTTTGCTCCGTTTGGAATTGGTCCAGTCCTTCTTCCCCAGGAAAGATTTTCAGAGGCAACGACTTTACTACGCAAATCTTTCCTTCTGGCTAACCAGACCCAGGTCTTTCAACTGTCTTTCCCGTGACACAGTTTTGAGTCTCCTCCCTTCCTGATCACCTTTTTCTTGTTGCCACAATAAGTAACACAATACTCCAGTTGTCTGTAGTCTCAGAGAATAAGTTATTTGGGACGGACAAGTTTTCCAGAGGGCTAAGGAGCTACCTCTTGAGCACCACACTTTTAAAAAGCATGATAGAAAGCATGCAGGATGCGGGTCCCTTTTAGCAAGCATATATCTCTACCAGTTCTCTTTCTGACATTTCTCATCACCTCCGACATCGTCTCATGATACTTATCCCCACACACCTCCCTGAACCTCTTTGCACAACGTCTTCCAACAAGACTGGACTTTCTGTGCCATCAGTGAAAGAATGAGGACCAACGAGAGGAAGCTGCAAGAGGTCAGATTACACATGGACATGAGAAGAACCTTCTAATGGCTGAGTAGTTCCACGAAGGGAAGAGGGGGCACCAGCTGGGAGTGAGCTCTCAGCCTCAAAGGTGTCAAGCAGAAGCACTTGGCGGGGGTGTTTTTGGGGTGGCTCCACTTGTACATCTGCTAAGGATTAGACTAGGTGCCTCAGAGTCTCCTCCAGCCCTGTGATTTTGTGGTTGTGGGCAAAGATTCCATGATGGGATTTTATGTGAATGAGGGCTCCTGAGTGTCCTTGTGACGGTTGTGAGAGAGGGAACAGAAAGCCAGTTCCTTCAGCCAAAGAGCTGTGGGGCTGGTGGCTGAGCGTGTCTCAGCAGTAGTCTGTGGCTGAGTTGAGCCCCTCGAGAAGAGGAACCAGCATGCAGAGTGTGGTGATAGGCGAGAGGAAGGAGGGCATGACTCTGTCTCCTGTGTTTGGAGGACTTAAGGGACACAAGGTTTGAGTGTCCATGAGTCAGTCCCCCCCCACCCCCCTCAGGAGAGCAGTTGGTCCTCCAATTGGTCTGGGAGTGTTTGCAGTTCTGAAAAGTGTAGGAGTAGAGTCTGGGACATTGTCCTGGAACCATTTGCCAAATTCCTGGACACCAGAGTGGCCACTGGGCTTACTGTAAATGTTGGGATGTCAGTGTTTTCCCAGAATGCTGGAATCTCAGGTCTGGGAGAGACCTTGGCATCATTCCAGTCCAGCCCCTCAGGGGCTGGCACACCCTCCCAAGCCATCATCCAGCCTCTGCCAAACACCCCAGTGTTTGATTAAAGGAGATGATGGATGGAAAGGATTGGCCGCTGGCAGGTAGATAAATGTCTCCCCTCTCTCCCGTTCCTCCCTTTGCCTGTTAGGAAGGGAGACAACTCACTCTACCTTGGGGTGGTTTTGCCATGAAATCTGTCTAGCTGGGTGCTTGGTGCCCTCATAGGACATTTTCGTATTAATCCCATGTTATTTGGGGAATCAGGTGTTATTTATTATGGTTGTTTATGATCAACACTACTATTAATAGCAACCTTGTGCCAGGCACTAGGTTGAGTACTTTATAAACTAAATACAAAGGTCAGGCTTATGAAAACTCCAAATCTCACTGGGTCACAGCTGGAAGGTCCCCATATGTCATTTTCATCCAGTCTTCATGTTCCAGGGTAAAAATCCAAGCTCAGATATTAAGCTACCGACCCTAGCTCTGTCATGGATGCATCAAAGTCAGCTCCCTAAAAGAGGCTGTGGTCACAAGGATTCCTGTCCGCCTGGTCTTCCTAAGGTTTCCAGGAAACCAGTCCTACAGGAATGCAGTTAGAGGCAGTGGCTTCCCCCAGGGTCACACAGGGACCCTCCTCAGAACCGCCCCGCCCATGCTGTGTCAGGAGGCTGGGCCAAAGAGGTATGTTCTGCAAAGTCCAGGGGAAATAGAGGGCCTTCTCTGGTCACTGTGGATGGCAGAGAGGCAGTGACAGTCTCAGGTCAGGTTCCTCAGAAGCAGAGGCTGAGAAAGGGTGTTAGGTATCACGGTTTATAGGGGGAAAAACCTGCAAGGGAGGGAGATGGAAGCAGGATAGGGAGGGGAAAGGAAAAAACACAGATGTGGTTTAGGGTAGGGCTACCAGATAAAATACAGAGCGTCCAGTTACATTTGAATTTTAGATAAACAGCAAGCAATTTTTTACTACAGGGATTTCTAAATATTGCATGGGATGTACTTATACTAAAAATGTGTACTTTGTTGATCTGAAATGCGAATTTAACTGGATATCCTGTATTTTTATGTCCTAAATCTGGCGACCCAGTCTAGGCCAACCAATCAGCTCTGTCTGCCCCAAACTGAGAGACTACCTGGGACGTGAGATTTTCAGTGCCCTAAACTGTGGTCTCAGGTAAAGCCTAGCCTTGGCCTAATCCTTTCGGAGGGGGTGGAAGTGGGACTGACACTCTGGAGCCTAAAGCACTTGGTCAAGGTGTCCCCTTGAGAGAAGGGCAAGGCCCTTTCAGATCCCTGTTTTACTTAGTCATCCTTGTGCTGGCGGTAGTTGCGGGGGGCGGGGGGCAGTGTGGGGTGACCCCCTGGAGAGGCAGCTCCTGTTTCCTGAGGGCAATTCTCCTAAGAAAGGGGGCAGCTGTGAGTCCGTAACAGGCAAGCAGGTCACACTCGTAGCATCTGAGGGGGGGTGTGCATAGGCCCTGCAAAGGGGGCCAGGGTGGGCACCACAGCGTCTCCTCCACCGTCTACAGGCCAACAGCCCAGAGGCTCTACTCCACCCCTTCAGGAGATCCCGTTGATCAATGGGGCAGCTCCTCTGTTCTGGGCTGGATGTATGGGAAATTTCAGTGCGGACTAGCTGGGATGTGCTGCTGCCATGTTCCCAAAGCTCTGTGAGAACCCAGAGGAGGGGCTTTCGTTATTATTCCTAACTGGGAGAAGGACCAGAACAGATTTCACATAAGGAGTACTATCTGTACCCGGCCTTGAAAGCTGGTGGGAATTTGGCCAGGGTGGGGAGGCGAGGTGGTGGTTGGAGGTGGAGGGGCATGTGTGGCCATGGCATAAAGGTCAAAGTCGTGGAGGTTGAGGTGTAGAGATACAGGACGCAAAGAGGACTCTCACCAAGTCCTCCAAGAACTGGTTACATGGGGCTTTAATTTCTTTTCCGCAAACTGGTCCCTAAGCCAGGGGAGCACAAGGCCTTGCCAAGGTTGTAGATTCTAGGGCAGCTTTTGCCTGAACGACAAAGCATCTGGTTCATGCAAAGGGCTGAAGGACTTATTTTCAGACCCAAGCTAATGCTTTGGAAAGTGCTGGCGGCCCTGCTGACTTGGGGATGCCCGGGCACCTGGGGAACGTCCCAGCTCCTGGCAGGGGAGGCCCCGCCACCCGGCCCTGGCCCAGATCCATGGGAAGACAAGCTTCCTTCTCACCTTTCCAGTATATCCTGAAACCAGAAGCCCCATGACACTGACTCCTCTGTCCCTGCTCTGGGATTTCAGCTCTGGCTGAGGCAGGATACCCACACTGCTGAGAAGCCTGAGAAGCTTCTGGGACAAAGGTGCAGGGAGGGTCAGCTGGGGAGAGTGATGGGACCCATCCCAGATCAGTGTCCCCATTTCTGGGCTGAACTCGGCCTAGCATTGTAGAGCTCAGTATCTGAGCCTTCCAGTGGCCCTGTGATTTTTTTGTCAGCCCTTTGCAGAGGGAAGCAGGGCTATTAAGCCCTTATTTGAACCACTTACTTGCTGTGTGACCTTAAACATGTCACTTGGCCTTGCTGAGTCCTCCTTCACATCTTTACTAATGACAAAAACATCAGCACTAGCAACTAACATTCTTGTAGCTTTTGCCAGCTTTTGCAATAGCAGAGTCACATAAATTCTCTGATTTAATCTTCTTAGCAAATTGTGAAGTGGGTGAGTGGGCAAAGTGGCATTAGTATCTCCATTTTAAGGAAGAAGAAAGCAAATTAAATATAAGCAATGTAACTTGTCCTACTGTTATAGCCACAAGGCTCCTGGGATTAGGGCTCTGACTCTAGGACACCAAATAGACAATAATCTCTTATCAGAGTCTCCAGGAAATGTCGGAGACAAGTCAGCAATTTAAAAGTCTTGATGATAGGGACCCAGGGGGCGTTTGGTTTCCATGAGTTTTCTGACACCTACAGAAGCTGGGCTAAGGAGGGCAGGGTGTCCTACAATTCTGTTTCTGCTGTAGTCTGATGTGAGTTCAAATCTCAGCACCCTTTGCTCTTAGAAATACAATAAAAATATGTCACTCTGAAGCCACAATCCAAGTTGTTGGCAGAAATAAAATAAGATTTGACAACGTGGGGTTTCTCTTGGGACCCTTTAGGGAGGTCCCGGGAGCCTGGGGGCTGGTGTGCTTTTTAGATTCCAATGTGACTGTATCTCAGATCTGTTACTGCTCAGAATCTAAAGAAGCAGACCAAGTAAGTGCTGAGGCTTCGGAAGTTGGAAAGGTCTCCTCTAGTTCGGGTACGGGGCTGAGGAGGGGAGCAAAACCAGGGAAAGAAAATAGTAAAAACAGCGTTAATGAACACTGTTTATTTTTTCAGGGAGGTGAGAAGGAAGCAGTAGGGAAGGTGTGAGATTTGGGGCCAGCATGCAGTTTGTAGCCAGACACGTAGATTTCAGTCCCAGCATAGCCACTTACAAGCTAAGTGAATCTAGGCCAGTCACTCATCTCTCTAAATCTCACCTGTAATCTGGGTGTGGCAGGACTACCCCCTAGTGCAATTGTCAGGGTCCAGGTTTCCACAGTGCCTGTAGAGGGCTTGACCACATTGGGGACTTAATATGTGCTAATTCCACTGATTTCCCCACCCCTTCCCTTAAGTGGATCACTCACCTAGAAAGTATGAAACCCTCTTTCATCAAAATATACAAAAACTCTGTCTTAGAGAAGTCTGACAAAATTAACTTTTAAGCTGAAAAAAGGCTCTGCACGAACGATGAACCAACTGGCTTCTTTTCTTGTGACCTTGCTAGCCATGCCGCCCCAAGCACACGCGCGTGCGCACACATGCACGCACAGAATTGGAATGCCATGGAGAAGGAAGGCCAGCCTGTGACAGTCCCAGCATCCCGCCCAGACTGTGGAGGCAGAACAGGCCCTTCCGGAGCCCCTTGGGATTGGGGTCTGTCCTTGCCCCCTGCCACAGACTGAGAACAGTCCACAGGCCTAGTGTCCACTGCCCACTCTGCCCTGTGAGGATGGCGCCTGGCATCCCCAGAAAAACTATGGAAACACAGCCTGCCAAAGACCTCTCATCCTGGTTTCCTCCTGGGAAAAGAAAGGAAGGAAACTGGAGAAAGAAAGATGAAATGAAAGCAAAATGATGGAAGGAAGAGGGAAGGTAAGAGACCTGGTACAAGTGTGAAATCAAAATAATAGACTCAGGCTGGTGAGATGCATGTGAACAGAGTGTGACGTGGGCATCCCCCACAAATAGACCTTCTGTTAAAAATAGCCTTTGTCTAAATGTGGAAAGAGTGTAAATATAGTAGCGGTTTCAGCTTACTACGAGCCGCCCCAGCTCCAAGTAACAGAGGCTTATTATAGGTTGCGTGCGTCAGCAGCAGGGGAGGAGGGAGGGCAGACAGACAAGCCCTGGGCTGTGGGTACAGTATCCACCGGCCGGCCAGGGTTCAGCCAGCCTCTGGTGAAGTGGGATGGCTGGATTGCCCTGAAATGCTCTCACAGAGCTCCGATGGGCAGAAAACGCTAGCCAAGCTGGGGAGGGAAGGAAAGAAGGAATCACGGTGCTGAAAAGGAACTGGGGAGGATTGTCTTAGAAATGCCGTTCATTCTCATCTGGAGTTTCACCAGGCAGTGTGTCCAGGAGGCTGCTTGCTCCTGGACACCGCAGGAAGTTTTCAAAGGAACCCCCTGGGATGACCAGGCTGTGGACAAACCAGTTTCCTCAGCCCTGAGTGCAGGGGACAAAACCCCTAGAAACCTGTGGAAAGTGCCAGAAAGGAGTCTGATTCAAGTCTTTAAAAAAAAAAAAAAAGACTTTGGGTTTTTATCTCCATGTCTTGGGCATCACTTAGTAGGCATGTGGAGCATGGTGGTTGGATGACTGACTGTACAGCTGTGTGTGACTGAAGGTGCTGCTTTCCTGGGGTAGAACCAAGGGAAAGAGAACTGTTCTGTGGGAAGCTCATTGCTCTTCATTCTCTTGATTCAGGTGCCGAGGGGTGATTGCCCGTGTGGATGCTAAGACCTGCTCCTGGCTGCCTGTCTCATCTAACCTCTTAGGGGACCCTCATTATCCTCTTGATCTATCACTCTTTAACCCAGGTCATCTCTCCTCCCTGCTCAGCACATGTTTGTGCATATATCACATATACACACAGCCCAGCGTGCACACGCGCGCACACACACACACACACACACACACACTCACACACACACACACACACACACACACACACACAGAGTTAGCAGTCTGAGACCCATTTCCAGCAAGAGCCCTTACACCCCTTGCTTCCTCTGGCGTCTTACTCCCTCTGTGTCCCTCTGTTTGCTCTGCTTTAGCCCTCTGGTGCTTCTTTTCATCCCTAACCTTGAGCTTGCCCCTTGGATGGAAGACACACCTGGCTCCTCCAGGTGGATCTTCAACTTCTTCTTCTCAGACACCATTGGGGCTTGCTCTCTGGCTCTGCCCCCTCTGGTTCTGCCAGCCTGGGTGACTACCCCACTGATTTAGCTCTTGCCCAGGACTGATGCCCTTATCATCTCTCACCTACACACTGGTACTGGTCCTACGCTTCCAGATTCTCCCCAATATCACCCAAACTGCCCTGAAAACCACCTTTCCAAGATGCAGGCCCAAGGGTGTCACTGCCCCACGCAAAATGCTGGCCATGGCTCCCCATGGCCTATTGGACAAAGTCCACATCTTGGAAGGCGCTTACTTGACCCCCCCTCCATCTGCTTTTCCAGCGGTGCCTCCTGGTACTCTGCACCAAGCCGTCCACCCAAAGACTCTGGAGATGAGCTCTTGTCCACTGGGCACATCCCCCACTCGTGCCACCAGTCTGTTTCCTTAGGCTGAAATGATTCTCCTCCAAATCTTTGCACATGAAAATTCTACCCACTTCAAGGCTACAGCTCCAAAAGGCTGTACACCTCTTCTGGGAAGCCTTCCTGTATCTCTCCTCCTACAGCCACCACCTCCTTTTTCACTTCTACCCCAAATCTTAAGTCACTTTTATATACTTGGAAAATGAATCAAGAGGCCTTATCCCATGTCTGGGTGAGGTGCCCTCCCATGTGCTCCAACAGAGCCTGTATGTTCCTTTCCCAGAACATTTATCACTCTGTGTTGGTTGTCTTTTTAACTGTTGGTCTCCCCCACTGGATTATGACACTCTAAGGGCAGGGTCTGGGAGGCCTTGTTCATGCCATATCCCCGGTGCCTAGCATGGTGCTTGGTTCCTTGCACCAATTGAAATGGGCCTCCAGGGCTCTCTACTTCTGCTATGGTCTAAATACTTGTGTCCCCCAAATTCATATGTTGAAAGCCTAATCCCCAGTGTGATGGTCTTTGGAGATAGAGCTTTTGGGAGGTAATTAGGTCATGAAGGTAAAGCCCACATGATGGGATTAGTGCCCGTATCAGAAGAGACAGGACAGAGCTTCCTCTCTCTGCTTTCACTCTCTGACACATGAGAACAAGCAAACCAAGGAAGAAGATAGCAAACCAGGAAGAGGGCTTTCACCAGAATCCAACCATGCTGGCACCCTGATCTTGGACTATCATCCTCCAGAACTGTAAGAAATAATTATCTGTTGTTTAAGCCACTCAGTCTATGGTATTGGTTACGGCAACCCAAGTTGACAAAGACAACTTTACCTTTTACAGAGGCCCCTACTGCTTCCGAGCTCCTCTGCTATTTTCCACTGACCCTGCCACTGGCCCCTCATACAGGTATGAGGACCACCCAGATACAATCCTGAGATGATGGGTCTGGAGTCAGAAGAACTGGGTTGGAGTCTCAGCTCCACCTCTTAGCTGTCTGCCATTGGGCAAGTCACTGTACCTCTCTGACCAGTTCCCTTAACTGTGAAAAGGGGTAATAACACCACTCACTGCATGGGGTTGCTGTGAGGACTGCGAGACAGTGTGGGGCTGTAAGCATCTGACAGACTGTGCAGTGCTCTCCAAACACTGGGGCCTTCGTTACAGCCCTCACCCACTTACAGCCGTGCTTTGGAAACCTGTTCAGATCTAGCCATGTTGACTCTAGCTGCCATTTGGGCTCATAAGGATGTCCTAGAAAGGACTTTTGCCACCTCTCTGCGTTAACAGCTCAAAATCTCCAGACACTTCTGATTGCCAGGACCCTTTTGAGCACACGATGGTTTTCTCCCTCAAAATCCTTAAAAAGAAAAAAGGCTTGAATGGCAATCAGGACTGGCAGAAGTTGGACTGTCATTGTGAACGGAGGAAGGAGGCTGCAAAAGGAGATGGGAAGAAAGTGGATATGCTGATAGCCAGGCTGGTGCTCTTCCAGGTAAGTCTACCTGCCCTGGCCCCAGGCGGCCCTCCTGGGGTTGGCTGGTCCTGCAGGCTCCCAGGATACAGCAGAACTAACAAATAGCATAGCGTGCAATACCAAGCACTGGGCAAATTATGGCTTCTACGCAGAGCGTTAAAGCGGTGGAAAGAGCCGGGCTGTAGATCCAGCAAAGCCCAGCTTCAGTCTCTGTTCTGCCCCCTTACAAACAGGGTAACTCAACCAAGTCTCCTAAACTCTTACAGCCTCAGTTCTTCATCTGTAAAATGAGGATCATTTTGATAAGAACCAAATTCAAATGTGATTGTTTATGGAAATCTCAAGCAGAGTACCTGTGCTCAATAAATGGTAATTGCGACTGATTTTAAATTGATTTCTCCAGACTAGTATTTCATACTGCCAGGAAACAAGCAAAGACAAATTCAGAAAACTAAAGTGTTGGAGTTGATTGTGTTTTTTTTTAAAA
Organism: Balaenoptera musculus; assembly: GCF_009873245.2. Taxonomy (NCBI): domain Eukaryota; kingdom Metazoa; phylum Chordata; class Mammalia; order Artiodactyla; family Balaenopteridae; genus Balaenoptera; species Balaenoptera musculus. The sequence continues at coordinate 83,793,030 of NC_045790.1, forward strand.
TACCTCTCAATCAGGACAAAAAAACCTCCACAAAGCACTCTGAAAAACTTGCCATGGAAGCAAGGATTTGGAGGAAGGACAAGAAAAGGGACTCCTGTAGGATTGTGCTAGAAGAATCAGAGCCTCAAATTGCTTAGAATCTCTAAAATTTGTGCTGTAGCTTATTATATAGAAATTCTTACAGCTAGAATGCAATATATGTTTCCAGATGGCATACACTAATAGAATTATATAGGGGGTGTGCTTCTGGAAGTGTGTCCCTTCATCAGCCACCAACCTATAATCAATCTATACCTCTCCATGTATATTTGCCTCCTGTGTCTTAACTTTTCTTATATATGCACACATATGTGGTTTCATGTAATAAATGGTCATATGAGTGGGTGGGGGTGTGGTGAAGAGGACAAGAGCTCAGATCTTGAAGGAAAATATTCCTGATTCAATCCTTGGCTCCGCTTTGTATTATCGGAATGGCATGTTGGGGAAAACATATAAGTTTACCTACCTTATCTCCCTCAAAGATAGTTGTAAACATGAGGGATACTGTGGTAAAATGCTTAGCATAGTTCTAATGGTATCACTGTATAAATTCACACACACATACAAATAAATATAAATACTTATCCACATATGCAGATATACTCATTCATATATGTGTGCACTGACAAATAGCATGTGTACCCACACACGTGTGCATTTAAATATAGATAGAGACACAGGGCATGTGCAGCTTTCCTATATAAGGAATCTAATCAAGAATGTTGTTTCTCCCAGAGTTGGGGTCCAGAGACATCTTTGAGTCCTAGTTCCTATAATGTTCTGGATGAGGGACTGTGGGTGTGGGATAAAAGGCTCCTGGAGTGGAAGTGTGAGGCTGAGACCAAGGACCTGCTGCGGGTGCCCAAGTGCAATATCAGGATGGGGTGGGTGTGGCGGCCATGAGACATGCCTTGCAGACAGGGAGCCAAACTGATCAAGGGCCCCAGCTGCTGTGCACTTGTATTTGTGTTGAGGCCACACTTCCTATGGGCTGCTCCCACCCAGTCAGCCACTGAGTGAGTCCCGGGTGCTAGCACTCATAGTCTCCAGGGGACAGGGGCTTCTCTGATAGTTGACTGTGGTTTGAAGACTCCCTCACGGCCTTCCTCAGCGCATAGGTGGTCTAGGATGCTTCCGGCCAACCTTCCTCCCCACCCTCCTGAATTTAGGTAAGACTTGCATTCTGGTGTGATGGCTCTCCCAGCTGGCCTCTCCCAGCTCCCTCCCCCTTTTCTCTCAAGTGCTTCCCCAAGTAAAATCCTTACGTTTAATCCTGTCTTGGCGTGTGCTTCTAACACCACAGGGGAGTGTGGAATCCCAGGTCACAGAGGAGCCGAGGATTCAGAAGTCCCAGGAGCCCAGAGGAGGGAGCAGACTTACATCCCTGATCACACATGCTATACCTCATTAACCTGCACACCCACATTGCCAGGCAGTACTTATTATCGTCCCTGTGAGGTGAGGAGACTGAGGTCTGGGAAGCTCTGTCGCTTGCCCGGGCTCATAGGATCAGAAAGTAGCAGAGCCTGGTCAGGAACCCAGGTTTCCTGAACCCCAAATCTCTACTCTCTTTGATCTGTGCTGCCCTTTGAGCACCTTACCAAGAGCTTCCACAAGCATCATATCGTATCCTCAGTTTCCCCTGTGATGAGGCAGGGTGAGTTCACCACCCCCATTTCACAAATGAGAAGCTGAGACTCCGAGAGGTGAGGTCAATCACCCAAGGTCACTTGGTTAGCAATTAGAACCCAAGTCTCCTGCCAAGTCCCAGCCCAGGGCCATGCCTTTTTTGTCCCTCCTCCAAGGGACTTGTCCCAGTCCCAAGCCACTTTAGTCCCTGCAAAAATCTTGGAGTTGCCTGTTCTGCCTGCCATTCCCCACAAATTCACATTTCCTCTCTCTTCCTGGGAGCAAAAGTCCCAGGGTGACTGAGAGCCTGGCTGTACCAAGTACACAGCAGCCTGCGGTCCGGCCTGGGGATGCGGGGAGAAGCTCTGCTCCCCACATTGGAAACCTGCCCACCGAGCCTCCTTCCTTCTTGCGTGAAAGTGCTCTAGAGTTTCTGTGCTCACAATGCATCTCTTTGGAAGTCTGCCCTCTGAGGGTTGCCATGGTGACTATTTTGGTACTGCATGCTAGAAAAAGCCGAGGCACCTGCTGGTCACACCACCAAAACTTGTCTCTCTGAAAAATCAGCAGATGGCATTTGTCAGAAATTCCTACTTCTTGATTAATTTGGGAAAAAGAAGAGTGTGTGGCAAAGCTGATATCCTTTAACCTGGATTGGCTATGTCGGTGTTTTGGGGAAGATGTGAAATCGCTGTGCACAAACCTCATGAGCTTCCTTTGAAGTGATGGGTAGCTTAGTTTTCCCAGAGAGGCTAAGAAGTTTGGTGATTTGAATTTTAGTAGATGAAAACAAGGGGAAGATCATGATGTCACTTCTCTATTAAGAGGGGTTAGGATGTTAGGGCCAGTTCTGCAAAGGTTCATATCTCACTCCTAGTAACTTCCACAAATTCTCAAACATGCCTCAGATTGAATCCGACTTTTAATTAACATGAACGGGAAAAAAAAATCATGATTTTTTTGATTTGAAACCCAGCTTTGCCACCCATTAACTGTGTGACCTTAGGGAAGTTCCTCAGCCATCCAAAGCTCAGATTCTCCACCTATAAGACAGTGATGATAATAGTATTTATTTCACAAGTTTGTAATGAGGATTAAATGAGATAGTTATTATTATTATCATCATTATTATTAACTAGAATTCAATTTAGGCATGGAGGGATTGACCAATCCATATGCTCATATAGATTTTACATATAACTCTGTTCATGAAAATGAATTAATTTCACTGTCTCAATCTAAGCAAAGATATTTTAGTTAGGACAACATAACCCCCCCAAAAAAAACTTCTGGGTGCACATTGTACACTGTGTCTCTAATTTAACTGTTATCTCATTCTGCTTTTTTAGGGACTTGTTCCCCCAGCTCTCACATCCTTGTTTTCACATGCCCTTTTCACAGTTTGCAATACTCTTTGTTCCCAATGTAACTTAGCAAACTTTTAATGTAGGTGTGAGCTGGTTCCCTAAGCATACATTGACTACCACCTCTTAATTTTGGGCTCTTTGTAAGAGCCTTCTGCAGGACGGGTTATGTAGTTTTCTACCCTTTTTCACCTATTGGTTCTCTGTGGAGAATGAGCCTCCAGTTCCTCATTGGCAATTTGATTCTATAAGGAGGCCTGGTAAATTACAGATGGCAAAACCTGGGTGACTACTCTCCCCTCCTGTGGCCATGACAGACATTGCTAATCAATTATAGCACTTTTCCCACTGAGCCCTGAAGGACCTGGGAACCTTCCTGAATACAGTGCTCAAGGCAGCCATGCTAATTCACTAGAGTTAACACAGGAAAGGAAAGGAAATCTGTTTGTCATTCCTGGCACTGGGGAAAGAACCCTGGAATGGAAAGCAGAAAAGGTAATGCTAATCCCAGTTCTGCCTTTAACTAACTCTGTGAACTTAGATTCCTCATTTCCTTCTCTGAGGCTCAGTTTCCATATTTGAAATGAAAGAAACAAAGAAAGAAAGAAAAAGGAAGTCTTTAATTCCTTCAAGTTCTAAAATTCTCCATACTTTCATCATCCACCTCCCCACCTCCCACTACAAACACACATTCTCCCATCAGGTGGGCTCCCAGCACCCAATGCAAGCTCTGATCTGTTCTTTTCTTGGGACTTGTCCAAATGATCAGATTTTATCAAACATCCTGGGGTGGCTGAGTGCTAAATAAAACATTCTCAGATGCTTAGAATTACCAAATTATAGCATTTCTGAGCTGAAAGTCACCTTAGAGCACACTGAGCTGAATCCTCCATACTAAAGATGAGGAACTAGAACAAGTGAGTTCAGTGACTTCCCTGAGGTCACTCAGCAAGTTAACAAGTTGATCTGGTTCCCGTTTGGGGATCCATCAGGTATGAGACCAGGCCAGTCCTTGGTCATGTGACCTGGGCTCTACCAATTGGATGTACCCATGGAAGAATCCAGTTCAGAAGTATAGCAGGAAGCCTTGGGAGTGTCAGAGCCTGAGGTTTTGGTGTTCAGTGTTCAGCGTGTTTGGTGAAAGCCATGGTGTTTATGCCCAGGCATGTTGCCAGTGGGGCCTTTGAAGGTGTACTCTCACTTTGTGGTTTGGGCATTTTCCTGACTGGCTCCCTTTATGCTGCACTCTTTGGCTGTCCTGGAGATTCTGTGAACTATCTAATATTCTTTAATAAATTCTCTTTCCATTAAAATGAGCAAAGTGGGTTCTGTTGTTTATACCAAGAGTCCTGACTGGCACACCAACCCTTGAAAGGAAAGGAAATTCTAAATATAAATGCCACTTCACAGACACTTGTTAATCCTCTCTCTTCTCCTCCGCCCTCCTGCCTTTCTTCTGTCATGCCTGTCAAACTCATCATCACTGAAGCATTGTGGGACCTGTGAAAAGAGATATGTTGGATCTAAATTCCCACAAAATGACACTGAGTGTTTGAAAACGCTTACAAAGAGGCATTGCTCCTCAATGGGGAGGGGTAGGCATCTCAAGGATTTGTGAAGGCTGCCGGGGGTGAGGGCGTGAGGGTTAAGGAGGGTGCAGATGTTCCTTTAACACCTCTTCTCCCATCTGCCCCATTCTAGACTTTAAAATATTAGTAAGGGGCTTCCCTGGCGGCGCAGTGGTTGGGAGTCTGCCTGCCAGTGCAGGGGACATGGGTTCGAGCCCTGGTCTGGGAGGATCCCGCATGCCGCGGAGCGGCTGGGCCCGTGAGCCACAATTGCTGAGCCTGCACGTCTGGAGCCTGTGCTCCACAGCGAGAGGCCGCGATGGTGAGAGGCCTGCGCACCGCGATGAGGAGTGGCCCCCACTTGCCGCAGCTGGAGAGGGCCCTCGCACAGAAACCAAGACCCAACACAGCCATAAATAAATAAATTAATTAAAAAAGTTGTTATCACAAGAAAAAAAATGTGTAATTATAAAATATTAGTAAGAATAATGGAGGATAATTTTCGTTGGTTCATGTATGAATTTGAATAGGAGTTGATTCCGAGGTTGGTTGTCCTGCTCTATTCCTAGGTCCCTCCTTGGAAAGACTTGTGCTATGTAGCAAGAGGTACCTACAGATTCATTTGCTTGGAAGGACCTTCCATGCGATGACAAAACAATTACAGATGATCCAAAAACAAACAAAGAGGGACAGGAGGGGAAATAAAGACCAACATAGCAAAGGAGAGGCTGAAAACAGCTAGAGTGAATTCTTACCCAAACTCCACAAATAGCAATTGTTCATACAACTCTTTTGACCATGAATCCCGACAGGCAGAGGGTGGTAGTGGGTGGAGTATGGACTCAGACCTGCCTGGCACCCATTAGATGTGTGACCTTGGGCCTTTTGGGCAGATTCTCTAATCTCTCTGAGCCTCGGTTCCCTTATTTTATATATTGTATATATTATATAGTACGGTCTTCACTCTGTTCTCATTATTTGTGATAGTTTGTCCTATAGAGTGACTGGTAATGTTGCATTAACAAATATTTGAACTGCTATTCTGAGGGGAAACACATAAGCTTCTTTTCTGTGTGTTTTTGTTTAAAGACACCTTGTGTAATATTATTGTTGATTCATTGACATTGAACTCCTGGCCAGCAGCACTGGAATTCATGCCTGAATGAAGCTCATCTAACACATACTTTCTCTACAAGTCACATCACAATCTCCTTGTGTACTACTATGCTTGGAGACATTTTAAACATCAAAATCTCTAAGAAAAAGAGCACAAAGTGTGAAAATAGATGGCAAAAAGGAGCTTGTTTGCAGTATGAGAGCTGAAACATGAAGGCAGTGTGTCACCTTGTTCGACCTCAGCTGGGAACGTGTGTGATGGGCAGCTCAAATTTTTTACTGCTCTGCCCACTTCCGCAAATGACTGTGAAGTGCTGCAAGTGTTGATTTTGGGGTTACAGATCAATTTTAACAAGTAGGTGAATTTGCACATATGGAATCTGTGAATAATGAGGATTGACTCTATATACATTTATATATTGCTACCTTACCTCACTTAGTTTTTGTCAGGACCAAATGCATGGGAGAATCCATCACAAACCATAAGGCATTGGAGAAATGAATCTAATGGTTATATAACACATGTGCTGGTGGATGCCAGCTCATTCTCTCTGGCATCAGCTCAGGATTCACCTTCTCCAGGAAGTCTTGTACCAAGGCAAGGACTTAACTGTAAATACAAACTAGAACAGGTTCCTTACCTGCCTGGGTGGGGTGGAAGGAAAAGGTCAAGAGGGCGACTCGCTTACTTCATTCTACTTCTCACCTTGTCTGGGAAGCTAGATGCAAGGACACACACTGCCAAGCGGCAAAGTCAGGATTTGCATCCAGGATTTCTGACTCCAGGGTTTGCAGTCTTAACCTCTAGAATACACTCATACCAAAGTTTGTCACATCATAATTGAAACAAAAGCACATCACTTAAAAGTTCCTGGAGAAAACACATGGACCCTTGAGAATACACCTCTGTACCTCCTCCCATCATTCCAGTTAGAGAAACATCGATTTACTGGAGTTCCTCCGAAGTGTGCTAAAGGTTATAAGCCTTTTTTTCTGCCCCCTTCACACCATCACCCCAGTGGTGACATGGTGGTTCCAAGATGTCACAGATGACAATGGCATGGGATGAAGACTTACTGCTGTGGGATCATGTGACCTGGGAATAAGCTGGCTTCATGGAGGATTAAGGATGGAGATTCGACCTAGGAACTGGCTGAACTGGCTAAGCATGAGCAAAGAATACCAAAGAGGCTTCTGAGATGGGGACACTGCCTGATGGCCTCACCCCAGTCCAATTTCCCCTCTGCTGCTTGAGAGTTTATGGGGATATGGGTTCCCTGCACAAAGGCAATATTTCCTACAACTAGTAACCTGAGGAACTCATTCGTTCCACAAACATTTACTGAATGCCTGCTGTATTCCAGGACTTGTGTAAATGGTTGGGCATACTGACATTAGCATTAGGGTGTAGTCATATCCTATTTACCTTAGGAGAGATAGTCAGACCAGTGGTTAAGAATGTGTATTCTGTGCCTTAGTTTCCTCATAGGTGAAACGGAGAAAATCCTAGTACTTACATTACACAGTGGATATGAAATTAAATAGGCTAATACACGTAAAGTTTTAGACCAGTGCCTATCATGTAATAAGCCCTCATTATTAGCTGTTATTAATTTAAGGGGCCTATGCGAAAGAAAGAGAGTGAGAAGGAAAAGTGTTGTGCTGGCAACTATTCAAGTGCGTATGCTTTCTTTCAAAGTGCATATGCTTCTGAGGACATGCAAGGTGGCATTTTGAGGTATCATATTGATTAGGTATGGATTTCACCTTATGAATTTACTTTAGAAACCAACCCCTACATTAGAGTAACCCCCACTACAGTAGTAGTAGTAGTAGTAGTAGTAGTAGTAGTAGTAGTAGTAGTAGTAGTAGTAGTAGTAGTAGTAGTAGTAGTAGCGGCAGCAGCAGCAGCAAACATTTACTGAGCACATATGTACGGATCAGGCCACAGTGCTAAGCGCTTTGCCTGTGGTATTTAATCTAATTCACACAATAATGGGTTCTATTGTTTAGGTTCGAAGAAACTGAAGTATAAGGCAGTAAAGCAATGTGTCCATAGTTACAGCTGACACATGGCCAGGTGAGGAGGTGAACTCAGTTTCTACAGGTGCAAATGCTGTGTCTTAGCCAATAAGCTTTACTGTCTCTGAGGGAACTCACAGCCTAGTGGTGCTGCTGGCATTTTTAAAGAAATAATCCCAATAGGTGGGAAAAGTGCTGGAAGAGGTGACATGATAATTAAGCTTTTCACCAACCTGTTCTCTCTCCATCACTCTCTTGTTGGTGCCTAGATGGCAGGGACCAGATCTCATCCATTTTGGTTCTCCTTGCACCAGCAAAGTGCTCGGTAAATATTTGCAGGTTTGGTTTGATTTGAATGAGATACAACGACTCTTTCAGATGGTGCTCGATGAGTGAGCTAATGATTTCTCTAGTGTGGATTACAAGCCCTAAGGGTATGTTATTGTTTCTGAAGTTGGAGCCAGAAATGACAGTCTCTGGTTAAGGATGTATAAATGTTTAAAATAGGAATGATGTTTATTGCAAGCAAATTTGCTAAATGTGGGTCCCTTTGGTTTCTGGGTCATTTACAACTGGCTACCTTAGACTCTTTTATGTTCCAAAAAAGCTCCTGGCTGTTCTGTTTCCCCACGTCATGAACTGAAAATGCAAAATAAGAAGGCAGAACATATCTTTGCAATGAAAACCCCACGGGCTACATTTCATCTGTAAAAGCTGCTATGTGCCAACTTGACACTTCCCCCAGTCCCATGCTCCTTTTGCCTCTGCTTCGGGCACACCCAGAGGAAGGGAGATCACTACCATTCATTCCATCTTTGGGAAGTTCTGAGCCTCATGCAGGGTCCTCTTACTAAGTGCAAGCTGCCTGCCTAGAGCTTTCTCCCACTTGCCCTGCCTCCCCAACCCAGGCCCCATCAGCTTCCTTTACCTCAAAACAATTCTTTTTTTTTTTTTTAATATTTATTTATTTATTTGGCTATGCCAGGTCTTAGTTGCAGCATGCGGGATCTAGTTCCCTGACCAGGGATTGAACCCGGGCCCCCTGCATTGGGAGCGCAGAGTCTTAACCGCTGGACCACCAGGGAAGTCCTTCAAGACAATTCTTTAGAGATTAGATATTACCACTGCCATATTCACGGTTCCTTTGAGCATCCTTCATAGAGTATTGTTTCCAGTCCCCTCACAACCTGGTCAGCTTAAATGGATGTCAGTGTGAGGTCCAGAACTGAACATGGTGCTCTGGATACAGTTTAACTAGCCCTGTAAATGTGGACCATGCTCTTTAAAACATCTTTCTTGTTTCTGCAGTGACACCTGACCTTTCATGCAGCTTGAATGTACAGCGAACTGGATTCCATAGTTCTTTCTCTTGTTATTGCTGTCAAGACAGATGGCCAGTGCCCCATAATAAGGAGCCATCAGTCCCAGGGCCCTGAAAGCTGGTGGGAAATTGCCATGAGTGGGGAAACGAGAGGTTGCCTCTTCTCCTTACACAAGTCCCTGGATGTACAGAGCGCATTCAGGTGATGAGGACCAAACCCCAGAACAGGCAGAGGAAGAAGGCCTTGGCGCAGGGTGAGGAGATTTGGGTTGGAAGCACACTATTCCACTTGCCATGAAGTGGAGGTGTCAGCACCTCTGCTCACTGGGAGGAGACATGTCAAAGACAAAGTGGCACGTAGCCTAAGTATTCTGGGTGACCTCTAGTCCCATCTCGTTAGGTCATACAGACCAGAAATATCAGTCCGACATCCAGAAAGCAATATCAACCTTTTTACATTTTCCCTGAGGTCTCTTTTAAGTAGGCAAAATGAAGAGATTTCATTGAGTGAATTACAGCAAAATTTTTCTTTGCTTGTGTATCTCCCCAAAGCTGGCCATGCTTTGTTAGCTGCACCATTTCCCCAGCTGGAAGTTCCTTTCCTTCCCCTTCTCTCCTCCCAAACCTATAAACCAAACTCTCTAATGAGGAGGAGAACTACCGGAAGAAAACCTAGCTCTTTTTTTTTTTAAATTCTTTAATTAATTTATTTATTTTTGGTTGGATTGGGTCTTTGTTGCTGCACGTGGGCTTTCTCTAGTTGCGTCAAGTAGGGGCTACTCTTCGTTGCGGTGCGAGGGCTTCTCATTGTGGTGGCTTCTCTTGTTGCGGAGCACGGCTCTAGGCGAGTGGGCTTCAGTAGTTGTGGCTCGTGGGCTCTAGAGTGCAGGCTCAGTTGCTGTGGTGCAGGGGCTTACTTGCTCCGCGGCATATGGGATCTTCCTGGACCAGGGCTCGAACCCGTGTCCCCTGCATTGGCAGGCAGATTCTTAAACACTGCGCCACCAGGGAAGTCCAAAAACCTAACTCTTGATTCTCTCTTTTCTTGCTCCTGCCTTTAACTGTGTTGTTCACATTTACTCCATTCTTTCAAGAGATGCTTAAAAGTGTTCAAAGGCATATAAAATACATGTTTTGGTGGGAAAAGACTGTGCTTGCAAAGCAGTGTTTACTCACCTAAGTGAGTTAGCACTTCTGTCTCCTCCCACCCCTCAATTCACACTGCAGGAGCCTGTAGGGGCTTGGGGCACTGGGGGATGGGAAGGGAGGGTGGAATAAACACAACAAAGCCTGGGTTCAAATTCAGCTCAGCCACTTGCTACTTATGTGATCCTGGGCAAGTCATTTAATTTCTCTGGGTCTCAGTTTTATTATTTGCAAAATGGGATGACAGCTACCAAGGAACGATTAAATGGGATAATGAATGTGAGGCATTTAGTATGTGGCTGGAAATGATATACCTCTTCCATAGCAAGTCACATTCAGCCAACAACATTAGGCTGGGGCCTAGGAGATATGCTCACAAGCCTCAGACTGAATTTGTTTCCTGGAAAAATCCATGGTATAGTAGGGGAGATAAGTCAGGCAGAGTAACACCACTAATAGAAAGCAGAGTATGCTGAGAGGATAGGACAGGACTGTGAGAGAGGCGAGGATAGGCAGAGCCCAGAAGTCTCCCTGGAAAGGTGAGGTTTGAATGGTCCCTGCTGAATGGCCAGATTTGACCACAAAGGAAAACAGAGGAAAGGAGAGTATGGTTCTTGTACAGGGAGAGAGAATTGCAACACAGAATGAGTAGGTGGTAGGGCTGGAAAGTGGATGGAAGGTAGGAATTAGTCTGATTAAGGTTTGACTTTCTTATTCCAAAATTGGAGCTACAAACAGGTCTTCTAAATGGACTTTGGCACAGACTCACAGAGTATGAGCAAAAACCAGTCCAGAGAGCTTTAGTGCCAAGACCAAGTGGGAAGAAAGAGAAGTACTGCAAGTCAGAGAGGGCTCACTAGTTCTCACTCCAGGCAGATTTGGTGCCAGTGACTCCAATGGAGGATGGAGATATTCCAACAGCCTGTGGTCCCCGAGGAGACTGGGTCCTTCTGCATCTCCTCACTTACCCAGTAACAGGATCAATGTGAGTATCATTGCCTCAGGTTGTCCCAGAGGGATGGACTTCAGCTCTTCTCTTTTATGGGGCCAGCTGGGTGTAGCTCTAATTTTTATTGAGAGTCATCTGTCATTCAGGCCTGGACTGTTCAGGCAAGAGTGACCGTCAGTTCTTTAAAAATGTATAGCTAAAAGCCTGTCACACTTTTAACACTGCAAACATAGCACTGGCTCCTGTATATAAACTGCTGGTGGCATCCATAATCTTTATATTTAAAGTTTACCTGCTTCACCCACTTTAGGATAGTGCTTATAGACTCCAGTTTACTCAGAAAGAATTTTCCCCAGGACTCTTACCAAGATGTATGAATGCCAGGTTCAGGCTGTTGGAGGGTCTCTCTATAGGTTCAAGAGAAGGTATGTGAGATGCGGGTAGGGAATAGGAGGCCCAGGAAGGAGAAGGGAGCAGTGGCAGAAAGACCACTCGGGGGAGGCCTGGGGGATATCATAAATACCCAGAGGAATGTCTGGGGAGCGGGCCACGTAGGGGGCAGAGGAAAGGACAGACTCAAGAAATAAAGCCCAGGGCTTCCTTGGTGGCACAGTGGTTAAGAATTTGCCTGCCAATGCAGGGGGCATGGGTTCAAGCCCTGGTCCAGGAAGATCCCACATGCCACGGAGCAACTAAGACTGTGTGCCACAACTACTGAGCCTGCACTCTAGAGCCCGCGAGCCACAACTACTGAGCCCATGCGCCACAACTACTGAAGCCCGTGCACCTAGAGCCTGTGCTCCGCAACAAGAGAAGCCACTGTAATGAGAAGCCCGCGCACCGCAAAGAAGAGTAGCCCACACTTGCCGCAACTAGAGAAAGCCCACGCGCAGCAATGAAGACCCAACGCAGCCAAAAATAAATAAATAAATTTAAAAAAAAAAAAGAAAAAAGAAATAAAGCCCAGGACAGACTACGACTCTAAAGTGGTGAGACAGGCGCCAACCACAGGGAAAGTCCTTAAGAAGGATGTAAGGCTCCTCTTCCACGGAAGTAAGATGAGAGAGTTCCCTTCTAGGCGATTCTATTTTCTCTGTACAGGAGAGCATTCTCTCTGGGGGTAAGATGCTGGGGTGGAGGTGGAGAGTGGGAAAGGGATGGATGGTACCTGAGGGCCCCGGAGGAAGAGCCTAGGGTAGAGGATGAAGACCTCAGGGGCAGGAGCAGGAATTAGGGCCTCTTGCAGGACTGGCTCTCTCTGTTCACACTCTCCACTCCCCTAGGTCTCCCTATAGAAACAAAGTGCTAAGTACAGATGAGCAGCTAAACTACAGGAGAAGAGCCTGGGTTGCTCTGGGGTCTTCAGAAGGCATAAGTGATTGAAGTGATCACTGCCTCCTGAAAACTGGAAGGTCAGCCTCAGGAGGTGGTTGGAAAATGATGGATATGAAATGACCAGAGAAGGAGCAGACATATATATATATATACATATATTGCATGTCAACTCACGATTTCCTTCCTTTACCCCCTTTTTTTTTTTAAGGCATTTCCAACTTTAGAATGCGTGAGCTGGAAATGATCATGTAGTCAAATCTTCTATTTTGCCACAGGGAAAAGAGGCAAGTACATTACAGAATGATGGGTGCTCCAACAGAAAGAGCAGGGTCATATGGGAGCACTTGTGAAGGACACTTACTCCCTGCCGGCGGTGACCTCCCAGGGAGGCTCTCCCGCTCAGACACAGGAAGGGGACCCAGGAGTTCTGACGACTTCGTGGATCAGCATCAGCCACTGCCCACGTGGTCTGCCTAAGCCAGCGAGCTACTCCCTCTCCCTCCTTCACCCCCGGGCCCTGGATCCCTGCTGGGGTTATCCCATGGGCACAGCGCACAGACACACACCTACGCTGGCTTTGAGCCCTGGCTGCCCCTGGGAATGGTCTTACAGGGTGGCAAGCTCTTAGAATACTTGACTGGGACTAGAATTTCATTGTGGAAAATCTCCTCAGGCTCCAACCGCTGACTCATCCCTTGAGCCTTGTCCAGGAAATCAGTTTCCAAGATTGCACAAACTCACATGCAGAAAAGCTATCAATATGTTCGCATTTGTATCTATGTCAATCTCCTTTCCTTATTCCTTGATATAATGAGTTATCTAATTATGGTGACATCTGTTGAGGAGGAATCTAGCTTCCCTCTCCCCGAACAGAACCGGGTACAGGGCTCTTTTGGGGAGACGGCCTGCTGCAGGGTTTATGGGAGACGGGCGAAACCCCCACTAGGAATCAGCCACGGCTGCCACGTGGCTCTTGTTATCAGCAGCAGCCAGCTGCTCCCCGTCACGAGCACCACCTCAGACACGGGCAGACCCACAGACTGAGCTATAGGCTCACTGCCCAGAGGTCTCTGTATTTCCAGCCCAGGCTGACTGAGAAGTCAAGAGAGAAGGCAGGAGAACATGTGCTGGTTGCTTCACCTTTGTCTAATTTTAATCCAGAAATGAGTTTATATTGGTTAACCACCATATGACCTGGAAGTTAAGGTATCTGCAACTTCTCTCTCATATCAGCATTCCTCAGAGCCAGAGTTTAAGGCATGGTCAACATTCATTTATTCAACAAGTATTTGTTGAGCATCTAGGTATTGGGTACTGGGTACGGGGGTTCCTGAGATAAATAAGCACAATCTATGGAGAATTTAACATCCAGTGACACAAATGATAGCCGCACAGGCAGATGGTGCCCAAGACTTGAAGAGGGTGCTGAGAGAGACTCAGAAGATGGAGCCATCCGGTCCAGGGCTCCCTTTTTGCCATAGCCTCTAGGCATCTTTAGAAACCGCAGCGTCTTCACCTTTCACGCTGACCCCCAGAATACTCAAAGTGGCACAGCCCAATATACCAACCCACAGTCAGGAGGGTCAATGGTTTCCCGGTGAACTTGGATTCATTTTGCTGGTGCTTCTCATTGTTCATTTTCCCAGGAGAATTCTGAGCAGCTTTGATTTTTGTTTTCAAGCTTCCTGTGTCTTTGGGGTAAATGTGGCTGTGGTACCTATTTCTGACAGAATTTCTCTTCTTGATGTGTTAGTCCTAATTAAAGTGAGGGAACATAGGCTCCATCTCTAACACAAGCCCTCGCTATATTTGATAAGATCTTTCTTTAGGCCCTAGTACCAAGTGTCATTTGGAAGTATTTTTTCAATTAAAAAAATTCTTCCACTGACTTTTCTAGGAAATTCCTAATGGTGCAGTAATCAACAAACAAAAGTTTTAAGAACCTAGTGATCCCAATAATAGAACTTTAGGGCTATAGAGGACTTTCAAGATCATTTAATCAAATCTCTTCATTTTGCAGATGAAAAAAAATCAAGGCACAGAGTTGAGTTTTGAGAATACATGCTGCAGGGCTTACCCTGTGCCCCTTCTGTACTCAGATTCTTAGGTTCCTGTCATTACACACATAGTTGTTTTTTCCTTTAAAGATCAAAGTATCCTTGAATACAAATAATAACTTTGTTTACAGTTAGAATAGTTAAATTCCATTCTGAAGCTTACATTCTTTCATTCATTTGACCATTTATTGATCCACTCTACAAATATTTATTGAGCACGAACTATGTAAATGCATCTTGCTACTCACTGAGGAAGATGCAAAAATGGATAAGTCATAGTCCTTGTGCTCAAAAGGCTCAAATCTATTATAGGAATTAAAACATGGACACAAATAATTTAAATAGCAATAATAATAATAACAATAACAGCCGTTGCTTATACAAAGTTTACTATATTCCAGGCCCTGGTCTAAGCCTATCACATATGTTAACTCATTAAATCCTTACAGTGACCTTAGGAGAAAGGTATTATTATTGTTATTATCCCCATTTTGTCAATGAGAAAATAGAGCCCTACGAAGGTTAAGGGACTTGCCCACGGCCACAGAACTGGCAAGTGGTAGAGCTGTGGTTCGAATCCAGACAGTCTGGTGCTAAGATAAAAAGTGATTGTTGCAGTTAGAGGGGAACATTTGAAGAGGTGTGAAAGCTCCGAGGAGGAAAGGTTCCTTCCAGGTAGGAAAATTGGAGAAGGCTTCATGGAGGAAGTGGCATCTGAGTAGGGTTGCCAGATTTATCAACTAAACGTACTGTGCTGACTTGTGACCCTCAGTGTGGAGGTGGACCTGGGGCAATGTGACAACATGTACAAAAGAGGGATATTCTTAGAAGCAGTAGTCCAACTGGTCTCTCTACCCTGAAGATTCTCCCATTCCTTCCAATCTCTCTGCCCATTTCATCTAGAAAGAGAGACATGGTCCTGTCACTCTCTACTTAAAACCTTTTAATTTACAATAGCCAGGACATGGAAGCAACCTAAGTGTCCATGACAGATGAATGGATAAAGAAGATGTGGCACACATATACAATGGTATATTACTCAGCCATAAAAAGAAACGAAATTGAGTTATTTGTAGTGAGGTAGATGGACCTAGAGTCTGTCATACAGAGTGAAGTAAGTCAGAAAGAGAAAAACAAATACCGTATGCTAACACATATATATGGAATCTAAAAAAAAAAAAAGTGGTTCTGATGAACCTAGGGGCAGGACAGGAATACAGACGCAGACGTAGACAATGGACTTAAGGACACAGGGAGGGGGAAGGGTAAGCTGGGACGAAGTGAGAGAGTGGCATGGACATATACACACTACCAAATGTAAAATAGATAGCTAGTGGGAAGCAGCCGCATAGCACAGGGAGATCAGCTCGGTGCTTTGTGACCACCTAGAGGGGTGGGATAGGGAGGGTGGGAGGGAGATGCAAGAGGGAGGGGATATGGGAATATATGTATACGTATAGCTGATTCACTGTTATACAGCAGAAACTAACACAACATTGTAAAGCAATTATACTCCAATAAAAATGTTAAAAAACAAAAACAACCTTTTAGTGGCTCCCCAGTGCTCTCAGGATTCAGTTCTGATTCCTTCACCTGAGATTTACCCTCTCATTCATTCACATCCATTTGCTCATTCACTCCATTTCTCAACTTTATTGCATATGAACTTCCATCGCCATAACAACCTCAAAATACTTCAGTGGTTTCCCATTGCCCAGATGGTACCACTTCTCCAGACTGGCTTTCAAGGCTGTCCACAGTCCAGATCCTCATATCCAAATCCCTTTCGCCAAAGAAACAAGCTACTCTAACTGGGTTCTTCAGATTTCAGGAGGAGCACATTCTGCTCACAGCCAGCTCCACACCTTGGCCCATCTCATCCCAGAAAATCAGAATCATCCTTCCATTTGTCTGCTCCTGTTCCCTCCAGCCTAACCCAAGTTGACCTCCCCTCCCCCATAACTCTGTCAGCCTTTGCCACTCATTCAATCACGCCCTGACTGCTCTGCTTTTCCAACAACACAGTGCTGTCCCCAATTCTGTTCCCTACAGAGCTGCAGCAGGGCCCTTTATTCCATGGGGGCGTCTGGAGTGTCATCCCTAGGCCTTTGCTCACAGAGATGATTATTTTACTTCGATGTGTTTTTGTTGGCAGTGGTCTGATGCATCACACATCCAATTCAATGTGCGATGTGCATCATACATACTCCCCTTCCGAGAGGAGTAAACAGTGAGATGCGCGAGTGGCTGTCATTTGTCTCAAAATGTCTGCATTCTGAGAATTGCAGACTGCAGATAAGATCTGTCAATCAAGTCATGAACATTGTTAAAACTGGCAAAGACCCTTTTCAAACTTTTTTTTTAAAGAAGAAAATCCAAACTCCTTAGTCAGGCCCTTAAAGTCAAAGTCTCCCAAGAGTTCATTAATCAACCAATAAATCAATGAATTAATTCAATAAATATTTATGGACTGCCTACCACACGCCAGGCACTTTGGTATATGCTGCAGAAGGTACTGAACAAAAATGACAAAATCCTTGCTCTCCTGGAGCTTGCATTTTAATAGAGAAGTAGACAACAAATGCCTAAACTAAGGGTCTGCAGTCAGTGGTCATAGATCAAATCCAGCTTGCCACCTGTTATTGTACATAAAGTTTTATTGGAACATAACCATGCTCTTTTATTTATGTACCGTCTATGGCTGCTTTCACACGACGATGGCAGAGTTGAGCAGTTGTGATGGAGACCGTATGGCCTGCAAAGCCTAAAATATTTACCATCTGGCCCCTTTATAGAAAAAGTTTGCCAACTTATGACCTAGAAAAATAAGTATATCATATGTCAGGTGATGATTCATTTCATGAAGAAAAATGAACAGGTGTGAAGATAGAAATGATAGAAAGGAGGGTCTCTGGATGCGTACTCTTAATAACGTGACCATTGAGGACAGATCTGAATAGCGCAGGGAGCAAGCCACAAGAGACAGATAACTGAGGAAGGGATCTAGAGAGGAAATAGCAAGTGCAAAGGTCATGCCACAAAAAGTCAAGAAGGCTGTGGGGTTGATGCTGAGTGAGTGAGGAGAAAAGAAATAGAGATGGAATTGGGGAGATGGTGAGGGGCCAGATCACAATGGACTGGACCTTGGTTTTATCCTAAGTGAGGTGTGAAGCCTTTGCAGGTTTGGGGCAGAAAATGGTCTGATTGTGTTTTGAAGGATCTCTTTGTCTGCTGTGTAGGGAGAAGAATGTTGGGTCAAAGGTAGAAGCAGAGAGGCCGGTTAAGAAGCTTCCACACCAGTCCAGGTAAGAGAGGCTAGTGTCTTGGACCAGGTCAGTCGCCGTGCAGTGATGAGCGGTGGTCTGATTCAGGGTACATTTTGAAGGTAGAGGCACTAGGATTCCCTGATGGGTTAGCTGTAGAGTAATAGAGACTCCACGGTTTTGGCCTGAGCATCTTAAAGAGTGGAACTGGCATTTATGAGATGGGGAGAGAGGGCAGATTGGGGAAGTGAGTGAGTGAGCATCAGGATTTCTTCTCTGAGTGTTTATTAAATGGTGACGTGGGATAGGCAGCTTCACCCCGACTGCCCTCCTTCACTCACTTCCCATGGCCTGCAGGGCCCTGTGTGGTCAGGTCCTGTTGACCCTTCCAACTTACTTCCTGCCTCTCTCCTTCTCAGCCCTACTGTCCAGCTATGCAGGTCGTCTGCTCTTGAGCAGGTGGCACACCTTCTTGCCTGATGGCCCTCCCAGCGTGGCTTCCTGGATGCCCCTTCCCCACCCTTTCCAGTTGGCTGCATCTCCTCCTTCAGGCTGCAACTTCAACATGACCTCCCGAGAAGAGATCTTGCCGACCACCCTACCTAAAGTGGTCCCCCTTCCATTATTCTCTACCTCAGCTCCCATATCTTACATAGTGCTTTTCCCTGTTTTAATGATTTTATCTGTTTGTTTACTTGTCTTTTGTCTGCCCTTCTGGCCCCTCTTGCATCCCACAAAACTGAAAACCATAGACTATGTGTCTGTCTTGTTCAGTGTTGTGTCCCCAGAGCCTAGCATAGTCTCAGCCACATACCTTTTAACTTTTTCTTTTTAGGCTATAAAACTCTTTCCTCATGCTGAAATCCCATGCAGGAGTGTGGTATACTCATTCATTTATTCATTACACAGATAAAATAGGGTGACTCTGGTTGAGTTGGCACTGAGGGGCCCCATATTGTGGCCCTTACACTGAGAACTGTTGTTCTCGTCAAACTGGATACCTCCCATGCTCCAGTTATCAGAGTGTCAGAATGTCCAAGGGCTTCCATTTCCTGGGGCCGTTAAATGCCAAAAGGAAAAAAAAAGGAATACCAACATAAGATTGGCAACATTTCATTTTGCTAAATAAGGATAGGAAAAAAATAAACAGCTACTCTATTAGTCAGATTGGGCTGCAGGAACAGCACCCCAAGTCTCAGAGCCACAGTTTACTGTTCACTCATACTACATGCCCAGTGAGGTTGGCAGGGTTGCGGTGGCTGGGGGAGCCAGGTTGACAGAGGCTGCATCTTGACACGTTTCTTTCCATAGTCTCTGAGGCAGGGAAGTGGAATTGTCTGACTCTCACAAATTCTGCCTGAAAGTGACACATTCTTTCTGCTTACATTTCATTGGTGAAAACAAGTCACTTGTCCAGACCTAACTGAAATGGGGACTGGGAAGATTAATCCTCCCCTGTGCCTGTGAGGTGAGAGTCAGAATAGTTATGACCAGCACCCGTGACTCCTCCAGCTACCGATGACTATGACAATCATTTTATAAAAAGAATGGCACTTTGGCACCCAAAACATAAGAAGGACATCATATCAGAATAAAAGCAAAACTTCAAGTTGAATAAATTAGCTTTATTCAAAACTTGCTCTTTGCCCTTATTTTTCTCACCTTTGCTGTTGGTGGAAGGAAAACAGTCACAGATCAGTGTGGTCCGCAGGCCAGTTCTGGTTAGCCAATGCCCTAATCCACTCGGTGGTCCCACCTCCTCACCTGCATATGGCTTCCTTTACCTGAAAGCTTGTCCTCTGCTTGGTCTCCCTGTATCCCAATTTCTCCATCTTTCAAGGACCAGCTGGAAGCCATCCCCAAGCAGGATGTGTTCCCTCCAGCATCACTGTGCCCTTGCCTCTTGGGGCTCTGAGACTTTTCTGTTTTTCTGTGCATCATGTTGAGGGGTTCAGACTACAGATGAACAGAGAAGCTACAGTCTGTTCCCATCCCTACTTGTTCATAGAAAAAGTGAAAACGATAAAGGCAAAGGTTCATCAATTAGAGTTCCTTATGTGGAAGGAGAGGAGATATTCAGAGGGAACAGATTGCCCAGGCACTATCTGAAAACCCTCAGAACTACAGTTTCCCCAGACAAATGTATCGACTGGGAAGCACAGATGACAGGAGACAGCAGAGTAAGCCTCAGGTACCTGGGCGCCTGTGTGCTTTGGACCACCTAGACTTCTTCTCAGGTGTTCCTGGGCTCTGATTTTCGAGGGGAGATTGGGAAAACTTTGTTTCTCCTTTCCTCGGCGCTTTTCTCCCTACACAAACTTTGGGCCATTTCTGTTTCCTTGTAGGGGATCCATCTGAACTTCAACAAGACAGAGGGAGGGAAGAGTACCTGTACATGTTTCTGATGTTACCATGGCTCTAAAAAAATGAACCTGGATCTACTTGGTCAAAGTAGAGCTGAGATTTGAATAAATCAATTATGCAAAGAGTTTTGTTAAACAGGCCCAATTTGGCCAATGCACATTTACCAAAGCTTAAAATAATAATAATAATAGCCTAAGTTGGGGCTTCCCTGGTGGCGCAGTGGTTGAGAATCTGCCTGCTAATGCAGGGGACACGGGTTCGAGCCCTGGTCTGGGAAGATCCCACATGCCACGGAGCAGCTGGGCCCGTGAGCCACAACTACTGAGCCTGCGCGTCTGGAGCCTGTGCCCCGCAACGGGAGGGGCCGCGATAGTGAAAGGCCCCCGCACCGCGATGAAGAGCGGTCCCCGCACCGCGATGAAGAGTGGCCCCCACTTGCCGCAACTAGAGAAAGCCCTCGCACAGAAATGAAGACCCAACACAGCCAAAAATGAATAAATAAATAAATAAAGTAGCTATAATAGCCTAAGTTGTCCAGCACCCTATAGTTAGTTTGAAAAGTGCTTTCATATGTACGTTCTCACTTGATCCTCATCGAGACTATGCAGGGGTGGATTATTATAAAGCTCAGCGAGGTTAGGTGGCTTATTCAAGGTCACACAGCTAATATATCACTTCAGGTGTTTTGGGTGGCAAATACTGGAAAACTGGCTTAAACAAGAAAAGGGATTTATTCTCTAATATGATCATAAGTCTAGGGTAAAGCAGGCTTCAAGTTTGGTTGTAACAGCAGCTCAAGTATATCATTAAGGACCTGCACTCTCTCTACATCTCTGCTATACTTGGATTGGCTTTGTCCTCAGGCTGGCAACAAGACAGCTGGTAACAAGACAGCCACAGGAGTGCCAGACTTGTCATCCAGACATGATAGTAGCAGGAGAAGAGAGAGAACATAGCTTCTTCGGTCTTTCTGGATAGTTGGAAAACTTCATTAGGCGCAAGCTCCCTACTCCTGCCCCCAGTGATGCCTTCCATCTCACGAGTCATTTCTGAACCACTTATTTGGATGAGAAAAGTGGTTATGCTCAGACTACTTGGGCCTGGCCTGGGAACTGGAAGGGGTCAACTTCGTTGGAGGTATATAACTACAAGGGTTGTGTCCACTTTAGCCTGTAAAAGACAGAATTAGCATTGAATTCTGTTTTTCCCACTATACCACAGATGTGACCCTGCTCCTGAGGGATTACCATATTATAAAATAACAGCAACATGATAGATATTTTTGCAGTAGTAGATTCTCTTAGTATTTTCAAAATAAGAATTGAAATACATTTTTAAAATATCGTTCCTATTCTTCCTCTACCTCTGCCCCAAGTCAGCATCTGAGCCCAGGGCTGGGGTACAGAGTGGTCCCAGTGGATTCCGGCCAGCATGGCATTGCTTGCCTATGACAAATGAACAGTTCAAGTTCCAGAGAAGATGCCTGAAACTTGGAGTTCAGAGGGAGGATGGTGGGTCCTGCCCCAGGCCCAGCCAGCACTGATGAGGACCAGGAGGGAGAAGCAGGGCCACATGGAAGAGTCTACCTCCAGCAGTCTTGAGGAAGTGGTGGAGGGCTTTCAGGAACATCTCCTAGATGCCTTGGTCCATCCCAACCTGCCATAATACCAAGGTTTCTCATGGTAGATATTTGTTGAACACCTACATTTTTTTGTGTGTGTGCTTTAGATACATTTTCTCGTTTGCTACCTACTATATCCCTGTGGGGTGGGAAATACCACTTCCATTCTACAGATGAGGAACCAAAATCTCAGAGAGATTAAGTTACTTTGGGGGGTGGGTGTCATAGTTAGTATGGTAGGCTGAATAATAATCCCTCAAATTATCCACATCCTAATCCCCAAAACCTGTGAATAAGTTACTTTACATGGCAAAAGGCACTTTGCAGATGGACCTTAAGATAAGGACCTTGAGATGGGGAAGTCATCCTGGATTATCTGGAAGGGCCCAATGTAATCACAAGAGTCCTTTAAGAGGGAGACAGAAGGGTCTGAGTCAGAGAAGGAGATGTGACCATGGAAGCAGATGTCAGAGTGATACCATTGCTGGAAGGAGGCCATGAGACAAGGAATGCAGGCAGCCTTGAGAAGCTGGCAAAGGTAAGGAACAGCTTCTCCCCTAGAGTCTCCAGAGGGACACAGTCCTGCTGATAGCTTGATTTTAGTCCCATAAGGCCCATCTTGGACTTCTGACCCCCAGAACTGTAAAATAATAAATCTGTGTTGTTTTAAGTCATTCAGTTGGTGGTAATTTGTTACAGCAGCAAGTGGAAACTAATACCTGTTAGCAAGGAGAGAAGTGAGGCTTTGAGTGCAGGCCTCTCTGGCTTTGACGTCCATTATGCCTCCAGCCAGGAGGCCTGGGTGCTAGGCCTGTAACTCACTCTCTGCAGCCCAATTTCCTGCTCCGTAAAATGGCAGGATTGTGGGATTGGACTGTCCTGGTTGATTTCAGCTACAGGAGAACACAGTGGGAAGCTCCTGCCATGGCCCAGTGATAATGACCTGAACCACGAATAAGACAGCTGGGTGAGAATGTAGGAGCTGGTTATGAGAAAATAACAGAGATAGGACCTGGTGAGTAACTAGATGTGGCAGGTGTCTTGTGCAATGATGTGGGCTGGGAGGTATCATTCACTTAGATGGGACACACTGGAGGAGGACCCAGGTTTTGGGGAAGATGAGATCAGATTGGGGCCTGTTGAGTGTGATGTTTATGTGAAACTGACCCATGGGGGAGGGGAGGACCATCTGGATCTAGGGGTCAGGAGAGTGGCTTGGGGGACAGCTAGAGATGTGGGCATTGCAGGTGAGCAGGTGGTCGTTGAATCCGTGGATCTGGTGAGCTCAATGAAGGAGAGTGAGGACTGCGAGAAGAGAGGAGAGCCAGTGATGAACCTCCAGGGGAACCAACACAAGAAGCAGCCAGAGGAAGAGGACTCAGAGAAGGAGACTGAGAAGCAGCCAGGCAGCGGGCAAACCAGTGAAGAGAGGGAGGGAGAGGAGGAGGGAGGAAGGGAGAGAGAAGACATGTGACAATATCAAAAGCTGACTTCAGCTTGGGTAAGTGAGATATGTCATTAATTTTGGAAATTCAGAATCCCTTGGTGACCTTTGGGAGCGTTGTTTCCATGGAGAGGTGGGTAAAAGCCAGATTGCACTGGGTTAAGGAAGGAAAGGGAGGAGAGGATACGCAGCTGGCAAGTTATAGGAGACTTGTTCCATCTTGCTGGGAGAAAGGGCCTAGATGCGATACAAAATACACCAAAGACAGCCAGGAAGCTTTCCAAGCAACAATTAGGAGGGGAAAGAATTCCTTAATAAAATAACAGCAGCTACTCAAAAGGCTGACAATAACCCCACATGGTAGTCGAAATAAGAGGTATATAAAAGCTTCCGAGGAAAGTGGCAATATTAGGGGTGTTGGGGATCAGCTGTATGGCCACCATCCCCCCAAGGCTGCCCTGCACACAGCCTGTCTGTCCTAAGGGCCGAGAGCCCTGGAGAGTAACTTTCAGATCATGTCTTCCACCAGCCTCAGTTTCTAGCTGTCAGTGCCAGGCAGTCCTCTTACCTTCACTTTGGTCAGATGCTGGCTCCTTGATTTCCTAACCTTTCTGCATTATCTGGGTTTGGGGAGATTTCTCGACTGCAGCTACTCCAGCATCCACAGGAAGTAGACTGTGGGCTCAAGGTTGGGGAGCAGATACTGCTGACACCCTGGCTCAGCCCTTCACATCCACAGCCTAAGATCTACTTGCCAGCACCTGCAGATCATTGCATGCGGGCTTTCTCAGGGCACTAGAGCCTGCCCCCTATGCATGTGTGAAGATGAATGAATTAATTCCACTGTCCCTCACTCCCCAGACTAACCCTCAGCGAAGACTGTAGGGAGCCGGTGTACCCGCACCCCAACTGTCACCTGTTGGGCAGGAGAACTGTGAGGCGAGGCTCTGCATTGTCACCCACAGTGCCAGCAAGACCGAGCTCCAGGTGTCCACAGTGGTAAGTAACTTGATAATACCCTTTATTGCTTTCCTTTCCTTGCCTGTCTTACTTTCCCTGTTTCTTGGGATTACCTCCCAAATAAATGCCTTGCACTGGAATCCTTTTCTCAGGGTCTGCTGCTGGGGCAACCTAAACGAAGTGAGAGCGATTGTCTGACCCAATGTATGTGAAGCTCCTTGCACGTCAGTAGAGACTGGTTCCTGACAGCTGTGACACTGGGCAGCCAGTCTTTGCCAGTTAATCACATCTTCAATATCACCAGCATCCAGACCTACTATGTCCCAGCTCTGGGCTAAGCACTTTACAAACATTTTCTTATTTGTTCAAGAGGCCCTGTGTGGCAGATGGGATAGTGGCCCCCCAAAGATGTCCATATCCTAATCCCTGTAACCTGTGAATATGTTACCTTATATGGAAAGAGAGACTTTGTAGATATGATTAAGAACCTTGAGGTGAGAAGATTATCCTGGACTATCATCTGGGTCCTTATAAGAGGAAGTCAGAGTAGAGAGAAGGAAATGTGACAATGGAAGCAGATGTTGGAGTGATATGAGGAAGGAACCATGAACCAAGGAATTGCAGGTGGCCTTTAGAAGCTGGAAAAGGCAAGGAAAAAGCTTTTCCCTTAAAGCCTCCAGAAGGAAAGCAGCCCTGTCAACAGGTTGAATCTAGAACTTCTGACCTCTAGAATTGTAATAAATCTGTATTGTTTTAAGCCACTAAGTTTGTGGTAATTTGTTACAGCAGCCATAGGAAACTCATACACTCGATGTAGAGGTTAAGTATAGAGATTCTGGAGCCAGAATGCCCAAATTCAAAGCCTCATTCTATCACTTAGTAGCTGTGTGACCTTGAGCAAGTTATCTAACCCCTCTTTGCCTGCATGTCCTCATCAGTAAAATGAGGATCGTAATAACATCTGACTCAGGGTTGTTGTGAGGCTTAAATGAGTTAATACAGGCTTATTTTGCATGCTCAGAGAACTCACATGACTTGCCCAAGGCCACAGAGTTAGGAAGAGTCAGAGCCCTCAGTTCCATCTGCCCAGTTGCAGATGGAGTGCAACTGTCCCAACAAGAACTTGGTCTTCAGTCCCCTTACCCACCCCCCTTCTGACCTGCTCTGCTCAGCTACTCTCCTTTCTGTAGCTGATCACCAGCTCAGACTGAAGGTGGCTAGAAAATACTATAATTTGCATCAGATGCATACAGGGCCACCTCACATTACCCTTGCAACAACTCCAGTTGTGAGGAGCGGCAGTTGGGCTGGACAGGGAGTAGCACTCCCAATTTGGGGATGAAGAAACTGAGGTTGAGAGAGGTTAGAGGACTTGCCCAAGTCAATGGGCCCTTGAGAGGCAGAGCTGAGGGAGGAGGTGGATCTCCTGGCTCCTGATTCTGAGCCTTTCCTGCTGCCTGTCAAATCCTTCTAAAGGCTCCTGCTAATTTCCTGCTGTTCAAATCCCAGCCAGCAAGAACTGCCATTGATTTCATGCTCATTTAAGAGAATGTGATACAATTTGTGTGGAAACACAAAAGACCCCGAATAGCCAAAGCAATCTTGAGAAAGAAAAAACGGAGCTGGAGGAATCAGGCTCCCTGACTTCAAACTATACTACAAAGCTACAGTAATCAAGACAGTATGATACCGGCACAAAAACAGAAATATAGATCAATGAAACAGGATAGGAAGCCCAGAGATAAACCCATGCACATATGGTCACCTTATCTTTGATAAAGGAGGCAAGAATATACAATGGAGAAAAGACAGCCTCTTCAATAAGTGGTGCTGGGAAAACTGGACAGCTACATGGAAAGGAATGAAATTAGAACACTCCCTGACACCATACACAAAAATAAACTCAAAATGGATTAAAGACCTAAATGTAAGGCCAGACACTATAAAATTCTCAGAGGAAAACATAGGCAGAACACTCTATGACATACATCACAGCAAGATCCTTTTTGACCCACCACCTAGAGAAATGGAAATAAAAACAAAAATAAACAAATGGGACCTAATGAAACTTAAAAGCTTTTGTACAGCAAAGGAAACCATAAACAAGATGAAAAGACAACCCTCAGAATGGCAGAAAATATTTGCAAATGAAGCAACTGACAAAGGATTAACCTCCAAAATTTACAAGCAGCTCATGCAACTCAATATCAAAAAAACAAACAACCCAATCCAAAAATGCACAGAAGACCTAAATAGACATTTCTCCAAAGAAGATATACAGATTGCCAACAAACACATGAAAGAATGCTCAGCATCACTAATCATTAGAGAAATGCAAATCAAAACTACAATGAGGTATCACCTCACATCGGTCAGAATGACCATCATCAAAAAATGATGGTCATTTATACAAACAATAAATGCTGGAGAGCGTGTGGAGAAAAGGGAACCCTCTTGCACTGTTGGTGGGAATGTAAACTGATATAGCCGCTATGGAGAACAGTATGGAGGTTCCTTAAAAAACTAAAAATAGAACTACCATACGACCCAGCAATCCCACTACTGGGCATATACCCTGAGAAAACCATAATTCAAAAAGAGTCATGTACCACAATGTTCATTGCAGTTCTATTTACAATAGCCAGGACATAGAAGCAACCTAAGTGTCCATCAACAGATGAATGGATAAAGAAGATGTGGCACATATATACAATGGAATATTACTCAGCCATAAAAAGAAACAAAATTAAGTTATTTGTAGTGAGGTGGATGGACTTGGAGTCTGTCATACAGAGTGAACTAAGTCAGAAAGAGAAAAACAAATACTGTATGCTAACACATATATATGGAATCTAAAAAAAAAAAAAGTGTTCTGAAGAACCTAGGGGCAGGACAGGAATAAAGATGCAGACGAAGAGAATGGACTTGAGGACACGGGGAGGGGGAAGGGAAGCTGGGACCAAGTGAAAGAGTGGCATGGACTTATAAATACTACCAAATGTAAAATAGATAGCTAGTGGGAAGCAGCCACATAGCACAGGGAGAGCATAGCACAGGGAGATCAGTTCGGTTCTTTGTGACCATCTAGAGGGGTGGGATAGGGAGGGTGGGAGGGAGACGCAAGAGGGAGGAGATGTGGGGATATACGTATATGTATAGCTGATTCACTTTGTTATAAAGCAGAAACTAACACACCATTGTAAAGCAATTATACTCCAATAAAGATGTTAAAAAAAAAAGAATGTGATATAAATCCTGCATAGGTAGTCAGTAGCATGTACACATTTTATTTCCCTTAATATTGCTTTAATTGAGTATCACTTGGGTAAATAGTTTGATTAGCAAATGTTTATGCTTTGTGGATTTAACAAAGGTAGACTTTTCCAGTGGCTGGAAAATACTGAGTGATGTGATTATTCTGATTTTTCCGATGAACCCAATGGAAACCCAGGGTCGCTTGTCAGGGTTCAGTGTCCTACGCTGAACCCCGCACGGGGAGCCTGTGTCATTGACATTCCCAGTGACACTGAACAAATTCCTTCCCCTCTCTGGGCCCCAGCAACTCGATCTGGAAAATGAGGGGGTTGGACTAGATAATCCCTTAGGGTCTTCATGGCTGGAGGTTTTTTAAAAATTTTTTATTTATTTATTTTAAAAAATTATTTATTTATGGCTGTGTTGGGTCTTCGTTTCTGTGCGAGGGCTTTCTCCAGTTGCGGCAAGTAGGGGCCACTCTTCATTGCGGTGCGCGGGCCTCTCACTATCGCGGCCTGTTTTGCTGCGGAGCACAGGCTCCAGACGCGCAGGCTCAGTAATTGTGGCTCACGGGCCCAGTTGCTCTGCAGCATGTGGGATCTTCCCAGACCAGGGCTCGAACTCGTGTGCCCTGCATTGGCAGGCAGATTCTCAACCACTGCGCCACCAGGGAAGCCCCATGGCTGGAGGTTTTGACGACCGACCTCCCCCCATCACCAAGCCAAGGTTCCTAGTAACATAGAGATTCTCTCCCAGCCTACGTGCTAGGTCTCTGCCCTGAGTCCCAGTGCAGGAGGAGGGTCAGCCAGTGGCATCGGGAGCTGAGCCCTGCGCCCCTTCAGCATCCTGGCTGCTTTTGTTTGCTCTCTGCTGTCATGGGGAGGTTGCCCTGGCCCAGCCTCAGCTCTTCCAGCCCCGAGGGGAGGTTGCCATGAGCGGCTGGACCTCTTCTTGGCAACGCAGAGACCAGATGGGAGCGCCTGTTTCCTGGGTCCCTGTTTCTGCCTGTTTGAGAGGTTTGACCGAGCTTTGACTGAGGGGGCACCGTGCATGGCTGAGGGCTAAACATGGCTCCATGATCAACTAACCTCATAATGAATCCATCCATTGACTTTTTTTTTTTTTTTTTTACATTGTAAAGATGACCTATTCCTTCCTTTTAAAATTGGACACTTTCAACTTATTTCATATTGTCAGTGATCGCCCAAGGTGCAGCATTCTTTGAAGTGTGAGGGTTTTTTTCATGTTCCTGAGGGTGTCTTAGAGCTCAAATATTCGCAGGCCTCAGCAGCTTGGGGATATAAGTGAAGTTCTGGTGACATGAATGACCAAGTCTTGGTGGCCATTAGCCCTGACCTGGATCTGAAATCAGGGAGATCTGAGTTCAGATTCTGTCTCTGCTTGCTCTCCAGCTACTTGAATTTGAGCAAATTGTTAAGCTCTATGAGTACTACATGAAATACCAGAGTGACTTGCAAAAGCTGCTCAAAAAATATTACTTTCCTTCCCTTGGTCACTATCTTGCTCAAGGCCCACAGGGGAACTGGATATCTTCCCAACTCTGAGACCCCAAAACTTTATAAAACCTTATAGAGCTAAAGGAGGTGTTATTTGAGTTTGATCTGGAAAAAATGCATAGAGTTTGGAAGTATGGAAATGGGGAAAGGATATTCTACAAAGAAAGAATATAGTGAACAAAGGCCCGGAAGCGATAATGTATACTGTGGTAGGGGAAAATGAATCAGTTACATTTGGGCCCTACTGGGTCAGGCAGTTTAGACAGAGCTTTGTTTTTTTCTTTCTTTTCTTTTTCCTTTTTTCCTATGTTTCCTTCTTTACTTCTTAACTGTCTGCGAGAGGTTAAAGCAATCTGAATTAAGTTAGTTAAATTGACTTTTATTATTGAATTATAATCATTTGTGCAATTATGAAACCAGGTGTTCCTGATTGAGATCAATTATTCCTTCACCTGATCACTATAGAGCTAATAAGGACTTAGAATTGCTGTTCAAGTGTACTTCCAGCCGGGTTGAAGCCTTCTGGAAAGGCATTTATTAAGCCAAAGAGTGGTGGAAAAAAAACCCAGGGGAGAACAAGGACAGAGATAAAAATCCTTTAGGAAAAGGCCTAGAAAAGCTGATTTGATCATTAAGTAGCCTTGATGGGTGGCTGGCTGTTGACAAGGAATCTTTGAGGTGTTCCTACAGGAACTTTGATGGGCGGGGGACGGGCGGTGAGGCAGAGTGGGGGTGGGGTAGGCAGGGGGTGAGGCAGGAAATGGGGACACAGACACTGTGTAAACTGCAGGTTAGAGACCCATTTATGTTGTGTTCCTCTGCTGAGGTGGAGTTGCCCTCTGTCCCTCCTGAGGCTTCAGTCCTGACTCCAGTAAAGCTAAGAAGACGCCACAGCATCCCCTTCCACTGTGTGAGGAGTGTGTGGAGTGGACGTACAGTCTCCGCTCCAGGAGGTTTTGGATTCCAAGAGTTCTAGGTTCCTGCACATCTGGTCCCTATGAGACCTCTGTGAGGAGGTCAGAGCAGTAGCTATTAGTTCCATCTAACAAGTGGGGACCCTGAAGCTCGGTCAACAGATTTGCCTACACTCACAGAATTAGTGACTAAGATGGGGCTGGGACCAAGCCCTTCAGATGCCAAGACCACCAAATAAGGACCACAACCTTATTGCAACATGTCCCACTCCGTAGGCAAGTAGAGTGAATTGGTCATCTCTACAGTGGTTTGCAAGCCAAGATACATGTTAAAATCACCTGGGGAGATTAAAAACATACCTGTTGCTTGGGCCAGTTCTCCAGATTCAGTTAAGTAAGAGTTTCTGGAGTTGGGCAGGGGTCCCATTGTGTTTTAAAAGCCCCTGAGGTAATTCTAATGTGAGCCTGGGCTGTGAACCACTGATCTAATGGGTGGCTAGTTATCTAAGTGTAGCCTGGAAGGCCTTGGGGAATTGAGCAGTTGTATAAGGCCCTATGGGTTGCAAATGACAGACACCTAATTCAGCTAAATAGGTTTGGTTATTTGCAGGGGGATTTACTAGAAGGCTCATTTAATCAAGAGGCGCATAGGGAATAAAGTGGGATCTCAAAGACAAATGGTATGTGGGAGTAGAAGACTGCCTAATCTCACCTCACCCATCTCCACGCCCCCTTTCCCTCATGCCAAGTTCTGTGTTGCCACTTCATTCTCTCCCTTCTCAGGCTGTTTCTTCCCCAGTACAAGGGACCTGGTCACTGTAGACTCTAGACATCTCCAGTGTTGGAGAAGATCTGCGACTTCTTTCTCCCCCATCCTTGGGCAGGTGCCCACTCCAGGCCAATCGCTTTGGTCACATGGTTGTGTCACTAAGATGCTGGCAGTCCCCATTCAAACCACATGGCTAGGGTGGGGGAAGGGGTTATTTTCCAGAAGAAGGAGGGGGTACTGTTCTAGAAAGATCTACAAGACAGTTTCCCTAGCCATCATCTGTGACCTTCATATAGGATTCCTACAGCTGGATTGCTCACTCGAAAGCAAATCCTTCAGTAGTTGACCTGAACGTCCTGCCCTGGTCTGGAACCTCACACCACCAAGGAGCAAAAATCAACAGCTTTGAAAGCAGGACAACCCTGGACCCAATCATTTCATGAATGCTGAGCAGCAGGACCTGCAAGGCAGAGGAGCTAGATGCTGAGGCAGTGCGGACACCATTTCTGCCCCCCACCCCACGCCAAGTCTGCTAAAGACTCACAGCCTTGGATTTGGACAAGACTCTGTATTAGTCAAAGATCTTTGGGCTGCAACTGATAGAAGCCCAACTCAAACTGGTATACACACATAAGAAAAGGAATCGCTAGTCTCACATGACGGTAAAATTCAAGGTATTTGCTTTCAGGGGTGACTGGATTCAGAGCCCAGACACTGTCCTGAAGACTCAGTCTTACCCTCTCCCTCTCTCAGCTCTGTTCTCCTTTGTGGGCTCCCCTCAGGCAGGTTCTCCCCTCACAGAGGTAAGATGGTCATCAGCCTCTCAGCTACCCCTAAGGAAAGACCAGCATCTTTTCCTCCAATAGGATTATAACAAAAACTCCAGGGCTGAGTGTCACTGGAATAGTGTGGGTCCTGACCTGAACCTAGACCTGTGGTCAGAGGATAAAATTGCACGGACTAGAGTAGAAGAGGGGAAAGCTTTGCGGGGGTGTGGAATGGGTGCCAGGACAACAGATCTCCTTTAAAGACCCCGAAGCTCATATAGTCTAACATGCCACCACCCAACTGCCCAAACACAGTATTCTGTGAAGGCTTCCCTGACAAACAGCCTGACTGTGGTTAACACTCTCTCTTTGTCCATCTCTCATTTTGTACACAGGAAATACACAAAAATCACTCCTGGAGTGAAACTGCTGAGAGACTGGGTATGAATCTGTTATCTTGGTACCCTAGCACAGGGCTGCAACAGGGCTTATCAGAGTTCTGCTGAATCACAGGACTCCCAAGAGCCATCAAGCTGAGTAGGTGGAATTCTGAAGCTGGGCCCATATCCCTAGTGTGGAGTGCCAGATCTGCTCCAGATTCACTGTGTCCCTCAGAAAAATCCCTTCTCAAATTTGGGCTTTGTCCACCCAATCTTGCCCACCTATCTGTCAGGATTACTCTGAGGTGTGCCTTAAAACACGTGGGAGCAAGGTGTAATAGTCAACTAGTATCGTTATGTTACTTGCCCATAGAATAACCAAGGTCCACTTTCAGAAAGTATAGCATTATGAAAGCAGTTTAAAGGTGAAAAACTCATGCAATGATGGGACTGCCGTACAGCATTAAAAAACAGTCTAGAGAAAAATGACCTTATTATGAAACATGTGCTTTGAAGAAAACAATGCAGTGGGGGATGTGGGAGAGCAGAGCTAGAAGCCAGAAGTTCGTGGAACGAAACCAGAGAGCATGGCCGTGCTGGAGAGGAATCGTGAGCGCAGGCGGCTGCTGAGGTATTAGCTGGAAAAACCTTTAGGTGTGGTCTTTCCAGGCCTGGCCACGAAGGGATGCTGCTTTGGAAGGCCTTTCTCAGGCCTTCTGCTCCACTTCCAGTCTTCAAGACGAGGGCCAAGGAGTCGGGTGAGCTTTGCAGGCAGATTACAACCAGACCCAGTTCTGTCTGTTGACACCATGGCTGCTCCCTTCCCCGACACCGAAGGCCGTCTGGCTTTCTTCACTCTGTCATCTTGGGCTGTAAGTAACCCACTTAAATCACCATTGGACAGGGAGAGGCTCACAGCCTGCTTTGCAGCTCTCCTTCCATCCAAGCCATTAGTATGTTTAATAGCTCTGGCCCCATGCTGATTTCTGACATGCAGTAATTAATTCCTTTCCACTCAGAGATATAGCCATTCACAGGTCTTGATTCAAAAATGTCTCTGCTCTGTTCCATTTGAAAAACACTTAAAATGTTGAGTAGGAAAACCGTTTGGCCTTTTGTGAAAAGCCACTGATCTCTATCCCATCCTTAAATGAAAATAAATTCCAGACGTGTTAATGATCTAAATGTAACATATGAAGCCATAAAAATACTCTAAGGTGAACATTTATATAATCTTAGAGTGGGAGAGTTCTTTCTAAACAGGCAACCATAGGCAGAAACTATAAAGATGGAGGTTCATAAGTTTGTTCACATCAAAAATTTAAACCCGGGGGCTCCCCTGGTGGCGCAGTGGTTAAGAGTCCGCTTGCCAATGCAGGGGACACAGGTTCGAGCCCTGGTCCGGGAGGATCCCACATGCCGCGGAGCAACTAAGCCTGTGCGCCACAACTACTGAGCCTGCGCTCCAGAGCCCGTGAACCACAACTCCTGAAGGCCGGCGCCTAGAGCCCATGCTCTGCAACAAGAGAAGCCACCGCAATGAGAAGCCCGCACACCGCAATTAAGAGTAGCCCCCGCTCTCCGCAGCTACAGAAAGCCCGCACGCAGCAGTGAAGACCCAACACAGCCAAAAATAAATAAGTAAAATAAATAATGATAAAAAAAATTTTTTAAAAAACAAAAAAAAACCCAAAACAAAACAAACAAGGAATAAAAAAACAATCAAGTACAAATTAAAAAAAAAAATTTAAACCTCTGTATGGCCTAAATTATAAAATGAAATTGAATTAGAATAAAAGAAGATGACAAATTGGGGGAAACTATTTGCAATATACTGTGGCTGCTACCTATAATAATGATGATGCTAACATTCATTTCTACGTGCCAGTGTGTTAATATATACACAATACTAACAGTTTAATTCACAAAGGAAAAAAACTAAATGGTAAAGAAACATAAGGGAAAATACTGTACTATGCCATCTTATGTGAGGGACTTGAGTATCTGCAGATTTTGGTATCCTTGGGGGTCCTGGAACCAATCGCCCATGGATAGCAAGGGACGGCTGTATTCTATCTTACTTATAATCAAATTAAAACAGCAATAAAAGGCTGCTTGTGAAATTAATCAAGACAATAAAACAATAATACCTAAATGTTAGTTAGGGTGCAGGAAAATGCTCACCTTCACACATTGCTGTTGACAGTCTAAATTAGTATAAACTTTCTGCAGGGGAAATTTGTCAAAATCAGAAGCATGAATCCATTTCCACATCAAGGATTCTATCTTGGAGAAATAATTAAGGATACGTACAAAGATATAACTATAAGATGCTATTTTAATAGTGAAGATTGGAATTAATTCAAATGCCCAATGATTGAAGGTTTGCTAAGTAAGTTATCATACATCCATACTATGCAAACATTAAAAATTATGTTGTAGGTATGTATTTACAAATATGGAAAGAGGTTCACTATCTCTTGTTAGTAAATAAAAATAGGTTATAAAAACATATGCTCAGCATACAAAATCTCATTTTTTCCAAAAAAATTATGGAAAAAAAGTCTGGATAAAATATACCAAATATTAACAGTGGTAAAGTTATCTCTGGATAGTAAAATTAGAGGAGCTTTCAATTTGCTTTTTGTTTACAGATAATCTCTAATTTTTCTATAATGAATACATATTATTATAAAATAGGAATAACAAAAATGCGTATCTTATCTTGCATGATTAGTGTGGGGATTAAATGATGTAGAAAGTGGTTTAGGTGCCCCTCAAATGGTAACTGTGATTTCCAAAGAGAGAGCCCCAAGAAGGAGATGATCAGAGAAGTTGGGGAGGATGAACCAAAGGAAAAACAAACTTGAATAAGCTCATGGCATGCAGAGAAATTAGGGTGAAGGAGTCATAAAACGTGAGAGTGGACAGAAAATATGGCCACAGACCTACCTTTGGAGAGTTTGATAGAGTAGAACAAGGAGAGAGGATAAACAGAACCAAGAAGGGAAGAGGGTCAAGAGAAGGACCCTAGTGTTTTCTCCTTTTTTGAAAATTTATTTATTTATTTATTTTTGGCTGCATTGGGTCTTCATTGCTGTGCACGGGCTTTCTTTAGTTGCAGCGAGCGGGGGCTACTCTACGTTGCGGTGCGCGGGCTTCTCATTGCGGTGGCTTCTCTTGTTGTGAAGCATGGGCTCTAGGTGTGCGGGCTTCAGTAGTTGTGGCACGTGGGCTCAGTAGTTGTGGCTCGTGGGCTCAGTAGTTGTGGCTCATGGGCTCTAGAGCGCAGGCTCATTAGCTGTGGTACAAGGGCCTTGTTGCTCCGCGGCATGTGGTATCTTCCCGGACCAGGGATCGAACCCGTGTCCCTTGTATTGGCAGGCGGATTCTTAACCACTGCACCACCAGGGAAGTCCTTCCTTTTATTTTTGAAGATTATGAAGTTCTGAGAATGTTTGAAAGTGGGGAGGGCTTGTGAAGCTTCATGCAGAAATGTGCAAATAATCAGTCTGGATCACAGTCCATAAACTTCTCCTGGGTCCATGGCCCCTGATGTGTCCCCTAGATAGGCTCCCTCTGTTTCATCTGGAGTTTCTACTGATGATCCCTACCTCTCTACAAGTATCACACAGTTGTGGTGTTATTTACCCCAAGGCAGTGGGTGATCTAGCAACCTTGGGGAGGATTCTCAATCCCACACAAGGAAAAGTCAAGTTAGAAGGAATTCCAAGAGCCCTGGCCAATTGGAGGATGTCCCATCTTAGAAAAATATCTTATAGTATCTGCACCTGAAAGAGACTTGAGGATGACCTGGCTAATGCTTAGTCAATACTACTCTCCCCTTTTCAGTGGAGAGATAGCCAGTTGTCTAGCCTGTTCACACACTTCCAGTGACAGGTAGCTTACTGCCCCAAGCCAGTCCTCCACAAATGGATGAGCTCCAGAAATCATGATAAAAACTTATGTCTAGAATTTCTAAGGTCCTTTTTCAAATCTGTCATGAACTTTTTATAGTTCATATTTTCTATTCACTGCAGACACTTTCAAGTTTGTTTTTCAAATTTTTTATGATCCCTTTCACACATAGCTGTTATGAATATAAATTATTGTTTTATAGACTACATCTAATAATTCCACCATGTAAAGTCTCTGTAGTTCTGTTTCTATTGTCTGTTGTTTCTGCTGGTTCTCTCTTGTGGAGGTGAATTTCCTTTTGTGACTTCTTATCTTGGACTATTTACTGAAAATTGTATTAGAAAAGCTATTGTCAGGAATAGTTTGAGGCCTAGAATGAAAGTACATTTCTCCTGAGAGGATTCATGTTTGCTTCTAACAAGAGTCTTATTAAAGTATATATACTGAATAAACAGTTAGTCTGGGGTGAGACTCAGGAATCCATATTTTTAATAAGCTCCCTGGTGCCACTGATGTCCTGGATCCATGGACCACACTTTGAGAAGCAAGGGACTGGAACAGGACCCAAAGGTTTAGAACCAGGGTGTAATTCTTGGAACTGTGTCCCTTCTGGTCCCAGCTTATTGTGGGAAGGGTCTCCTAGGAGATGCCT
The DNA here is from genome assembly GCF_009873245.2 of Balaenoptera musculus. Taxonomy (NCBI): domain Eukaryota; kingdom Metazoa; phylum Chordata; class Mammalia; order Artiodactyla; family Balaenopteridae; genus Balaenoptera; species Balaenoptera musculus. The sequence goes on from NC_045790.1 coordinate 83,829,400, forward strand.
CACCGTGTGTGGCCTGTGCTTTGCTTTCTGTCCCTCTCACCTCTTGAGACTGCCAGAACAAAGCTTTAATTTTGAGGGAGTAGTGTGTTCAGATCAAAAGCAGTTACAGTGCTTGCTTATCTTACTAGGTTTTCATTTTCCGTTTATTTTTAATCCAGTAATTCTTTATTTTCTTGCCATCTCTTTGATGCTTTTAAGAAGTTTTTTTTTAAATGTACATTTTTAGTTGCTTTCAGTGGGAGGATTGGTCTAAATAACCTACTCTACTGTTCCTAGAAACAAGAAGGTCTATTACGCCAAGCACTTCACATCTTCACACTCATGAACTCAATTCTCTTGAAATAGTAATATCCAAAGAACCTCCTTGCATTATCTCCTTTGTCAACATAAGGCTTTGTAGGCATCTATGATTATCTGTTTAGAATAAATTTGTAAAGTTCTCCCCTGTCCCTCCCTTGTCCTTCTTTTAAGGCTCCATGCAGAGCTCCTTCCTTCAGCAGGCCTTTCCTTGCTGCTCTGGCTTGCCTGGCTACTCCTCTGTGGACAGTCTTCTTGCCAGCGTGTCCCAACACTTCAGAATGGGGCTGCTAAAAGGAAATATTAAGATCCACTTCTCATTCCCCAGACGAGGACATTGAAGCCCCAAGAAGGGAAACAACTTGCCCAGGATCTCACAAAGAATTATTGCTGCTCTTAAGACTAGAACCCAAATCCTCCTCAACCAGCCTGGCAGTGTTTCCACAATCATATGCGAGTCCTTCATTATGTTGAGCCAAGCTTGCCTCTCAACAACTTCCATGTAGTAATTAATCAAGAAATGGCAAGATGTGTGTCTTCTAAATCTGGGAAAAACACCAAAAGAACTCAGTACATTTTTATGTAATTTTTATCTGCCTAGTTCTGAGGATAAAGGTCTCCATCCCCGAACAGCTGAAGAGGAAGGAAGCAGTCAACAGACACTCTTGGAGAAATAACAGTTCACAGGGTTTTATTTTAACTGTCCCCTTTTATTTAATTTCTATCTGTGAGACCTCTGAAATCTGAAGAGCCCAGAAAAAGCCATAGAATACACCCACTGTCCTCCTGGAAGGATTCCAGTAAAAACAGCTTCTAATTAAATAAACGAGCTCTGCCATGTTTGCTTCAGATAACAGAATAACGCTTCCATGACAAGCATGTTTGACTGCAGTCAGTTTATTACTTGTTAAATAATCATTGAGCCTTGCTGTTCCTATCCATCTTACAACCTTTCACTAACTGAACACAGAAGAATTGTAAAACAAATAAACAAACAAACAAACTAATCATAATAAGAAAATAATGGCAATGCTTAGGGAAACTGGAATGTCTGTAATGAAATCCATTAAGAAAGGAAGCAAAATGACTAATTCAGGAACTGGGTAGTAACTCATTCAATCTAATTTCTTAAACTCCTGAACTCCTGGCCCCCAAACACTTCCCGGACCATATGTCCTCCTGAGCACCACCCCATGCAGACACACACACACACACACACACACACACACACACACACATCCCTATGCCCCTGCTGCCATTGTCTTCTCAGTGGTTTCAGACATGGCACACACTTCCATGCCTCTGTGCCTTAGAGCACATTAGGCTCCAGGCTGCAACACTGATTGCTGTTTCCCCACCTATCAAAATCCTTTCCAGCCTTCAGGGCCTAACACCAGCTTCCCTGAAGATTTCTCAGGGATGACGTTCCCTCCCTACTTGTGGGGGATCCCTTTTCAGAGAGGCCATGGAGATCCAGCCTCTCTGGAAGGGGCTCTGGCTCCTAAAGTGTGACTAGCGTCACGTGGACCCTCCTCCCATACTCATAATTTTTTTTTTTAGCATAAGTATGTCCCATGGAATAGTTGGGGTATCCTTAGGATACTAAAAAGATTCTTCATTATTTATCTGAGATTCAGATTTAGCTGGGTGCCCTGGGTTTTACCTGGCAACCCTACTCAGGTGGCATGCCTGTGGCAGTGGTTCCTACTGGAGGACATTTGCAGGTCTCACTGGTCTGGGCATAGCCCAGGCTATATGCAGCTTGGTGAATGATGGCTCACCTCTGCCTTGATCTCTGCCATTTAGTAAAACAAATGAGTATAAATTGTACATAAAATTGAGTCTCCTCGAACATGTGTGTGACTTTCAAACTACTGTAGAAATTTTTAAAAATAACAGCATTAGTAATAATATTATATCTATACTGCCAGGCACACTTTCAAGTGTTTTACAGATGCATGTTCATCTTCATAACAACCTTATGAGGTAGGCAACATTATTGTCTCTGTTATACAGTTGGTCCTCCATGTCTGTGGGTTCTGTATCCACAGATATGGAGGACTGACTGCTACACCATTTTATATAAGGAACTTGAGCATCGGTGGATTTTGGTATCCTGGAACCAAGTCCCCCATGGATACTGAGAAAAGACTGTACAAATGAAGAAACTGAGGCACTGAATACTTAAATAATTTGCCCAGCGTACAGGCAGGTGGCTTGTAGTCGGTAAGTGGCAGAGCTGGGATTGAATTCCCCCGGTCTGGCTTCAGAGCCTGCCTTCTCAACCACTCTCTTCTACTGCATCTTTGATAGCCAGCACTAACACACTACTCACAGCCCCTCAGAGCGGATTGTAACATACCAGTGTGCTGTGACCTTACACTTGCGAGCAGCGGCCTATAGAATCAATTCCAAATTCATTTCCTGGGAGTCATGACTTTTTGTAAGCTGATGCAGCTTACTTTTACACACCCAACTCCGGATATTCCCCTTCCCCACGTATGCTCCAGTGAACCTCCCCGTGGGAGGAGAGGCCCTTCCGTCTAGTGCTAGCATTTCATGTGGTCTCTGGAAGGAATGAATAGAAACTCAGAAATCTTGCCTTTTACTGCTCCTGCTTTGGCACACACTCTGTGACACATAGCAATACATTCTTTCTCTCAACCCATTCTTTCTTCTCCAAAAGGAAAATTCCTACTCATTCTTCAAGATTTAACTCAAATGTCACCTCCTCTGTGAAGGTTCCCCTGATTTTCCCTGGTTGTGTTAGTCCTCCCTCCTTCTGTGCTCCTTTGGTACTTGGGTCAGGCTTAATCCCTGGTCTCTGGATTCCCAAATCAGATCTCTCCTTCTGCTGACTCGACTCTATCTCAATGAAATGTTTCTCTGGAACAGAGCTTCTCCACCTTGACTGAGGCTCTGAATCAGCCAGGGAGCTTGGTAATATACAAATACTGGGTTCCTACTCCCCAGAATTCTGATTTGGCATGTTGGTTGTAGGATCCAGACACCAATATTAAAAAAGAAATCCACGGATAGTTCTTAGCCACAGTGATGAGCCATGGTTCAGAGCCAGGATTCTGAGTAGAAGTGACACTCTACATAAGCGTGCCGAAGTTGAGCTCCATCCTTGATACCTAGTGAATATACTCCTCTCTGTTGGCTGTGCCCTTAAGGGTGGTTATGACTGAGAGCCTGAAAGAGCTTTGGGGAGAGCCCTTAAGGTCACTTCCAATCCAACTTTCTATTATTCTGATGACATTTTTGACATGAGATTCAATTTCATGCACCCAAAGGAGCACCCGCTACTACAGCGATATCAGGAAAAGGGAAAGGTGCCTATTTTAGAAGTTGTTTAGAGGAGAAAGACTTTAGAATTCTCTAGTATAAACCCAGGTGGGGAAACTAAGGCTCAGAAAAGTGAAGGAAGCTGCCCAAGTTTCCGGTTTTCCTGCCCCTATCCCTTGTGCCCTCATATACCTTGTCCACCTCACCCAATGCCAAGTCCCTAGGGTGGCATTCACCTTCATTTGAAAGTGAAAAGATAAAGGGCTTGACCCACGCACACAGTTTATATCCAAGCAAAGAAATTACACTCTGGTTATCCAGTAAAACATAATTTTAAATGACACCCAGCCTCATAGAAGACACACACACACACACACACGCACACACACCAAGAAACATCACACAATTCAACAAAACCCTCTACCGTAGTATTATTCAAACCAGTGTAAAGCAGCTGCATTTTTAAAAAATTAAAATTGAATTCTGAGGCATATCCAAGAGATAAAAGTCAAAAAAAGCCAATATATCATGATTGAGTATGCATGACCACAACCCGTAATCTCTGACATTCTCTGCAGTGTAAACAAACCTGCTGATTGTTGATGGTATTGCTGAAAACATCACTAATCAAACCTTAAATACCAAATACATTTAAGCAAATAACACTCCAGTTACACTCATTCTAGCTAATCGTGAAGGAAATCCAAATTGGAGACCAGTTTGAAAATGGCCAGAGCTATCCTGTAGCTGTGCATTAATTGACCAACATCCTAGAGGCAGTGCTTTCTCTTAAGTACAGAAGGCCTGAAACACAAAAGGAAATAAGGAAGAAGTCCAGGAGGCAAGCGCTAATGCAATTTCAAACTGGAATTACATCAGCAGCTTTAAACAGATGGCAGAATGGGAATAAATGTGTTAGCTCCTTTCTCTTACTTGGGCTTTCATTGTTTATATCATTAAAAATAAGGAGAGTTTAAAATAACATATATCGTCATGTAGCGACTCACAGAGACACGCAAAACTAGTTTGAAGGAAAGACTGAATTTGGTCATACTCCTGGTTGTTTTGAAAATAACTGGGTGAATTCAAATAAGTAACCCACTGGCTATTTACAAAAGAGGTTAAAACCTTTAAAGGCATACTGATTATGATCGAGCTGGTCACCAAAAACTCCGGATAATCCAGAGATCAGTTTAAGAACATTTCTCCTGTGTGTGAGAAGGTGTTGGTGGGATATGGAATCTTATACTCCCAAAGTTCAATAGACTTAACTGATTATCTAGTCCACGGATAGCAAAGAAATGCATGAGTGTCAGCATTTTCTTTTCCCAGACCTCAACAGATAGCACGAACCTATTCTGGAATCATTCCTGCTACCAGAGGTTTAGTCTTAGAATTCTTCTCCAGACAGCCCATGCTGCTTGCTCACAACAGACTGGGTATTTGGGAGCCTTTTCTCCTTCCCTGATCTCATCCAACTCATTTATTTTTCAGATGAAGAGACGGAGACCCAAGGAGAATAAAGTGTCCAGTAATACCGATCATAATGTTTTGCTCTATAAATGTTTGCTAAATGCTCGATAAATATTTATTTACTGTGTGCCTGGCACTGTGCTAAGCACCTTGCGTGAGTCATCCCATGTGACCTCACGACAATCTTATAGAGGCAATTTTTGTTCCTGTTTTGAAAATGAGGAATCCGAGTCAGGTCAAATACTACTCTCCCTGTCGGGATGTTGGATTAGGCGCACATGAAATCCCTTTCTCGTCTTTGAATTCATAGGAAAGCTAATACAATACTTGAAATGCTTAAAATACACTGGAAATAAAGGGAATACCTTTGTGGGTCAGGAGGAAAGAGAAAACCTATTTATCTATTTAGTAATATTTAGGAATTGAAGTGGGGCCATGGACATGAGCTCCCCCCAAATAACTGGGAGCTCTAAAGTATGTCAGAGCTTGCATTCTAAGCTACATACATCCACCTCTATCAAAAAGTTTCCTATGAAGTTAGGAAAGTGCCACAGAGGGGGGTGAATCTGTGCTGCACTGAGACCTACCAGCCACCATTTTGCGAGGTGTGGACACACAACCCGCCTCAGAGGACCTGGGTTCACATCCCCATTCTTGCAAATGTAGCTTTCATTCTCTAGGGATAAAAAAAAGTTTCCTTGTCTTCAAAACAGAATATTAATGCTTCTACTGTGTACTCACAGCTTCTTAAAAAAAAGTTAGGTAGGCAGCCTCCAAGATGGTCCCCAATGATCCTCAGTGATGAGTATTCATGCCCTGTAATAGTTCCCTTGCACACTGAACAGGGCTGACTTGGTAACCATAGAGCATCAGAATAATTATGGTGTATGTCTTCTGAGGCTTGATCATAGAAGGTATGATCAAGCCTCAGAAGACATTTTGAGGCCTGTCTTTTCCTTGTTCTCTCTTGTATCACTCCCTCCGGGAGAAGCCAGTGCCGTGCTGTGAGACACTCAAGCAGTGTTATGGAGAGGTCCGTCGTGGCAAGGAACTGAGTCCTCATGCCGATAGCCAGCACCAATTTGCCATCCAAATGAGTAAGCCATCTTGAAAGCAGATCTTCCAGAGCAAGTCATGCCTTATGATGACAGTAGCTCTAGCCAATATCTTAATAGCAACCCCATGAGAAACGACAAACTAGAACTACCCAGCTAAGCTTCTTCTGAGTTCCTGACCCAAAGACACTGTGAGATAATAAATGTTTGTTGTTTTAAGCCACTAACTTTTGGGACTAATTTTTTAAGCAGCATTAGAGAACTAATATCGAGGTAAATAAGATAATAACTGTAAAGTGCGATCTCTTTATGTATCTTAGGGATAATTTTGATATCAACTGAAAATCTGAATTTCAGGTCACTGCATTTCTACTTTATTTTGTACAAGACACTTGACCTTTCCCCTTGGTTTCTCCTGCAAGTGGGGAGTAGTGGAATTAATCCAGCACTGTAAGTCATTACTAACAGAAGACGTGAAATCTCAAGTCCCAGAAATGAAACGCAAAGGGCTGAAGCCAGCACTGTCTCCCCTACCCATGGTATATGGAAATTAGGATTTGAGATGGTGTGCTCCAAGATGACACCCCTGAGACCTCATTGCCTATATTAGCATCCAAACTGGTCAGCTTCTTGTTAACATTTCACCCTAAGCCTGCTGAATCACCTTGATGACTTCTGCATACACTAATTGAAGGCTTTACTTTAGGAGAGAAAATAATGGATACACATTTTTTCACCTGCTTCAGGTATTACCAAAAAAACTTTATGACATTATGTCAATATTTCACATAATTAGTCATATCAAACAAGCTAATATACGTCTTATTTCTTGTTGGTTTTTATCATTCCTTTCCTTCAAAATCAGACATGGATACATAATTCTTTGTTAGAGCTAACATTTTTATAAAATTAATTGCTTTCATAGTCATTTGGGAAAAATTTTTTTGAATTATTCTTTTTTAAGGGTTAAGAGCTTTTCAAACCCCTTCATCTTTGGGTCAGAATGAGATTTTTTAAAAATCACATTGGGACCCCAAATATTAGCTGGTTATTTAAATCATGATATTTCTCCAAATTTGTATGTGTGTGTTTATCCAAATATCTCAGTGTGAATTGTATGGATGGATTTGTTGGGCCTTTTTTAAAAAAAGAATTATCTTGTGGCATGAAAACATTTTCTAGGTGATATATTACTTGGGAACTTGTCCTAAGGCTAAGAAACCAGTAGTGTTACAGTTAAAAAATAGTTTTGTATTTTTAGTGTGTCTAAAATAGCAAATCCTAATTATTCTTACTTATTGCCTTAATTATGTACAATTAAAGTTTTTCTTCAGTTTCTTTCTCACATACATATTAATATCGGAGCCTGCCCCCGAAACATTTTCACCCAGGCCCAAATGGGCAGCAGAGAACATCAGCTCAAAGCTTCCTGAAGTTCCAGGGCATTAGGCTCTAGTCTGATTCTGTCCCTGGGTAGCTGTGGGAGCTTATCCAATTACTCGAATTCTTCAGGACTCAGTGTCCTCATCTATAAAATACAGTGCCTGGTGGATGGGCTCTAGAGTCCTTCGGTTCGTCCTTCCAGGCCTAACTTTCTAGGCTTCTAGTGAAGCACTGCAGACTTGTCTGGTGATCGCGACGAAAGTACTCTGCTTCCCGATACAAAACAGATAGACTTACATCACCTCTGACCTGTTAAAGCCCCCAAAAGGCACATTTCACCTCCTTGGTCTTCAAACAGGTGGAGAGTTACCATTCCCATTTTACTACGGAGAGTAGGAACAAAGTATGTAAGGTCTCTAACCACGAGAGATTTGAGGCCTGCCTGGGTAGCTTTCTCTGAATGGGTCAGTATTTAAAACTTAATTTCGTTTTCTGATTAAGCAGTAATAGTAAAAAAGCACAAATGACCAAAAAAGAATAACTAACATCTATGGTGTGCTTGCTCTGTGATGATACAGTTCTAAAACCTTACCTATGTTAAATCATGTCAGTCTTACAGTAAGTTTCTGAACTAGGCACTATTATTCTCTTCATGTTAGAAATGAGGAAACTGAGGCATGGAGAGGTTAACAACTGGCCTGAAGGCATACAGCCCATTGGTGGCAGAGCTGGGATACAAAACTGGGTACCTTGTATCCTCAATCCCTCGCTGTACATATGAAAATATATAAATCTTACAAATGATCAGTAAAATGAAAATAAATGACATACTATTTTTTAATCCATCAAAGTAGCAAAAAGTTTAAAAATTTTTAAATTAAATAATATCCAAGGTAGAGAAGCGTATGGGGTATTTTCATATACTTCTGGTAAGAGTATAAATTGGTACTGCAATATAAGTGCTTTAAAAAAAAATTTCCTGGAGTACCACCCACATATATGTGCAAGGTTACACAATATGATACTGTTCTAAAACAGCAAAAAATTAAAGTCACCTGGGTGGTAGGGGAAGCAAAAAAAGTTGCATCAGAATTTCTAGGTATGGGGCCTGGGCACTGGTTTGATTAAAGCCCCTTACATGATTCCAGTGCAGAACCACTGGACTAAATATGCTTCAGTCTCTATTTGATGGAATAGTTTTTTTTTTTTAAATGAGGTAGATTTATATGTAACTGACAAGGAAAGAAAATTGCAGAATATGTATTGTATGATGCCATCCATGTAGAAACAAAACAATACTTTGTATTTCTATGTGCATACATATGTATGTTTAAATATATTGAAAAAAATCCAGAAAGAGGCATGCCAAAGTGATGTGATTACCTCGGGGAATTTAGGGATGGTGGTCAACAAGGATTTTAGCTTTAATAGCAATGATTTTAATATCTTACAAGTAGATTAAAAAAATAAATTTTAAGGCATTTATAGATGTTAAAAAAAAATGAGTACATTAAACCATACAAAAATAGAAAAGAAAAAACCAAAATCATAATCCAACCAGCTAGAAAAAGCCATTAAAATTTTTTGGTCTATTCCTTCCTGTCTTTCATCTATACTTACATATATATTTATTTTAATCTTTTTCTTCCCTTTTTACACAAAATAGGAATTATTACATGATGCATTTTCCCTTAAAAGTTTGCAAAGATTTTCTCCATGGAAGCTACTGAAGCTCATGCACCAATCCCTGACTGTCCTGCCCTTCCATGAGAGTCTGGCTGGGGATGGGGTCTAGGGTGTGGACCAGGGGTGGGGGTGGCAGCTATCATATCACATGGGCCACCACTTATGGGGGTTTGCAGGGTTCCCCCATCCCTGCCACAGGGCCTGGCATTCCTGATAAAGGATTTAAAGTTTTGGTGAATGGAAACTCCCTTTTAGCATATGAGTTTGTTACTTGACTTTCAGACACACTTTCAATCTGTTTGAAAGGAGGGGGTCATCTATAATTGACTTCATCCCAAGAAATGGAACCAAACTATGGAAAAGGAGAGGAATCAGGTCACATGGTTCAAAAGGGAGGCATCTGACAATTCTAACCCTCGAGTGGATTCGACTGTGTCTTCCAGTCTGCATGCCTACATTATGACCCAATTGGTGGTGTTGCAAAGTATCTGTTCTCATGGTTTATTCAACTCTACAGGTTTATGAAGCACTGGCACTGGGTTGGGCACTGGATGGAAACAACACATTAAGGATTTTGTTGCTGGTCTGTGGGCTCTTGCGGTGCAGAAAGGAAGACACGTATAAATGTAGAGCCTCAATTCAAGGCAGGCTGTGATGCACTGTAACTAGCAGAGCCCTAACCAATCTGTCAGATATGGGTGTAAAAATGGGGACACTAGGATGAAATTCTGCTATCCCTAAATCCATATTCATGGGGGGAGGCGAAGTAGTTTTCCTACATCTCTTGCATTGGTTCATTCTTGAACCCATAAACTTGAAGTCACAGCCCTACTATGGCTAGAATGCCATCCCTGTGTTGGTATCCCCATTTTGGCTGCCTAGAGAAGTATAGCTGCATTTTAACTCTGATTCAGGGGCAGCTAACATTAAATACACACAGTTTGTTAATACCTGGGAGGTAGTGTGAGCTTGAATCTTTCTGGCTCCACTTCCTTATCTGTAAAATGAGGATCTTTCTTTTTTTACATCTCTCTCATTTACCTCTTCCCACACACACTTGAGAATCAAATGAGTTAATGGATGTGAAGGCAGCCTCCATATTTTAGACAGCTATAGAAACGTAAGGCCATTATATAGATTTTTATCAGACTGCAGGTTTATCGAATGTTTATATTTCATCCTTGGAGACCCTTGCTTTTATTTGAAATGCAGTATTCATCTCATCGTTTTTTTGTGAGACTAATCTTTTTATCCAATGTCTTCAGTCTGTTTGCTAGAAAGCTGTCTAGGTGACAATGTTGATATTCAAAAGCCAATCTGAAAACACTTTCCATCTAAGAAGTGTCAAAAATCACAAATGTGTGTCTTTTTTAAAAACTGACTTTATCAACTGTTTTACAACCCTGGCAAAAATATTATGTGTTTTGGGTGTATGTCTGCTCTGAATATTTCTGGCATTCTTCATTGGCTTGAATGTGGTTCCTGATTTAATCCTTTTAAATAACCTGGTGATCCCAGGGGGAATATCACAATCTATAAGTATCACTATTTACAATGAGATGGATTTTCCTACCTTGCTAATTGCAGTATTAATTTTCATTTACAAGTTGGTAATTCCTAGCATCAATCCTTTCCCTGTTGGTGGGGTAGGGCCATTGTTTTCAGAGAAAGCCCCAGGAACATCTTTTCTACTCTAATCTCCAGTTGTGCTACACAAAACAGAAAACAAGAAGAAAAAAGGATAAGATAATTTCCTTGATGGTAGACTAAAGCAGGCAGAAATTTCTCAGGTTTCTTAACACGCTTTCCACTCAGAACCACACCGCTCTGGGTTTCATCAGCATCTCAGAATCATTTTCATCATTCTCCCTGCCTCATCCTAACCAACTCTCATTCCCACACCATGTATGAAAGTATTATCATCATTATTGCAAAATTTATATTCCCATTCCACTCCCTCCCTTGCATATTGCATCCCATCGCCAGGTATGAGAAGAAAATCATGAAGTAAAAGCATTTCCCCACATGCTCTGTTTCTCTGCTTTGAACCCTCAGTCCCAGCTGCCGGCAGGAGAACCTCAAGGGCTTTCAGAAATTCAATCAGTTCCCAGATAGGAGCGTAAGATATTAACTTTCACACTGTTTTCCTCTATGATTTGGATTTTCCACTTTTTGAGTAAAGTCTAGTAATTTTGCTTCTAATGGGACAAAGGAGGAGCAAGAAATATGGAGGTGCTTCTAGGGCTAGAGCTCGGGAACTTAGGAATCCCCACAAAAAAGGCTGACCCTTTCTCTTCTTCTTTTATTATTGGTTTCAGGATAATGGAGATCAGCAGATCATCAAGATCTGGAAAGCAGCAGAGACAAGAAGTCAAAGGAGGGTATCTGAAGCTGAGCTGGTCCAGCAAGGACGCAGACCCAGTGGCCATGCTGAGGTGAGTGAGCAGCCTTGGCTAAAGGGCATGAAGCACAGCCAGTCCTTGGAACTTTGGGTTTCTCACAACGCTTCATCTCTGTATCATAGTTTTAGAACAGAGAATCACCTAGTCTTTTTTTTTTCTCTTCTTGATTGGAAACCTGCAGCTTTTAAGAAATAGGAATTGTAAATGTAAACAGAACTAGAAAGTGACCTGTCACAAAGCTGGAACAGGAGGACTGAGGGCCAAGGGATATTTCTGAGAACAGAAAGAAACTAATGAAGGGCTTGGTGTATCTGGATGTGTTGAGAGGAATTTTACAGCTTGGTCTGAGAGCTCAGGGAAAAATTAATAATAGGTACACAGAAAACTAAGCAAATGAAGAAAAAAAGAGGGCTTTATTCACTCTAAGAAAACAATGTACAAGAAAGAAAGTAAAACTATAGTACACTACATAGTTCTGCTGTATGTAATATTTATAGGATCATGATGTCGTAAACACTGGATGTGAGGAAGAGAGGTAAGTTGAATCTTCCCTAGTAGGAATTTAATAAATGATGGCTAAAATGTAAAAATCAGGAAATAGAACTATACACGTGTTATTTACAAACATGGAGGACAGAGTGGTATGGACATATATACACTACCAAATGTAAAGTAGATAGCTAGCAGGAAGCAGCCGCATAGCACAGGGAGATCGGCTCGGTGCTTTGTGACCACCTAGAGGCATGGGATAGGGAGGGTGGGAGGGAGATGCAAGAGGGAGAAGATATGGGGATATATGTATATGTATAGCTGATTCACTTTGTTATAAAGCAGAAACTAACACACCATTGTAAAGCAATTATACTCCAATAAAGATGTTAAAAAAAAAAAATGCCTCGGAGACCTTCAAGATGGCAGAGGAGTAAGACGTGGAGATCACCTTCCTCCCCACAAATACATTAAAAAAAAAAATCACTAAAATAATTCAAAGTGCTCGCTACTTGAGAGCAGCCCTTTGGAGTGGAGCAGGGAACTGCAATTTCTCATGGCAAAGCCAACTGTTCAATTTTAAAGGATGTAGACTTTTTAAAGGATGTTTATGCATTTTAAAGGGAGTCACTAGGACTGTCCATAAATATACAGTGAGCTCTTGAACTTAGATGTGGTCAAACGATGTGCTTTTGTCAATGAAATGCGACCGGAAGTGAAGTTTCCGGAATGGGTTCACGATCTACCGCATTCCCTTCCCTATCTCAGCCTTTGGTATCTTATTAGGACACCAGTTGGAGTTCTTAATAAACTCTGGTAATATGCTCCTTTAGTTATGACTATCAAATCTTGATATCTTTTAATAATCCATTTATTAGTTTACTAAGTTTCCCTTGGTTATAAATAAAATACTTACTACTATTCCAGGAACACTTCTAAGAGCTTTCCATGCATCAAAAAATGAGCATTCATGGTATTTCCCATCATTGATTGATAAGAAGAAAGTAATTGTATTTTTGGTTCAGTTTATAGCAAGTCAGAAGGACACAAACATTGCTTTAAGGTAATTTTGTATATCTCTGTCCTAATCCATATGTGCCGATTTTGAAGTTTAACTCATAAAAGCCAGTCTTATTTCCTTTTTTTCAAGTTTTGGAAACTATTCTTTGTCATTTCCAGGTTCTGAACAACATACAAAAACATTCTGCAAACTGTAAAGTGCTGCGCATATGTAGGGGTTTTAGAATGGAGCCTGGAACTAAACCTCCCATCTCCACTTACAAGTAAGGAAACTGAGGCCCAAACAGGAGGTGGGACGTTTTCAAGGTCACTGAATAGGCAAAAGAATCAGGAGGAGACCCACGCTCTCAGCACTCTGCAGGGCTCTCCTTCCAAACTGCTGAAATCATTCCAGGCCTTTCCTGGCCCATTTCCCACATATTATCAGAAGAGCACATTTCTCCTTTTCCTGATCAGACCTTAACAAATTACCCCAAAATGTAGAGGTTAAAGCAATAAACATTGAACTCACAGTTTCTGTGGGTCAGGAATCCAGGAGTGGCTTAGCTGGGTATTTCTGGCTCAGGGTTTCTCAAGACTGCAGATAAGATGTTGGCCAGGGCTTCAGTCACCTGAAGGCTGACTGGGTTGGAGAATCTGCATCCATGCTCATTCATGTGGCTGGGGGGCTGGAAGCCACCTGGGCCTCTCCATAGAGCTGCTCATGACAAGGCCACTGACCAGAGAGGGAGAGAGAAAGAGGAAGAGACCTGAATGCCAAACTGAAGAGCCTGAACTTTATTTCACATAAAATGAGGAGTTACTGATAACCGATGAGAATTGCTGAGACTTTTCCAAAGCCTTTTTGGGACTCATCATTGATGTCCAATTGCTGTTTAATTATCTGGGCTGAAACCATGCTACGTTGTCTAAAAGCCTGTAACTAATAGCTGAAAGAAACTCAAGAAAACAAAACTCAGTAGCAAGAATGCTATGAACACCCTGTTGTGGCACATAAACACCACAAAAAGGGAGGCAGGGAAACTCATACCCAGTACCTCATTAGAACAAAATTCCAGGAAGAGAAGAAAGGTTTACTTTTGGACTTTCCCTTTTACAAAATTTACAGTCACAGGTCCTATGACTTTAGGTCTAGAAAGGAACTTTGAAATGATCTACATTGACGTAAGCTGATGACACCCAGACCTACATCTCCAGCTTCAACCACACCTCTGCTCTTTACACCTGTTTATCAAGCCGTCTGCTGGACCTGGCAGTTGGTTGAACTATGGATACTCTTATTTCAACCTGTCAGGAATTGGATTCATCATTTTCCCACCCCCTTTTGCTTTGGGTGTTTTATTTAATTAAACCATCATCTGCTCAGTCACTCAGGCAGGAGCCAGTAGGCCATCCTCTCTTGAATGTGAGAAGCCATATTCAACTGGGTACCACCTACTGATTCTACATCTAATACACCTCTAGCTTCCTCCCCACTCTCAATGCTCTCGAATTGACTGCTTCTCCCCGCCCCCACCCCCTATCAAAGCTTCCCCTCTCCCCTACCTCCAGTCCTTTAGGAATGTGTTACCTTGCCCAGAATATTCTCTCTGCCTGTCTGGAAAGCTTTTACAGTTTTCTCAAGACCCTGTTCATATGTCACCTCCTCTCTATGGAATTAGCCTATCCTTCCTCTGGATTCCCTGCACATTATCACTGACTTCTAACATCATTCTAACATGTTCGCCTCTTCCACAAAATAAAGAGCTCTTTTCATTTTATACTTAGGGAAACTCTGGCCCCCAAAGTCTAAGTGATTTACTCAAGTTCAAGTTCATTCAGTTTATCAATAGCAGAGACAGGTCTAGAAGATATTCTAAAAATAGGGCTCATGCCCAAGGACTCCCTGTGATAAAACGTACACTGCTTCCTTGGCTATGGAGCAGTATCTGCCGGGCTGAATGCATGGTTGTCTTTGAGGTTAAAGCTGTATCCCAAAGACCTGTCCTGCATTGGGGGTGGAGAGCCTGCCTGCTAATACTCCAGTCAGTCGGCCTGGGAGTGTCTGCATAGAGGGCCTTGGTGGAGGTGTTTCGGCTTTGCTCACAGGATGGTCTGTGGAGAGGAAGTGCCACTCTGATTTGTGAGTCACCCATTTCCACTCCACAGGGGCCTTGTCAAGTAGGAGGCTGTCAACTTTCATCTCCATCTCTCTTACCCCTGGGGCCAAAAGTCAGATTCAGTTTCTGCTCACTGTTTTGATTTTTAGTGGCTCCTCTGGCACCCCCAGCTCCAGGACCTTTAGCAAGTGGCTTCTTTTGAAAGTTTAAGGTGGAAATCTCTGAGCTGGGCCCGTGCTTCTTCTGACAGGTGTGTGATCGATGGGAAGTCTCTCACTGGAGGCTATCCTTTCCTGAGTCTTGCTAAAAGGCACTTTCAGCGATGGGAAGTGTTCTTAGAGACCTTTTACAATGGACTGAGCTGGGCTAAAATTGTCACCTTTTTCCTCCTGGGTGACCATTCACTATCACCAACCTTTCTGGCAATTGGAGAAGAAAGTGAGGATGCAGACAGAAAAGAAATCACTCCCTTAATACATACAGGACAGAATGTTCTTAGGGACAGGCAGAAAAGCAGTGACTTGGAAGAAAATTATGAAGGGTGGGTGGATGCTGCACCTTTGGGCTTTGGTTCTGCCCCTCGGAGTATCTTCTCTCTCTTGGGGTTCTCTGCTTTTGATTCCTGTGGCCCTTCCTTACCAGCCCCACAGGGAACACAAGCCCTTTCCCTGTTTCTCTTGAACATACTAAAATAGGCTAATACTTTCCAAAGGGGCTTCACTGACACACTAAAGAAAACAAACACGGAAAACATCAACAGCATTGAAAACCGTCCAGCTTACTCAGGATCACATCTTGATCCTAGGAATCCTAGAAGTAAGCATAAAAGAACTTCATCAAGCTTCCCCCAAAACCCTATCCAGTTCTACCCTTAATCTTGTTTCTCCCCCTACGAGTTTCCTGCCCTTCTCAACCATAAGGCCTCTAGGTACCATTTTGTTTTCTGGAACCTGGAAGATGGTGTGGAGGACACTTTTGTTCAAATCAAATGATAGCAGGAAGGAGACCAGTCAGGAGATAATGGAAAGCTAAATTAAGGCAGTGGAGGTGAAGCTAGGCAATAGGGTAGAAATGTAAGGAATATTTAGGAATCAGAATAAGTAGAATTTGGGGACCTATTAGGTATAGGGTGGAAGGGGTTGAATCTTCTTTTTCTTGTCTTATAAGATATCTATTAAATTTAAGCTGGAATTCCCTATACCTTTTGAATGTTGGAAATGATATTGCTAAAAAAAGAATTGGAAAGAGGGGAAGCACAGAAAGCACAAGCGGTAGAACAGAACTTTTGTTATTAATGAAGATATATGTAATGGCATGTAGCTTTTTAAAAGTGTGATTTATTAAGGTGTAATTTACATACAATAAAGTTTCCACATATTAGGTGTACAGCTGAGCTTTGACAAATGCATACACCCATATAACTACCACCTCAGTCAATATATAGAACATTTCCACCACCTCAAAATATCCCCTTGTGTCCTGTCCAGTCAATAGCTCCACCTCCATCCCTAGGCAACCATTGATCAGCTTTCTGTGACTAGAAATTAATTGTGCACGTTCTAGAATTTCATATAAATGAAAACACATATAATCTTTTGTGTCCAGCCTTCTTTCATTTAGCGTTGTTTTTGAGATTCATCCCCATGTATCATTTTATTTTATTGCTAAGTAATATTCCACCTTTCAGATATACCACAATTTGTTCATCCATTCACCTACTGATGGACGTTTGGGTTGTTTTCAGTTTTTAGCTATTACAAATAAAGCTGTTCTGAACATTTGTATGCAAGTTTTTGGGTGAACATATATTTCTATTTTCTTGGGGAAATACCTATGAGTAGAATTGCTAGGTCATATGGAAAGTACATGTACATTTAACATTATAGGAAGCTGGCAGCTCATTTGTTAACCAACAGAACACTTCTTATCATTATTCACCATAATTCAAGGATGAAGGAAAAATAAATTTAGCCCAATCCTGCTTGAATTATCATAAAGTTTAAATTAGTGGGATCTGAATTAATGAGATTAAGCCATTATAAAATGTTAAATTAATCCAAAAATGGTTTGGATTTTTAATTCATATGAAAAGAGTGGTTCTAAAAGAGTATGATGTGCACCAAGGGGAGAGAAATTTTGTGAACTTTGTATAATTCCACCCAGAAAAGAACAGCAATACATTGTTATTTTATCAGTGGGATTCAATGATATAAAATAAAATTGTGACGTGCTCTATAAAAATACATAGGGCATTACTGTTTTACTTTAATGGAAGCCATCATGGGACTTGTAGTGTTGTTGTGCTTATAAAATAACGTGGATCCAGTCTATGCTATGATATCATCCTTCTGAGTTGACTCAGCCAGAAAGCTGGGGCATGTATGTTGCCAGGTAAGCCAGCAACTTGGAAAATTACTGCTCTACTCTTCTTAAGGGTTCCCCTGTGAGTGGGAGCCTTAACATTGTCTCTAGGGGGCTAACATCTCCAGGAGCAGCCTAATCATTGGCTCAGAAACTTCTTTAGAAGCTGACTGACAGCAGCTGCCAATCTAGATAATCACCAGAGAGCCCCAATTAGAGCTCTGACCATCGATCTCACCGCCAGGATTTAGGACTTTAATATGTATCCACAAGTGGAAAAAAAAATTACCCCCTGAGAAAAAAGCAGCATTTTTATAGTATGCACTATATTATACAGCCATATTATACATTATTTATAACTCATAGATGCATTTTTAACCCATCTTCTTAAATGTTGCATTGTTAGTCTAATAAGGTTGGTATTTAAAACCTTTCTTTTTCTAATTCTTCACTTTGGAAAGGGACATAATAAATCTGGAAGAAAATATAAATGAAAGAGTACTTTTAGAATTCACAAAAATAGGAACTATTTTAAAGTAATTTGTACCATTGTCCTTTCTGGGGCCTTCGTTAGCCACCTAAGGAGGAAGCACCCAATGTTTTCACTAATCCTCCAGATGAGGCCAAGTTTAAAACACACGCTCTCTATAAGGATTATGTAAAGATGTTAAAACTTGGCCAGAAAGGTGACAATGTATCTTGATAATTGAGACAATCTTGGAAGTTGGCTGGTCTGTCCAACAGCTATGAACTAATGGTGGGTAATCAAACACAGCAGGTCTGCACAGATACAGGCAAATGCCAAACAGCTTCCTGTATGCACAGAATTCAGCTTAATTAGTCACAGAGGAGAAATAGGCACATTTAAGCTAATCCAAGAAATCATTATTGTTCGAGTTGCATACATACAAACATAAGAATTGTTGCCCTCTTAAAACAAGCAGCTCCTACCTGCAAAGGGAGGGCATAGGAGATAGTCAACTGACCTTTATATAAAGGAACTGTCCAGAGGATGAATTCTCTCCATCATTTCTTTTCGTGGTTATTTCTCAGTAGCTCTTATTTAACCCAGTAGATGATAAATGTATGGTGCATGCTAACTCAAGAGTGACTACTGACAAGAAATATAAATGGACTTTTAAAGTGTTTGGATGGTTTTATGAATGAAGGGCTACAGGTACTGCTGGCAAAGGGTGGTATAGACATGAGTATTAAGGCAGGGCTTTTTACAGCTGTCTCTGGGAGTCTTCACTGGCAACTGGAACAGGATTGGCAAGTTGCCCCAGCATTGCAACTAAGGCTCCGAGTGGTGAGCAAAAGGTACTTCGTGTCCCACTTTCTCAGTCCCAATCTCTCCAAGGAGGCTTTGGGTGGTGGGGTGCAGCCACAGCAACATGGGCTTATTGAGAGTGCTAATTCCACAATCCGCTGTCCCACCCATCCCCATTCCACCCATACCCCTGCCTCACACGGCAAAAGGACCTGGAGGTGAGAGAGGGTCAGCCTTGTGGGAGGCGCTGCATTCACAGAGAGAGGCTATTCCCTTTCCTGAGTAAGGTTAGGGAGGTCCTTCCTGTTCTCAGACCATCTTGAAGTAATGTGCTTCCCCTCTCTAATTATTCACGAAGGTAGGAGATGCCTTCAAGAAGAGGGGCTGGCATCTCATTGCTTTATCACTGCTTAGTCTGTGTAACCTGAATGAGAAAAAGAGAGAGACAGTCTCCCCATCTGTGTAGGTGTAACTGGGGGCTACAGCCCCGACTGCCCCCACAGAGAGGGCAAAGAGGCATCTGCATCAGAGGAACATAGTAGGAAAGCCATCAGCTGGGGTTCAGTTGGAATTTTCTGTCGAATCTTTCAAAAGATCTTTAATGTACAAGGTTGCTGCTTGGGCATGAGTCCCTTTCCAGCTGACATGTTGGAGCCACTACTGTCCTCACCAAAACCATAGAAAATGAGATAAGACTTGCAGACAGCCAGCCCAGAAGGCCACAACTGTACCCAGTTATATAAAGAGACATCTGCCCTTTCCTTCTCCTTCCTCCTTCGCCCATACCAAAAGTTCTCAGCACTCAGAAGATGGAAGGGAAGGCGTCTGAAGCCACACCCAGCCTCCCTCCACTGTGTCCCGAGCGCTCAGGGCCAAGGCGCTGGCCTGTGTGAGGGCTATTCCTTCTCTGTCCCTGGATGAAAATCTAAGGAAGTCCCTCAGCCTTCCTGGGCACTCTCAGGTAACAAAAAATCCTGATGTTCCCAATCACAAAGATGTTTTCCTTTCAGCCAATAAAATGACCAGTTGACACATAACTGTCAAAACATTGCTTCATTCAGAGTGAAAGCTCTCCACTTCCCCCCAGTCCTGGCCTGCCTCAGGCCTGGGGGCCGTGGTAGATCAGCTTCATTCCTAGTCTTTCCCCACCTGGCTCTTCTACTTCTTAGCCACTCCCTGGGCTGTCTCTGGCTTCCATGGGGTTGGAAATAAGATGAGGGCAAGTGGAGAGAGGGGTAGAGAGAGAAGAAGTGAGGGGCAGGGAAGGTGTTCCCTAACTTTGTAGATGCAATCAGCCGTGGTGCCCTTTGGGCAGGGTGGAGTCCCATAGCTAATTCTGTCTCCTGAGTGATGCTTTCTTTTTTTTTTTTTTTTTAAATTAATTAATTAATTAATTTATGGCTGTGTTGGGTCTTCGTTTCTGTGCGAGGGCTTTCTCTAGTTGTGGCAAGCGGGGGCCACTCTTCATCGCGGCGCGCGGGCCTCTCACTATCACGGCCTCTCTTGTTGCGGAGCACAGGCTCCAGACGCGCAGGCTCAGTAGTTGTGGCTCACGGGCCTAGTTGCTCCGCGGCATGTGGGATCTTCCCAGACCAGGGCTCGAACCCGTGTCCCCTGCATTGGCAGGCAGATTCTCAACCACTGTGCCACCAGGGAAGCCCTGAGTGATGCTTTCAAGAGTGACTCAGAGACATCCTCTCTGCGGCCTATGTGTGGTCCCTTGATGTGAGTGAGGACCACTTCAGCTCCTGACTATCTGGAGGCCCTTTCTATTATATTTCCAGGCAGTCTTCCCTGGGGGAATCCAAGATGACACCAGGCTAACTCCTCTTCCCACTTCCTACTGTGGCCATATCTGGTCTCTGAAATATCCTCATCCAGCCAGTGCCCCAGGGCTCACTGTTTGCTCCTGACATAGTCTCCACCCTGTGGCCATAGACCCTTTTAGCAGGGTCTTGCCTGTGGGTTGTTTGTAGACCAATGGGTAGATTTTTGTCTGATAGAAATGCAAATGACTTTTGTTTGGTGGAACAGATACCTCAGTGGGTTGTGATTTATGGTCCTGTTGGAATACTGACAGGTTTTGTATCTAACCCAGCAATCTTAACATTGCTATAAATACTTCTCAAATGCTCTTCTAAATGGCTCCCTCATTAATTAGCGAGTTGAATAAAATATTTGACGTGTGTTTATTTCATATTTGAAAGAGAGTCATAATTTTATCTCTTTGAAAAATTATTCCTTAACAAGATTAAAGTCCAACACTCTCTGCTAAGAAATTCTACTACTACTACTATTTGATGATAGTACTACCTTACATGTCTATAGCGGTTTATAGTGTGCAACTTCCTTTTTGCAATGAGAAGCTTCTTGAGGACAGAGGCTGGCTGTCTTGTGCACCACTGCATTGTATCCCTTCTGCCTGGCATAGTCTCTGGTACAAAATAGGAGCCCAATGATTATTTGCTATGAATCTCATTTGGTGTTCATATAACCCTGCAAGGTAGGTAGAGAGATCCTCTTTCTTTCTTTCACAGATGAAATGTATTTGGATGGCTTGCTCAGTGTCACACAGGTAGTGAGTTAAGAAAACTGGGACTCAACCAGACCTTCTTATTGCTAGGGCAGTGCTTTTTGAGGACACTACAATTGTCTCTCATTTTATAAACATGTCCTTAATACTCCCATACAAATTAGAAATACTTCCTGGCTAAAAGCTTCCTTAAGTGACTGCTTCTGTTAGGATGCTTCTAAAATTTTTAAAACATAATTCAATATATAAAACTTCACAATTTATGGTCATAAACATGAAGTTATCTAAGGTCATGGCAATAATTTCTAGAGAAGTAATTAAATAAATCTGAGGAGGATGATTTCTGATTGAAACACTGGAATCATTTTTGTCCCAGTAGAGCAGTGTATCTTGGTTTACAAAAAATCCAAATGTAAAGAACATTTGTTTTCCAAGCAAGTCATAATTAACACTGGAAAATCAGAAGCTGACTCCGTCTGCAGCTGGAATTTTCTTTAGTCCATATTCTTGTTTCCTTGGATGCCAGCTGGACTCCCCTCCCCATTGCCAAAAAAAATCAAGCAAAACAGAGCAGTTGTTGGTCCCTTTAAAATATGCTCGAGTCCTCATTACTTTCCATCCACACTGCCAGCACGCCATTATAAACCATTATCTGTTCTTATCTAAAGTGCTGCAAAAATCTCCCAGCTCATCTCCCTGTACCTGTTCTTATGCTTCTCTCACATCAACACCACAAGTAAAGTGATTTTTACAAAACACAATTTGATCTTGTTGTACTTTTAAACTCTCTCTGTGGTCTCCCACTGCTCTTAGATAAACCTAACTCCTTAATGTGGGTTTGATGCCCCATGTGATTTGTCCTTGCCTGACTCTCTTTCCAGTTACCTTCACCCTTGCTCACATTGTACCTTCCCCATCTCAGAGCCTTTGCACATGCTAATCCCTCTTCCTAGAAAGTTCTACCTTTGCCTTCATTTTGCTAATTCCTGCTCCCCCATCAGGGCTCAACTTCAGTGTCATTTTCTTGGAGAAGACTCCTGTGCTCCTCCAGCAAGTGCAATCACACATGTAATTGCTTTTTCAGCATCTATCTTCCCCCCCAGACTCTAAGTTTCTTGAAATCTTTCTTGTCTGTAGCCCTAAGTTCAATGCCTAGCACAGTGCCTGACATATACAGTATTTCACCAGTTCTCAGATGCACTTTTTTTTTTCTACTTTTAAACATCTCTGAAATCAGGATGCAAATTTCAATCATTAGTATGTCATAGTTTAAATGGCAGTATTTTTCTTTCTTAGTGTAAGTGGAATAATTGTGTATCATACAACCAATATTATCTTACATTTGAAGAAATATGGTGGTTGCCACATGAATGACTACCTGTAATAAAAAGCCTTCAGTTATTTGGTTTTTTGCCTGAGTACAGAAATTCTACTACTCATGAATGGCTGGGTTCTGAAAGACTGTTTGCAAGTAGCAAAGCAAAATAGCCAGTTGCTGTTTCTCCACTGGTAGTGGGCAGCATCAGTGCATTTTCACTTGACTTCTACCTAGATGTCATGCATGTTGGAAGTTCACTGGGAGAGGAGCACTTTATCCGGGGCAACTCACGCAAGCGCCTGCCTGCTGGCCTGGTGTCTGCTGATGCGACTTCTGTCAACACAACTCCATATCCCAACCACTGCTATCAGCACCTCCCCTGCCAAAGCTGATGTCACATCAGCTGCCCCCATCACTGTCCTCCTTATACTCCAAATAGCTGCTTCTCTCTGCTAGCTGAACAGAACAGCCCTTTGGTGCTCACAAGACACTTCATCCTGTCAAACATTCAGAACCTTCTGCTGGGAGCCCAGCCAAAGCCTCCTGGTAGAGAAGCAGGGAACTATAGAGTGCTTGATCACTCATTACATTCCTGCCTTGATAATTGGTTCAGAGGCCTCAGGCCATCAGAATGGTTGAATCACTTTTCTTTGGAATCCAATTCTAATAAAGAAACAGCTATATATAGGGCCCAGTAACTTCCAGTTTTGCCTTTACATAAAACATTAGCCTGTTTTTTTTCCCCTTCTTGGGAATCAGCTTTTCCTTTGGTGGAGACTGTTCCACCCTGATCATTTACTGAGAAAATTCTCTCCTTATCCATGGGCATGTCACAACCCTAGCACAAGTAGACTTAAGTAGAACAGGTTTATTCAATTGACTGTGGCCTTGATAAGTTGTACTCATGATTGACGAGGCTGCTATTTCTGGGTGTCCTCTCCCATCATCACCCTGCCTGGGGCTTTACAAAATAGCTGGGTTGAATCACACTGACAGAATCTTTTAGTCACTTTCAATTCTGCCAAGGAAACATAGACATGGGCTTTCAACTTCTAAATTAACTTTGATTCCCTCCAGACCCTGATCCCTTTTAGGTCACAAGGCATCTTAAAACTGAGCTGAACACTTTCATTTAAAAGAAAAGGAAGGGGACTTCCCTGGTGGCACAGTGGTTGAGAATCCGCCTGCCAATGCAGGGGACACGGGTTCGATCCCTGGTCCAGGAAGATCCCACATGCTGTGGAACAACTAAGCCCGTGCGCCACAACTACTGAGTCTGTGCTCTAGAGCCCATGAGCCACAACTACAGAGCCCATGTGCCACAACTACTGAAGCTCCCGTGCCTAGAGCCCACGCTCCGCAACAAGAGAAGCCACTGCAATGAGAAGCCTGCGCACTGCAGTGAAGAGCCAACGCAGCCAAAAATAAATAAACAAATAAATTTTAAAATAAATAAATAAATGAATTAATTTTAAAAAAGAAAAGAAAAGGAAGAGAAAAGGAAAACAGATAAGTGAGAAACAATTGAAGCAAATATGACAAAGGATTAAGATCTATCTCAAATAAAATCTTATTCAAAATGTAATATAAATTAAGATCTTAATAAATAATTGAGATCTGTCCAAACTTTCCAAGCCTGAATGGAAGCGAGGACAGAACTATCCAGTTAGAGGTGCCACTGAACTCTGTTTGGCAGAGCTCTCTCCACAAGTGCAACAAATAGTGGCCTTAGGAGGTTGTACTGAGCCAGGAGTCGTTTGCGGATTTGAATCCAGTAAGCCAGAGAAGAACATCTGATGAGGTTGCCCCAACTGAGGGACCAGGAGCAGATGTCAAAAGCTAAAATATTGGGAGGATGTTGGGGGGAAAGATATTGCTGCGTATATAGACATTGAGATCCTTTAAGAAACCAGTTGAAATTATCTAATGACAAATTTTTAACATCGCTTGTGACGACAGAGTAGAATCTCAAGCACATATCACAAATTTTGAGGAGTTTCTGATCTTCAAATTGAACAACTGGGCATCTGATTGAAGGAAATCTCCAAAGCAAAGGGCACCCCCAATTTCTGAGGGGTTCAAGCTAGAGGCCAGACTGGGCCATGAGAGAGCAGGGATCTCTTCACTTGAAAACAGAAAAATCTTTGAGAATCACCTGTGCTGTCAGCCCAGGGGAAATCTGCGGCACCCAGCACAAAGCCCAAAAGAGCAGGGTTTCTCCCTGATCAGGTGCCTCTCCAAAGTGGTTCTGCTCTTCTCTGATATGGCCAGACATTCCCTGATGTGTAAGACAGGAAGGGTGTCAGACACAGACACTCTACCTATGTGGAATGGATGGAGGCCAAGACAGAAAGAGATCTGGGTGCAGAAAGTTTTGTCAACATAAAGCTGCCCTGGTACAAGATCTCTCCTGACAGCTGCATCCCTGAGCTAGGATTACACGGTCAACCAGCCCTCCAGTTAAAGGCTTAAAGATTAAGTCCATCCACTTAAGACCTAAGAATTCATCCACCTTAATTTTGGGCAAATACAGGACAAAATACTCAGATATAAACACACACGCACACACCACAGAGGGACTATTAAAAAACTTTCTACAACATAGAAGATAAATGTAGCACGCAGAGATACAGAAAGGCCATTCTTAAAATGTATATTTCATTCAGGTCATGGAAGTAAATTTTAGAGAGAGTCTGCCTTATACCCTTGAGGAAATAAGAGCAAAGATTCTAAGAAAGAAGAGATGAAAGTTGAGATGGTAAGACAATATATATGTAATGAAATAGTTAATTAAATAATATATGTAAAGGCAGTGCTACAGTAATTTGATAATTGGCAAAGGCAGTAAAGGACAGAACTAACTTCAGAAAATCAGATCTGTAATGCGGAGGGTAAACTTGGGGCAATCTCTCAGAATGCACAAGAAAAAGTCACAGAGGTTGAAGTGATAAAAGATATAAATGGAAGAGCCAGAAAATGAAGCATCAACATGTGGGCCTGCTGCTTACTAGCTCTAAAACTCTGTTTCTCCTGAGTTTTAGGTGTTTCTACAACTATAAAATGGGGTATACTACTACTCCTTAGGGCCCTGTAAGGATTGAATGAGATAATGAGTGTAAAGTGCCTAGCATTTAGGAAGCATCAAATAAATGGTACCTGCTATTATTATTACTAGTGCTTCTCCCACTGCGTTTATATTACTATTATTAAATAAATGAACACAAGGACACATGGGAAAAAATCAGTACTGTGGTCTATGTCCCAGGACTATCCACTGGATTTTGTCTATAGATTGATATTTTTTCTCAAGAAGGGCTCATGGCTGCTACATTCCTTGAATCCTTTTTCTGTTTGTTTGTTTTAAAGGATATCTGCCTATTACCTTCATATGTAAATAATAATTTGATGGATATAAAATGTTTGTGTAAAACATTCTCTATAGCTGTGCACACAGTGTACCAGTTTTCTGACATTGAATGTCATGATGGAGAAATCAGAGGCCAGTTGATTTTTTTTACTTGTAATACTTTACATAGAATAAAAATTACAGCGACAACACTCTTTATCATCGCAGTAACTCAATATATGCTTCAAGGTTTTTTTGTTCTGAGTGCTTTGTTTTTTGTTTTTGTTTTCTGGAATGAGTGCTCTGTTTTCCTGCAGGTTCAGCTCTTGGTTTATAGAAGTTTTCTTCTATGATATCTTGCAATGCATGTGTGTCTCATGTTCTCTTTTCCAGAAACTCTAATATGCTTATGTTGGTTGGCGTTTCTCTTCCATGTCCATAGTTTGTCTTTCTAACAATTTATAAACATCTTCTTTCCATTTTCCTGAATTTACTCATGCTCTGGTTATTGCAGTTTCAAAGGTAACTTATCTTTCCATAGTAGTGTTACTGTGTGTTCAGTTTCTTTTCTAACATTGTTAGCTCACTTTTTCTCCTTTGGCCATCTTAGAATCTCTTCCTTGAGCTCCTTATCTCTCTGTTGTGCCTTGCCTTTCAACGGGGCTGTGTTCTTTTTAAACTTCTCTGAGGGTTGAAAAAGTATTTATCTGAATTTTTTCTACGTTCTGGAGTAATTTTCTCTTATAGCTGGAATGATTATGTCAGATGTGAATTTCTCAGCTGGTTTTCACTTCTTCACTTTCCTCATTCTTTTATTTTTTGTAGTGTCTATGCATAGGACCCATAGTGTGTCTCTTTTATTCACCTGTCCTTTGAGAAGGGGGTAGTTCTACCTAGTCGTCTGTTTGCTCAAAAGTGATGTGTATGGTTGGGGCAGAGGAGTGATCTGGAGCAGCTGACAGCTTTGGTCCAGACACATTGTTTCTGAAGATATTAAGAGAATCTTTTTCTTAATTTTCACTGTTTGCCCATTTCAGCTGAGCAGATAGGAGGTAGGTCTGGCTCACAACAAAATCCCTAACTCACAACTGATGTCCATCTCGTTTACTTTTAGAGAAATCTGGACCATGTTGAGGTCTGCAGGGTTACGTATCATCTCTCAGCATCCTTCTTCAAACTGATCCCAAATTCACTGATTTGGCAGATATTCTCTTTCGCCTATGTGTTGGAAGTTGTAGCTCTAACTATATTTGTTGGAGATGTAGTTTTCTTCACTATTTATGTTCTTTGGATTATTTTAATAGGTTACAAACTGGGCACTATAGTAAACAGGCTTTTTACCAGAAGTCCAATGTAGCATTTTTAAGATAAAAATCTAATGACATCACCCCCTTATTCTGCTCCCCATCTACACCTCCAGCCTCTTCCTGCACTTTTTCCTCCTTCACCCTTCTGCATCACGTGACATCATTCACTTGTTCTCCCCCTGAAATCTGTCCCCTTGTACCTTGTGTTCTCTCTACCTGGAATGCTCTCTCTCTTCCACTCCCTCTGCGTGGCCAGCTCCTCTTATACTCCAGGCTCAGTTTAAACATCACTTGTGAAAGGACACTTTTTTGAACACTTTAAGTTTACATCCATACCATTTTCCTGCACTTGGGATGTCAAATCTCCCTTCATATTTGGTTAGCAGTTCCCACAATAACATCTTAATTTCTCTTAATGTTGTTATAATGTGGATTGGACAACAAATAATGAATTCAAATTTACAACTGCAGTTTTCAAGTGAATATTCTCTAATCTAGACTGGATATATTAGCGTCAAAGTACACACACATTGTGAATTGATATTGAAGTATTGTGTGTTTGTGTCTGTTACGGATATTCGTGCTAGAACACAAATAGTATAATGAAGGTATGTAATAAAAAAGGATGTTCTGGAAATCTGTATCAAAAAGTTCACTGGTGCATAGGTCAGTGCCTGGCACACAGAAGGTGCTCAATAAATGTTTTGTTGAACAAATGAATGATTGGTGTACCCTTGAGGTTTATGTTCCTACACAGTATGGTCTATCTATATCCAAATAAAAGGTAATTCAGAGACAGGAGGTTCTGTTCAGGTGGAAGAGAGAATAGTTCAGGATAAATCAGGGTGTTTATTCAAGTTGTTCTGCCAGCTTGCCTCACTGTTTTCATACTTCCTGTTCATAGGTAACCACTTTGTAAACCTAGATGCAAGATGGAAGTCCTGCAGATTCCTGCAAACAAACTGTGTAAGGCATTCTCAGCATTTCTCCAGGCTGTCAAAGGGCTTAGATCAAGTGTTCTCACACATTGCCAAAGCTCTTCTCAGACATATTTGCTCCAGGCTTTTATCAACTGCCAGGAAATGAGCAGCTGTGAGTTCCAAACCTAACAGGTATGTGGAGCTGTCAGCATGTTCAATTCTGATCAACCGGAGAGGAGAAGTTGTGCTGGGGTCAGCCGTGTCTGATACCCCTCCCCTCTGACCAGCAGGAGTTTGTGAAAGCTCCAGGCTCCTGCTGAACTGGGGAATTGCTGTGGAAGGGGCTCAGCCTGGGGACTTCCGCCAAGAAGTGCCTGGCTCGCCAGCTGCACGTAGCCCCCCCAGTGCCTTGTCATTTGAGATGACATGTGGGATTCCAAGGGCAGGCTTAGCTCCGGTAGCCTCCACTGCCAGCAGTCCACGGACTGTACTAGATTAACTCTAATGTCTGTGTACTATTTAAAATGTGGTTTACCGTGATACTAAATTTGTTTTACCTGGTTTAAAAAAACTAAGAATTTAATTAACTTTTTCTTTCTTTTTCTTTTCGGCTCTTTATGGAATTGAAAGTCAACTGAAGCTCAGGGAAGTTTTTCATTGTTTTGATAGCTCTCAGGTTGTGGCTGGTTAGTTTTTGCATGTGGTGGCTTTTTTCAACTAATTACTTTTTAAATGTGTTAAGACTCCTTTTCAACTTTAATCTGCTTTAGAGTGATATTACCATTTTATCTTTTAAATTTTATTAACTTTTAATTGGGTGGTTTTAAGAGTTTTCAGTGTTGAGATTTCATTCCGTTACCTAGAATCATAGACTTTCAGAGCCGGGAAGGCCCCTGAGATCTTTGCTAAATCTCTTCTTATAAAGGTGAAGAAACTGATGTAAAGATGTTAAGACACTTGCTCAGATTCTCACAGCCAGAGGTGGAGTTGGGGGTGAGAAAAATCAGGTTTCCTAACCCTCAGTTAAAAGGTATTTCCACTACAGCTGCTTATCCTTTTAAGATATTTTCACCAGCTTAGTACCTTACTCTGAGAGTCACTACCACTGCCTTTGATGAAAATACATATGCCAACTTGTATGAAAAAGACAAAGGCAGTGAATTATAACTACAGTTAATGTGATTTTTGTGATTTTTGTCAATTCCTCACCCAAGTCCCAAGAAATGCCAATACCATGTCAAACAGTCAATCAATGGTTAATTAGTATTAAGTCCTTCTATATGTCAGGCGCAACATCTGCCAAAATGTGGAAGTCTTTGGTTCTCATGATAGGGTCACAGGAGATATGAAGTCCTAGAAAGCATATCAATAATATTGGTAAACCAGATTAGGCAGTGGATATTGGCGGGGTAGTGCTTGGAAGCCAGATATATTTGGATTACACATCATGAGCTAAGAGTAGCAGAAGAAATCTGATGTGCTCTTTCAATCGGTAATACTGATAGGGTGTACTGAATTTAGTAAGCCCTTATATTTTTGTTACAATAATAATAATAATATTTTCATGGCATCTTACAGTTTGCAAAGCTCTTTCACTTTTATAATCTCATTTAATTGTCACAATAAATATTTTAGATAAGTATCTTCCTTTTCAAAAAATGACACTGAGACTCTAAATCTCACAGCATATTATTGGGAGGAATTAGATTTCAACTTAACTTCTTTCTATTCAAAAATCTCATGATCTGTTCATTGCCATTTCTTTCTTCCTCCTGCCTTCAATACACATTCATGGACCATTGTTTACATGCCAGAGACTGTAGTAAGGAACGGTTCCATCAAAAGTGCAAAATTGGTTCAACACAAGGAAAATTATTAGCTTAATCTATCACTTCAATAGACAAAGCAAAAATTAGGTTTTGTGGCTGCGATGAGAGTGGTAAGAAACAGCTTTCTTTCATCCAAGTTCACATTTTACAGATGAGGGAAATCTGGCATGGGGGTGGGAAATAGCTCAAACATTCAGTGAGACAGAAGCAGCTGTAAACTGACTAGCTTGTGTATTTCTAGTAGACAACAGCGCTTCTCAGGAGACACACAAAACCATGTACTTGGTAAAAATCTTTGCGCATTTCTGAAGAGCAAAAATGGGTTATACGCACACACACAACACACACATGCACACACAGATAAAATACATATACAAGCAAGTTAATATCATTCACGATGGAGAAACCACAGAAAGCCATGCCCCCTGAAAGAATAGGATACTATAGTTTTTAATTACATTAGAGATGCTCTATAGAGATGCCCACAAGAGGGAATTCACATAGAAAAGGAAAATAGAAAAATCACCTTCTAAGAATCCAAGGGAATCCACCTAAAATCTAAGTAAGGTAAACAAAGTGGCAGAATGTCAAGTAGATACATAATAACTAATTCCTGAGAACTTGAGATAAATAGCCATAAACTATCATAAAAGAAAGCTGATTTATAATAGCAACACACATTAAACATTTTATTTATTAATTCAATAAATATTTATTCAGTGCCCACTACTTGCCAAACAATATTCTGGGTACTTGGTTTACAGCAGAGAATGAATAGACAAAGATCTTGGCCTCAGGGAGCTTTTGTTCTAATGGCCGATACAGACAAGGTGTAAGTAAATTGTATCACACCTTTGAAGCTAGTGCTGTGGGAACAATGGTGAGCAGGAGGAAGGGAATCAGGACTCCAAGCAGTAAGCATGGGGTTATACTTTTAAATAAGATAGTCAAGGCCATTGAGAAGGTAACATCTGGGTCAAGACCCGAAGGAGGTGAGTGAATTAGCCATGCAAATATTTGAGAGAATAGTGTTCAAGACAGAGGAATCAGCTAGTGCCAAGGCCATGAAGTAGGGGTCTCTCTGTTGTGTTAGAGAAACAGCACAGCAAGGCGACCAACATAGCTGCTGAATTAACACTGAAGTGGGAGTGGGGGATAATCACGCATAGCCTTGGAGACCCTTGTCTACTGCTCTAAGAACACGGGCTTTTGCTCTGAGTGAAATACAAAGTCACGTGGTTATTTAGCAGAAGAGTGAGACCTGAACTGTATGTATATCACTCAGGTGATGTGTTGCGGCAATGCTATACTTGATTACTGCTCTACCCTTCTCTCTGACCCTGGCTCAAACCTTCATCATCTCTCACCTCAATTACTGTAGATGATAGTGGCTTGGGCCAAGATAAGGACAGTGGAGGTGATAATAAGAGGCTGAGTTCTGGATATATTTTGAAGGTAGAGTCAACAAGATTTCCTGAGGTGGAGTATGAGAAGAAAAGAACAGCACTGAGGATCTCAGCCTTGACCAGCTGAAAGGAGAATTAATAATTAACATAATGTGGGGCATGTGAGAATGACTGAAAGAAAATGCTAAAATCTTTACAGGATGGTTCCAGAACTGGGACTTTATCCTTGTTCTTCTCTGTACTCCATGTCTGGCACACAACAGGCACTCAATAAATGTCCGTTAAATAAACTGATGAATGAATAAATAATAACTACTGGAATCTCCACTCTGAGCTATAGTTTAAACCAGTTCTCAAACTCTCACGTGCAACAGAATCACTGCGTTATGACAGATTTGGGGGCTCATCCCCAGAGTTTTGATCCAGTAGTTCAGGGATGGGACCTAAGAATTGGCATTCATCACACATGATGGGGGAGGCAGCAGCCGCTGGCTCAGGGACCACACTTTGAGAACCACGAGCTTGACTGCTGTACTGACGTGCTTGATGGTGGGCACATCCCTGCAAAGCCTGAAGCATGGTGAACTCCTGCCTTTTGTGCATTGTGCTCCCAGCCCCTGTATCAGCTTCCGTGGGCCAAACGGCTTCAACCATTCCTGACCACTCTGGGTGCCCTCATTCCTGCCCCTTGAAACCTTCCCTTTTGGTTTCTAGTATAGCCATCTATTGTTGTTTTTTTTTTAATCTAAAAATTATTTTATCTGTTATCTCTTTTTGTTTGAAGCAGCCAGTTTTGCCACTGAATCTCAGCTACCTCTCACCTCTTGGGGCTGTTTCCTTCTTTTAGTTATGTCTCAACCCAAATGGGAAAATAGTCCCTTTTCCTTGATTTCCTTAAAGCACTGTAATTTCTCATGAGGCAGTTGCGTGAAGTAGATGTTTACTGAGGATTCTAGCATAGCTCAGAAGATAACTTAAAATTTAACAGAAGGGACATTAAGGGGCAAGATGGCGGAAGAGTAAGACGCGGAGATCACCTTCCTTCCCACAGATACAGTAGAAATACATCTACACGTGGAACTGCTCCTACAGAACACCCACTGAATGCTGGCAGAAGACGTCAGACCTCCCAAAAGGCAAGAAACTCCCCACGTACTTGGGTAGGGTAAAAGAAAAAAGAAATAACAGAGACAAAAGAATAGGGACGGGACCTGCGCCAGTGGGAGGGAGCTGTGAAGGAGGAAAGGTTTCCAGGCACTAGGAAGCCCCTTTGCGGGCAGAGACTGCGGGTGGCAGAGGGGGGAAGCTTCGGAGCCGCGGAGGAGAGCGCAGCCACAGGGGTGCAGAGGGCAAAGCGGAGAGACTCCCGCACAGAGGCTCGGCGCCAAACAGCACTCACCAGCCCGAGAGGCTTGTCTGCTCACTCGCCGGGGCGGGCGGGGGCTGGGAGCTGAGGCTCAGGCTTTGGTGCTAGCCGGGAGGGAGTCCGGGAAAAAGTCTGCAGCTTCGGTCGGATCACAGGGAGAGGACGGGTTGGCGGCGTGAACACAGCCTGAAGGGGTTGGCGTGCCGAGGCGAGCCGGGAGGGAGCCGGAGAGGAGGTCTGCAGCCGCCGAAGAGGCAAGAGACTTTTTCTTGCCTCTTTGTTTCGCGGCGCGCAAGGACCGGGGATTCAGAGCGCCGCCTAGACGAACTCCAGAGGCTGGCGCGAGCCGCGGCTAACAGCGCGGACCCCAGAGACGGGCGCGAGCCGCGGCCATCAGCGCGGACCCCAGAGACTGGTAGGAAACACTAAGGCTGCTGCTGCCGCCACCAAGAAGCCTGTGTGCGAGCACAGGTCACTCTCCACACTGCCCCTCCCGGGAGCCGGTGCAGCTAGCCACTGCCAAGCTCCCGTGATCCGGGGACAACTTCCCCGGGAGAACACACAGCGCGCCTCAGGCTGCTGCAACGTCACGACGCCTCTGACACCGCAGGCTCGCCCCGCCTCCTCCGTACCGCTCCCTCCCCGGGCCTGAGTGAGCCAGAGCCCCCGAAGCAGCTGCTCCTTTAACCCCGTTCTGTCTGGGCGGGGAACGGACGCCCTCAGGCGACGTACATGCAGAGGCAGGTCCAAATCCAAAGCTGAACGCTGGGAGCTGTACGAACAAAGAAGAGAAAGGGAAATCTCCCCCAGCAGCCTCAGAAGCAGCAGATTAAAGCTCCACAAACAACTTGATGTGCCTGCATCTGTTGAATACCTGAATAGACAACGAATCATCCCAAATTCAAAAGGTGGACTTTAGGAGCAGGATATATTAATTTCCCCGTTCCTTTTTTGTGAGTGTATATGTTGTATGCTTCTGGGTGAGATTTTGTCTGTATAGCTTTGCTTTCACCATCAGTCCTAGGGTTAGGTCCGTCCATTTTTTTTTTTTTTTTTTCTTAAAAAAAATTTTTTTCCTAATATATGCTTTCTTAATAATTTTTTCCGTATTTTCTATTTTTAGAAATTAAAAAATTTTTAATAAGTTTTTTCATAATTTTTTATTTAAAAAATTAAAATTTTTTTCTTAATAAATTTTTTTCTTAAAAATTTTTTTCTTATTTTTTACTATAAAAAATTAATAAATCTATTTTTAAAATTAAAAAAAAATTTTTTCTGAATACATTACTCTAATAATTTTTTTCTTATTTTTTATTATAATAGCTTTTATTTTATTTTTTTTTATCCTCTTTTTTTCTTTCTATTTTTTCTCCCTTATATTCTGAGCTGTGTGGATGAAAGGCTCTTGGTGCTCCAGCCAGGCATCAGGGCTGTGCCTCTGAGGTGGGAGAGCCAACTTCAGGACACTGGTCCACAAGAGACCTACCAGCTCCACGTAATACCAAACGGCAAAAATCTCTCAGAGATCTCCATCTCAACATCAAGACCCAGCTTCACTCAACAACCAGCAAGCTACAGGACTGGACACCCTATGCCAAACAACTAGCAAGACAGGAACACAGCCCCATCCATTAGCAGGGAGGCTGCCTAAAATCATAAGGCCACAGACACCCCAAAACACACCACCAGACGTGGACGTGCCCACCAGAAAGACAAGATTCAACCTCATCCACCAGAACACAGGCAATAGTCCCCTCCACCAGGAAGCCTACACAACCCACTGAACCAACCTTACCCACTGGGGACAGATACCAAAAACAACGGGAACTACGAACCTGCAGCCTGTGAAAAGGAGACCCCAAACACAGTAAGATAAGCAAAATGAGACGACAGAAAAACACACAGCAGATGAAGGAGCAGGGCCAAAACACACCAGACCTAACAAATGAAGAGGAAATAGGTAGTCTACCTGAAAAAGAATTCAGAATAATGACAGTAAGGATGATCCAAAATCTTGGAAATAGAATAGACAAAATGCAAGAAACATTTAACAAGGACGTAGAAGAACTAAAGAGGAACCAAGCAACGATGAAAAACACAATAAATGAAATTAAAAATACTCTAGATGGGATCAATAGCAGAATAACTGAGGCAGAAGAAAGGATAAGTGACCTGGAAGATAAAATGGTGGAAATAATTACTGCAGAGCAGGATAAAGAAAAAAGAATGAAAAGAACTGAGGACAGTCTCAGAGACCTCTGGGACAACATTAAACGCACCAACATTCGAATTATAGGGGTCCCAGAAGAAGAAGAGAAAAAGAAAGGGACTGAGAAAATATTTGAAGAGATTATAGTTGAAAACTTCCCTAATATGGGAAAGGAAATAGTTAATCAAGTCCAGGAAGCACAGAGAGTCCCATACAGGATAAACCCAAGGAGAAACACGCCAAGACACATATTAATCAAACTGTCAAAAATTAAATATAAAGAAAACATATTAAAAGCAGCAAGGGAAAAAAACAACAAATAACACACAAGGGAATCCCCATAAGGTTAACATCTGATCTTTCAGCAGAAACTCTGCAAGCCAGAAGGGAGTGGCAGGATATACTTAAAGTGATGAAGGAGAAAAACCTACAACCAAGATTACTCTACCCAGCAAGGATCTCATTCAGATTCGATGGAGAAATTAAAACCTTTACAGACAAGCAAAAGCTGAGAGAGTTCAGCACCACCAAACCAGCTTTACAACAAATGCTAAAGGAACTTCTCTAGGCAAGAAACACAAGAGAAGGAAAACACCTACAATAACAAACCCAAAACATTTAAGAAATGGGAATAGGAACATACATATCGATAATTACCTTGAATGTAAATGGATAAATGCTCCCACCAAAAGACACAGACTGGCTGAATGGATACAAAAAACAAGACCCATATATATGCTGTCTACAAGAGACCCACTTCAGACCTAGAGACACATACAGACTGAAAGTGAGGGGATGCAAAAAGATATTCCATGCAAATGGAAATCAAAAGAAAGCTGGAGTAGCAATTCTCATATCAGACAAAATAGACTTTAAAATAAAGAATATTATAAGACACAAAGAAGGACACTATATAATGATCAAGGGATCGATCCAAGAGGAAGGTATAACAATTGTAAATATTTATGCACCCAACATAGGAGCACCTCAATACATAAGGCAAATACTAACAGCCATAAAAGGGGAAATTGACAGCAACACAATCATAGTAGGGGACTTTAACACCCCACTTTCACCAATGGACAGATCATCCAAAATGAAAATAAATAAGGAAACACAAGCTTTAAATGATACATTAAACAAGATGGACTTAATTGATATTTATAGGACATTCCACCCAAAAACAACAGAATACACATTTTTCTCAAGTGCGCATGGAACATTCTCCAGGATAGATCATATCTTGGGTCACAAATCAAGCCTTGGTAAATTTAAGAAAATTGAAATCGTATCAAGTATCTTTTCCGACCACAACGCTATGAGACTAGATATCAATTACAGGAAAAGATGTGTAAAAAATACAAACACATGGAGGCTACACAACACACTACTTAATAACGAAGTGATCACTGAAGAATCAAAGGGGAAATCAAAAAATACCTAGAAACAAATGACAATGGAGATACGACGACCCAAAACCTATGGGACGCAGCAAAAGCAGTGCTAAGAGGGAAGTTTATAGCAATACAAGCCTACCTCAAGAAACAGGAAACATCTCGAATAAACAACCTAACCTTGCACCTAAAGCAATTAGAGAAAGAAGAACAAAAAACCCCAAAGCTAGCAGAAGGAAAGAAATCATAAAGATCAGGTCAGAAATAAATGAAAAAGAAATGAAGGAAACAATAGCAAAAATCAATGAAACTAAAAGCTGGTTCTTTGAGAAGATAAACAAAATTGATAAACCATTAGCCAGACTCATCAAGAGAAAAAGGGAGAAGACTCAAATCAATAGAATTAGAAATGAAAAAGGAGAAGTAACCACTGACACTGCAGAAATACAAACGATCATGAGAGATTACTACAAGCAACTCTACACCAATAAAATGGACAACCTGGAAGAAATGGACAGATTCTTAGAAATGCACAAACTGCCGAGACTGAACCAGGAAGAAATAGAAAATATGAACAGACCAATCACAAGCACTGAAATTGAAACTGTGATTAAAAACCTTCCAACAAACAAAAGCCCAGGACCAGATGGCTTCACAGGTGAATTCTATCAAACATTTAGAGAAGAGCTAACACCTATCCTTCTCAAACTCTTCCAAAATATTGCAGAGGGAGGAACACTCCCAAATACATTCTACGAGGCCACCATCACCCTGATACCAAAACCAGACAAAGATGTCACAAAGAAAGAAAACTACAGGCCAATATCACTGATGAACATAGATGCAAAAATCCTCAACAAAATACTCGCAAACAGAATCCAACAGCACATTAAAAGGATCATACACCATGATCAAGTGGGGTTTATCCCAGGAATGCAAGGATTCTTCAATATACGCAAATCAATCAATGTGATACACCATATTAACAAATTGAAGGAGAAAAACCATATGATCATCTCAATAGATGCAGAGAAAGCTTTCGACAAAATTCAACACCCATTTATGATAAAAGCCCTGCAGAAAGTAGGCATAGAGGGAACTTTCCTCAACATAATAAAGGCCATATATGACAAACCCACAGCCAACATTGTCCTCAATGGTGAAAAACTGAAACCATTTCCACTAAGATCAGGAACAAGACAAGGTTGCCCACTCTCACCACTATTATTCAACATAGTTTTGGAAGTGTTAGCCACAGCAATCAGAGAAGACAAAGAAATAAAGGAATCCAAATCGGAAAAGAAGAAGTAAAGCTGTCACTGTTTGCAGATGACATGATACTATACATAGAGAATCCTAAAGATGCTACCAGAAAACTACTAGAGCTAATCAATGAATTTGGTAAAGTAGCAGGATACAAAATTAATGCACAGAAATCTCTTGCATTTCTATACACTAATGACGAAAAATCTGAAAGTGAAATTAAGAAAACACTCCCGTTTACCATTGCAACAAAAAGAATAAAATATCTAGGAATAAACCTACCTAAGGAGACAAAAGACCTGTATGCAGAAAATTATAAGACACTGATGAAAGAAATTAAAGATGATACAAATAGATGGAAAGATATACCATGTTCCTGGATTGGAAGAATCAACATTGTGAAAATGACTCTACTACCCAAAGCAATCTACAGATTCAATGCAATCCCTATCAAACTACCACTGGCATTTTTCACAGAACTAGAACAAAAAATTTCACAATTTGTATGGAAACACAAAAGACCCCGAATAGCCAAAGCAATCTTGAGAACGAAAAATGGAGCTGGGGGAATCAGGCTCCCTGACTTCAGACTATATTACAAAGCTACAGTAATCAAGACAGTTTGGTACTGGCACAAAAACAGAAATATTGATCAATGGAACAGGATAGAAAGCCCAGAGATAAACCCACGCACATATGGTCACCTTATCTTTGATAAAGGAGGCAAGCATATACAGTGGAGAAAAGACAGCCTCTTCAATAAGTGGTGCTGGGAAAATTGGAGAGATACATGTAAAAGTATGAAATTAGAACACTCCCTGACACCATGCACAAAAATAAACTCAAAATGGATTAAAGACCTAAGTGTAAGACCAGACACTATCAAACTCTTAGAGGAAAACATAGGCAGAACACTCTATGACATACATCACAGCAAGATTCTTTTTGACCCAGCTCCCAGAGAAATGGAAATAAGAACACAAATAAACAAATGGGACCTAATGAAACTTAAAAGCTTTTGCACAGCAAAGGAAACCATAAACAAGACCAAAAGACAACCCTCAGAATGGGAGAAAATATTTGCAAATGAAGCAACTGACAAAGGATTAATCTCCAAGATTTACAAGCAGCTCATGCAGCTCAATAACAAAAAAACAAACAACCCAATCCAAAAAATGGGCAGAAGACCTAAATAGACATTTCTCCAAAGAAGATATACAGATGGCCTACAGACACATGAAAGAATGCTCAACATCATTAATCATTAGAGAAATGCAAATCAAAACTACAATGAGATATCATCTCACACCAGTCAGAATGGCCATCATCAAAAAATCTAGAAACAATAAATGCTGGAGAGGGTGTGGAGGAAAGGGAACTCTCTTGCACTGTTGGTGGGAATGTAGATTGATACAGCCACTATGGAGAACAGTATGGAGGTTCCTTAAAAAACTACAAATAGAACTACCATACGATCCAGCAATCCCACTACTGGGCATATACCCTGAGAAAACCATAGTTCAAAAAGAGTCATGTACCAAAATGTTCATTGCAGCTCTATTTACAATAGCCAGGACATGGAAGCAACCTAAATGTCCATCGACAGATGAATGGATAAAGAAGATGTGGCACATATATACAATGGAATATTACTCAGCCATAAAAAGAAATGAAATGGAGGTATTTGTAATGAGGTGGATGGAGTTAGAGTCTGTCATACAGAGTGAAGTAAGTCAGAAAGAGAAAAACAAATACAGTATGCTAACACATATATACGGAATCTAAGGAAAAAAAAAAGCCATGAAGAACCTAGTGGCAAGACGGGAATAAAGACACAGACCTACTAGAGAATGGACTTGAGGATATGGGGAGGGGGTGGGGTGAGATGTGACAGGGTGAGAGAGTGTCATGGACATATATACACTACCAAATGTAAAATAGATAGCTAGTGGGAAGCAGCCGCATAGCACAGGGAGATTAGCTCGGTGCTTTGTGACCACCTAGAGGGGTGGGATGGGGAGGGTGGGAGGGAGGGAGATGCAAGAGGGAAGAGATATGGGAACATATTGTATATGTATAACTGATTAACTTTGTTATAAAGCAGAAGCTAACACACCATTGTAAGGCAATTATACTTCAATAAAGATGTTTAAAAAAAAAAAAAATTTAACAGAAGACACCA
Source organism: Balaenoptera musculus (assembly GCF_009873245.2). NCBI lineage: Eukaryota > Metazoa > Chordata > Mammalia > Artiodactyla > Balaenopteridae > Balaenoptera > Balaenoptera musculus. The sequence continues at coordinate 83,869,296 of NC_045790.1, forward strand.
CATCTCTGTCCCCAAATTTCATAAGCCATTCCCACAGAGACCAAACTGCTTCCCTATCCTCTCCTTATGACTTTCATTCTTCAGTCTTTCTTACCCCACCCCCTTCAGAACCACTCCCCACACGAACACACACCCACACCCACTGTCCCCTAAGCTCAAAATCCTTCCCACTTTGCTCTACAGAGCAATTCATCTCTTTCTCTCACCCAGGCCCATTCAGACCATGCCCTGGGGGCTTCCCTTCCTACCAAAGTGATTTATTTTTCCAACAAAGATGACTTTCCCATTTATGGGATTTCAGCACCCAACTTTAAAATGAAAATATTTCTCTCTACCATAACACACACACACAATTAACTTTAATAAGCAAAAAGTCCACACCTCATTATGGTTCTAGTTTGTATTTCTTTGTTCATTTAGGTACTGAGGTCATTCTTAGTGGGGGTTTTTTTGTTTCAACTCGTGTATTTTCCAAGTAAATGTTAACTTCCTATCTATTCTGATAGTTTGCCTTTTAATTTTGGTTATGCCAAAGTGTTTTAATTTTTACATAGTCAATCTGCCAGTCTTTGTTCTTTGTGACTTCTTTAATCCTTTGTGACCTTCCTTGATTTTCCCTGGGAGTTTTTTCTGGAAGTTTTATGGTTTTTGTTTTTACGTTTGTATTTGGCTTTCTTTTATATTTGACCATTTATTATACCTGGAATAATTCACCTGTGATATAAAATAGAGTCTAAATGAATATTTTTTCCCCAACTGCTAATCAACCTTTTTTATAGCCCTATCACCCAGCACAAGCTGTGACACATAGTGTATTCTTACTAAATTTTTTAAAATCAATGAATGCATCTCTGTACTCTGTAGCAAATAACTCTCCTCTTCCCCCACTGACCCTGTTTTACTTGGGGATTTGAGAAGCACAAGTGCTCTCCATCCTGCCACCCACCATCACCACCTATCCACATATATATACTTTGGGAAAAGCAAATTCCTCTTGGAAATGTTAGTCCTTCCCAAGTTGTGAATCTACAGTTGGAGGCAGTCAGAAAAGATTTAAGCATTGTTCAGAGGGCAAGGTCCAAATGCCCTCCTGTGTCTCTGACAACAGAGGTATGAGAATTGGAAAGGAAGAGATAAAACTACCTCTACGTATATGCAGCTGGTCTGGTTCTGTATCTGGAAAATCCAAGAGATTTCAGAAAAAACTACCACAAATAATAGGAGAATGTAGTACAGTAGCACATTATAAAACTCAACATATGAAAATCAATAGCTGTCTTTCCCTGAATCTAATCATAAATAAACTGAATATCAATCAAATTGACAATTTTCATTTTACAAAATAACTGTCTTGTTCTCTTCAAAAATGTCAAGGTCAAGAAAGACAAAAGACAACAACAACAAAAAAAGCCCAAGGAACTCTTCTAGAATAAAGAGATTAAAGAAACACACAACTGAATGCATTGCTGCATTGTGTGATCCTGTACTAGGTCCTAGACTGGAAGGGGGTGGGGTGAGGAGGATGGAAAGGAAGGGGCAAAAAATATAAAGGACATTATTGACTCAAGTAATTAAATACCAGTTGTAGATTAAATAGTAGTATTGTGATGTTAAATTTTCTGAACTTGATAACCAGACTGTTGTTATGAAAAGAAATGTCCTCGTTCTTAGGAAACACTGAATATTTAGTGGTAAAAGATCATGATATCTCCAACTTACTCTCAAAATAATTTCAGGAAAACAAAAACAAAACCATATATATGGGGGGGGGGGAGGGAGGCAGAGAGAGACAGAGACAGAACGATAAAGCAAATGGGGCAAAATGTAACGAACAGTGTGTGAATCTGGGGAAAACGTGTATGGAAGTTCCTTGTACTATTGTTTCATGTTTTCTGTAAGTCTGAAATTACATCAAAGTAAAAACATATATATAAAAATAAGAACCTTCATATTTACAAACACAAACTAGTTAGAACATAAAAGGGAAGACAAAGCCTGTTTATACAAACAAGTACCTAGCATAAACCTAATCAGAAATGTCTAAATCTTTATGAGAAAAATGAAAAAAAAAAAAACAAAACACACTCCCCAAAGACACAAAAATATATTTTTGTAAATAGAAAGATGTTCTTGGTTAAAAAGCCTCAAATTCAGAAGAGTCAGTTATCCCTAAGTTAAACTACAAATTTATCATGATCCTAATAAAAATATCATCAGGTGTTTTTTTCCCCCAAACCTTGACAAGTTGATTATACAGTTCATTTCAAAAACAAGCAGGCAAAAGTAATTAGGAAATCTCTGTAAAATAAGAGCAACTGGGGATTGGGGATACCCCTATCAGGTATTAGATATATTTTAAAAGTTTGATAATTAAATTGTGGTATTGGCATATAAATAGGCCAATAGAAGATAATAGAAAATCTAGAAATAGCCCCAGTTTAAAAGAAAATTTATTATATGATAAAACAAATCATAGAGAAAAGATGATCTGGGATAAAGGACAGCCAGATGGAAAAGATAAAATTTGGTCCATTTCTCACATCATATACCAGGATAAATTCCAATTGAATCAGAGTTGTAGATGAAGAAAGAAAGAGAGAGAGAGAGAGAAAGAGAGAGGAAGGAAGGAAGGAAGGAAGGAAGAAAAAAGAGACAAACCATATGCAAGAAGGCATGGATCAATTCTTCTATAACAGAGGAATGGGAAAAAAGTTTTAACCTATGGTTCAAAATCTAGAGGCCATAAGAAAATGATTGATATACTTGTCCATATAAAACTTGTACAGAGCAAAAACACACCAAAATATAGTAAAAGACAAATGACAAGCTGAAAAAACATGAACTTATATCACAGACACAGGTTAATATTCCTAAATATAAAAAACTATAAATAGAAATAAAAAGAGAAATGACTTATAGGAAAATGAGCAAGACTGGCATGGAAAAAATGCAAATGGTTCCTAACCATATGAAAGATGCTTAATATAACTCGAATTAAAGGAAACAAATGCAAAGGACACTGAAATACCATTCTAAAAGTTTGACTATTGGCAAGATTTAGGAAACAGACATTGTCATACATTGCTGGTGGGAATGTAAAATGATACCACCTCTATTGAGGGAAATTTGTTAATATCTATAAATATTAACATGTATGTGTTTACCCTTTGACCTAAAGGGTAAACACATGACATGTGTCATGTATGTGTTTACCCTTTGACCTAAATTCCCAATTCTAGGACTCTAACCCAAAGACACACTGGAAAAAATAGAAAAAGATATAGGTACAAGGCTACTCACTGCATATTGCCCAAAAATCAACTGAATAAACAATGATATAATTACATAATTGAGACCCCAAAAGGAATGAATATATATGTATATCCCTAATATTATATACGTACATCCCTAAGGTGTACATACTCTTTGTCTTAGCCATTCTATTTCTAGGAATTTATCCTACATGAATAATTTAAAATATATGAAAATTTGACTACTTTATTCATTCTAGTATTATTAATCATATTGAGCAAGTACTTGTCTCACCTCTATCTCAGGGCTTTGACAAGAGTGCAGTAAAATTAAAAGGTCAAAATAAAAAAAATTCTTTAAAGAAATAATCTAAATGTTCAGAACAGGGGATTGATTAAGTGTGCTTACTGAACACAGAATAACTGGAGAGATCCCTCCTCCAAGAAGTCTTCCCTAATATTCCACATTCACACAGCTCACTGTGAGGACCTCTCCATGGCACTCTTCACCGCATGCCTTGCTTTTGAAGAGTCTGTGTATGTTTCTTCCCTAGGCTCTAAGTTCCTGGATCCAGGGGACCATGTACTGCTTATCCCTGTATCTATTCCACCATGACTCTTACCTTTGCCCCTGAAGACTGACCTGTACCTTACACACACTAGGCCAAAAATGGCAAATAGGTTTTGTTTGCAGCATTAGCCCTAATCGTTTAATAATGTCTTCCTGGAGCACCATGTTGAGAATGATTCTGAGGCTGAGTGCAGGCTTAGTTAAAAATAGTGCTACAATTAATTCTACCTGCTGTACACATGGGAGAGGAGAATAGAGGCACATATGCCATGCCTTGTATAGGAAACTATACGTTGGTCACACTGACCTTGAGTAATAATTATTCTATCAAATACATTGACTCATAATCCCTAGCATGTTTAAAAAACAGACACACTCACATATAACACAGTATATAGCAGACTATGTTAAAGGCGATTAGGAAAAAATAAAACATACTGCAGTTTTAATTCCAAAGGAAAAGACATTACAACTAGCTAGGGAGACCAGAGTTTTCATGGAAGACGTAGACTAAGTCAAGCTGTGAAAGATGGACAAAATGCTAAAATCTGAACAAGAAGAATTAGCAAGAAGGGCATTCTAGGCAGGGGAACTAGTGTGAACAAATACATGAGATAGAAAGGTCAGTTTGATGGAATGGCCATCCAGCATTTCCCTTCTTTCTAAAAGGACCCCAGATTTCTTTCAGATTTCCACCCTTCCATCACGCAGCCGCATGTGTCAGGAAGACTGACTCCTCTCCCAGCTCTAAGCATGGCCCTGACTGGTTGAAGAGTAATGCCACTCCTGATGTCAGTGATCAGTCTGGGGAACAGCATGTGTTCTGTTTCTGGCCAATGAGATACGAGGGGGAGTTTTCTAGGAGGGCTAAATAGTCTTCTTATCCCAAGAGAAAACCACAGGAAAGATGGTGTTCCTCTCTCTTCAAGATGTCACCACGTTTGGATATGATGCTTGGAACTGCTGCAGCCAATTGCTTCTGGTCTGAGGTTGAATCCAATACCAAGACTGGCAGAGCAGAGAGGTGGGGTCCTTGATCACATCGCTGAGCTGCTAAGTCAATCATCCCTGTAGCCCACCCAATCTCTGGAATCCCTGTTGTGTGAGAGACTATACTTCCTTTTTCTAGAAGTCAGTTTGGGTTTCTGATCACAGCAGCTGAAAGCATTCTGAGCCCTTAGAAAATGGTGAGCAGCCATGACTGGTTAGAGCAGAAGTTACCTGAAAGGAACTTGAGGGAGAGATGGCTGGGAAAGCAGGCTGGGGGCAGACCTCATAAGACCTTACATGCCAGGCCAAAGAATTTATAAATGTTGGGGAGCTGATGAAAGTTTTGGTAAGTAGTGGGGAGCAGACTCTCAGAACAGATGGGATAAATATTGGTGCAAATACGTGGTGTAGCTAGCAAAAAACCAATTTGATTCAGACTTCCCTCTCCTGAGTGAAATATGAATCTTCTGAGCAGCATCTTAACCAGACTGGGAACAATATGGAAAGGACGTGGGCGTGAGTGATGATCAAGTTCCCGGGCATTGGTCTCAATGGTCACACTCAAACACAAATGCTGCCCTTGGCTGCAGTCTCGCCAACATCATGTGTGAAACCAAACAGTTGGTTTCTCCGCTTTCCTTGGCAATGGCAAAGCCCCAGTTGGAGCCCCATGTTTGTGCTAAACTCCAGGCGGCACAATTCTGATTTATAACTTTTTAAATTATTATAAATGTGATTTCTTTCCATTGTAGGAAAATTGGAAAATACATGTAACAAAAAGAAAATTAAGATACTTTTCAACCTATCTCCAAAAGATAAATCACAGATAACATTTTGTTGTATCCCTTCCAGACTTTGTTTCCCTCTATGCATATACATTTAGTAAACGAAAATTATATCATGATGTATATATTGTTTCATCTTTTTTTCACTTAGCAATATATGGTGAATGACTTCTCATGTCAGTAAATATTTTTCTACAAGATTATTTTTAATGGCTCCATGAATTTCATTCTAAGGAAATATCACAATTTACTTGACCAGTGCCCATTATTGAATGTTTATATTATTGCCAATGTTTGCTATTATGTACACAGATGCTGCTGCAATGAACACCCTTATACATAATACACAATCTACACACATTGTTCAGTTATCATTTTAGAATAGAATACTGGAAGTAAAATTGCTAAACAAAGGTAGAATAACGTTAAAAGTTTTTAAAAAATAATTTCAAATTCTCTTAACGAAGTATATAACTAAGTGAAAGTGTCCCCTTCATGTGAGTTCTCCATTCTACATTTTTTCCAAGCTTTTAAAATATCTATTTAATATCTATTTAGACATATGTCTAGATATACAAGTACCTATTTGTATAATTTATCTATTTATATAATAGATATATTTATATACATGTACAAATATACAAATATATATATATTTAGATAATTTGTTTTTCACAGGAACAATACATCTGTTGTGCTGGTATGAAGATTTCTGAGTACTGCATGTCACATTGTCCCATCGACAATCCCATCTTGCTATTGAAACTGGATGGGGTTATGCTTTCAAAGCAGGGCAAGCAACCCAACTGCTGCCAACAGGGATAGCACTGGGACACAAAAGGTAATTAAAATTATTGCCAAAGGCAGGTGACTTCAAACACTGTTAGTTCACTGTAATTCCACTGTGACTCACTCTTTAAAATCTTTCAGGTTTCTTGTTCTTTCCACCTGAGAATGACTGGGCACCACCTCCACCTTTCTCCTTGTTGCCATGGTACACGTAACATCATATAGTATCGGAAGATTTGGCTGTATCACTGACTTTCTCAGTGCTGTCATCCAACCTCCATGTTACTTGATTACGCAACCTGCGAAACGGGACTGCAGGGTGTGATATAGTGTGACTGAAATGGACAAACAGCATTCTGAGAGGTCAAATTAGAGTGGCAGAGTAAAGCCAAAGCCATTTTCTGGAGTCAGGATGGACAATGCCAAGGGCAGAACCAAGCACAAGAGTCAATGTCAATGCAGTGACGAGTCAGGGAATGGGCGCTGGAGGATTTGCACTGCCAACCAAATCATCCCACTGGGCTGTGGTTCCCTGGCATGAAGCCTCTTTGTGGAGCCAAGCACATACCTCCCTGACTATTCTGTGAACTGTCTTAAAGGCACCACCTGCTAAGGGTAGAACCAACCATCTGCGAGCCAAACTATGACATCACAGTCATTTTGCATAAGACCTAGAAATCAAATCACTGAGATTCACTCTATTCAACCACATTTGTTCATTCATTTAAAAATTCTTACTGAGAGTTTACCATATTGAAGTCCTGAGCCAGGCTCTGAGGATTCAGAGGTGAATAAGGCATAGTCCCTGTCTTAGTGGGACTGAGACACACACAAGACTATTTCAGTAGATTGTGCTGGTCACAGTGATAGGGACCAGAAAAGTTGTTCTGGAATACTTTTGAGCAGCGCATGGAAGATTACATGAAGGAAGTGATGTTCAAGCAAAGAACTCCAAATATGCAGAAGTGAATCAGATGAAGATAGAATGGCACGAGCGTGTTCAGGTAGAGGCAGCAGCTCATGCAAAAGTGAGGGCTTAACAGATTATGTCAGGAACTGCTTGGAATTTGTAGTGATCAAAGCAGAGAAGGCAGGGGAGGTGGTGAGAGCTAGAGCCAGGGAGGTAATCAAGGGCCATGTAGGCCCTTGCCTTTCTGCTTATTTCTGCCAAATAAGCAGAAAGATGGCCAGACTGGCATTTTAGAAAGCTCACTGTGGCAAATGGACTGGAGAAGGCAAGGCTGGAGGCAGGGAGGCCACACCCCTGAAAACTGATGTCAAAATAAATAATTTTCTTTTCCTACTTCTTCTCTGTTCCTTATTCATTAACATTTATGGAGTATCTATCAAGTGTCAGACCTTGTATGAGGCACCAGAGGTAAAAAGAATAGGGTATTTGCCTTGACTGCCCGGGGCAGCTACGTGCTTGTGTGATGGGTTTGTCCAAGAGTGCGTGTCATTAGAACTTAAGCACACTGAATTCTCTATGAAATGCACTGCAAAACCTACTGCTTAGCTTTGGTTTCCATAAAGAGGCAGCCCTCCCAGCCCCCTTAATCCAATTAAAGGAGCTCTCCGTCACTGTGAATGCTAGCCTGGCCATGCAGAAAGTTCCTGGCCATGGACGATGTTCTGTTCCCCGAGCTCGGCCTGGGCTGTTGGGCCCTCACTCCTCCCCTGAGCTGTTTCCATGGGCTGCTGGCCATACTCTGAAAAAATGCACAGGTTGCCAAACTGTCAGCAAAAGCTTTAATGAATGGTTCTAATTACATTCAAGTAGCAGAGCCCACTGCCATTTTAATCAAATCTGGGCCTGGCAAGCTCTTTGGCAGGAATACAAGAGAAAGCCTCATGAAAATCCTGCCAAAACACTAATCACCTTTTATCCGAAATTTGCCTGATGGAGGCCTGGATGTAAAACGCTTGGGGGTGGGGGGGAGAAAAAACCCAACAACAACAACGTTTTGATATTTTAAGGAGCTTATTTTGGGGCTTGCCATAAATTACTCCATGTGGGGAGGGGAGAAAATTCCAAATCATGAGTTGCCAGGTGACTTCCCTTCAGGAACAAATCCTCGCGGAGGCGGAGGGGGCGAGCCCCTCCAGGGTCTGAGACAGGCACGCTTAGCCAGGTCCAAGTGTATCTTGCACACTGACAGAGACGTGACCACATGGCCTTGTCCAAGACCTTGTCAGAATCCAGCTCTGGGAGGCAAAAGACCCCCAGCCCTGCTCTGTGTCCTGGCGTCACCTTAAACCTATACCCCGTCACTAACTGGAGTTCCTCCAGCCTGGCCTGGAGTGGTAGTAAATAACTTTTTTTTAAAAAAAGGATGGCCTTCATATTCATTACTGTGATTCTCAAAGGCTAAAGGGAGAGGGCTTCCTCTACTGAACTATTCAAGGCAAGGACGCAGGTAATAGGGGAACTAAAACCCAGACAACTCTGTTCTAGCCAGAGCGAAACAGAAAGGAAAGGTTTGAGACAAACCAGGTTCCTCTCCCCTGGGGCAGAACAAGAGGAGAAAGATTCAAATTGCAGCAAGAGGGAATTTGTTTACAAATAAAAAAGAGCTTCCTGACAATGAGGATAGACAGTGAATAGGGAACCGAGATAAGGGGTAAAATCTCCTTGACTCATTGACTCTGCCCTTGGAATACACTGCAGGTGTTTCTACAGACCATCCATCTCTAAAAGCTAGTGCCCTCAGGTAACAAAATGAAGGTCTCTAACATTTAATTCTAATACCTTAAATATCTCAGCCAGTTGTTACCCCTAGCTTGTTGGTTAGATTCAATTTTCCACATATTTTGTATCTTTTCGCCTGGTAATGTGGCCTCCAAGAGCTCTGGGATACAAGGGAGTTTGAGGTACCTGAAAGTATCTGACACATGAATTTGGAAGCTCTGTTTTTATATCTAATCCCTTGACTAGTTATATGACCTGAGCCTCAGGAGTCCAGTTTTTGTCACTCATAAAATGAGGATTAAAATATCTGCTCTGCCTATTGTATAGAATACTTGCAAGAATTAAATAAGATCCTTGCAAGTATATAAACTATCCTATATATTTTATATATATATACTATATATAATTATATATGTATTTTATATCCTATATAGCGTATATAAAAATGCACTGCAAACATGAAAGCACTTTACAAATATTTGCTCATTTCTTTATTTTTGTATAAATGTAGCTATAAAAGAGTGACGATCTGAAGTTGAGTCTTGAATATCACTATTCACTGGCCACATGAACCTGCATTTTTGTTTCCTCATCTGTAAAATGGGTGTAGGACTGCCTCAGAGAGTTGTTGAGAGAACTGGATAAGATAATGAATGTGAAAGCACTATGAAAAATGAAATAATAGAGAGAGATGATTATGCCAAAACACGCTTACTGTGGGACTTAAATTATACAGGTTGGATCCTGGAGATATACCAGGAACAGAAAGTTAGTTCAAAGCCTGTAGTTTAATTTGGGGAGAAAAAACATTTCAACAGATACGGGGTTCCAACTGAACGAATGTCTATCCAAGCAATAGTTTCTCTGAATCCATTCTGGTGGTGGAGTCCAGCTCAGGCTACCACATGGCTAGAACACCAGGTTGAGTGTCCAGGCCTCCAGGATTAGTCTTCCTGGAAGATAAAGCATACTCCAACCCATAAAATGTAACTACTCCAGGGCTCAGGTAAGGACATTTGGTAGGTAAATTGTCAACGGATTGACAACATTTTTTAACCCTTATCTGTGAAATAGCTAAAAGTCATAGGATAAACCTTCCTTTTATCTTTGAAAAACTTGGACTTAAAAGAAAATGTCCACAAGATAGAAGTAAAGTCACAAAACCAAAGATGAATACAAAAGTGTGGTGGGGACACTTAAGAATAGTGTCCATAGGCCTGAGCCCAGGAGGTATAGAGTGTTCTCCACTAAGGACCTGTAAGGAAGGATGGGAAAGTGAATGGGAAGAGGAACTTGCAAGAACAGAGTTAGGAATGCTAAGATCAAATAAGGTGAGAGATAAAATTTAAAAGAAGAAGGAGAAGAAGAAGAAGAAGAGAGAGAAAAAAAGATTTCAACAAACTCAGAGAAAAAAAAAGGTGTAATCCAACAGTGAGAGCAGCATTTTCCAACATGAGTTCCTGAAAATTAATTCCATGAAATGATATTAAAGGATATAAAAAAGAAAAGAAAAACTGTGGTCAAATATGTTGGATTGTGCAATCGATTAATGAAGTTTCTTTATTGAGGGACTTCCCAGAGAATTTAATGCTAATGTGCACTGAATATCTCTAAGAAGATATAGTGAGTGTATTTCCCAGACTTATTTGACCACCGGATTTTTTTTTTTCCATAAGGCATCTTACAGAAATAGAACCCCATATAAAAGTTTGGCTTAGGAAACACTGGCTTAGAAGATCCAAAAGAGAATATGATTCCAGACCAAAGGAGTCTCTGGAACATTAGAGATTTTGCCATTCTATTAATTCATTTATGTGTTCATCCCAGAAATATTTCTCAGCACCTACTGTGTGCTAGGCCCTATCCCAGGCCCTGGGAACACAGTGGTGAACAAGGCAGATGAGGTCCCTGCTCCAGTGGAGGGTCTATTAACTGAGGATGGAAAGGAGAGTAAAAACATAAACAAGTAAACAAATATATGAACAAGACTATGATAGACTGGATAATGGCCCCTAAGGAAGTCCATATCCTAATCCCTGGAACCGGTGAATGTTACCTTATATGGCAAGAGAGACTTTACAGATTTGATTGAATTAAGAATTTTGAGATGGGGAGATTATCCTGGATTTTCTAGGTGAGCCCTAAATGTAAACACAAGGCTTCTTATAAGAAGGGTTCAGGAATGTCAGATGGGAGATGGTGATGGGACGATAGAAACAGAGGGAGAAAAGGCTATGTGATGCAGGGACCCAAACCAAGGATTCAGGCAGCCTCTGGAAAAGGCAAGGAATGGATTCTCCACTACAGTCCCTAGAATGAACCAGCCCTGCCAACACTCCACAGACTCATTTAAGACTTCTGACCTCCAGAACTATAAGAGAATAAAAGTTACAGACAGCTCCCAAATTATAACGGTTCGACTTAACAATTTTTCGACTTTATGATGGCGCAAAAGTGATACGAATTCAATAGAAACTGTACTTTGCATTTTGAATTTTGATCTTTTCCCGGCTAGTGATATGCAATATGATACTGTCTCATGATCCTGGGCAGTGGCAGCCCCACCTCCCAGTCAGCCACGTGATCATGAGGGTAAACAACCAATACATTTACCACCATCCTGTACCCAACCATTCTGTTTTCCACTTTCAGTACAGTAGTCAATAAATTCTATGAGATACTGAATACTTTTTTTTTTTAATATAAAATAGGCTCTGTGTTACATGATTTTGCCCAACTGTAGGATAACTGTAAGTGTTCTGAGCATGTTTAAGGTAGGCTAGGCTAAGCTATGATGTTTGGTAGGTTAGCTGTATTAAATGCCTTATTTATTTATTTATTTATTTTGGCTGCACCGGGTCTCTTAGTTGCAGTGTGCAGCATCTAGTTCCCTGACCAGGGATCGAACCCAGGCCCCGTGCATTGGGAGCGTGGAGTCTTACCCACTGGACCACCGGGGAAGTCCGAAATGCCTTTTGACTTAGGATATTTTCAACTTACGATGGATTCTTTGGGACATACCCCCACTGAAAATCAAGGAAGAGCTGTATGTTGTTTTAAGCCACTAAGTTTGTGGTAATTTGTTATGGTAGCAACAGACAGCTAATACAGAGATCATATTAGCTTATGATAAGTTCTGTGAAGAAAATACAAGGGGACCTGATAGTGTGAATAGCTGGGGTGAGAACAGGCTTCTGCTTTCAACTGGGTGGTCAGGGAAAGCCACTCTGAAGGGTGTCAGTTGACAATGTACACAAGATAGCGCAATTCAGCTTCTCTATTGCCGTGTCCCCTCCAGAAAGGAAAAGGGGGCTCACTGGCATTTGACAGTTTGACACTGTTGGTCCAAAGAACAAAGACTCACTCAGGTCACTTTAAGGGATGAACTGTTTATTGAAAGGATACATGTAGAAGCAAAGATACCAAGATTATCACCCTTGGCCAAGTGCCAAGGAAATGGAGGGAAAAGACTCCCAGCCAGACTCCCAGACAGAAGAGGAATTGCATTATTGAGATGGGATGAGAGTTGTTCAGAAATGGAAAGTTGCTCAGAATCCAGAGCAGGACTGACACGGTCACTAGTGGAATAGAGGATCCTTAGCCTAAGCCTCCCCATTTAGCTGACTTTTGTCTCTGTCTTCGGTTTTCTCCATGTGTCTTTCTGCCTTGGCTCCAAATACCAATGGCTTACTATGCTAAACTCTTTCATGAAACTCCCCAAGAGAGAAAATCTGATTGGTCCAATTCTTCACCATCCTCATTTGTCATTGGCCAGCCTAAATATTGGCTGCCTGTCTATGGGTCAAGTGCCCATCCCTGATCCAATCAGCTATGACTGCAGTAGCCAGGTTGCTTGGCCACCAATGCACCAGGAAGTGCCCAGGACCACAGCGGAGAGAAATGGGGGTCAGGCCTACCTGCTTCCTCCTGAAGAGGCTGTGGGTGGGGCTGGAAGTTGGCACAACGACTGTCTCAGTAAATCCAAATTCCTGGAGAAGGAAGTTGTTTCCCTGATATCTTATCTACACAATGTCTTAGTGTTATTTTTAAACAAAGAAAACTATGTAAAATAATAGTACTAAAATTTGTACATGCCTCTATCATTTGAGTTATTCAAGCAGCCACTCCCTCAAGATGATATAGAAAGGATTTCTTCACCCTGGTGTCTGACCCGAGAGGTTTTCTTATAAGCAACCTGCATTTCCTGAGCTCCCAGATACATGGAAGGATAATCTGAGTGTGTAGAAGGTAGATGTAAGGGCAGCTGGTCCAGATAACCTCTAGGTTTGTGACGCTGGCTGAAAGGAACAGAGAGCAAGAAGGAACCAGAGGTCAAGAAAAAATTAGAGAGTCCAGTTCCTCTTTCTTCATGAGATCCCAGACATGAACCCAGGTGGGTGTCTTATGGGATCAGGGAGACCAGACAGACGCTCTTCTCCACTCTCATTCCCTTCAGCAGATGGAGCCCATGCGGTGACTGTGGGGATAGGAGCGAAGTTCCTAGGAGTTCCTGAATACCATGAAAGATGAGAACGTAGAAGGACTCAATCATTTCAGGGACCCCAAGTATGAAGCTCCCTTTGTAGTTTATCTCTTTTAATCCTTACAATAGGTTGGAGTAGTAAGGAGATCTTTATTAGCCCATTTCACTGAAATGGAGGGTTGCAGAGGTGAATATCCATCATGTCCAGAGACTTCCAACCTCTCTGTGAAGCATCATTCCCACCTGGGCAGTTCCCAGAGCAATGGGATTCCAATCCCTACCTCCTTTCTGCCAGCTCCCTTTTCTCCCACCATACACACAGCTTTCCTTGAGCAGACCTCTGGATCTAATAGTCACTACTGCACAGCAGAGAACAAGAGAAAATAATACCCTAGAACACTGACAAGATCTGGCTTGGGACAGATGGCCACCAGGCACCGCTTGGGGAGGAGGAGGAAGAGGGAGCCCAGGCTCCTTCACTTATCAGCAGAGAGCCCTCATGAAAGCCACTTCACCTCCCAGCCTTCACGCCCTCAACTGCAAAATATTTCCATCTGCCCTGCCATGTTACAGAGCTAAGGTAAGGAGTAATACCAAGACAGTTTGTGAAAGTGCTTCAAAAACAATAAAGAAAAACAAACAAACAAACAAAAAAAAACAATAAAGATTACTGTAGCCAGAAGGAAGGTTGCTTAGCCAGACTAGAATATCTCCCCAGGAAGCTGGATTCTCTTATCTTCTCATTCACTGTCCCAGGAGACTCCTTGCTCTCTCACTTCCAAATCCAGCTGCAATCAGTGGTACTGGAAGGTAGGGGCCTTTGAGCATTTTTATATCCACATTAGCTCAATGACTCCTACCTGAATGAATGTTTGTGCAGTGTTTGACAGTCTATACATATTTTCATGTAAACCATATCATTTATTCCTCAGAAAAACCCAATGTTGATCATAACCCTTTCTAGTGAGCACTAACTATGGGCTAAGCACTGCTATTAGCAACTTTCTGTGCATTATCTCATTTACTCATCACAATAACTCCATGAGGCAAATGTATCATTATTATCTCCTTATTCCTCCCTAAATGGGAAAGTTGGAGCACAGAGAGGTTAGGGAACTTGCCCAAGGTCACACAGTAAATAAGTGACAGAACTGGGATACACTCCCAGGGTGGCTGGCTCCAGAGACTATGCCCTTTACAACATGTTAAGCTTGTTAACATGTTGCAACATGCTAAGCTTGTAGCATCTATTTCATTTTTATTTACATATGCCATGTCATTCAACCATCACAATAGCTCTACAAGGCGGGTGATTCCATTATAGTGGAAAGGAGCAGTAAAGTGATTTTTATTAATCCGGACAGTAACAGAGCAGGACTCACATCAGGTCTTCTAACCTCAGTCTGGTTCTCTTCCCTCTCTCATAATAAAGGTAAAAACAAGCTCTTTTCAAGGTGCTCTGGAGATAATTGAGATAACAAAGGGCAAGTGGTTTGATTTTCTTTGGAAGAAAGGTTCTTGAGAAACTTAACATTTGATTATTGTTCCTGCATTTTCAGTGAGGAGCAGCAGCGTGGGGGTGATGCCAAATATCAATCAGGCGACGAACAAATCAGTCATCTTCTGGGTAAGTGTGCATATCAAATTAGCATTTTAGGAGTGAGGCGGAGAATGAGATTTCTAATAAGTCTCTCTCCAAAACATATACCAGCTTTCAGAGACATTTCTAACATCTAACATCCATAGGATTTTCACAAGAAAGTTAGTAATCCTAAAACTCTCCTAGGCTAACAGTGTTTTCTCTTAGAAATTGTAACAATAATAATTCTGAAGAAAGCAGTAAAGTTCACTTCCTTATTTTCCAATTTCACATACCCCACAGTGGTCATACGTGGGATGTTGTTGATTTCTAAAGAAAAAGCTTGCTTTAACCTGTGGAATTTTTACAAGGGTGGAAACTTACAAAAGATGACTACTCAGTGAACTCAATAAGCCATCATTCACCACAGACATAAGAAAGCAAGATATGACCTTTCACCTTGAGTATGACCTTTAAAATGACCTAGACACATGGAAGGATAGGTGGTAGCGATAGAGGCCGTCTTTTTCTTGTCGATTCAACTTTTATTCTTCTCTTGAAATTAGGGTAAAATTTTAAAATTATTTTTATAGTGCTTGACATGTTCCATTAATTTTTTCCAGCTTTATTGAGATATAATTTACCTATAGCATTGTATAAGTTTAAGGTGTTGAATGTGATGATTTGACTCACATATATATTGCGAAACGATTACCACAGTAAGGTTACTTAACACACCCTTCACCTCACATAATATAATTTTTGTGTGTGTGGTGAGAACATTTACATATATAATACAATATTGTTAACTATATTCACCCTGAATACTAGATCACCAGAATTTATTAATCTTATAACTGAAAGTTTGTATCCTTTGACTGACCTCTCTCATTTCCCTCTACCTCCTAGCCCCTGGCAACCACCATTCTACTCTCTGTTTCTATGAGTTTGCCTTTTTTTTTTTTTAGATTCCACATATAAGTGAGATCATACGGTATTTATCTTCTCTGTCTGACTTATCCCACTTAGCATAACATCAACATTTTGTAGTATGGAGCTCTGACACTTACTAGCTCTGTAATTTTAGGCAAGACCATCTCTTTAACCCTTAAGCCTCAGTTACCTTATCTGTAAAATGGGGACAGTAATAATACCAACTGGATCATAGCAACTACCATACATCAGATACTGGTAGAAAGCTGGAGATGCAGCATATAACAAGACAGTCAAGACCCTTAATCCTATGGAGCTTATGTTATAGAGGTACTCAATAAATTGTTTATAATTATATTATTACTGTTATTTATATTTTTTGTTGATTGGAATTTGGTCCTATTTTTCCATATCATATTTTCCTTAGAAAAGATTTTGTCTTTTTCAACAGAAATCTTTTTCTTGCTTAGATAGTGAATTTTTTTTTAACTGTTGTTAAAAGTAATGGGTATGAGTTGCCTTATAGACAAAAAAAAAAAAGGTGAAATTTTCTATGTAGGCCAGGCCTGGCAATTTCCTGAGGTCGAAGAATACTGGAGAGGTATAAGGTCTTCTTAGAACAATCTCTGAAGAAAGCATGCTTATTACTGAGTGTACAGGGAATGTTTTGAGTAGAAAGGATGCTGGAAGCATCAAGGGGCCCTGTGGCTGTGGCCTCTGAAGAGACCTGGATGGATATGCTTAGGAAGGGCCAGGCCTAGAGGTGCCCTCAGACACGTGTAGCTGAGGAGAACCTCCAGGAACATGACGTATACACGTGCTTGCGGTGGCCCTCTCCAGTTGTCTGCTCTGAGAGGGACCCTCAAAAGGTAGACTGACCACTCACCTATGCAGGCTTGCATAGACCCACCCACCTCACAGCTTCTCTTTGGGGCCCAAGCAGACTTCTCTGCTTCTAAGGCATCTGGACAGTTTCATCTGGACGCTCCTACATGGCTCCAGGACCTTCTTCCATAAGTTTGCACATCACCTCAGCCCAATCTTTATTGCTGGAATCAAAGCTTTGAAACAGAGGACACAGGGATGAAGATTTAACTTCCAATTCACCTCTGCATTTATTTATTAACAAAGATATTCCTAATTAATCTTTTTTATAAATGGGTAAACATTCTCACAGTTCATAAAGTTTTTTAAAATGGATAAACATTTTTAGAACTTCAGAACAATAAAATTTTAGAGATGGAGGGATATTCGAGCCAATTAATCCAACCTCCTTTGTTCAGAGCTGAGGAAAAGACGGTTTGGAGAAGGGAAGGGACACTTCCGAGATCCTGTGACTAATATCTGGGAAATCTGGGACGATGAACCAGGTCCTCTGACTCCTAATCTAGTGCTCCTTCCACCTCTTGATCAATTTACAACCTGGAGCAGGAAATTTAACTATCCTTCTAATCTCCTCCCAACTTGTGCAGCTACAAAAATAGATACAATCTGGAAGCCCAGCCATGCCAAATATTGTGGCAGACTTCCCAGCCTCACTCTCCTCCTCCCCCAGCTGATGAGAAGTTGAAGCTCCATAACACTCTTGCTAGAAATTTGAAAATTACTTCTCCTTTATTCTTTCTTATATCTAAATCCCACTGCCCAACCAGGTTCAAAGACCACTCAGGATCCACTATTCAGAGAGGAGGGATCAGATAGATCATCAGATAAACACAGTCCCCTGTTTTAGATTCTATAAATTTAAAATATATGAAACAATTGTGAATATTTATATTTTAAAAAGACCCAGACTAATGATGAAGAAAAACATGAAGTCTTCAAGGGAAACCTATGTGGCTGCATGAGGTCTTTCTCCAAAGAGGAAAGGCTAAAAAGAAGTTGGACTTATTAAAAGATTAATTTCAAATGGTGGCTGGATCCTAAGAGAGAAGCATCCTAGAAACAAAAGACAAGAGCATTTGAACATAGATGGAGTTGAATTTGAGAAACTGTTTTCCTTCATGCTGATACTTGGCAGCAAAATGGAAAGAGTACATGGAGATATATGTACAAGGATACTCATTGCAGCATTATTTGTATTAGAAAGAAATGGAAATAATCTATATCTCCTTCCACAAGAGACTGGTTAGAATAAATTACAGTGCCTCTCTACTGAGGAATATCATGAAGCTGTTTAGAAACAGAAGGTTAAGCTATATGTTCTAACATAGAATGGTGTCCAACATACATTAAGATACTACACAGTAAAAAATAAGTCACAGTATTATATAGTATGATCCCATTTGATCTAACAGGAAATGTATACATTTGTATATGAGCAGAAAATTTCTAGAAGAATGTGCAAGAAAATTATTTGCCAGGAAATACTAATAGGAAGAGAGAGAGAATGAGAGGCTTTTATTTGTCATCTTTCATCCTTTTGATGTTAAGGTTTTACCATGAGAATAGATTCTTTCTAATATCTTTTCTATAAACCACAAAAATCTAATATTTTTTAAAACCCACAAAAATCATCCAGAATTGATTTTTTTCTCATAAATTTTAATTTATTAATAATTCTACCACAACATATGAAATAATGAATATAAGAGAAATATCCAGAGCTCTTCACCGAATTCCTCTTTTTCTTCCTTCCTGAAGACTTTAGCCCTTTATCCTCTCCATCCTTGCCATCACCATGTGCAACTTAGAAGGCTGACACCATGTAAAATTCCACAATCACATGCTTTGTTGGCCTCTTGCACACACCCCTGATTCATTCTACATCAGCCACCAGCCTTTGACTACTTGTTGGACCTCGTTGTGATACCTAGAGCTAGAACGTGGAACTTCCTTTCTCTGGTCAGAGCCCAGAAAGCTATGATCACAAAGCTATGGCACAGATGCTCCAGCAAGTCCAACCAAATCATCCTTATTCTCCTTTTTGGTAAAAGTACAGATCAGGGAATTTCCTTAGTGGGTGCCAGTGAACTGCAGCAAGGCATTTGCCCAAGTATCTGCAACATACTCGTGGACCTACATAGAGTGAATTGAAGGGGACAGAGCTACAGATTTAACAAAAATGTCCACAAGGTATAGATTACTGATGATGGCAACCTGTATGGAGGCACCTAAATGTCTACAAAGTAGTCCAGATTTGGGCCTTTTCTTTCTTTTGTTGGCGAGGAGGGGGTATTTTAAAAAATAATTTGGGGGGTGCTTTTCTTGCTCAACCTATTTATCAATGATTTGGAAGAAGACTGGAAAGCCAGGTTTTCAATATTCACTAGCTTTCCACCTATCACACTAATTTTCCTTTTCCTCCCATTTTGTGAAAGCATTCCAATCTCTGAACTTGAAAAGGTATGAACTGGATCATTTCTTTTCTACGTTCACAACTTGCCTTTCTGCATACCTACATACTTTATGATTCCATTTATATGATGTTCTGGAAAAGGTAAAACTATAGAGATAGAGAATAAGGGTTAGGGGTGGGAGGAGGGATTGACTACAAAGCAGCAGCATGAATGAATATTTTTGGAAGATGAAACCCTCTGTGTCATGATTGTGGTGGTGGATACTATGCATTTCAAAACCCATAGAACTATAAACCATAAAAGTATGATTTTTACTGTCTGTAAACTTTAAAATAAATTTTAAAAAACCTTGCTTTGTCATTTTGACATCCTAATATCTATAGCAATATTAATAAATAATGATAATAATATTAATAATACATATAAAAATGAATGCTAGCTCCTCAGTTCAACAGTGTATTTACCATTGAAAAGGTAAAATTCCTCTGGTTTCGTCAGTGCTGGAGTTGAAATAGCTGATTGGAAATATACATCATGTCATCTTCTGCTCCCTGCCTCCCAGTTTCATCTCCAGCCATTGCTCTTTCCTCTCACTTCACATTCCCACTCATAAATATACCAGCTTGCTTCTTGCTCCTGTGCCTTTGCACAAACTCTTAACTGATAATGCCTTTGCCCTGTCATCTCCCTCCATCAACACTGAAAACCCTTCAGCCTTCAAAACCCAACTCAGCCATCAGCTTCTTGGGAAAGGCTTCCCTGACTCCTGGTACAAATTGTGCTTATTTCTATGACCACCCCCATGATGCTGGACTGTGAATGTGTACCAACGTACCACTCATCCCATTATCACCCCATTAAACTGAGCTCCCGGAGGGTAGATGCTGAGTGTTCTTATTTGCTTCTGAATCCCTAGAATTCAGCACAGTGTTGGGTACATAATCCAGCACTCAATAAATATTTGTAGACCTTAAATAATTTTAAACAACTCATGTTTTTTGGGTGTTTTTTTTTTTTCTGATTAGGCAAACTAAATCACTAATTATGTGTTTGAATGAGAGGGCATTTTTCCAAAAAAAAAAAAAAATTCCCTAACAACATAATCATTTTCCCTTTTCCAACATTTTGTTACCACTTGGGAACAATTTCATATATTAAGAGGATACAGTCAGCAGCAATCCATTTTATAGCATGTTTTACAAGATATTTCCATATCTCATTTTAGTCAATTTCCTTCTCATTTTCAAGTACTGGTGTAAATAAGCTTGCCACACCTTTATTGAGTAATTCCTAATTACTGCCGTCCCTTATACTTAAGAGGACGAGTGCTTTTGACTTCAGCTGGGGCTTATCCTGCACCTGAAAGCAAAGGGAGAGATATGGGTAGGCCACACAGACTCTCTTAAAGGGACTGTGATACATTGCTGCAAGAATCTCAGACTAGTGTTTACAGTAAAACCCATGTGCCTTGCTCAAATACTAAGGGATCTGAAGGGATTGGAGGGAGGGATTTCCAATCCCTGTATTCTGTATTCACCAAAGCTGATCTCATTCCCTGGCTCCGGTAACAGGATAGGTCAAAGACATCTGGCTGTTTCAGGCAGGGATTTTGGCAACAGCTGGGATGAACCCTTGCCTCCAATGAGACTGTAGCAGGCTGGGTCTGCAAGGAGAGCTGCCACCCTTGCTGTCACGCTTGTCTGAGTCAAGGCTAGACAAGAGTCTGCCTGGAGCTGGGGTTGTGGGCAGATTGCTAGAGGTCTGGATAGGGTGCAAGTAATGGCAAGGCCAAGGCTGAGGGCACGGGAACATGGCTCGGGGGCCTTGGCAACACCACTCATGAACACACTATCTGAGAAGAAGACTGGCATAGGAACATGTGCTGTCACATCTCTCATCCTCAATTTCCCTGTCAAAGATGGAGGATTAGAACCAGTGATTTCTAAGGCTCCCTTCTTGACCCTGGTGTAGGTAAAATGGCTTGGTCACAAGCAAGGTCGGCAGGAGCAGAGGGCAAGGCAGCTCAGAATTCATGGTGAGCTGGACTTCATGCTGAGCTAGTGAAGGACACAAAGTAAGAGCAGCCCCCAGGGCTTCTTGGATGGCTCCTGAAGCTCCCTGCTCCAGTAAGCCTCGGGGAAGCTGGCTCCTGAACTGGCCAGGTTTCCCAGGCCAGCTAACAAGCTACCTGCTTAGAGGATATATATTTGCCCAGGGAAAGGCGTTCAGAGGCCCTCGGAGCTGCACACGAGTAATCCACGAAAGAATGCCAGGGGCAAGACAGGCATTTCTCAGCACAGTTGCTAGCTCCAGTCCACGCTGGCCCCAGGCTTGGTAGAGTCTCTCCACCCCCTTTTAAGCTCCGCCCCGTCCTCCCCTCCCTCCAGTGTATGCTTCATTAGCGAGCAGCGCACGTGGTAGACATACAGCAACTTTAGAGTCTAAAGCCCTGGATTTGAGCCTCAGCCCTGACTGCTGTGCATTTATGTGACCTTGCGTAGATTCTCTTCCCTACGTAAACCTCAATGTTCTCCATGTGTAAAATGGAAATTATATCACCCACCTCGAGAGATATTCCCATGATTCAAATCAGATCACTAAATAGCTGTGCTCTGTAAACGGAAACACCAGATAGACCTAAGCCATTAGCCATGTCCAATTATTTTGGGAAATTGTTGGGGTCTAAATGATGCATTAATAAAACCAGAGCTGGAGAGAAAGCCTCTCTAGGCTCTGTGCAGACTTGCTGTCTCCTATGGGTCATCTGGCGATTCCCCCAACCCTCCCCTCCAGCCTTCCGGGCTTGGCTGTGGGGCCAGCCAGCCACTAACAGGATGGCTTGCTGCTCAGACCAGACAGTCCCCAGGGTTGGAGGCTTGTGCCTGTCAGCCTATCAGTTGGCACACTGACAGACAAGGAATCCGGCCAATAAATGTCTAGGCGGGATGGTACCAATTCTCAAATCTGGCGATTCAGTGCAGTGAATCCAAAGGGGTAACAGGCAATACTAAACGCCAGAGGTCTGGTGGGCCACAAACCTTAGAACTTCAAGGCCATGGAGTATTATGGAAGGGAGGTGGATCTGCGGAAAGAGCACGCCATTCCTTGTGCATAAGACAGTGTGCTGAAACTTTGAGTCCCAGAACACTGGAATACCAAGCTCCACTCTGCTATTTACTGGCTATGTATCCTTGGCCAGAGCACTTAACTTCTCTGAGCCTTGGTTTTCGCATTGTACAATGGGTATTTCAATAATAATATTCCAGTAGCTAATATTTACTAAAGGTATATTATGTGTCAGGCACTGCTGTTTCATGTCCTCCGTGGGTATAACACATGCAATCTGCTTCTCAGGATTCTTCCCAGGCAACTGGCTAAAGTACCTGATAGGCTAATAGGCACTCGACAAAGATGAGCTTCCTCTCTGCACCCCTTATCCTTATGTCCCACAAAACCCTACTGCTCTAGTGCAGCAATTTCTTTATTCTTTGTGAATCCAGCTCCACCACTTAGCAGCTGTGTAGCCTATGTATTGTAGTTACTTAACCACTCTGAACCTCACTTTTTTAAAATAAGGTAAAACAATGAGCGATGACCTCATAGAGTTGTGGGAATGAAATGAGATGGAGACAAAGTGCTTAATGCAATGGCCACACATAGTAAATTCTCAATGAATATTCGTTGCTTTAACGGTTTTTTTATCACCCCTCATATTTGTGTCATGTTTTTCACTATATGAAGCACTTCCACATCTGTTAACTCTTCGGATTTATACTCTGTGAGGCAGACAGGGCAAGAATTATTATTCCTATTCAACAAAGAAATGGAGGCTCGGAATTGTGGAGTGACTTACTCAAGGTCACATGGTGAATAAGTAGTGGAGATGAAACTTAAACCCAGATCTTCCTCCTCTAAGCCCAGTGTTTTTCCCCTTTAAGAAGCTGCTGAGAGGCCACTGCCAGAGCCAACCCCTCCAAGTTGGTCCTTTGGCCTGAAAAGGAATCCCATCTGTGTGGCCAGTGGTGGTTGACAGTGGGTGAACGTCGGGGCCCCAAGTGAGTCCAGAGTCTCCATGGCTGCTCTATAAATGGAGGTCCATCCCAGGCAACTAGAGGCCCTTGAGGATAATTTCTGGCAGGGACATGGCTCTCAGTGAAAACAATTCCTGCAGAGCTTGGAAGTCCTCAGACATTTCAGGGTCCCACAGAAATTGAATGCAAAATCATATATGCATAAGTGCACCGGGTTTTTTTCTGGGTAGAAGGTCCAATGCTTTTATCAGATTCTCAGAAGTATCCCTGATCCACGGAAGGGAAAGAACAGTTGTTATAAGCTGCCACTTTGACTTCCACACTGAATTACCCTCTTCCAAGTCCTGTTCCCTGGGGGTGGCTTCTGTGAACCATGACCATGACCAAAAGAAATAGCCACCCTCTGTTGGCCTTGCCTGGCATGGCCTTTATTTTCTTGTTTATATTTACCAAATTTACTTTAGTGAATAGAGAATACCTTTATAGTCACTTGAAACAACAAAGTTTTTTTTTTTAAGTTTTAAGTCCATTACTTAACCCAAGAAACAAGAGTTAACATAAGCAGGGTTTACCACTTTGTCTCGGCAAACACAATTTAGATGTGCTGTTCCTAATGAAAACCAAAGCAGAGCAAATAATTAAGTTAAGAACAACAGCAACAATTTAGTAGTTTGCCAATTAGCAATTCACTCCAACATGTATTGAGTAAACGCTGAGCTCACAGAACACTATGCTTAGTGCTCCTAGTTTAATTGGCCTCCCTGCAACACTTAGCATGGCTGGCCTCTGTCATCTACACCACCACCTTCCCTTGGTCTTGGTGACACACACTTCTCTGACTACCCGTGGGTTCCTTGTGCACATTCTTGTGCTGGTTCTTCTTCCTCTGCCTTCTCCATAGATATTGGCTCTACCCACCTGCCCCTTGTTATCTGGCTGGCTGGCTCCCTGATGAGTTCATTGGCTTGCACAACTTTGTTTACCATTTCTATCCTGATGATTCCCAAATCTGTAACCCTAGCCCAGATATCTTGAAAGAATTCTAGATCTATAAAGCCAACCTCCTACTGGACGCCTCCATCTGAAGGTCCCACAGACACAGACATTCAAACTCGACATGTCAGAAGCTGAACTTCTTATCCCCAAGGTCAACCCACCTCCAAATCATGATTTTCCTCTTGTGCCTCCTACTAGTGAATCCAAGCAAGACCCAGGGATATCTTTCCTACTGTCACATCCAGTGATCTTATACATGTCAGTTCTTCCTCAGCACCTTCATTAACCTTCAAATACCTTGGTTATTCTACTAACTTCGCTCACCTGCATGAGGACAACAGCATTCTAACAGGTCTTTTTGCCTCCATTCTTGCCTGCTTCGAGCGGTTGATATTTAAGCAGCAGCCAGAGTGATTTTCCCAAAATGCAAACTAGATCATGTCAGTCTGTCTACAACTCTTCAATGGCTCACCAGTGCCTTAAGGATAAGGTTCAAACATCTGAGAATGTCTTACAAGCTTCTCTGTCTCCAACACCCACCTCTCTGCCTACTTCTCTAGACTCCATCTACTGCCATCTGTATTAGTTAAGATTGAGGTTCCAGCTGCTAAAACAAAGACACAAATATCACAGTTGCTTTTAAACAAGTTAGGCAATTTTCTCTCTGTTATATAGCAATCCAAGCATAAGCAATTCAGGACTGATATAGGAACCCCGATTTCTTCTATCCCATTGCTCTACTATCCTACTATGCAGCTTCCATCTAAGGTGGCTGATCTTGTTCTTACCATCACTTCCTTTTTCAACCAACAGTGAAGGGCTAAAGGGACAAGGGTAGGATCCAGAAGAGGTAATATATTACACCCAACCACATCCCATTGGCCATTATTAAGTTAGTTACCTACACTTGGCTTCAAGGGTAGCTATGACATGTAGTATTTTGCTGAGTAGCCACGTGCTGACTCGTTCTTGTTTTGACTTAAGATTTTGTAACCACTGAGAAGCTTTTCTCTTCCCACAGGATGGTGTCTTCTCCAAAGAACTTGCTATACTCGATTTTAATTGTTTACCTATCTGTTTTCCCACTGCATCTTGTTCATCTTTGTTTCCTTGATGCCTAGCATAATGCCTCCTGCATAACAGGTTATAAATATTTGTTGGTTGGATTAATGGAAAAAAATTAACTAAAATTAGGACTCAAATTATATATACACAGTATGAACTTAACTATGGAAAAAACCCCACCAAACCAAACAAATATAAACACCAACATAAAAAGAGTCTTGAATGGAAACATGTCAAAATGTTAACAGAGGTTGCTTATAGGCAACAAGATTATGGTGGTTTCTTTCTGCTTCTAGTAATATTATTTTAATTGGGGGGAAAATAACATTAAAAACAAAGGGGGACATTTTGCTCCTTTTAATTCATATTAAGATCTTTATAAGTCTCACTTAAGAATGATAATTATATTGCTTTTGAGTCATTATTCTTCCAAAACACCAAGGTGCCAACTTGGGATGAATTTTTTTTAGGTTAACATTTAAAGTTAACAATCACCAAGTCCAGCCTGGTCATTTTATAGGTGGGAAAAAAAAAGGTCCAGGGAGAAGAAGAGGCCTCCATGTATATGGTCTTTTTAAAATTATTGTGGTAAGAACACTCAATGTGAGATCTATTCGCGTCACAAAATCTCAAGTGCACACTTTTAAGTATTGCTGACTATAGGCACAATGTTGTACAGTGGAGCTCTAGAACTTATTCATCTTGTGTACTTGAAACTTTACACCCACTGAATAGCAACTCTCCATTTCCCCCTCCCCTTAGCCCCTGGCAACCATCTTTCTACTCTCTGTTTCTATGAGTTTGACTACTTTATATACCTCCTGTAAGTGGAACCATGTAGTAGTTGTTTTTCCATGGCTGGTTAATTTCATTTAGCGCAATGTCCTTCAGTTTCATCCATCTTGTGGCAACAGGCAGGATTTTCTTCTTTAAGACTGAATAATATCTCGTGTGTATATACCACATTTTCTTTACCTGTTTATGCTGGACATTTAGGTTGTTTCCATATCTTGGTTATTGTGAATAGTGCTGCAATGAATATGGGTATGCTAATATCTCTGAGAGATCCTGATTTCAAGTTTTTTGAATATATACCGAGAAGAGAGATTCCTGGATCACACAGTAGCTCTATTTTTAGTTTTTTGAGGGACCTCCATATTATTTTCCATAGCAGTTGCACCATTTTACATTCCCACAACAGTGTACTAGGGTTTCAATTTCTTCACACCCTCACCAGTACTCATTACCTTTTTTGTTGTTGTTGTTGTTAATAACCATCCAAACAGGTATGGGGTGATATCTCATTGTGGTTTTGATTTGCATTTCCTTGATGTTTAGTAATGTTGAACATCTTTTCATGTGCCTGTTGGCCATCTGTAAGCCTTCTTTTGAGAAATGTCTATTCAAGCCCTCTGCCATTTTTTAATCAGTTTTTTTGGTTTTGTTTTTTGCTATTGAGCTGTAGGTGTTCCTTATATATTTTGGATATTAACCCCTTATCAGAGATATGGTTTAAAAATATTTTCTCCCATTCTGTAGGTTACCTTTTCCCTCTGTTGATTGTTTCCTTTGCTGTGCCAAAGCTTTTAAGCTTGATGTAATCCCACTTGTTTATTTTTGCTTTTGTTGCCTGTGCTTTTGGTGTCATATCCAAGAAATCATTGTCTAGACCAATATCATGAGCTTTTCCCCTATGTTTTCTTCTAGGAGATTTCTAAAAATTCATGTTTTATATCTACACCTTTAATCCATTTTGAGTTGATTTTTGTGTGTGGTGTAAGATAAGGGACTAATTTCATTTTTTTGCATACAAATATCCAGTTTCCCTAACACATTTACTGAAGAGACTATTCTTTCCCCATTATGGAAAAAATGGCACCCTTGTTGAAGATCAGTTTACTATATGCGTGTGTGTTTATTTCTGGGCTCTCTATTCTGTTCCATTGGTCTATGTGTCTGTTTTTATGCCAGTACCTTACAGTTTTAATTACCATAGATTTGTGATATATTTTGAAATCAGGAAGTGTGAGGTCTCTAACTTTGTTCTTCTTTCTCAGGATTCCTTTGGCTTTTCAGGGTCTTTGGTGGTTCCACATGAATTTTAGGATTGTTTTTTCTATTTCAAAAAAAAAAATGTCATTGGAATTTTGATTGGGATTTCATTGAATCTGTAGATCACTTTGGGTAGTATGGATACTTTAACAGTATTAAGTCTTCCAAACCATGAATACAGAATGTCTGTTCACTTATTTGTGTCTTCTTTAATTTCTTTCATCAATGTTTTATAGTTTTCAGTGTACAAGTCGTTCACTTCTTTGGTTAAGTTTATTCCTAAGTATTTTATTCTTTTTGCTGCTATAGTAAATAGGATTGTTTAACTAATTTTTTTTTTTTGGATAATTTGCTGTTAATATGTAGAAATGAAACTGATTTTTATATGTTGATTTTGTATCTTACAAATTTAGTAAATTCACTTATTAGTTTAAGCTGATTAACTTGTGGCTCTGGATGTATCAGGCTTGGTTTTATCCTGTAGGGAATGCCTTTGATTGATATTTTAAAATTTCAATTTTTCTCATTTTCAGTCATGATGAACTGCTAGTCTAGAAACAATGCATCCCACTGTGTGCATGGCTCAATTTGGTGCCTTGGCCAGCTCATTGGAAATAAATGATGAAATGTCCTAGTGGCCTATTACAGATGCCACCCCATCACAGCATCCTGAGACAAGGCCATTTGTCTGCAGCTTTTCTAGGAAGAGGCCTCTGGCCAGATGTATTTCTTTTTTGACATGATTGTGGAGGCCATTTTGTGGTGATTAAAAAAATATATGAGTTTATTCTTCTTTCCACTTCTTTACCCATTGGTTATGCAGGCATATAGAGGGCACAGAGGGGCAAGTCATTTTTTAAAATAGTTCAAAATCGAACAAATTCAAGGAGAACTGGAGGCTTGTCTTTCCATCTCTTTCTTGTATGCCATGCTCTGGGAGCATGGC
This sequence comes from Balaenoptera musculus, assembly GCF_009873245.2. Lineage (NCBI taxonomy): Eukaryota > Metazoa > Chordata > Mammalia > Artiodactyla > Balaenopteridae > Balaenoptera > Balaenoptera musculus. The sequence goes on from NC_045790.1 coordinate 83,897,755, forward strand.
TTCCTCAGCGTAAGCACACCATGAACATGCCTAGCTCAGCATCTTTTCTCACAGCTTCCTTTGTCCCTTGAGTTCTCTCTCCCAACCTCCAAACCCAATGGTTCTGCCTCCTCCAGGAACCCTTCTTGATCTTCCTGGCTCTCTCTGGTTTCACTTGTCTCAGAACTCCTAGCTCATGTTCTATGTACATGTGCCACTTCTTTTGCACTTCCCATATATACCTAAGGTTGTAATAAAATTTTTCATGTGAACCTGCTGTGTTTCTCCAGATGAGGCTTTCCTTGAGGCAAGGGCCATGTCTGATTCATCTCCATTTCTTTAGTGACTTGCATTCACTAAGCACTCAGGAAATTCTGGTTGAATTAATAAGATCAGCCAAGATCCAAGCCTTGAGGGCAGCTTTACTTTGGGATTTGAGTCAAGATTTCTTTTGCAGCTAACCCAGAGCATCCAGCTATTATCCATAGATATTTTGAAACAAGTCACCGTCTAGACCCTCATATTGAGGGAAAGTAGAAAAAGGAGTGTGGAACCGATGGGGAGGAGTCCTGGGTGCAACTCCAATCTCATTCATCGCTAATTGAATGAGTCATTTCATCTCTTGCAAAAATTGTTTGTTTTTTCCAACTGTAAAATAGTTGTTATTGCACTTCATAGGTTCTAAGGATTCAATGAAGTAGTATACCCAAAAGAGCTTGCAGGCAAGTTAAAACACAAAATGCTTACTTTGTGCTTGTGTAAACATTACCTTTTTCCTTCTCTATTTACAGGCATCACTATTTTTCTGTTCTCTTTCCATCCATGTCTGACCTATCCACAACATTACTATTCACAAAATTCACCCTAGCACAAGATGCTCTTGCCTATAGCAAACAGCAGTCTCTACAAGTTCAAATTTTATAACTGCAAACGGAGTCATTCAAAAATACCAGGGTCAGGGCCACGGCTGGCATCTACAATGAGTGTCCAGAAGGAGTAATAAAAATCAAATGACCTCTCTATTGTTACAGAGAGTCAATATGCCCTGGAGGGATTTATCTTAGCAGTAGGAATGTCTAGGTGGTAACAATAAAAGGGGATATGCAAATGGAATTGGTGCAAATTATACTGGGTATCCTGTGTGAAGATCCAGTGTTTATCTCCTTTGGTTCACAGTGCTGCCAGCACACCAGCATCCCACATTTCCTTACCTATGGCTAAGTAAATAGGGCCTGGTCATACAAACAGAGCATGGATCCTTCATCTTTCCACCATTTGATATGTAGAATTTATATAATGTGAGTGTTCATCTTACCTCTTGATTCTAGACATGGGAGAGCTCATATATGAGTCTAAGAGAAATATCCTTGGTACCAAGATGCCAGGAGGGCCAGATCTATGTGGAGCTTTCCTGGGGCTTTTGTATAATGCAATGCGCCCAGAGTCCAGAAGAAAATATTGTTGGGTGAGACCCTGAAAGACAAACACCTCTGAACTGGGGGCAAAGGTCACAGTGACAGCTGGTTCTTCCTGTCTCTCCTACAATTACCACGTCTCATGGGTGGAGTGGCATTGAACCTAGAGGGAAACAGGAAATCTTGCTATAGGCTATGGCTTCTCTGCTCTCCTGCCATGTCTTCTTCACTTCTCTCTTCTTAACCACAGTCTGCCAAGTCAACCTTGAACAGCCATGAGCCTTCCATCTTAGAGTCATTGTAACCCCTTCCCCACATTTCTACCCAGTAGCTCACTTACAGATGCTTGTTCTCTGACTGGTTCCTTTCAGACAGATAACTTCTTAGGATTAGCTACAGATTTTAGACTTGACTTCTCTCCTCTAGCAAATAATGCACTGCAGGCCTAAGGCAAGGGAGGCACCCAGGTTCCTGGGACACTGCCCTTGCTATGACTTCTGAGTATCCAGGTCCCTGATTTCTGAAAGAGAAAACTGGACACACATATCCTCTGCAATACATTTATAATCCCCTGTGAGATTCTCTCATTGGATCAGAGCTCAGTCTGATACTTTAGAAGAATATACTTTCTTTGTCGCTAAATGAGGAGTGCAGTTGAGAAGAGCCTGGAGTTGGAACTGGCTGTAGGCTCAGCGAGGGTGGACAGTGACATGGCTGCTTAGCAAGTCTCCAGCAACATGGGCAGCCTTGGTAAATGAGAAGAGGTCAAATGAATGGGAGGGAAGCGGGCAGCCCCATTCTAGCCTTTGCTGGTCATTCCATAGCTGGATTACCACACTCCCCATTACAAGTCCCTTCATAGAAGACAGATAACCTGAGTCCACAATGGGAAGAGGAGCAGGGTGGCTAAAGGGTGGGACATATAACAGATCTGAAGAAACCGGGAATCTTTAGCTTGTAGGGAAGAAGGCATGTGAGGCTCTTTAAGAGCTGCCTCCAAATATCTGAAAGGTTGTCATTTGGAAATGAGATCAACCATGTTCTATGTGAAAACTAAAACCAACAGCTGAAGATAAGTTAATCTGGGCTCAGTGTTAAGTATCCCTTTCCTAACAAACAGAGCTGGTTATCAGTGGAAAAGACTGCCTTGTGAAGGAAGGAGGCCCCTACCAGTGGGAGTGTTCAAGCACAGATTCGATAAGAAGCCATTAAGAGCATGGTCTATGAGATTCCAACTTTTGGGACTCAAACCTAATGGCATCCAATGGCCTTCTCAATTCCACAAACTTCTGATGCCAAGAGAGAGTATAGAACCTAATTCCAAAGAGCAGCCTTTCCCTCCACCTCCCTTTCTGTTCCCAGCACACTAATTTTCTCTCCTTCGGTGCTGGTAGGAAGCCGGACTCCATGAGAGGTGGTAAGTGAGACAAGGCTCTGCCCAGCCCTCTCAGCATGATTGGCAATTAGCTGGACTCCAGCCTTCCAGGACTCACAAGCTCTCAGCAGGTCGTGATACTCCACTGGTGCTTATTTAGAACCCAGGGAAGGAGGCAGCCACAGGTAGCAGGGGCTTAATTCTGAACCCATGCTAACCAAACATTAACATTTGCATTTAAAAACAGAAGCAGGAAAAAGAGCAATGAAAACTCTACTCAATTAAAGCTGTTTGCAAATGCAAATATGCCTGACACAGAAGAGAAAGGGACTCCTGAGTGGCCACCCCTCTCTGCTGACATTTGTGACCAGACAGAAGAGGGGAGTGTATACATATGCTGGAAGAAGAAACCGGAGTGGGTTCGGGAGTGGAGGACGAGGAGGGACAGAAAGATAATTTTGTTCTATACCTTGAAACCTATAATTTCACTCTGACATGAAAATTAGCTCTGTAGCTAATTAGCTTCCTAATATCATTTGCTGCCATAGAAAGGATAAAAGTTTATGAATTTATGAACCTACCTGAAAAAGAAAAAAGGGCTGCAAGTTTGCAAGAGGGGATTAGCTGACTCAAATCACAGGGGCCATTTCAGGGGATTAGGCCTATCATTGCCTTTGTGCCCTGAAGAGCCCCAAGACGCAGGCCTCATGTTGTGTCTGCACACCATCACCCCCATGGCTGGCTTGGCTTCTCTGAGGAGCCCTCCAGTATTTGGAAAGGGTCTCCTTGTACTGTGCAGGACTCTAAGCTCTGCAGCTCCCGCCACTGGTCCTCATTGTGCCCTCTTGAGCCCCTGAGCACACTTTCCCTCCCGCTGCCCAGGACAAGCCTACTGTGACTTGAAGTAATTTGTGAATCAGGCCATGAATCCACTTGGCAGCTGGCCTGCTTACCCTATCAAACATCCTCCCTTCACCTCTCTGGACTGTTCTAGCCCCCTTGGCCTTCCCTACCAAGATCAATGTGATCCACTTAGGTTTAGAGCCTTCTGGAAGCTTCCAGAACTCAGCCTGGCCTTGGGAAATCTTTTAGTTTTATTTTCTTTAAAATATAATTATAGTATGTCAGCAAGAAGGCAGAATGTGAAGTTCTAACCCTCATGACTCCCACAGAAACATTGATTTTAACAACTACTCGTGGATGAGAATACCTTTATTAGAGTCTAAGAGTATAGCAGAGATGTTCCAGCACCTGGGCGGAGCATAAAATCCAAGAACGGGTGCATTGAAGAGTGTCAGAAGAGCAGTTTCCCTTTACCTATGCCAACCTTTCCCCAAGGTGGCCCAGCTCAAGTCCAAGAGAGAACCCCCTGACCCATGATTTCTCCCACAAGGGAAAGTGAGAGCAAAGTGAGTATCCAGCTTCCCCAGCCTTGCAGGACGCTGCCCAAGATGCCCACTTCTGTCTCATCCCACCCAGAACACTGAGGGGATGGACACAGCTGAATCATCTGGGAACAGCTAGAAGCAGAGAAAAGGGGTGAGGGCTCAGAGCGACCAGCATGCATCTCTCAACAACCACCCACAGATTCTACTAACTAGTTTGCAGTCTCCATTAAGAGCCCTAGAACAGAGCAACAAAACTAAAAGTTGGTTTTTTGAAAAGATAAAATTGACAAACCTTTAGCTAGACTAAAAAAAACTGAGAAGACTCAAATAATTAAAACTATAAACGAAAGATGAGACATTAAAACTGATTCCACAGAAACACAAAGGATCATGAGACTACTATGACCAATTGTATACCAATAAATTGGGTAACCTAGAAGAAACAGGTAAATTCCTAGACACGTACAACCTACCAAGATTGAATCATGGAGGAAAAGAAAAGCTGAACAGACCAATAACAAGCAAGGAGATTAAATCAGTAATCCAAAACCTTTCAACTAAGAAAAGTCCGGGACCAGACAGCTTCACTGGTGAATTCTACCAAACATTTAAGGAACTAATGCCAATCCTTCTCAAACTCTTCCAAAAATTTGAAGAGAAGGGAACACTTCCAAACTCATTTTACAATGCCAGCATTATACCAAAGCCAGACAAAAAACATTACAAAAAAAGAAAATTACAGGCCAATATTCCTGGTGAACACTGATGCAAAAATCCTCAACAAGATAATAGCACACCCATTCAACAACACATCAAAAGGACCATACACCATGATCAAGTGAGATTTATCCCTAGAATAAAGATTAGTTCAATGTATGCAAATCAGTAAATGTAATATACCACATTAACAGAATGAAAGATAAAAATCATATGGTCATCTCAATAGATGCAGAAAAAGCATTTGACAAAGTTCAACATCCTTTCATGATAAAACCTCTCAAGAAATTAGGTACAGAAGGAACGTACCTCAACCTAGTAAAGGCCGTGTATGACAAGCCCATAGCTAACATCAGACACAGTGGTAAAAAGGTGAAAGTTTTTCCTCCAAGATCGGGAACAAGATGAGGATGTCCACTCTTGCCACATCTATTCAACCTAGTCCTGGAAGTCCTAGGCAGAGCAATTAGGCAAGAAAAAGAAATAAAATGCATCCAAATCAAAACGGAAGAAGTAAAATTGTCTGTGTTTGCAGATGACATGCTACTATATATAGAAAATCCTAAAGAGTTCACCAAAAAACTGTTAGGATTAATAAATGAATTCAGTAAAGTTGCAGGATTCAAAATCAATATACAAAAACCAGTTGTATTTCTATATACTAACAACAAATTATCCAAAAAAGAAATTAAGAAAACAATCCTATCTATAATAGCACCCTCTCCCCAAAAATAATTAGGAATAAACTTACCCAAGTAGATGAAAAAATCTATACACTGAAAACTATAAAACATTGATGAAAGATCCAGCAATCCCACTTCTGGGTATATATCCAAAGGAAATGAAATAAGTATCTTGAGACATCTGCACTCCCAAGTTCATTACAGCATTATTCATAGTAGACAAGATATGGAAACAACCTAAGTTCCACTGACAGGTGAATGGATAAAGAAAATGTGATATATATATGTATATATATACAAATGGAATATTATTCAGACATAGAAAAGAAGGAAATCCTGCCATTTGTGACAACATGGATGAACCTGGATGACATTATACTAAGTGAAATAAACCAGACACAGAAAGACAAATACTGTATGACCTCATTTACATGTGGAATCTAAAAAAGTCAAACTCATAGAAACAGAGAGTATAACAGTAGTTGCCAGGGGCTGGGGGCTGGGGAAAATGGGGAGATGTTGGTCAAAGGATATAAACTTTCAGTTAGAAGATGAATAAATACTGGGGATCTAATGTACAGAATGGTGTTTATACTTAACAATACTGTATTGTACACTTGAAATTTTCTAAAGAGTAAATCTTAAATGTTACCACCAGAATTAAAAAAAAAAAAAAAAAGGTAACTAAGGTAGGTGATGGATGTGTTAAGTAGCTTGATATGGTAATCACTTCACGATGTACATGTATACCAAATAACTTGCTTTAAAAATAAGCAAAGGGCTTGAATAGACATTTTTCCAAAGAAGACATATAAATCACCAACAAGTTCATGAAAAAATGCTCGACATCACTAATTATGGAAATGGAAATGAAAACCACAATGAGATATCACCTCATACCTATTAGGATGGCTATTAAAAAAAAATAAGATAAACGCTGGCAAGGATGTGGAGAAAAGGGAACCCTGGTCCACTGTTGGTGTGAATGTAAATTGGTGCCACCATTATGGAAAACAGAGCGGAGTTTCCTCAAAATATTAAAAAACAGGACTACCATATGATCCAGCAATTTTACTTTTGGGTATTTATCCAAAGGAATTGAAATCAAGATCTTGGAGAGATGCCTGCACTTCCACATTCACTGCAGCCTTGTTCATGGTAGCCAAGATATGGAAATAACATAAATGCTCACTGATGGATGAATATGTTAAAAAAATGTGGTATATACATACAGTGGAATATTATTCAGCCTTTAAAAAGAAGGCAATCCAGCCGTTTGCAAAAACATGGATAGATATGGAGGACATTATCCTAAGTGAAATAAGCCAGACACAGAAAGACAACTACTTTATGATATCACTTATATGTGGAATCTAAAATAGTCAGTCATAGAAGCAGAGTAGAATGGTGGCTGCCAGGGGCTGGGAAGAGGAGGAAATGGGGATGTGAAGGTTAAAGGGTACAAAGTTTCAGTTACACAGGATAAGTAAGTTCTGGAGATTTACTATATAGTATAGTGACTTAGTTAACAATACTCTTTTGTATACTTAAAATTTGCTAAGGGGGTAGATCTTATGTTAAGTGTTCTTACCATAAAATAATAATAATAACAATAATAAGAATGGAGGTGGAAGGAAACTTTGGAGAGGATGGATATGTTTACAGCCTTGATGGTTTCATGGGTACAGCTTTTTATATGTCAATCATACCTCAATAAAGTGTTTTTTATAATATGTGTATAATTATAGTCACACTTACTAAGCATATATTATGGGCCACATATGTCATGTGCATTATTTCATTTACCCTTCACAGGAACCCTAGGACTTAGATGTTAGATTACTATTTCCACTTAACAGTTGAGAAAACTGAGTCTAAGAGAGGATAATTTACTTGCCAAAGGTTACAGACCTGGTAAATTCTATAGCCAGGATTTTGAACCCCGGCCTGTCATTTATTACCAATATCACTACCTCACACATGCAGGACCTTTCACAGCTTACTGATTATCACTGTCATTAGCTCTGTGAATTCTCTCATTCCCCAGGTGCGGGTGAAGAATGCGAGCCTCACAGAGATTGAGTGGCCTGCCCCTGTCCACAGTTGGCAATCAGCGGTTCTGGGGTTGGAACCCAGACTCTCTGCTCTGCGGTCTCTGTACCACAGCACACTGACATACACCTGCTAAATATTCTGTCCTAAAATTGTTTTCTTTTATTATGACTTCCATAAAACACAACCAAAAAAGGTAAACACGTGAGATTAACACAGAGAAATGTTGAATGACTGCCTGTAATTAAACTTATTTTTAAGACCCCTTTCCATGGGGCCCTAAACATGATGTAATTGCAGTCCAAGGTTTCCTACACACAGATAGATATCAGCTCCTGGCCACGTGTAAACACTAGGCTCTGGGTCCAAATGATCTCCATCTAAGACTCCTGGGGGTGGGAATCATTCAAAGGAGGCCATGAGGCTACAGAACCCTGCCCAGCTCTCCATCCATACAAAGCAATTTCCTGCCCTCCCTCCTATTTCTTGTCCCCCTGCTGGTCCCTCCCACTTTGAGGCTGGATTTGCCCCATGACTACAACTCCCACGCTGACCCCCAACCTAAGTTCTCCCGGGCTGGGGCCCATTAATGATTCCTCTTTGGCCTCCCAACCAGATCTGGACACTGTGCAGCATACTCCCTATAATCTGACCATACTCCTTCCCAGATATCTTGATACCTATAGTCTGGAGTGAACTCAACCCCAGATAAGACGCTTTAAAGAATAATGTCATCCACTTATCTGATAAAGTCCATAATGCATAGAACCCCCACTGAGTAAAAGTGGACCCTTAGTAAAAGCCATTAATTAAGCTGAATTAAAAAAATATCGGGACTTCCCTGGTGGCACAGTGGTTAAGAATCCGCCTGCCAACGCAGGGGACACAGGTTCGAGCCCTGGTTCGGGAAGATCCCACATGCTGCGGAGTAACTAAGCCCGTGCGCCACAACTACAGAGCCTGTGCTCTGGGGCCCACGAGCTGCAACTACTGAGCCTGCGTGCCACAACTACTGAAGCCCGCGAGCCTAGAGACCATGCTCCGCAACAAGAGAAGCCACCACAGTGAGAAGCCTGCGCACCACAACGAAGTGTAGCCCTCGCTTGTCGCAACTAGAGAAAGCCCGCTCACAGCAAAAATGACCCAACACAGCCAAAAATAAATAAATAAAAATAAATAAATTTATAAAAAAGAAAATCTATATCAAGTTAGCACTCTTTCCAAATATCATTGTGAATTAGAGTTCTTTAAATGATTACATTCATTAGTTGTAACAAATTTATTTTGGGATGTCTTAAAGAACAGATTTGAAGATGAATCAACTAATGCTTCCTGATACTGAAATTGCTAAACTTCTCATGGAATATAAAAAGCAAATTTACTTTTAAAACATCCTCTTCCAGGTTATGGGGCTTAGGGGACTGATTGCAAGTGTTACTTGGCTACTTCTATAGAAAGGTTTGTGATATCCAATAATAGTACTCTTAAAGAATAATTAGCATCTTTAGAATAGGATTCATGAATATTACTCATCGCAGCTTGTGGAATTCAACCAAACCACAGCCAAGGGACCAACGCCTGGTTGATATCCAGAAATAGCCAGACCTGGCAGTCTGGTCTGTGGCCTCAACAGTCCAAGCAAGGAGTGGAATAGGACTCAAGGGGGCATGGGAGTAAATACTTCCCACAGCATCCCAAAGATGGTCATCTGGCTCAAGTGACCCTAAAATTCAATTTTTCATTCCCAATAGTGCCCTTAAAAAAACGTCAGGCTTAATTATTATAATAAAGAAATCCAGTTTTGAAGCTCTTGTGCCTTATTTAAGAATACTTCCCCACTTTCTGTTTTTATGTGATCTCTATTACACAGTTGAGTTTCACCCATTTTTGGTAATAATTTCTATCTTTCAAAACTTGTGCTGAACCTCTACTTTGCTCACAAATGAATGAGAGTCCCTGTTCTCCAGGCAGCCTCTCCTTTTACCTCCCTGCTCTGTTAAACACTGCCATTCCCTTCCTAGTCCCTCCAAAGTGGGTTCCACCTAAAGTAGACTTGCTACCCCATCCTCTAGATGAGTCCCCCACTCATTTCTCTACGTATCTCCCACCGCATCCTCATTTCCTCTGTGGACTTCAGATGCAGCTGACACATCTAAGCCCATTCTGGCAGACTGTCCTCAGAAAGGACTCCTTTGATTCTGCTGTCTCCTTGCTGTATCTGGTATTTAGTCTTAATGATTTTGTTTGCTTGTTTCATCTCATTCTATTCACTTCCCCCAACTCCTCTTGACAAGCATCATCTTGGTTTCTCCATCAATCACCAAACTCCTTTAGAAATATAATGGAAAGGAGGGTGGAGTGGGAAGGATGGCTTTTGAAAACCTGAATGCAAATGGCATTGTTAACAAGCTGTGTGACCTAAGGAAAATCACATAGCATCTCTGAGACTCTATTTGCTGGTTTGTAAAAGGGAGATTATCACCCCAATTAACCAGGGTTGGAATACGATGATCATGAAATGATGAAAGGGAAGGAGCTCCATAAATCACAAAGAACTGTCCAGAAGTAAACTGTTATTCTCCTAGCAACATCCCTGCAGCTGTTAGCAGCTGTATAATTCTTCCACCCACAGGACCCAATGTTCTCATCTCTTCTCTTGAAAACTTACTCCAGGGAGGCCTGTCCCAATGACCCCAGTTTTAGTTTCATAGAAGGTGCAGCTGGGTCCTCACCCATTGCAGCAAGGCTCTAAGTTTGCTAGTGGTCTGCCACATAGATAATTTCTTAAAATGTCCCCATGGCACATCTTATTCCTTCTCAGTCCCTGAAGAAAAGCACCTGGTAAGTGGTTAATCCGAGCCATCCTCACCACCTTGCCATTTCACACATGTCTAGGGGCAACAGAATGGTGTTGAAAGGGCACAGGCTTTGAGGTTTGATGGGCCTGGGTTTGAATTCTACCATCAACCCTTACTAGCTGTGTGATCCTGGCAAGTCTCTTAACTCTGTGAGCCTCAGTTTTCTCATCTATAAAATGGAGACAATAATATCTCACATAGGCACTCAATAGATAGTAATCATTACGATGATGATTTATATTACAGAAATGTGAGGAATTTGTTTAAGGAGCATCTAGTTTTACTGCTTTTACTGGGATTGTTCATACTTCTTAATAATTGGTTAACCAAGTCCCAAGGTTTCCTGAAACTACTGTGCCATTCATAGGCCCAAGGAGGGAAACCCTTCAGCATCCCCCTAGATGACCAATTTTTCTCCTAGGACATCTGCCAAGATAAATCCCATTTCTCATACCATGCTCCATATCGCCAGAAAATGGAAATAAGACAAATATAACTCTTGGATTAATTCCAAACTGAACCACTCACTGTTCCCCAAATAAGCCCCTTATATTCTTGCCCAAATCCTGCTTTGGCAAATCCATCTTCCAAGTCTCACACTCTCTGCTTCCCCTGGTGTTCTTGGATAACATGTCTTATCTCTTTCTCTGTCTTGATACCTCCCAGAGGGCAGAGACCCTGCTACCATCTCATTGGGGAAGTTCAGAGTGGGGCTTAAGGGGAAGAGGAGATGGGGAAGATGGTACCAATGACCTATACAGGAAGTAGAAAGATTAATTACTGAAGTCAGGGAAAATTTGAACCCAAGAGTTACCCTATGTTCAGACAGGATTTTCATGATGGGAAAATGCAGTCTAGTGTAAGAAACCAAATGAGAGAAGAGCTATGGGGACTCTTTACCCTGGAAAAATGCAAAATATCCTCACAGGGCTTTCCACATACAATGTTCTGTAAGGCCATGATTAAAATCCATAAATAATGAGAAGGTAGATGTGAACACAGAATACACATTATTGTTCAATCAGTGCAGAAATTATCATCAATTAGGCCAACTGGAGAGTCTCAGAACTGTAGAGGTGTTCAAACTGTGCTAGAGGTCTCTCCTCCTCTGAATACTTTTAGTGTGTTTAATATTCCTTTTCCCTGCAGGATCCGATGTATTGTAGTTGTCCCCTTCTCGGGCTCCTCAGGGTCGAAGCTGAGTTTGATTCCTGCCTGTCTTCTTGGTGCCCAGCAGAGGGTCAGCCACAGAATCCTCCTCTATAACTGGGTGATGGACCACATCTCCTCACACCTGAGTAAGCCTCAGGGTCAGGGCTTGAGATGCAGAAATTTGATTGATTCTGAGTCCAGTATCTTTAGAAGACAATGCAACCACCATGCTAGCTGAGAGACCACCATGAATATCTGCTGACAGAGACCTGCCCACCTCCTGGCCCCCTCTTCCCTTACCTGTCTAACCCTGGCAGGAATGCCTCCTCAACCCTACCTGTGGGCTCAGCCTGGCCCCTAGCTCTTTACCTCTATCCTGTTCTGAGGTAAAGGGAAGCATGAGGCCTCAGTATAAGCGTAAGCCAACACGGTGACTGAGCCAACTCAGACTTAATCTCCAGGAGACAAGACCTCCAGTCTTTTTACCATCTCGTCAATGCTGTAACAACAATGGATTTGGAGTGCTATTACCTTAAGAAATCACCTGTTTTCATTTTTCCTTGTTCTAGTACAGACATAACTTTTGCATAGCAAAAACCATAGAAAAATTACAAGTTTTATTTTGCTTTTTTTTGCTTCACATTATAAAAATTTGTTTCCATCTTGTTACCTAGTCTCTAGTGGTCTAGTGGCTGCATAATATTTCATCAGGTTGATATACCACAATTTACTTAAAGAGCTCTCTATTTTGGGACAATCAGTTACTTCCAAATTGAAAATAAACAATACTGCAATGAATACCTTTTTCTGAATTTAAATTATTTTCAAGGATAGATTTTTCAGAAATGGAATCAATGAATCAAAGAATAAAAGCTTTCAAAGACAATAAGGAGTTAGTATTTAAAGTTAGTGAGGCATTTTTTTTAACATTTTTATTGGAGTATAATTGCTTTACAATGTTGTGTTAGTTTCTGCTGTATAACAAAGTGAATCAGCTATATGTATACATATATCCCCATATCCCCTCCCTCTTGCGTCTCCCTCTCACCCTCCCTATCCCACCCCTCTAGGTGGTCACAAAGCACTGAGCTGATCTCCCTGTGCTATGCAGCTGCTTCCCAGTAGCTATTTTATATTTGGTAGTGTATATATGTCAGTGCTTCTCACTCAGCTTACCCTTCCCCCTCCCCGTGTCCTCAAGTCCATTCTCTACATCTGTGTCTTTATTCTTGTCCTACCCTTAGGTTCTTTAGAACCCTTTTTTTTAAGATTCCATATATATGTGTTAGCATACGGTATTTGATTTTCTCTTTCTGACTTACTTCACTCTGTATGAAAGACTCTAGGTCCATCCACTTCACTACAAATAACTCAATTTCATTTCTTTTCATGGCTAAGTAATATTCCATTGTATATATGTGCCACATCTTCTTTATCCACTCATCTGTCAATGGACACTTAGGTTGCTTCCATGTCCTGGCTATTGTAAATAGTGCTGCAATGAACATTGTGGTACATGACTGTTTTTGAATTATGGTTTTCTCAGGGTATATGCCCAGTAGTGGGATTGCTGGGTCATATGGTAGTTCTATTTTTAGTTCTTTAAGGAACCTCCATACTGTTCTCCATAGTGGCTGTGTCAATTTACATTCCCACAAACAGTGCAAGATGGTTCCCTTTTCTCCACACTCTCTCCAGCATTTATTGTTTGAAGACTTTTTGATGATGGCCATTGTGTGAGGTGATACCTCACTGTGGTTCTGATTTGCATTTCTCTAATGATTAGTGATGTTGAGCATCCTTTCCTGTGTTTGTTGGCAATCTGTATAACTTCTTTGGAGAAATGTCTATTTAGGTCTTCTGCCCATTTTTGGATTGGGTTGTGTTTTAGATATTGAGCTGCACGAGCTGCTTGTATATTTTGGAGATTAATCCTTTGTCAGTTGCTTTGTTTGCAAATATTTTCTCCCATTCTGAGGGCTGCCTTTTCGTCATGTTTATGGTTTCCTTTGGTGTGCAAAAGCTTTTAAGTTTCATTAGGTCCCATTTGTTTATTTTTGTTTTTATTTCCATTTCTCTAGGAGGTGGGTCAAAAAGGATCTTGCTGTGATTTATGTCATAGAGTGTTCTGCCTATGTTTTCCTCTAAGAGTTTTATAGTGTCTGGCCTTACATTTAGGTCTTTAATCCATGGAGAGATATACCATGTTCTTGGATTGGAAGAATCAACATTGTGAAAATGACTATACTACCCAAAGCAATCTACAGATGCAATGCAATCCCCATCAAACTACCAATGACATTTTTCACAGAACAAGAACAAAAAATTTCACAATTTGTATGGAAACACAAAAGACCCTGAATAGCCAAAGCAATCTTGAGAAAGAAAAACAGAGCTGGAGGAATCAGGCTCCCAGACTTCAGACTATACTACAAAGCTACAGTAATCAAGACAGTATGGTACTGGCACAAAAACAGAAATATAGCTCAATGGAAGAGGATAGGAAGCCCAGAGATAAACCCAAGCACATATGGTCACCTTATCTTTGATAAAGGAGGCAAGAATATACAATGGAGAAAAGACGGCCTCTTCAATAAGTGGTGCTGTGAAAACTGGACAGCTACATGTAAAAGAATGAAATTAGGACACTTCCTTACACCATACACAAAAATAGTGGGGTATTTTTAAAGACTTTACTTTACTATAAGCAATATGTAAATAAGTATTTCAGTTTTAGCACAGCATTACCTTTATCACGTATCATGATTATCTAACATTTTTAATAATTTAGAATATATAGTAGTATCTCATTAAAATTTTTTTTGTACTTTAATTACTGGTGAGTTGGAAGGTTTCCTTTATGTTTGTTACTAACCACATTGTAACTTGTATATTTTAACAGCACAAGAATTTTTGCTCTAGTGGTCTAGATGTTTGGGTTCCTGCATTTATAAACTGTTCTCCCTGGCTCTGGCTTTATAACCTATATGCTAATCTTCCTGATACCACTTGATCTGATATTTGTCTACTGTTTAACCAAAGTCTACAGACTTGGGTAGGGACTTATAATCATGGATTAAGACAATGTCACTTGCAGTTAGAAGTTTGTGCTCCAGTATAAACTCTGGTGTTTTTTTTGTTTTTTAAACTATGTGGCATTAACTGATTCACTTTTTCTCTCAGAGCCTCCCTTTTCTCACTTGGAGAAAAGAGTAACACCACTTATCCGCTTACCCCACAGTGTTATATGAGAACTGTGAGTCTTGTAAAAGCAGGGTCAGACAACTTTTTCTGTAAAGGGCCATATGGTAACTATTTTGGGCTTATAGATCATATGGTCTCTGTCACACCTACTTAACTCTGCTATTGTAGCATGAAAGTAGCATAGACAATGATAGTCTATGAATGAGTATGCCTGTGGTCCAGCAAAGCTTTTTTATGAATATTGATATTTAATTTTATATTTGTATAGAAACATATCATTTATATGTAGATATATTTATGTATGTAAATAAATTTACATTTTAATAAGTTACATATAACATATGTTATAACATATATTATATATAATAACATTTTACATGTTACATATAGTATACTTACATTTAAATGTTATATAATTACATGTAATTATATATAAATATATAATTTAATTTTATAAAATTTTCATGTATCACAAAATATTGTTCTTCTTTTTATTTTTTCCAACCATTTGAAAGTGTAAAACGTAAAACCATCCTTTGCTCATGCTCTATACAAAAACAGGCAGCAGGCTGGATTTGGCCCACAGTCTGTAGTTTGCCAACCTCTGCTCTAAAGCCCTATCCAACAGCATGAGATCTCATGGGACAGTCAAAACAAATAGGTAGATAGAACAGGACTTTTTGTTGTGAAAACAAGGGACAAAGAAGGTGGAGTGACTTGCCCAAAGCCACACAGCCCTCCAGAGGCTGAACTGGGATTTCAATCAGATCTGCCTGATTCCAAACCCCCAAGCAATGTCTGCTGTAGCAGCTACCTCCCCAGTCAGTGATTCCAGCCCTGGGCCAACTCTTTCCTGCCAGAACCTATTCCTGATCTCCCCTCCTTCCTTAGCCTGCTCCACACTGCCCCCACCCAAGGCCAGGGACTGCCATGGCAGCATCAGAATTTAAGAGAGAAAGAGCAAACCTAGCTCTTTTGGCTCCTACAAAGAGGCCCTTGATTCTCCAACCACAGAGCCATGTATTTGCAGGAATCAAGCACCAGCTTTCCACATTCATGGAGATGTTTAGTGGTATACAGACAGAGTTCAAATCTGCCTGCCATGCTCTGCACTCACTCGCTCGTCAGGCATCTCAGATTATAAATCTTTTCTCTCATGATGTGTGACCATAATCACATCCTTCTTTTTAGTCTGCTTTTGAGGAGTTCTATACTCTTGGAGGACAAGGCCAGCAACAATAACAAAATCACCTCTGTTGGAAACAAGAAATGGTACTATGACAGGAACAGGGGTAGGCCAGTGGAAAGAGAACACAATTTGTAAAACGATCACCAAAGTTCAAGAGTTGATTCTGCCATGAATTATCTGATCCCCCTGAGGTTTAGTTTCTTAGCTGAAAATGAGGATAATTAGCTTCAAATGAGAACATATATGTAGTGTGCTTTGTAAACTGTTGAGTGCTATACAAACTTTAGTTAACAATACTATTATCAGGCTTTTACTATTCCAAACACTATCTTGAATCATGATTTTCTCAGCCCTATTTGAAATGTGATGTTTGTCATCTTCTACAGAAGCTCCAAGGCAATGTTTTCAGATTTTTTTTCCCCCAAGCCTTACTTGATTTCCTGAATGAATGGGAAACTGAATTCATTATGAATTCTCCTGGCACCAGCACGAATCCAAAGTATACGGGTTTGAAGTGACAAATGATAGGATGTTATTGCAGGGGCTTGTGGGGGCTGGCAGCACAAGTAGAGGAGCGAGCCCCATCTTCCTTGGCAGTGGCATCAAAAGCCTCTGCACAGCACCAAGGCTGCCGCCTACACTGAGCTCATCGCAAAGTTTCCTACAGCATCAACTCTCAGCCTGGCTGGGCCCTGAAACCCCAGGGATGTCAGATACACACCTCACCCCGGCTCTCTGGGGACTCAGTCACCTAGACAAGCATCCTTTCCTTAGGTTCTGATCAGTGCCTGTTAACCCTGCCTCACTTGGTCCAATTTATTCATTTTACTTATGGGGAAATTGAGGCTCATATCGTAAAGGTGACCTGCTCCAAGTTATGTAAGCCATGGTCTTAGCATTAGGAGACTTTGGTGTAAGTTCCTATTCTGCAACCGACTAGCTAGGTGACCTTGGTCGACTTATCATTTGTGAAAGGTGATTAATTCTATCATCTAGCATTTCAATAGCACTTTAGGGTTGATCAACTGTATTCACAATGTAATCCCTACAATAAGGTAGGCATTGTGGTAATCTGCATTTTGTCTAAGAGGAAAGAGAAGCTCAGAGAAACTAAGTGATTTGCAAAGTTACATTACTAATAAGTGGCATCTTCTGGATCCAAATAACATATTTTCTCCACCAATTCATATGGCTCAAATTACTCAGTAATGAAACAGAATTAAAACTTGCCTTGAAAAACTTAACAGGATATATATGAAAGTACGCTGAACTAAAAACTACTCGACCATCAGTTCCCAGTATCTTGAAAATGAAGGCTTATATTAGTTATCTATTGCTGGGAAATAAACCACCCCTAAACGTAGCAGTTTATAACAACATTTATGTTCTCATCCAGTTTCAGAGGGTAAGGAACATGGGAGCAGCTTAGCTGGGAGACTTTGGCAAAGTTGCAGTCATCTCAAGACTTGACTGGGGCTGGAATCCTCTTCCAGGCTGTCTCCTGTGGCTGGTGGCTGGAGGCCTCCATTCCTCCCCATGGGGGTTGGGGAACCATCTCCATAGGCTGCCTGAGTGTCCTCATGATGTGGCAGCTGGCTTCCCTCAGACTGAGTGATCCAAGAGCGAGACAGAGTACACCCAACATGGAAACCACAGTCTCTTTATAACCTAATTTTAAGAGTGACATATCATCACTTCTGCAGTTTTCTATTCTCTAAGTCCAACCTACACTCAAGGGGAGAGGATTACACCCATACACATGAATATCATGAGATCTGGAGCATGAGGGCCATTTTGGAAACTGGTTACCATAAGATACCTTTATAATTCTAAAATCTTTGTTGACTCTCATGAGATCAAGATCATAATTTTTGTATCATCTGTTTTATTGATAAAATATTAACTACATGAAATTGCTCAGATTTGACTCTTTGTGACTCACAGAAATGGTAATTTCATATGGTTCAGACTAATTTTTAACCTCTAGAAGTTCTCAGATATTTACTAACACTTTTTGATTAAGTTGTACTTTATTAATTATAATAGCATATGTGTTCATTGGGAAAATGTTAATATTTATAGTTGGAGGTATGTTATTTATTTAGTCTTTGGACAATGCTTGGTGGAAAATGGATTCCTGCTTATCCCCCATCTTTCTAGAATTAATTGCATAAACCCACAGGGGTCTAAACCTCAGAAACTTAATCACTGAACAAGCTAGGTATGACAAGAACTCTAGCAGATGCCAAGAGTCCTTTTTATTATAGCATACTGCCTTTCAGTAGGTCTTATTATCAGACATAGAAACAGCCCTTCTGTTAAAAGAACAATTCTAATGAATCAGTTCCGATTTGCCAGTGAGGCTTTTGTCATACTTTACAGTCCTGAAGCAATGAACCTACAGGAATAGTGTCCTAAGCTTATTTATGATTTTAGTCCCCCAACTTTTGATAGTCTCTACTTGAAGCTATTAGTCTGTTGCATACTTACGGATCTACATGGTTAATGCTGTTACCGTTAATACTACTCTATACAAAGTAGTTGATGCCAACAGTTCATTTAGGGAGCTGCTGTTCTACATAGTTACTGAGAAACTTCTATGGGCAGAAACTCATCTAGCTCCTGGAGGTACAGTTGTGAATGAGACAGGCAAGATCTTTCCTCTCATGAACTTTATAGTCTAATGGTTCTCAAACCTGGCTTTTTAGAAATATGGATCCTTAGGACCCACGCTAGACTTAACTGAATCAGGAAACGTGGGATTGAGGCCAGGAATTTACATTTCCTAATGCCCCACAAGTGACTCTGATGCAGCTGAGTCCATGGCTCAGCACTTGGGAACCACTGGTGCATATTTCAGTTCTCAACTGCTTCACCTCCCATTTAGTCCACAGCCCACAGCAATGGTTGCCACTTAACTACTTCACAGAAATTGCTCTTGCTAACATCACCATGAACTCCTGAGAGACAAGTCCATTAATTATTCTAGACTTCTCTTACTTTCTCCCTATGGCATGATGTTGCTGGCCTCACCCTGCTTCTTAAAATCCCCCTGGCTTTTAACAACATTCTCTTTTTGTTCTCCTCCTACATTCACTCTGGTTGCTCCCTTTCAGTGTCCCGCTGTTGATCCTCTTCCTTTCCCACTGGATAAATGGTGGCATTGCTCAGTATTCCGGCTTCAGTCAACTCTTCTCACTCTCCAAAGTGTTCCTGGGTGATTTCCCCCATAACCCTGGTTTAAGCAGTCTATGTCAATGACTTGAAACCCTGTACACCAGACCTCATTCCCCAGGACTAGTGGTGCTCATCAGCACACAACACTCAATAGACCCAATGATGTAACCCATGTATTCATGAAGGATATTAATAAATACATCCTTACTTAGGATCCAGTGGTCCAGAGCTATTTATTAAGCTAAACAAACAATGTAATTTAACTCAAACTACGTGGTGAACTTCCTGAGAGCAAGAACTGGGTCTTTTTATTTCTGTGCCCTCACTTATTCAGGACACTTTTTTGAGAATATAACAGAATAACCAGTTGAAAAATTGACTTGTGTCAATCTCAGTACCCAAACCCATCAGAAAAAAATAGAAAAAGTCTATGTTCCTGCCCCAGGAAGTTAACCAGCCTTTTGTTTCAGAGAAGTCACCAGGTGACTGAGCTTCTCTAAAGATGAGTGCTAAACAATATTTTCGTGTTTTAAATTCTGAACCTGAAAGGGAAGAGGGGATGGAAGCTATTTATTGAAGGCTAAAGGGAAGGGAAGGACAGGGAAGAAGATAGGGTGGCACAAATGTGACATTCTTTGCACAGGTGTATGTGTGTGTGCATATGCATATTATCTCCATATGTGGAGATAATATATAGTATATGTATATATGTGTACATATATTCTATAACACATATATGAAGATCATATATATATATATATAATACAATATCTCATATGATTACTATGAAAAGTAAATGAACTAATGTAAATAAAACACTGAGCATGTACCTGGTACATAGTAATAGTGCATTCTGCTCTCTCCAAAATCCTACTTGCTTAAGCAAAGACAAAAGTACAAAGAATTCTCGTTTGAGTCAGACCCAATTGTTAAGCCTAACATTAGGCCAGAGAGTGAATAACTGCACTGTTGAAATTGTATACATAATTTGCATACATTTGTTTTTCTGATAGAAGCCATAACTTTCATGAGCTCCTCAAAGGAGTCCGTGTCTCTAAAAATTTCTACAAGGCCTAAGAATCATGTGCTAGCCAACATTTCAACAACGGTTATCATTCTTACTTATTCCTGAACATACTACTTTCCCAATCAAGATAAGTATCAGTGACTCAAAGATTCTCCTTTTAAGGAGGCTAGTGGAATCTTCATTCATTCATGCATGCATGCATTCATTTATGCAAGAGGCAGTCATTTGTACTGACTCTACATTTGACATTACTAAGCCCAGGGTACAGAGACACACAGACTGTGAGATCATTCAAAAGACAACTACCTAAGCTGTGATGAATGCTTAGGTAGTGACCCTAAAGTGACCATAAAATCTGAAAAAGGAACATCCCAGAAGCTTAGCAGCAACAGCTTCAAGATCTGCTACTGTCAACAGCAACAAAAATTGTTCTGAGGAAGGGCGATCACTCAGTAGGGCACAGAAATGTGACAGAGAATGTTTTCTCTTTAACTGGACCGAAGCTAAGGAAAGATAATCTCCCAACAGCCCCACCCGCACCCTCCCTGCCTCTTTATTTTCAGGTTTTTTGAACTGAAATTTAAAAATCTCTTGATGTTCTATAGTTTTTCTTTTAGCTTACTGTGAATTGTGGGCTCTTGGAATCTTTGAAGTGGGAAGGTCCCTAATCTACAGACACGGCATATAAATTAGGTCTAATCTTGAAAATACCCAAGAACAAGAGTCTTACTACCTTGAGAGATCCATTCTGTATTTGAGTGGGTCTAATTATTAGCTACTTCTTCCTTGTTTTGAGCCAAAATTTGCTCTAATTTTCACCTTAAAGCCCTAATTCCATCTTCTGGGACAATACATGTCTTCTACATCAATATTTTAAATTAATAGGTCATAAAATAAATTTTAGAATTACATCCAGCATTATATTTAATGCAACTGAATAGGATAGGATAGGATAGGATAGAATAATAGAAGAGTAGAATAGAAAATATTAGAGTTACAGCACGTGAGAGAGACAGGTTTTTTTTTCAAGGTTTTGTTTCAGTTGTTATAGATTTATGTAAATGTGCGCTAGGTTTGATATAAAATGTCTTTCTTGCTATGGGTTGCCACTGAAAAGTTTGAAAAACACCAATTCCTTCAGATAGGTTACGACATCTGTGTCATGGACTCCTATGTCTTCTGTTCTCCAGATTCAATATCCCAGTGTTCTTCGGTACTTGCCCATTTGTTTCTAGTCCATTTCCTACTTTGGTCTCTCTTCTCTGACTAGGCTCTCTCTTGAATGTTCCTCTTGAAATGGAAGGCACAGAACCTCCCAGCTAGGACAGGACTGGGGGACCAGGGTACAATACACACGTTGGGGCAGGAAGACAGGCAGGAGTTCTCCCTGCTTCAGTGTTTGCTAAGTCCTCAGATGCCTTCAGCAGTGGAGCACCAAGGTCATTGACCCTATCACCAGAAAGCTTCCAAGAAGGTGTTTGTGGGAGACGTGGATTCAAAAATACATAGTGCACAGCTGCTCTACCAGGTTTCAGGGTTGTACCAAGAGAGAAAGAAGACCACCATCCTGTGCACTCCAGGTCCACACACAATTATTATCTCACTGAATCTGTGAGTTATGCAGTATCATTTTCACCTCATTTTACAATAAGAAAACTGAGGTTCGGAGAAAAGATAAGAAACTTCTTGATGTATTTTAGGACTGTCATAAAACTTGCAATAAATGGTCATCAGACAACCTGCAATGTGCTATAGGTGACAATGGTGGTAGCTCTCACTTAAATAGCACTTCGTTGTTTCAAGACAGTCTCATATCCTTTATTCCAATCATCCAGGGGTATGTGCAGGGTCCATGATAGGGTTCCTATCTTCCAGATGAGAACATGGGTCCAGGGAGATTATGTTACTTGTCCAAGACCACACAGCTAGAAGGTAGTACAGCTACCTCTAACTTGGGTCGCAACTCAAAATCCAATGCTATTTTCGTGGGCCTCTCTGCCTAATGCTGACAGTTTTACCCAGACCTACTGAAGCAAACTACTCTTTATCTTCCCTGGTCTGGAAATTTACAAAGAGATTCTAGGATGCTAATGCTCTATCCAGCTATCCTGTTATGACCAAGATGGCATTAGCCTTTGTGACTCTAGAATAAGATGGATTCTTCCCGTAAATGGCCAACAAGTTGGGGCCAAGTTGTAAACATTATTTACATCAACCTCAGACAGCAGCTGAATCTGTAGTTGGGGTGCCAGGGAATATATGAGAAAATCAGGCAGCCTTAATCTCTGCAGCATGTGTGAGGAAATAAAGACCACCTTTACTGATGGTTGGCTTGATACGTCTGAAGAGGATTAAGTCTGGCTGCAACAGAAATGGCTGGGAAGCCAAAGTGAAGAGAACTCGATGAGGTATGGCCTTCAAAGTTTAAACTTCTAATCTCCAGGGACCAGAGTGACTTCGTAAGGAATTCAAGAAGAACGCAATTCGCTCAACATATAATAAGATCCTGAAATCCTAAGAATGTTTTCCTGAGGCCAGAAAAAGGAAAGAAGTGTACTGGTGCCCACTGTGGGATGACTGAAGTCTCAGGCAGACTGTGGCAGTGCTGCTTTGATAACTCAGTGCTACAGAGGTATTGCAGGGTTGATGACATTTGCAGGTGTTGACACCTACCCAAACTCATCTTCTAGCTTAATAGATAGAAGCAAGCAGCTAAACATATCCATGCATTCATCCAAACTAGCAGACTGGCAAAGTCAGGCCCAGCAATAAATGGAGTTTAATTTCTGGAATTTAACTTTAAATACCGTCACTGGCTTTTTTAGGTGATTCTCTGACCCCCCCAATCCCTGCCCACTGTTTTTCTTCCTTTAGGGGTTTGTCTTTTGATAATAAGCTCCACTTGCATTTGCAAAATATAAAAAGTGAACTTCCAGATGGACTTCTTAAAGTGCAATCCAAACATGAGGGAAACAAGAAATCCAAAAGTCAAAGGCGAGTGGGAGGTTTTCTTCTCCTCCAAATCTCTGGGGAGTCCGATTCATTCAGCATGTTCACATTCTGGTTTAATTTCCATTTTCTATAATAAGAGATGAAGATGTAATATGTCAATGTTGATGTATCAGAGAGATGATGAATTCCAGGCTAAAACACGGCGACATCTGCTTGGAAACGAGATGGAAGAAATTAAGATGCTTACCATGATTATTTTCCTCCCGAGCAAATTTATAGTATCTTTGGTCTCAAGGGCAGAAATTCCAGACAGATTAGCTTTTCATCTCCTAGGTAACTCTCTGAACTGCATAGCTATAGAAATTCTTTGCTTTAACATTGGGTGTCCTTATTAGGGAAATATCTTAAATTCTGTGCCAACAAAGAAACTCATTGACTACTAAGCAATAATCATGAAAAAATTTATGACACGGATTACAAACAGGTGCTCCAAATAGGACAAAAGCTGGGGTTATTCACCACTTGGACTAACTGGAAAACATTATTTACATCTAGCACAGTACATTTTATGCTTTTAGTAAATATTTTTTCTGGGCTATGTGTCCTCATATTCTAGGGAGGGTAAGTTTGCTTAAGTACCAGAGGGAATTGGCGAATGTAAATAGAGCTATATAATAATAATAGGTGCTAGAGCACTAGAATTGCCTATACTGTACTCATTCATAAATTAATCAACAAAAATGTATCCAGTCTCTACTACATGCCTGTGTCCAGCTCTGGAGATGCAAAGATAAATACAATATGACCTCTGCTTAGTTCAAAATTTGCTTTTTTTACAAACATCTTAGGAAGCTGTGCAGGCATAAGCATGTCCATTTCATAGATGAGGAAGCTGAGGCTGGGTGAGGTCACATTCCAGGAAGTACCAAAGTCAAGACTGGTACCCCAACCTTCTTTCTTCAAGTCCAGTGCTCTGCCCACTCCCTCACACACTGGCATGATTGAGATGAGACCCAAAGGGGGTTTGGATGACCCAAGGGCAACCATTGAGGGCAACCTCAGTGCCTGAGGACATCAAAACTGGCTTTTGACCCAGTATTAACATCCCAATGCATTCCATTTTCATTTTTTATCCAGATGTTTAGCACTGTGTGGACACACCTATGGTTTCAATCATGACTAAGCGATACTTTGCAGGAATTACGAAATGCTCATTGAAAAACTGTTCTTTTCTAATTGCATTTTGAAATGATCCAGTGGGGGAAAGTGTTTGGCCCTTTTTGAAGCGGTTTCTCTCAGAATTTAAGCAACAGGAGTTGTAAAATATTCCCCAAAATATTGCTTGGCATGACAACCTCTTTCAACACAAATGAGCCATTGATAAAAAGGAATTTGTTAAGAGAGACAGGAGTTGGGGTGAAGCTCATTAGTCACTTGGTTGCCAGGGAAGCGAAGCTGCCAGAGAAGCCTGGATTGAAGATGAACACGGGGGGTGGGGTCCTGAGTACGCGGGTCATTTGCAGTCAGTAGGGGGCAAAGAGGACATTTTATACCCTTATTAGGTATGATTGATTTGGTTTTTTTATACTGGCGGAATCAATATGACTACTCCAAAATAACCATGATGAAATGGAAACAACACAATAAAATGGAAATGATTTGGGGTCAGAAAAACCTAAATTGGAGGATTCTCTTACCTGTTAGTTGTGTGACTTTGGGCAAATCTTTGAACTTCTCTGAACTTCCATTTCCTCATCTCCAAAATGAAGATAATCAATCCTATCTCATAGGATGATGAAGGATTTGAAAGCACTTTTTAAATTATAAAACAGTATGTGAATCCAAGTTTTCCTTTTTTATTTACAAAAAAAATTCAAATCCAAATACAGTGTTGAACATCTCTCTGTGCTCAAATATTATTCATCACCAATGCACTCTAACTTCCAGCTGCCCCAGCCTTGGTCACACTCGTGCTGCATCTGTCCTAATAATGTACATTCAGAGTGCCTTCTGTGGGTGTTTCCCAAGGCTTCAGTTCTGTGATCACAGGCCTGAGAATGTTTGCTGCATCTCTGATTTGAGAGAGCAAGCCCTTCGATTAGTTTTCTAAGCACCATTATACAAAAGGCCACACAGAGACTACATTCAGATGTCTGACGGCCATCTTGAGCTTGACTCTTGATTTCTAACCTCTCCAGCCTGTTCCTTCACTAGTTCCTCGCACCTTAGCAGACAGCAACTCCATTCACTTTTCCCCATCAATATCCAATCCATCCCCCAGTCCTGTCATTTCTGTCTTGAAATACATCACTCATACAAGCTCTTCTTGCCTCCTTCACCAGGGCCACCCTACTCCACCCCACAAGTACCCTTGTCTGGAATACTGCCAGTCTTCACTGGTCTTTTCCACCCTTACCCCTTTACAGTCTATTATTCCTGCAGCAACCAGAGTGACCCTTTAAAGATATAAGTGAGGCCAATCACAGAGACCCTTTCCTAGCTCATTAAGAATAAGGGCCAAAGTCTTAACCACGGTCTACAAGACCCCAGCTGAGCTGATCTGGCTTCCCACTACCTCTCAACTTCATTTCCTTCCATCTGCTCACTTCATCCAGCCACTTTGGTGCTCTAGTCCACCAATACCCTCTTGTTTCGGGAAAAATTTGTGCTTGTCATTCCCCTTGCATGGATCATTTTTATCCCAGATGCTCACGTTTCATTTTTTTCACTTTACCCAAGATTCTGCAACAAACATCATTTCCTTGGAGAAATAATCTCCTGACCTCTTCTGCTGCTTACTGTTCTTCTTAGCACTGACTTATATTATGTTATATTATACCATATTATATTATGCCACACCATACTGTATTATATTATTGTTTATTGTTTGTCTCCCTACTGGAATATAAGCCCCACAGGGGCAGGTATTTGGTCTTTTTCATTTGTTGCCATATCACCAGCATTTAGATTAAATCAGTACACTGTAGATGCTTTCAGAGGCTGTGTGACACATCCTTGAAACCATCAGGAGACCAGAGCTGCCTTTCAATTGCGGGCATACTTAATCCAGCTTGGTCGATGGTATAATCAACAGTTTAGAGAGAACCATGTATCAACCAAAAGGTATTCTGCATGGAGCTGAGGAATAAGGAGTGACTGAAGAGTGCGAAAGTCCTAGCTCACAGGAGTTAAGTAACTTGCCCAAACTTACAGATAAAATACAGAAAAACTAATATTTGAACTGAAGGGGCTGAGAACATGCCACCCCAAAATATGCCACTTTGGCATACTGATTATTCTGAGCTGAAGGCACATGCAGGAGGGGTTCTCTGACCTCCCCCTTTTGACCTAAAAACAGGTTATAAAATTTCCTGT
The DNA here is from genome assembly GCF_009873245.2 of Balaenoptera musculus. NCBI lineage: Eukaryota > Metazoa > Chordata > Mammalia > Artiodactyla > Balaenopteridae > Balaenoptera > Balaenoptera musculus. Next base: position 83,924,298 of record NC_045790.1, read on the forward strand.
AAGCAAGGTGACCTCCCTGCACCAGGAAGAGAACATTCTTATCACCAGATGAGTTGACACCAAAATGGATCTGTACAAACAAACCTACTAAAATAATCCTTATATTCCATTAGTTTCCCCAATATATTTCCTAGTCACTTTTCCACAACTCACTGGCCCTAGAAGCTTAAATGCCTTTTCCTTTGTCTTGTCACTTTTCCACAGATTATCATTCCTTGTTTAAAAGGGTATATAAGCTCTTGGTTCTAAGAGCTTCTTAGGGTCTTCATTTTTCTTATGGAGGCTCCCATGTACATGTAAAAATATTAAATAAAATTTGTATGCTTTTCTCCTGTTAACCTGTCTTATGACAGTTTAATTCTCAGGTCCAGCCACAAAACCTAAGAGGATAAAGGAGAAGTTTTCCCTCTCCTATAGTACAACACTATAGACAATGCTACCTCCCTAATGCATTTAAACTGAATTGAACGTTCCTGCAGTAGCCCCCAGATGTAGGTGAGTTGGACCTCTGAGTTAGTTCCTGCAGTATGAAAAGACACCATAGAATTTCTAGAGCTGATAAGCAGAGACACTGAGCCTGGACAACGATGACCACTCCAGGGACCTCTGGTGGCTGCTACCTCTGACACCCAGGAAGCTGTGAGAAGTGTAGCCTCCTCTCAGGCCCTAGGAGGGTCTCCAAAAAGAAGAGTCCAGCCTATTGGTCCAGCCTGAGCAGGTATCATGGAATTCACCCAGAGAAAAGGTGAACTTTAGCTTGATTAATCATTGTGAAATTCTGGTGTTTGGTTCCTAGGGACTGCTTCTTTCCTCTAATTCTCTTGAAATCTCTCAGCTATGAAAGCTGGTCACCAGGAAAAGGTTTGTAAATATCCCTCAAGGGGGCTGTCCTCTGGGCTAGAGACAACGTCCTGACTCCAGAGGCTTACCAGGTCCTCTGAAGTTGGCAGAGGAGATGGGTCAATGTTTGTCCACATATCTAAGGAAGGAGATGTTTTCATGCAGGCACCACTAAACCTTGATAAAGGCACTTCTCGCCTGTCTTGTGAGAGGCTGGGTCCTGTCCCTTCTGTAGCTCCCAAATCCTAGCGCACTCTGATGTGAACTGTCTTCACCAACGACAGAATAAGTGAAAATCCTCATCAAGACATTTTGATCTCATACAAATATCAGTTCTTATGATCTCCAAAACTCTCTCACTGTGTTTTGCACAGGCATTACCTATAACCAACGATATTCTTCTCTCCAGAGCATGCTGAGAGAGAAAGCTATTTTACTGAAGATTGTTTCTTTGACATTCACGCTCCAACAAGGATAGTCTCTTCTGGGCCTAATTTGACTTCTTTATGTGCCAAGAGGAAACTTTCTATCTGAAGGGCAGGCATACAGATAACTGAAGAGCCTTTAGGAGGTACTTTATAATTTCCTTGAATTTCCTAGAATGTTTGGAGAATAATGTGTATTGATTAGCTGTCTCTTTCAAAATGCTTAAACTTCTCCTATCCTTTCATTTTTTTTAAGGGAATTAACAGTGAAGAGAAAAAATAAGAATATACTGACTCACTCATCCATAAATTTCCATGAAATGTAACAGAGTCCATGCAAGGACAGTGGAAGCCAAGCAGCTATTCCTGATGAATTTGGAATTGAGGTCATGGAGATAAGAGAGATGGCAGTGATTCCTTGAGACCATGTTATAATCTGAATCTGACACTAGGATGGCTAGCGTGGTGACTGCACGGCAACTTCAGGAGGCAAGAGTTGAGATCAGGGGCACGTAACCTTCAGCTGCCCGGCACAAAGGGAAGTGGAGTTCTGAGCATACCACAGACCTAGTCCGTGTCATTTAACATGCAGAGCGTGACACTCCTAGGGCAATGTTCTCATAGAGAATTCTGCTTCCAACCAATGAACTGGCACAAAACAAAAAAATTAAAGCTATGACCAATGATGTCACATAATAGCAAATCAAGCAAGTCAGAAGGTTTTTTGTTTTTTTACTATAGTGCCCTATGTGCAGGGCTTCTGAATTTTTTTTTCCTCCAGCCTAGACCTTACCTGGTCACTCCAGGGGATCGACATTTTAGCATAGCGAAGACTACACATTCATGACACATTAATGAGCCATGGCTGAAGTTTTGCTAATGGAAAGAGCACTAGATTTAGAGATAGGAGACCTGGGCTGTATTCCTGATTATTGCTACTAGCTGCATAACTTTGCACAAATCACCTAATTTTCTTAGTCCTGTTGCTACATCTATAGAATGCAAAACCTGGAAAATATAAAGGACTAATCTTATGAAGTAGGCATTATCATCTCCATGTTACAGGTGAGGAAACTGTGGCCACGCAGTTAATAAGGAAAAGAACCAAGGAAACGTAAGATTTTTCAGATTACGTTTCTAGTGTCTGTCTACACCATGATTTCCTGAGCTGGCCTTGACCAAGAAGGAAAAGGAGTGATCAGGAGTGGACTTCACAGCATGAGAAGCCTAGGAAGGGGTGTTGACAGAGAGGGGAAAGAATGGCAGCGAAGCTATTGCTTATCCACCCAACACTCAAGTCCACTCATGCTCTTACCCCTTGGATACACCCTCTGGCTTCTAAGGTGAGGAAAAGGCCAGTCCCTAAATCTCTGAGGACCAATGCAAGTGGACGTGCCTCACAAGTAGAAACAAAGGCCTGGAGTCCATTCAAGGGACTAGAGCCTTTGATTTTATGTTAAATGCATTTTATATTTAATGTACTGTGAGTTAACTAATTAATTAATGCACAGAGCATTAAGAGTCTCACCTTAAACTTCACTGAGCCCAGTTTTGAGTGTGAGGTAGCAAAAAATAACAGCTCCTGAAACCATTTTCTCTTTTTTTCAAGGTGTCCTTTAGGGAAGTTGGAGTTACAACAAAGGGAGTAAAACAGTTTGCTTTGGTCTTCTTTCCAGCTTTCCTGTAACTTCTGGGTCCACCCTCAGTGCCAGCAACAGCCCCACCTCCTTTCCTCTGACAAGTCTCAGTCACAGCCTCATCTCCTAAGGGAGGCCTTCGCTGGTTGCCCCCAGAGTCAGGGGACCTCTTCAGTGTTCCCACCCAAAGCACCAGGAATCTCTCCTCTACAGCATATCTCAACGCTTCTACTTGTTCCATTAAATTTTGGTAATTATTGGTTGAGTGTCTGTCTTCCTGAGAGACTCTGAACTTCTTGAGGACAGTGACCATATCTGTTTTGTTCACTCCTGAGTCCACAGAGCCAAGGGCAGTGCCTGGCACACAGCAGTAGGTGTTGGCTGAACCGCGCCCTGTTCATTAGTTTCTCCTTCCACCCCAAGGTCTGAATCACTTACCACCAAGAGCTATTCACAGAGCATGCATGACGTGTGGCTTCGTGTTGGGTGACGTGGAGCCCAGGAACTCATGTCCACTCCCGGAGTGAGCTGGCGCTGAGCCAAGAGGCAGCCACCATTGCGGCATCTTGGGAACAACACTGCATTTGTAGTCAGGACACCCTGCTTCACACTTGTTTCCCCATCTGTAAAATAGGAATACAAACACCTAACACACCTACCTCACAAAGTTGTTCTGAAGATCACATGAGAAAAATAAATGAGAGAAATTTCTATATCATGCAGCATCTTACCGTGAATGCCCAATTTTTACAAGTGGCATGAGAGGAAGGTGACTTCTCTTAACCCCCACAGCAGAGGTCTCTTGTGGCTCTCTTTATCACTTCCTCCTCTCCAAGCCCCTCACAGGTGTGTGTTCCCAGAGCTCTCATGGCCTAACCCCTTATTTTACAGATGAGGAAACTGCAACCCAGACAGAGGAAGAAGTGACCTGCCCAAAATCTGACATGGAGTCAGAGGCAGAGCCAGGACTAGACCCTGGGCATCTGTGTCCTTTCCACCCATCCACCTTGGGCTGCCTCCTTCCCATGTCTCCTTGAGTCAATTTCCATACCCCTGGATGGCTCCTTCTGCCCCTTTTGAAACCATTCCTACCCTCACTACACAGACTACAGATACACAAAGGTGCCACCTCAACTGTTTGTTAAACATGAGTTTAGTTGGGATGTATAGCTGTTAGAGGCCCCTAAATATTTTTGCCTAGGCCAGCTTGATCCTTAATACCCTTTCCATTTTCAATTCACTGATTATTTTAATGAGGCACCTTACCAGCATCCCCTCTTACTCTCTCCTGGCAAAAATACACACATTTTTCCTCTATAGAAGAAAATTCTAGATTCACTGTTACCTGATCATTTCATGCCTGGGGAGAGGAGTCTAGCAGATCAAAGCCCAAGTCTGTGGAGCTGAGGTAGGGACAGGGAGAGGGGGATCACGAAGGAGGAAGGGTAAACAGTGCAATAACACCAACCGAAGTAATGGCACCCATTCATTGCACTTTCTATAGCAGGGCTGTGCTAAGCTCTTAGCCTGTGCTATTTTTGTTCTAAAAACAGACAGTAACGGGGTATACTATGTTGAATACTGCCCCCCTTAAATTCATGTCCACTTGGAACCTCGGAATGTGACCTTATTTGGAAATAGGGTCCTTAGAGATGTAATTAGCTAAGATGAGATCATACTGTAAAAGAAGAGAAAACAGAGACACAGACACACAGGAAGAACAGCATATGACTACAGAGGCAGAGATTGGAGCGATGCATCTACAAGCCAAGGAATGCCAAAGATTTCTGGCACCTACCAGAAGCTAGGAAGAAGCAAGGGAGAATAGTTCTCAAGAGCCTTTGGAGAGAATAAGGGCTTGCTGACACCTTGGTTTTTGTATTGCTAGCCTCCCAAACTGAGAGAGAATAAATTGCCGTTGTTTTAAACCATCTACTTTGTGGTAGCTTGTTACAGAAGCAATAGAAAACGAACAGAGGAAGTATTAAAACTCCCACAACCTAGATAAAGTTAGAAAGTGTTTCAAATCCAGCATCTTTGAACTTGATAACAACAATAGAAGGAAGGTGGGGGATTCCTGTGATTAGTCTCCATTTTATGGATTAGGCAACTGAGGCCAGAGATGTAAGACAAAATGCCACAGTCACATAAGAGTGAGCATTACAGCTGAGACATCCATTTCAAGTCAGACCCAGAGAGATGCTGCCCCAAAACACAAATACCCTTCCCATTGCCCATCGTTTGCTCCCTCCTCCGAACAGAGGGGGAAGATCATATCTCTTTCCCAGCATCATCTGGGGCAGGGCACACTTCACAAAAGCATGAGCTCTCAGGCTCCTCCAGCCCCTCAGCCAGGCCTGTTTCTGGGTGTCAGGCCAACCCTTCTTAGATCTAACTTCCTAATTCTGACTTGCAGGGACCAAAAGAGAATCCAAAAAACTCACAGATCTTTGGTAAACTAGGAACATAGACTTGATCTAATAAGACAACATTGGACTACATTTGAAAAAAGTAGAGCGCAGTCAGCTTGTTATTTGGCCTTGAATGTGAAAACACTTCAACAAAAGTGGTTTCTCCTTATCATTAATTCTCCTAAAGAGAAATTTACCTAAAAGTCATCTCCCTTAAAGTGTTTTGAAAATTAGATGAGATTAAAACGAAGATGTTAAAATGAAATTAAGCCATTGTTTTAGGAGGCAAGATTTTAGCTAACTGACCTGGAGCCTTGAATGTCAAGCTGAAGAGTTCTAACTATTCTAGAAGCTACAGGAAAGATCATCAAAGGGCTGTGAGTCAGGAGTGATGTGCGCTCTGGAAAGGCTAACTTGGCAGCCATGAGAAGGATGGATTAGAGAAGAGACTGGAAGACAATTTGAGGAGGTTGTGGTAAAGGTCCAAAGGAGAGAGCTGAAGCCAGGACTGAAGCGGGAGGGGATGAATGAAAGGGCAGATCAAAGACATGTGGCAGATGTACAATGGCATTTACTCAGGGCTGATTGTGGGGAATCAAATGGGATAAAGCCTGGATTTTAACAGTCAATGAAAGTGAAAGGAGGAGAAGGAGCAAAGGTAGGCAGAAAGATGAGTCTGGTTTTGTCAACAAGGAGGCTGATGTGACCACGGGAACCCTGGCCAGTTACTTGAATCGTGGTCTTCCCATTTCTAGACTTTGTTTTAGTGACAGAAATATAAACTCCCATCTTATTTAAGTCATTGATATTTTGGGGTTTCTGTCTCTTGCAGTCAAATATAAGCCTAATACCAATATTGGGGCTCTTTCCCCACAACTACAATCTCCTTTGAAAAGATAACACTTCATCCCCAGAATGTTCATAGTTTTAAAAGAAGCTTCTTCTCCCTCTCAGAGTTCTCATATTCAACCTATCTTCAAAGCTTACAGTTTCTCCTTTGAAGATAACTTCTAGATCTGCCTTTCTAGTCTAGCATTCTTGAGGATGCTCTTGTCTATGTGACCACTCACCTGGTGCAGCATCCTCCTCTCCATCCCACCAGTGCAGACACTGCTAATGGCCTGTCGCATACTGCCCTGATTGACAGCCCTACAACCTGCCCCAACAATTCCGAATGCCCCACCTGACTTTCAAGATCCTGCCAAATCTGGCTTTGACTGATCTGACATTATTTCCCACCTTTTACCAAGATGAATTTTAGTTCTCATCAGGCCAGTCTTCCTTCCAAAATACTACACCCATTCTGAGCTCCACAATTCACTCTACTTATTCTACATGGAATAGCTTCTCACACTTCACTTGGCTACAGTGTGCATTTAGCTATCTCCATCTTTCAAGGACTTGAGCAAATTAGCCACCAGTTAGGAGCAGGTATGACTTGAACCAGGACAAAAATCCAGTAAGGCTACAGGCAAGCTCCCAGCCAGAGATCATAAGCAACTTGAAAGCAGAGATCCCGTCCAGTACCTCCTCAACATCAACCCCTTCCTGTAGTTCTGAGAAAAGTGGTCAGTACTGAATCTGGAGAGATTCTCCAAATGTGGGAAGAAAAATAATGCAAAATGAAAGTGAAATCATTTAAAGATTTAGAGACAGATAACTAAAACTATGTGATAGGCTCCCCCACATAAATATAATTGGATATAAAAACTAGAATCTACAACCTCATACCCTTTAGGATGGTTACCATCAAAAAATAGAAAATTACAAGTGTTGATGAGGATGTGGAGAAATTGGAGCCCTTGGGCACTGTTGGGAATGTAAAATGGTGCAGCCGCTGTGGAAAACAACGTGGCAGTTCCTCAAAAAATTAAAAATAGAATTACCATATGATCCAGCAATTCCACTTCTGGGTATATTTTCAAAAGAACTGAAATCAGGGTTTTGAACAGATATTTATACACCCGTGTTCATAGTAGCATTTATACACAACAGCCAAAAGTTGGAAGTGTCCATTGATGGATGAATAGCTAAACAAAATGTGGAATATACATACAATGGAGTATTATTCAGTCTTAAAAAGGAAGGATATTCTGACACATGATACAACACGGATGAACCTTGAGGACATTAGGCTAAGTGAAATAAATCAGTCACAAAAAGACAAATAGTGTAATCCACTTATATTAAGTACCTTGAATGGGCAAATTAACAGAGACAGAAAATAGAATGGTGGTTGCTAGGGGCTAGGCGGGGGAATGAGCAATTATCATTTAGTGGGTTCAGAGCTTCTGTTTGGGAAGATTAAAAGAGTTCTGGAGATTAGCTGCATAACAATGTGAATGTACTTAACACTACTAAACTGTACACTTAAAAATGGTTAAGATGGTAAATTTTATGTTGTGTACTTTACATCAATTAGAAATAAATGTGTTTTTTAAAAATTAGAATTTACAGTATTTGGTGTTCAATTCTGGAAACACATGTGAATCACGTGCGGAATTGTTAAAACAAGACATTGATTTTTCCCTCCCCCTCCCTTTCTCCTCCCCTAGAGATAGTTATCTAATCAGTTTGAAGTAGAGTCTTGGATGATTCTAATGTGTACCTACAGGAATCACTAGCACAGGAATTAGGAAAAAAATGTCAGTGATCTCACACATACTTTATAGACATGGAGTCTTAGAAGAAATGTGTGAGAGCAACAAGAAAGAGCTTAGACTTCAGTTTAACATACCTGAGGTTGATTCCCACCCTATTACTTCCTAGCTTTGTGACACTGGGCACCTTATGCTTCAGTGCCTGGCAAAGTACTCAGTGTCTAGCCTGATGCCTGGCACACAGGAAGCTATCAATAAATACTAGATTAAAAAATAACACATCTCTCTGGGGGCATAATGACTATATTGTTACATTAGTCTGAGAATTAGCTACTAGAAACAATAAAGGTAAAGTCCCAGAATAGCACATGGCACACAGTAGGCATGCAATAAATGACAGATATTATTACAACTATTATGGAAAGACCTTCAGAGATCATTTAATGCAACCTTCTCATTTAGCAGATGAAAACACTGGGGACCAGTTAAGAGAAAGGATTCTTTACCCACGGTTCATTTTATTATATAATAGGCTTCCACGATTTAAACTTCTGTTCTGTGATGTTGCCTACACTAAGATTCCAAAAATCAACGTTGCTGTTCAAACCATCACTTATGACAAGAATTGGGATGTGTTCAGATAAGCCTGTAGGTGCCTTGCTCAGCAATGTTACACGGGCAGAATGTATCTCTTTATGACTATCTGTGGAACATCAAATCTGAGACTTGAGACTCTACAGGTCTGAGTCACTATGTATCAAAGGCAATTTCCCTGGGTTCCCTGGGGAGTAAATCACTCCTTGCTGGTTTTCAAGGGTTTTCTCTAAAATGAGGCTTCAAAGCTTCCAAACTGTCAAGACTTCAGTGACCTACCAACCAACCGTGGTGCCCCATGGCTCTCAGTTATTCACTGACAGCCCCTACAGAGTGTGGTCAGAGGGAGGTACTCAGACCACCTCTGGGGCCCGTTAAAAATGAAGATTCCAAGACCCGAGGGTGCAATCCTGCAGCCTCCACTTTGCCAGACTCCCAGGTGACTCTTATGCATGTTAAAGTTGAGAATCATTGTCATTCCAGGAACCATCTGGCAGTTCATTCATTCCAGTGCTCAATATTTTACTGAGCAGGTACTCCATGCAGGCCCTGTCTTTGGCACTATAGACAAAGTCAAAGAAGACATTGTTCTTATCCTCAAAGAACTCAGAATCTGCTAGAGGACAGACAAACTACAGTTGATATAGTACACTGTGGTCATTCAATCATTTCATTTCATCATTCACCAAATAAATATCAAGAGCCCACCATATTCTAGGCATAGATTCACATATAGAAAGGCTGTATGGTATAGTGGTTAAGCCATGGACATGGCACCTGCACTGCCTAGCTCTTATACTCACTATCAGCATGACCTTGGGCAAGTGACTTAACCTTTGTATGTCTCAGTTTCCTTATCTGTAAAATGGATACAATAATGACACTTCTCTCACAGGATGACTGTGATGATCCAATGAGTTAATAGATGTAAAGCCTGGAATAGTCTCCTGGCACATAGTAAGTGCTGAGTAGATTTCTATAGGAATCTAAGCTTCATGAAGGCCAGGATCTTTGTCCCTTTTATCCCTAACACGTAGAGTGATACCCGCCACATAGTAGGCAATTACTAAATAATTGTTGAATGGATAAACAAATTTCTGTGGGAGATTGCCATCAACGTGGCAAACTGAGCTGTAATTAACTGATTCTTCTCCTCACTTTCAACACATATATGTTGAGAAATATAAATAAACATTTAAAAATACATATATCGTCTCAAAATAAAGATGACTCCCCAGATACTGAATAATCAAGGAAAGAAATCTCAAGTATAAGTGTAAGCAGAAGCTGGCACATTAGAAGTCTCAAAAATTGCCAATTCTAATGATGGTGGTGGTGATGATGGTGATGATGTTGATGCGGCTGCCTGAAGATGACAGCTGGATGAAGATAAGTCTTGAGAAGAATTATGGGGCACAATCTTCCTAGACCAACTACGTGGGAAGTCATTCTTCTCCCTGCTTTTGCCTGTGATAAACATCACCCACATATTTACCAAATAGACTTCAACTTCCATGAACGTGGAGCTACCTAGCTCATCTCTATCTCAGCTGTTCATCACATGATCACTGGATTTCATACACTGAACTAGTCTTAGAAATTTCCCTGAGACACTTATTCCTGGTCCTGGGTCATCCATACACAAAGTTGTAAACTCACAGACTCTAATGTTTAGAAGAGACATAACATGTCACGAAGTTCAAACTCTCAGCCAGTGTTTCACTTCACTGCTCACCACAGCTGCTAAGGTTGCTCAGCCTACTGATCATCTCTAAGGAAAGGATTCAAACTTTCATGAGTTTGTTAGAAGAGATTAACATTGAGACTTCTTACAGCCTGCTATAACCTGTTCTAGCTCTAGCTGCTTGGGATACCAATCTATAAGGGATGATAAAACATTAGAAAAATAGTGATATGGCACATGCAAACTCAGGTTTCTAAATGAATCCTTTAAATAACTGGCAAAATGTAAGTTGGACCCGCTGAAAACGTTAACACATTGGAATAGAAATTTAAAAAGTGTTCTCAACTGGCGTTAACCAATCCAAGGTGAGTATTTTCATTTTTTGCATGTGCAAAAAGTATACGGTGAAACTACTGGATACAGCACCAACTCTGAGACCAGCCAGCTAAAACCAAATAGTACATAGTACAGTGCCGTTCACTGGGAATGAGTGATTCATTTTATTATTTAAAATGTAAACACTTGGCCTTTCTCACCTTCTGAGATGGCCCACACTCCATCTGTGGAGTGTGTTTCTCTCTAAATAAACCTACTTCTTACCTATCACTTTGCCTCTCACTGAATTCTTTCTACGATGAGACATCAAGAATCTGAGCTTCATTAAGTCCTGAAACCAGGTGTGTGATCTCAGTTGGAAGACTGTGGGTTTTGGCCGGGTCTGAGTCCCAACAGCATGGGTTCGAGTCCCAGTCTGGGTTTTGGCCGGGTTCGAGTACCAGCAGTGTGGGTTTGAATCCCAGTGTGGGTTTTGGCCGGGTCTGAGTCCCGGCCGCGTGGGTTCAAGTCTCAATCTGAGGTGCACGGTTTCAGCTGGTGACCACGAAGGGACAGCAATAAGGTAAGAAAATGTTTGAGAGTTAGGTCTTGGTCCTACAGAGGCCCATGGGACGCCGCAAACCAGGCACACTGGGGAGGATGCTCTGCTGCTGTTTGCTCATTTTTGACTGGCGGGTCAACCCCGTGTACTTATGCACATCCAACCGCAGGTCCAGGACAGAACTGTTAATCTCTATACTCTTCTCCTTGACTCTGAGGCTTTTCTCCTACATTCTTGCATTCTTATTCATTCCTGCTCTATTTCTTTCTTTCTTCTGTTAACCCCAGAAGACCTGTGTGACCACCAAGGTGTACTTTTTATTGCTTTTACTCCCCTCCCTCTGACCCCTACAAATGCTGACCCTTTATCCCCAACTTATAGCTAGACCAACTCCTGCTCATCGTCAACACTGTTGGGGATGTCTTCTGTGACATTTTTTTGCGACTTTTTGGGAACTAACACCTGGCTGGGAGACTACCTTGGAAGGGATAGCATCTAAAATCATAAGTGCAAATCTTTTGACCAAATTGCGCAGTGGATTCTGACTTAAGAGTGGAATTTTGGATAGCCCGGGAGTTAGAGACGTCACCTCAGGCTTGTAGGAAGTGGGTCAGGCTGCATCAATCCCAACCAATACCCCTCTGGGCTATATACTCTGGGACTGGGAAAGATGTGGACAACAGGAATTAAAAGGAAAAAACTTATTAGGTCATGTAATCAGGTTTGGCCACAATATGAATTAGGAAATTTAAAATGGAGTGAAGTACCCTATATTCAAATTTTCATGGCCTTGTATCTAGTCAGTGGAATCCAAAAGGAATTTAAGGTGTGTATAGCTCAGAGGGATAACTCTAGGAAGGACACAGAGGACATTTTAACTGACCCACCCTACAGGGCCATGGATCCTGAACGTGGATCCCTCCTCCCCTGAGGTACAGGTCCTTTTGACTATGCATTTCATAGCTCAGTCTGCCCCAGACATCAGGCGTGAAATTCAGAAAGCAACTGCTGGTCTTCAGACTCCAGTGATTGTTTTGTTCCAATTGGCTTATTTGGTTTTCAGTAATAGGGATATGGCCAAAAAGACTGAACGCACCCAGAGAAATATGAAAAAGGCCCAAATGATTGCAGTGGCTTTGTCCACTCAGAGACCACTAAAGGGGAAGCCGGCTTTTCTGGACCAATCTGGCCCTGGCAGATCACAAGGCCCATGGGTACCCATACAAGGCCAGGATACCCTGTGTGGACAAAAAGGGCACTGGAGTGAGGATTGTGATTGATGTGCCCTTTGCATACAGCCAGGGCATTGGAAGAGGGAATGCCCCAGATGCCAGAGAGCGAAGGGGGCCCCTCGGCTATTGATGGCTTTGCAATCAGAAGACTGAAGGGGCCCAAAGCCGAAAGTGGCTCTGCCTAGACATACCAACTACATAACTAATGTTGAGCCTTGGGTGGTCATTGATGTGGCGGGCCACTTGATAGAATTTCTTATAGACACTGGTGCAACCTTCTCGGTCTTAACCCAAAGGATTGGAAACCTTAGCAATCATAAGGAATTTGTAATTGGGTTGTCAGAGAAGAGACACAGGCACACTTTCCTGGAACCCCTTTTGTGCAAGAACAATGGCCAGCTGTTTTTACATTCCTTTCTGTTTGTGCCTGACTGTCCCATCCCTTTAGTGGTAAGTGATTTATTAACTATGTTAGGGGCCACTCTGTTTCTTGAGGGGCAAGGGAACCACCCTCATCACCAAGTGGTTCTAACAAAAAGCAAAAAGGAACAGATAAAATCTGAAGCTAAAATAGAAGCCATAGTAGACCCTGGAATGTGGAATATCGAGGTTCTGGGCTTAGCCAAAGATATCCAGCTGGTGATTATTAAGTAAAAAGGGTTACATAGTGTCTAAATATAAGGTACAAATTTCTTAAACCTAGGGAAGATCCTCAAAAATGTTTGTAAGTAGATTATCAAAATAGGAGGCCACTGGTCTGACTAAACCGACCATAGCTGATATTCAGAGCCTGATAGGAATTTTGGAAGAGGCCTTCTCCCCTAAGCTAAATGAGGAAAAGTAAAACTTTCCAACATAGGTGAATGGGTATGTCAGTCCTTCAATATCATTGAGGTACCCACCAAATTCTTTGACAAAGAAAAAAAAAACTGTCCTTGTCTTACAAATGTAGTCTTTATAGGACCAGAGGAGTGGCTCCAAAAATAATCCAACACCCACCAATCCTTTTACCACTCCTCAAACCTCCCTTATTTATCTTAAGAGACTTGTAAATATTAAACAAAGGGGAAACAAAGTCATCCTAGGAGGAACTTGCCTGTACCTTTGAGATGCAAATGTCCTATCTGGTCTTCTCAGGAACTCTTCTCTCTGCCATCTTTTTAAACTGCAAATTTTGAGAGGAGGGTAAAGTAATTTAGAACTTGACTTGTCAAGGATAAATAGAAATCTTAAGTGTCTTGTCTGTAAACACTAGTAAAAAGGATTTAGCCATCTAGGTAGGCGACCTTGATTTGTTCCATCTGCTAGAAGCCCAATTTGAATCCAACCCCTTGTAACTGATGGCTTTTATGTTGTACCTGACTTAGGGCTGAAATTTTGGAATGGGAACTATGAGGCCTCTGTGTTTGTTTGTGTGTTCATATGTATCTATATGTGCGTTGTAGGTATATGGTATTGCCAAAAATTAATTCGTAAAAGAGCTCTACTTAACTGGTTTTTAAAAATTAAGCCCTTATGTAAATACTCAGAAATAGAAAACAATCTGGCCAGAATAAATTTCAGGTTCATGTCATCTGGAAAATATTCAATACTAAACTGATATCTGATATTGAAGGTGGCTTAAGCTTGTTGGTTTGATTAATATAGACATGTTAGAGTCATCAATGCTAACTATATTACTTCTGTTGTACCTAGGTTTATTAGAGGTCAAATAAGACCTTATTCTATCTGTTACAAATTTGTCAACAAGAAAAGTAACTCAATGTGAAAAAAACTTTTAAGAAAAGTAAGATATGTGTTTTTAGTAAGAGAAGGTGTGAAGAATGAAAAATACTGAAAAGAGTTACGCATGATCAGGATTTTCTAAGATTGGATTGAACTTAGTTGGGTAAATGGATTTTGTTAGGAATGGGCTAGAACAAGACTGGATTTGGTTTCTTCCTCCAAAGTATTCTTGAAATGTTGCTTTTAACAACAGATTGTGTGAGTTTCTTTGCCTTTAAGTGACTTGTATTTGCTTTTGAGATCTTTTGTAACTTTGGTTAAGGAATAAGTATTGTCTCACAGTGACCTATGATCTTATTTGACCAAGTGTTTTAAAACTTTTTGCCAAACTTCCCAAATATCAAATTTTAATTAAGCTTCTTTTGATTTCCAGCTAACTTTAGGGTACTTTATAGGTCCCCTGAGGTATCTTAAAGAGAAATATATAACTAGGATTATTTGGTATGTTAAACGTAATCATTCGTAATTCTGGATATTGTGACCAAGTTTCTTTATCAATTACACTGTAATGAGATGTTTAACCATGCCTTTTAAGTCTTTTGTCATTTATAGATATTTTTGTACTCAGATGCTGTTACAAAGAGTGCTTCATCATCAAGGAGATTCATAGAAAGGCTATGGAAACAATTACAACAGTTCCACACCAAGATGATGGCTATGTGAGGATTCCAGCCCGTACTGACTTAAAACAAGGAGCTGCCCGGCCCCTGGGGCCCCTAGATCAGGCATCCAGAGATTTTTACTCCCTGACAGACAAGGTCGATGCCCCTACTCAGCCTTGAAGCAGTTACGGAAGACAGACCATCACCCTTCTGCTTCCCATAAGAATATGGGAGTAAAATCTCTGAGGGGGGAATAAAACAGGAGGGAAGGAGGCAGGGCACAACCTTTGAAAGAATGACATAGCCCGAGGACATGACATAAACTGATCAGAACCAAATGGGTCTAAGATGGCGGACAACTCAACTTCCACTAGACCTTGAGCCTCAGTATACACTCACATCAGCAAGCTAAATGACACACCCACAGGCGCCATGACAGTTCCAAGACCGACCATAAGGATCAAAAAGTGGGCGGTGGCCCAATTCCTGGAAATCCCTGCCCCTTCCTAAAATAGCTGGATACTCCTCCAGCTATTTTAGCCTATGAAAATAGCACTCATTAGCCTATGAAATTACCCAGTTCTAAAAAAACTGACAACCCCATAACCTGGTGCCTTTCTCACTTTCTAGATGGCCCACACTCTGTCTGTGGAGTGTTTCTCTCTAAATAAATCCACTTCTTACCTATCAAAAAAAAAAATGAAAACACTTTAATATACCTCCCCCAAATCTATCTGATTCTGAACAATCATAATTCCTAGACAATTCTAAATAAATAAAAATGTTAGGATACGTTGAGTAGTCTTTCATTTTTAACATAAAAAGGCACACCATTTTTACTACCAGAAAATCAGTTTCTCCCTGAACCTCCTAAAATATTAAATATTTAGAGATTCTCCTCTTCAAAAGCGCCCACATGTCTCTGTCTAGCCCTCGTTCTGTCATTGCAAACACCCTCTCATTACCTGCCTCCAACCCCCCAAACATCCATACCCATGCTTGGTCGGCCTCTGAAAACCAACTTTGCTTCTAGACAGTCAAGGATTCCTGGAGGAAAGGTAACTATTGGGTGACCTCAGTTCCCCTTCCCACTGGCAGAGGCAGCACAGTACACTGACTAAGCCCCAGGGTCAGTCTACCTGGGTTTGCTTGCTGGTTGGAGAATACATGTAACCCCTCAATAACCATCTGACCCTGGGCAAGTTACTCAACATCTCTGAGTCTTTTACCTCCTCTGTGCCACAGGGATGACAGTCATAATACCTTACTTATCATGCAGTTATGAGCTAAAATGAGGGAACACGTGGAAAGCATATAGAACAGTGCTTGGCACAAAGTAAATGCCCAATATGTACTAGCTATTTTTTACTGTTGTCACTGTGCCCTCTTTGATCCTAGATGACTCTTTCCTCTCCACTCTATCTCAGGTTTGCCTCACCTCATAACCAAATTTCTGCCATGATTTGAGGCTAGGACTATGGAAATACAGTAGACATTAGGGAAGATTTCAAGAAGGCAATGACATTAAAGTTGGACAATAAAAAATTTCTTTCTATTTGAGTGCTTATCAGAAAATTGGAAAAGGAAGAAATTAAAGAATTGCATAATCCCCTTAAAATTCTTTATAGATCAATCAGGGTCCCTTCAACTTCCTTCTATATATTCTCAGATGGGTATATTTAGTTCTCTCTCTCCCCACCCCAATATGTCACGTCTTCCCAACCTTGTTTATTTGTCAGAGCTTTCCCCCTAACTTTATCTTTTCTAAACCTTCTCAGCCCAAAGGCATGCCACGTGCCAGCTACAGTAACACCAGGGCTTAGCAGAGCAGAGTTACACATCCAAATTTTCCTGAGCCCTCTATTCCTAAGAATACGAGTAACTTTGAAGAAACCATACACTAGACTTTAGTTAGGCAAAAATAAAATAAAATAGCTTATTGGACCCAAACTGCTTTTTATTTGTGCCATTTCTGTCAGTGTCACACATAAATTTTAATTATAAGAGTTAAGGAACAACTGTCAGGAAGACAGACTGAAAGTGACAGGGCTGCTGTAGGTTATGAATGTTGTTCACTGCACAAAGGCAACCAGCTGAGGGGTTAGTGGGGCCTGAAATCCAGCTTCTCACTCAAAAAGCCATGCATCCTGGGACACGTGGAATTTACTCAGAAGGGACATATTTTTCTACTTCATACAAAGACACCATATGGGCTAGGAGTGGTTACATACAGGGTTATTTAGTAAATAAGCCAATATATTGAGGATAACGGGACCCAGATTTCTCACTCTCAGAGAAAAGAGTTTCAAATATGGAGAGGGTGTTGGGTTGGTGGATGTATCAATGTGAACTCATGACATTTAATATAGATCGATATAATTTATGTGAGTCTGTGAAGGTGTGTAAATGAATACATTTCCTAGCTACTTCCACCAAGTGGTCTAGAATCCATGATATACCAGTAGCAATGATCATATTAATATTCTCTGAAAAAAGGAATCAGAGCCCATTGGAAAGATAGAGGATTCCAGGGCTAGGACAATGAAAGTACAAGATGAGCCAGGAACATCTTGTGGTTCTAGAAAGTAAGAAAGTGCTCAAAAATCTTGGGAAGGGCTTCCCTGGTGGTGCTGTGGTTGAGAATCTGCCTGCTAATGCAGGGGACACGGGTTCGAGCCCTGGTCTGGGAAGATCCCACATGCCATGGAGCAACTAGGCCCGTGAGCCACAACTACTGAGCCTGCGCATCTGGAGCCTGTGCTCCGCAACAAGAGAGGCCGTGATAGTGAGAGGCCCGCACACCGCGATGAAGAGTGGCCCCCGCTTGCCACAACTAGAGAAAGCCCTCGCACAGAAACGAAGACCCAACACAGCCAAAAAAAAAAAAAAAAAAAAAAAATCTTGGGAACATGTCAAAATTACAGAAGGCCAGCTTGAAAGGATTCCCTCCTTCCACCTGTCTCTAGTCTCCCAAACACCCATACCCATGCTTGCCAAAATCAGGGAAAATATGAGCATCAAAATAAGTATTGACAATCAAAGATTATAACACATTAAATAAAATTATAATCTATTAATTCATACTGGCACAAACAAATGAATGAATAAAATATAAATGGGAAAGAGGGAAAAACTGTACCTTAAAATAGAATACCAACTAATAAATATAGAATAATAAAAGTTAGAAAATTGTCATTTGGTAACTATCAGAGTAATAATTCAGGCAAAATGATCAATGGATGCTTAAATTAATGGGTGAAAATTTAATGGGGAACAGGATATTTCATCCCAAGGTATCACCCCATAAAATATTTATCAGTTAGTGAATACAAAATACTTATTCATTGTTAACGACAAAATCACTATTAATTAATCTTTTTTTTTAACATCTTTATTGGAGTATAATTGCTTTACAATGGTGTGTTAGTTTCTGCTTTATAACAAAGTGAATCAGCTATACACATACATATATCCCCATATCTCCTCCCTCCTGCGTCTCCATCCCATCCTCCCAATCCCACCCCTCTAGGTGGTCACAAGGCACCGAGCTGATCTCCCTGTGTTATGCAGCTGCTTCCCACTAGCTATTTTATATTTGGTGGTGTATATATGTCCATGCCACTCTCTCACTTCGTCCAAGCTTACACTTTCCCATCCCCCTGTCCTCAAGTCCATTCTCTACGTCTGCATCTTTATTCCTGTCCTGCCCTTAGGTTCTTCAGAACTTTTTTTTTTAGATTCCATATATATGTGTTAGCATGCAGTATTTGTTTTTCTCTTTCTGACTTACTTCACTCTGTATGACAGACTCCAAGTCCATCCATCTCACTACAAATAACTCAATTTCGTTTCTTTTCATGGCTGAGTAATATTCCATTGTATATATGTGCCACATCTTCTTTATCCTTTCATCTGTCGATGGACACTTAGCTTGCTTCCATGTCCTGGCTATTGTAAATAGAGCTGCCATGAACATTGTGGTACATGACTCTTTTTGAATTATGGTTTTCTCAGGGTATATGCCCACTAGTGGGATTTGCTGGGTCATATGGTAGTTCTATTTTTAGTTTTTTAGGGAACCTCCATACTGTTCTCCATAGTGGCTGTATCAATTTACATTCCCACCAACAGTGCAAGATGGTTCCCTTTTCTCCACACCCTCGCCAGCATTTACTGTTTGTAGATTTTCTGATGATGGCCATTCTGACCGGAGTGAGGTGATACCTCATTGTAGTTTTGATTTGCATATCTCTAATGATTAGTGATGTTGAGCATCCTTTCATGTGTTTGTTGGCAATCTGTATATCTTCTTTGGAGAAATGTCTATTTAGGTCTTCTGCCCATTTTTGGATTGGGTTGTTTGTATTTTTGATATTGAGCTGCATGAACTTCTTGTAAATTTTGGAAATTAACCCTTTGTCAGTTGCTTCATTTGCAAATATATTCTCCCATTCTGAGAGTTGTCTTTTCATCTTCTTTATGGTTTCCTTTGCTGTGCAAAAGCTTTTACGTTTCATTAGGTCCCATTTGTTTATTTTTGTTTGTATTTCCATTTCTCTAGGAGGTGGGGCAAAAAGGATCTTGCTGTGATATATGTCATAGAGTGTTCTGCCTATGTTTTCCTCTAAGAGGTTTATAGTGTCTGGCCTTACATTTAGGTCTTTAATCCATTTTTAGTTTATTTTTGTGTATGTGTTAGGGAGTGTTCTAATTTCAATCTTTTACACGTAGTTGTCCAGTTTTCCCAGCACCACTTATTGAAGAGGCTGTCTTTTCTCCATTGTATATTTTTACTTCCTTTATCAAAGATAAAGTGACCATATGTGCGTGGGTTTATCTCTGAGCTTTCTATCGTGTTCCATTGATCTATATTCTGTTTTGCTGCCAGTACCATACTGTCTTGATTACTGTAGCTTTGTAGTATAGTCTGAAGTCCGGGACCCTGATTCCTCCAGCTCCGTTTTTCTTTCTCAACATTGCTTTGGCTATTCTGGGTCTTTTGTGTTTCCATACAAATTGAGAAATTTTTTGTTCTAGTTCTGTGAAAAATGCCATTGGTAGTTTGGTAGGGATTGCACTGAATCTGTAGATTGCTTTGGGTAGTATAGTCATTTTCACAACGTTGCTTATTCAAATCCAAGAACATGGTATATCTCTCCATCTGTTGGTATCATCTTTAATTTCTTTCATCAGTGTCTTATAGTTTACTGCATACAGGTCTTTTATCTCCTTAGGTATGTTTATTCCTAGGTATTTTATTCTTTTTGCTGCAATGGTATATGGGAGTGTTTCCTTATTTTCTCTTTTATATTTTTCATCATTAGTGTATAGGAATGCAAGAGATTTCTGCGCATTAATTTTGTATCCTGCTACTTTACCAAATTCTTTGATTAGCTCTAGGAGTTTTCTGCTAGCATCTTTAGGATTCTCTATGTATAGTATAATGTCATCTGTAAACAGTGACAGTTTTACTTCTTTTTTTCCGATTTGGATTCCTTTTATTTCTTTTTCATCTCTGATTGCTGTGGCTAAAACTTCCAAAACTATGGTGAATAATATTGGTGAGAGTGGGCAACCTTGTCTTGTTCCTGATCTTAGTGGAAATGGTTTCAGTTTTCCTCCACTGAGAACAATGTTGGCTGTGGGTTTGTCGTATATGGCCTTTATTATGTTGAGGTAAGTTTCCTCTATGCCTACTTCCTAGAAGGTTTTTTTTTTTTTTTTTAAACTTGGGTTTATTTATTTATTTATTTTTATGGCTGTGTTGGGTCTTCGTTTCTGTGTGAGGGCTTTCTCTAGTTGCGGCAAGTGGGGGCCATTCTTCATCGCAGTGCGCGGGCCTCTCATTATCGTGGCCTCTCTTGTTGCGGAGCACAGGCTCCAGACGTGCAGGCTCAGTAATTGTGGCTCATGGGCCCAGTTGCTCCGCGGCATGTGGGATCTTCCCAGACCAGGGCTCGAACCCGTATCCTCTGCATTGGCAGGCAGATTCTCAACCACTGCGCCACCAGGGAAGCCCCCTAGAAGGTTTTTATCATAAATGGGTGTTGAATTTTGTCAAAAACTTTTTCTGCATCTATTGAGGTGATCATGTGGTTTTTATCCTTCAGTTTGTTAATATGGTGTATCACATTGATTCATTTGCATATATTAAAGAATCCTTGCATTCTTGGGATAAACCCCACTTGATCAAGGTGTCTGATCCTTTTAATGTGCTGTTGGATTCTGTTTTCTACTATTTGGTTGAGGATATTTGCATCTATGTTCATCAGTGATACTGGCCTGTAGTTTTCTTTTTTTGTGACATCTTTGTCTGATTTTGGTATCAGGGTGATGTGGCCTCATAGAGTGAGTTTGGGATTGTTCTTCCCTCTGCTATATTTTATAAGACTTTAAGAAGGATAGGTGTTAGCTCGTCTCTAAATGTTGATAGAATTCACCTGTGAAGCCATCTGTTCCTGGGCTTTTGTTTGTTGAAAGATTTTTAATCACAGTTTCAATTTTAGTGCTTGTGATTGGTCTGTTCATATTTTCTATTTCTTCCCGGTTCAGTCTCAGAAGGTTGTGCTTTTCTAAGAATTTGTCCATTTCTTCCAGGTTGCCCATCTTATTGACATATAGTTACTTGTAGTAATCTCTCATGATCCTATGTATTTCTGCAGTGTCAGTTGTTACTTCTTTTTCATTTCTAATTCTATTGATTTGAGTCTTCTCCCTTTTTTTCTTGATGAGTCTGGCTAATGGTTTATCAATTTTGTTTATCTTCTCAAAGAACCAGCTTTTAGTTTCATTGATCTTTGCTATCATTTCCTTCATTTCTTTCTGATCTGATCTTTATGATTTCTTTCCTTCTGCTAACTTTGAGGTTTTTTTGTTCTTCTTTCTCTAACTGCTTTAGGTGTAAGGTTAGGTTGTTTATTTGAGATGTTTCTTGTTTCTTGAGGTAGGATTGTATTGCTATAAACTTCCCTCTTAGAATGCTTTTGCTGCATCCCATAGGTTTTGGTTCATTGTGTTTTCATTGTCATTTGTTTCTAGGTATTTTTGGATTTCCTCTTTGATTTCTTCAGTGATCTCTTGGTTATTTAATAGTGTATTGTTTAGCCTCCATGTGTTTGTATTTTTTACAGATTTTTTTCCTGTAATTGATATCTAGTCTCATAGCGTTGTTGTCGGAAAAGATACCAGATACGATTTCAATTTCCTTAAATTTACCAAGGCTTGATTTGTGACCCAAGATATGATCTGTCCTGTAGAATGTTCCATGAGCACTTGAGAAGAAAGTGTATTCTGTTGTTCTTGGATGGAATGTCCTATAAATATCAATTAAGTCCATCTTGTTTAATGCACCATTTAAAGCTTGTGTTTCCTTATTTATTTTCATTTTGGACGATCTGTCCATTGGTGAAAGTGGGGTGTTAAAGTTCCCTCCTATTACTGTGTTACTGTCGATTTCCCCTTTTATGGCTGTTAGCATTTGCCTTATGTACTGAGGTGCTCCTACGTTGGGTGCATAAATATTTACAATTGTTATATCTTCTTCTTGGATTGATCCCTTGATCATTATGTAGTGTCCTTCTTTGTCTCTTGTAATAGTGTTTATTTTAAAGTCTATTTTGTCTGATATGAGAATTGCTACTCCAGCTTTCTTTTGATTTCCATTTGCATGGAATATCTTTTTCCATCCTCTCACTTTCAGTCTGTATGTCCCTAGGTCTGAAGTAGATCTCTTGTAGACAGCATATGTACGGGTCTTGTTTTTGTATCCATTCAGCCAGTCTATGTCTTTTGCTTGGAGCATTTAATCCATTTACATTTAAGGTTGTTATCCATATGTATGTTCCTGTTACCATTTTCTTAATTGTTTTGGGTTTGTTATTGTAGGTCTTTTCCTTCTCTTGTGTTTCCTGCCTAGAGAATTCCTTTAGCATTCGTTGTAATAGCTGGTTGGTAGCACTGAATTCTCTTAGCTTTTGCTTGTCTGTTAAGGTTTTAATTTCTCCTTCGAATCTGAATGAGATCCTTGCTGGGTAGAGTAATCTTGGTTGTAGGTTTTTCCCTTTCATCACTTTAAATACGTCCTGTCACTCCCTTCTGGCTTGCAGAGTTTCTGCTGAAAGTTCAGCTGTTAACCTTATGGGGATTCCTTTGTATGTTATTTGTTGTTTTCCTTTGCTGCTTTTAATATTTTTTCTTTGATAGTTTGATTAATATGCGTCTTGATAGTTTGATTAATACGTGTCTTGGCATGTTTGATAGTTTGATTAATATGTGTCTTAGCATGTTTTTCTCTTGAGTTTATCCTGTATGGGACTCTCTGCGCTTCCTGGACTTGATTGACTATTTCCTTTCCCATATTAGGGAAGTTTCAACTATAATCTCTTCTAATATTTTCTCAGTTCCTTTCTTTTTCTCTTCTTCTTCTGGGACCCCTACAATTTGAATGTTAGTGCGTTTAATGTTGTCCCAGAGGTCTCTGAGATTGTCCTCAATTCTTTTCGTTCTTTTTCCTTTACTCTGCTCGGCAGGAGTTATTTCCACTATTTTATCTTCCAGGTCACTTATCCGTTCTTCTGCCTCAGTTATTCTGCTCTTGATCCCTTCTAGAGAATTTTTAATTTCATTTATTGTGTTGTTCATCACTGTTTGTTTGCTCTTTAGTTCTTCTAGGTCCTTGTCGAACGTTTTTTGTATTTTCTCCATTCTATTCCCAAGATTTTGGATCACCTTTACTATCATTACTCTGAATTCTTTTGCAAGTACACTGCCTATTTCCTCTTCATTTGTTTGGTCTGGTGGGTTTTTACCTTGCTCCTTCATCTGCTGCGCATTTCTCTGTCTTCTCATTTTGCTTAACTTTCTGTGTTTGGGGTCTCCTTTTCACAGGCTGCAGGTTCATAGTTCCCATTGTTTTTGGTGTCTGCCCCCAGTGGGTAAGGTTGGCTCAGTTGGCTGTGTAGGGTTCCTGGTGTAGGGGACTGGTGCCTGTGTTCTGGTGGATGAGGCTGGATCTTGTCTTTCTGGTGGGCAGGACCACATCTGGTGGTGTGTTTTGAGGTGTCTGTGAACTTATTATGATTTTAGGCAGCCTCTCTGCTAATGGGTGGGTTTGTGTTCCTGTCTTGCTAGTTGTTTGGCATGGGGTGTCCAGCACTGTAGCTTGCTGGTCGTTGAGTGGAGCTGGGTCTTAGCATTGAGATGGAGATCTCTGGGAGAGCTTTCGCCGTTTTATATTACATGGGGCTGGGAGGTCTCTGGTGGGTCAATGTCCTGAAATTGGCTCTCCCACCTCAGAGGCTCAGGATTGACACCCAGCTGGAGCACCAAGACCCTGTCAGCAACACGGCTCAGAAGAAAAGTGAGAAAAAGAAAGAAAGAAAGAATGGAAAAATAAAATAAAGTTATTAAAATAAAGAATTTTTAAAAATATTAAAAAAAGTAATTTCAAAAAAAGAAAGAAGAGAGCAACCAAACCAAAAAACAAATCCACCAATGATAACAAGCACTGAAAACCTATACCCAAAAAAAAAAACCCCAAAAATGACAGAGAGAACCCTAGGGACAAATGGTAAAAGCAAAGCTATACAGACAAAACCACACAAAGAAGCAAACACATACACACTCAGAAAAGAGGAAAAAGGAAATAAATATATATATATATAAAATAAAAAGGAAGAGAGCAACCAAAATCAATAAACAAATCTACCATGATAATAAGCTCTAAATACTAAACTAAGATAAACATAAAACCAGAAACAAATTAGATCCAGAAAGCAAACCCCAAGTCTAACAGTTGCTCCCAAAGTCCACCTACTCAATTTTGGATGATTCCTTGTCTCCTTCAGGTATTCCATAGATGCAGGGTACATCAAGTTGATTGTCGAGACTTAATCCGCTGCTCCTGAGGCTGCTGGGAGAAATTTCCCTTTCTCTTCTTTGTTCGCACAGCTCCTGGGGTTCAGCTTTGGATTTTGCCCCACCTCTGCATGTAGGTTGCCTGAGGGTGTCTGTTCCCCGCCCAGACAGGACGGGGTTAAAGTAGCAGCTGATTAGGAGGCTCTGGTTCGCTCAGGCTGGGGGGAGGGAGGGGTATGGAATACGGCGCCAGCCTGCAGTGGCAGAGGCCAGCGTGATGTTGCAACAGCCTGAGGCATGCAGTGTGTTCTCCCGGGGAAGCTGTCCCTGGATCACGGGACCCTGGCAGTGGCAGGCTGAACCGGCTCCCGGGAGGGGAGGTGTGGAGAGTGACCTGTGCTTGCACACAGGCTTCTTGGTGGCTGCAGCAGCAGCCTTAGCATTTCATGCCGGTCTCAGGTGTCCACACTGATAGCCACGGCTCACACCTGTCTCTGGAGCTTGTTTAGGTGGTGCTCTGAATCCCCTCTCCTCACGCATCCCAAAACAATGGTCTCTTGCCTCATAGGCAGCTCCAGACTTTTTCCTGGACTCCCTCCCAGTTAGCTGTGGTGCACCAGCCCCCTTCAGGCTGTGTTCATGCAGCCAACCCCAGTCCTCTCCCCGGGATCTGACCTCTGAAGCCCGAGCCTCAGCTCCCAGCCCCCACCCACCCTGGCAGCTGAGCAGACAAGCCTCTAGGGCTGGTGAGTGCTGGTCGGCACCGATCCTGTGTGCGGGATTCTCTCCACTTTGCGCTCTGCACCCCTGTTGCTGCACTCTCCTCTGTGGCTCTGAAGCTTTCCCCCACCCATCCCCTGTCTCTGTCAGTGAAGGGGCTTCCTAGTGTGTGGAAACTTTTCCTCCTTCACAGCTCCCTCCCAGAGGTGCAGGTCCCGTCCCTATTCTGTTGTCTCTGTTTTTTCTTTTTTCTTTTGCCCTACCTAGGTACATGGGGAGTTTCTTGCCTTTTGGGAAGTCTGAGGTCTTCTGCCAGTGTTCAGTAGGTGTTCTGTAGGAGTTGTTCCACATGTAGATGTATTTTTGATGTATTTGTGGGGAGGGAGGTGATCTCCATGTCTTACTCCTCCATCATCTTGAAGGTCCCTCACTATTAATCAATTTTAGAGTGGATAACCTTGCAGACACCATCTTAACCAAGTGACAACACTAAACATCACCAGTAATGGAACAAATCAACATTACATGCCACCTGATGTGATGCATGGAAAACAACATGTCAACGCTTTTATGATTTTCCTGACAAACATACATAACCTGAATCTAATCATTACAAGAATTAGAGAAATCCAAATTGGGAAACATTCTACAAAATTATGGGACTAAACTCTTCAAAAATGTCAATGTCATGAAAGATAAGGGAAGAGTAAAGAACTATTCCAGACTAAAGTGGCACGATGGCTAAATGCAACACAAGACCTTGATTGTATCCTGGATCTGTAAAAGACAATTATTAAGGACAATTAGAAAATTTCTAAAGGAGCCTATGGATTTTTGATGTTTGTTTTGAGGGTATGTAGAAGAGTATCCTAACATACAAACTAATAGAGAGTGAAAATGTAACAGTAACAATAAAGAAGTTTTGTTAATCCAAAGTGGGGAAAAAGAAAAAAACAAACATAAAACAGGTAGAATAGAAAAAACATTAATTATAGGCATAAACTAAAATATATATAAATATATTATTTACATAAATATAAATACTTAATACTTTTATTAGAAAACAAAGATTAGAAACTGAATAAAAACAAAATATAAACCTATTCATAGGTGCTTATAAGAGTTTTAAATATAGGAACAGAGAAAGATTAAAAGTAAAATGATAGAGAAGATATATCATACAAACACTAACCAAAAGATAGTTAATACAGCTACATAAATATCAGACAAAGTAAATTTTAAGAAAAAAATCATTGCCAGAAATAACAGATACTTTTGATAATAATAAAAGGTTCAGGGAGATTAACCAAGATGGCGGAGTAGAAGGACGTGCTCTCACTCCCTCTTGCGAGAGCACCAGAATCACAACTGGCTGCTGGACAATCATTGACAGGAAACCCTGGACTTCACCAAGGAGGATACCCCACGTCCAAGGACAGAGGATAAGCACAGGTGAGACGGTAGGAGGGGCGCAATCAGAGTAAAATCAAATCCCATAACTGCTAGGTGGGTGGGCTCACAGACTGGCGAA